>NW_028327171.1:126011563-126636563 GCF_987537825.1 Furipterus horrens | reverse complement strand
TGACTTTAGTTTGGGGAAAAGTCAGAAACTGCAATGCACCAAATCTGGGATATAGGGGGCTAAGTCACCTGGAAGATTGGATGTTTCACCAAAAATTCTGTACAAGATGTGACATGTGAGTGGGCATGTTGTCGTGATAAAGCTACCAATCACCAATTGCCCATAGCTGCGGCCTTCTGAATCATCCACATAGTTCCTGTGGAGGGATGTTCAAGCTTAACGCAATATTTGATGCAGAGTTTTTGCTCTACGCACTCGGTTGTTTTGAATGCAATGGCCACACAGTACATGTACTCACCCAACAGTGTCTACCACGACCACTGACTAGTACAGTGGAGTCGTCATTGTTCATGCATGTGCATTCCAGTCCACTCATCTTTACTGCCAGGTTATATCCATGTGTGTTGTGCAAACCATTCTCATTATAATGGCATAATGGCTGGACTCTTTCTGAACAGACTTTGTATATATATATATTCTCTCTCTCTCTCTCTCTCTATATATATATATATCTACACACACACACACGTACACATATATATGTGTGTACGTGTGTGTGTGTGTGTATCTATGTGACTGGGTGTCTGTGTGTGTGTGTATACTATATATCTATTTCTAGTTGTCTAATAAAAATTGAATTATCTGTTAAATAATTTAGAATTTAAGGGTATATGGTAGTTTATATTTATCATTCAAATGCCAGGTGAAATCTTGCACTCATAAACAACACTTGTTCATTTAAACATTTTTTGTGCCCAATATATTTGAAAAGTTAAAGCAAGTCAGTCTGAAAGTGCATCCTAAATGATTAATAATATATAATCATTTCAACTTTTTTCTAGGACATTGTAAACTTTTTAGATTTTGATTCAATATGGTCTTATTTTCAAAACTGAAGATATATTCCCTGAGATGCTAATTCAGTTTTAACCATGTGATTAATGAAATATTTATTAAGTAATTCAGTTTTCCTGGTAGCATGTATTACTCCCAAAGATAATGACCATCAAGAGTTAGTTAATAAAATTTGGAAAATATTTTATGTAAGAAAAAAGCACATGAATTTTTAAAGAATTAGGAAGTTTGATTTTAGAATCTGCTAAAAACAATTCAGATGTAGTGAAACTGTAGTGTTGCTGAAACTTTTAAAATTGAGAAGCAGAAGGTGATAAGAAATACTTGGGTGAAATTGCAATGGATATAGCACAATATAGTGCAGATAGAGCAAGTTGAATGCATAACATTTTTAATGGTGGTAATAGTGGATTTGTTTTCTTGGAATTGTGGTTTCTTGATTTGGGGTGGAAGTGATATGCATCTATTCACAGAAAATAAAAAGAAAAAGTTATTTGCAAAGACAAGGTAAGGTATTTGATCTGGATGTTTGGCTTGTTATATCAGAGAATCTAAAGATGAAAAACTAAGGGAATGCTGGATAAAATGAAGATGAGGTTGGCTTTGTTGGCCTGGAGCACTATATTGGCTTTATATTTAGTGAGGTTGTAAATTAAGAGCCACTGTGAATTCTTATGCTTGCAAATGGAGTTTAAGATCACTCCAGCATGTATATGTACAAGGGATTTATTTCAGTGGGGGGAGACTGAATGGAATGCCATCCACTGAAGTAATGACTTTCCCGCTAATAAATATTTGAAATACAAATCCATTACACTTGTGGGTATGAAAAGAAAAGCTGCATAGTTTGTAAATGGTGTATATAAGAATTACTTTTGTAGAGTTAAATTAAAACATGGTCATGTGAAGAGGCCTAGATTATGAGAAGGATCAGAATTAACTTCTCATGTGTGATTTGCATGGAATAAGGAAATGGTAGATCCAAGGGGGAGATAATGAGAAGCTGTCAAGTGAATCTGGTTTAGGAATAAGGTGTCCCTGTTCAGTATCACATGTTTTAAGTAGACATACACATAAAATGAGAATAATGTGTAAATCTCAGTCAGATGGTTTGGGAGATCCTCACCCCTGTAACTTAGGGAAAATATTAAAATCTTGCTCTAAATTGATCACATTAATTTCAGTCAATCCTTACTATTTTATTTCTTCAATATAAGTTTTGTTGTTGCTACTGAACTTTGCTGACATAGAGTTCACCCATATCTTAGAGAAGCATTATGAATTTGAAAGCTGTGAAAATAATTGGTCCTTAAGGATGCAAATGATGATCTGTATGCCAATTCATTTTTATGTAAAATATAGGACCTATTTAAAAATACATTTTTAAAAGCTTTCTCTAGGATATTTGGCCTGCAAGATGTTCTGATTTAAAAATGGCATGGTAAGATGCATTTAGGATACACAGTATAATATTGTGAATCTCAATGATTCACAATGAAATTATTGGATTCACAAAAAAATCCATTTAGTTTTTTCTGTAAAATAGAAAACACATTTTTTATTTTCCCCAGTAACTTTATTGGTTTGGATATTTTGAATATATCGACTAACTCCCACTATTGGTTTCTAGTGGGTAGAGGCCAGGAATGCTGTTGAACATCTCCCAGTGCATAAGAAAGCTGCACAGCAAAGAATTATTTAGGCCTAATGTCAATAGTACCAAGAAACTTTACAAACCACTTTTGGCATGTTTGATCAGTCACAGCACCTTCTCCATATACAGCACAAATCTTTGTGTGTGTGTTTTAGCTGCATTTTTACCTTTATTAAAATAATAAAGCATAATATGCCAAAAATGTTGCATATTTTCTTCTATCTTCAATATTAAAAGGGCTAAACAAAAATTCACCAATTCTGATAAGTTTTTTTTAAATGCGTTCTCATACTAATATGACAGCTGTCACAATACAATCTAACAAAGTTGTTTCAAATGAAGTTAAAGACAACTAAGCACTACTAGTGTTAACAGAGGGACACAGGTTTCATTAGTCCCATCTGGAGTCGCCAAAATTGTTACAGAGCGAAAGGGGGTTCTTTCACGTGGCGCCTTGGTGTAAAACGCAACAACTAGTGTTGAGGAAAACAGGTCTTTATTTATAATATTCCAACCTGGGGAGGGGAGTGAGCACTTTAGCTCAGAGCCCTATTTTCCCACAGGACCCAGCACTTCCCTCGCCACCCAAAAAGCTAGAAACCAAAAACATGCCTAGAAGTTCCCCATCCCTTATGTCAGCTGTCTCCTTCAGGATCTGGGGTACGATGTCATCAGCCTCCATATAACATTCCAGGAAAACATGTGCTGTGTTGCACTGGATCATGCATGGTTCTCCCTTTGCTCTTTCAAAGCCACATGATGTTCTCCCTTTCCTTTCAAAGCCACATGGTATTCTCCCTTCTCAAAACCGCATGGAGAACTTCCCTTCTTAAAACCGCATGGAGAACTCAGCTGAAATGTCTGCCGCCTATTTTTAAACCACTAACTGTGTCCTCTTACACAGTGGCTGTGGTAACCAGTTCTGACAATTCACAGCACCTTGTACAGGCTCTGTGTGCTCTTCCACACCATTCCATGGTCCAAAACCCCTCCCATCTTCTTGGGGCCTTGGAAGAACCAAAACCATTTGCGTGACACCAGTCACTAGCCACAGGCATGTGAAGGCATCTTAAAAACTATTTCCTTTTCCCCATCACCCAACCTGCAGGCTCTGGGGATTTTTGAACATCCCTATTCTGTAACACTAGAGCCATAATATGGAAAAAGAACTAAATAAGTGTTTTTGGCCAACCCATCATAAAAGCTTTGAAGAATCCTGAATTAAAAAAAAAAAAAAGAAAAATATAGAAGGAACCATCTAAATTTGTTTAACTCAATATTTCTTAGTTGTTTCATCCTAGATCAAGGGTCAAAAACTCATTCCATAAAGGGCCAGATAGTAAATATTTTTGGTTTTACAGAATAGGAGGTAAAATTGAGGGTATTATGTAGGTACTCAAATAACATGGCAGAAAACAAATTGCCACAGTATTTTATTAATATGATTCATAATAAAATAATAGTAAGTACAATGTTTTGTAATACATGTCTACTAATGTGAAGAATGAAATTATTTTTGTGGAGATACTTTTTACTTAATTGAGTTTCCAAGTAAGTGCTCCTCTCATCAAAATGATTATAAAGGTTGGTCTGCAAAAAACATTCATAGCTTGTGGGCCATACAAAAACAGGGGCAGGCTAGGTGTTGCTAAATCACCATAGTTTGTTGACCCCTGCCCGAGATGGTGAAACTTTATTTTTAATTTTATTTTTATTATTTTTCTATTACAATTGTCCCACTTTTTCCCTCATTGCTACCCCTCACCCAGACCACCCCTTCTCCGACAGTCAATTCCACCCCATTGTCCATGTCCTGGAACATTTAAAAATATATATATTTCCACTTATTATAACTAGTGTTTTATAATATCACTTCTCTATAATAAAGAGCAAGGAATGGTAAAGCTGATTGGCACAAACTTCATATAATAAGGACTTTTAACAATGAGGTGGAAAAGTTATGTTGTAAAGGAGCAGTAGGGAACAATGAGGTATGAGAGAGGAGGAGTCACTAGAAAGAGCTGCTGAGTAATGATGTCCTTAAGGGAGACTAAGGTGCAGTTCTGGCAAAGAGGGAGAAGCAGCTTTCAAAGAAGGTAGGGAGTAGGGGGAACTTGGTTAGTTTTGGAGTGGCAGTTTTCAATTGTAATGTAAAAGAGAATGGAAGACTGAGGTAATAAGGGACCAAGGAATACTGAGCATTATTATAAGAATGATGACATAGTGGAGCAGCAATTGTTAGTGCCAATAATTACAATCTTGGGGTGGCTTATGCAAACAGGAATAAGTGACATGAGAGATTCAGTTGAAAAAGTCTGTGTGATGAAGGCAATCACTAAGACTGGGGCAAGGAAACTTAATTGCTGTGATGATGGGATCCATAGGAAGCTTGATAGTCCTCACTGGTCAGATAAATGCTATTACAAGAACTATGCTATTGCTTGAACTGTGTGATGAAAGATTCTGGAAAACAGACTTACAGTCTATGTAGCCTACAGGATTTGGAGGAAATAAGCACTTAGGTGTATTTCCTCAATTCTGATTCTCCTCCCCACTTTGCTTTTTTCCTTTCTTTCATCCTCCTCTCATTCATAATACTTTTAAATTCCCAGAAAATTATTTTCAGGACGACTGTTCTGAAAGTTAGTTCAAATCAAACCATCTTTTCTATTCCAGTCTCCATTTGTAAGCCCTGAAATGTATAGGCACTGTGACACCCCACCCCACCCCCCCAGAATCCAATTGCTCTTGTGCTTCTTAATCATATTATATCTCTTCATGAGTTATGATACCAACTCATCAATGGAAACTAAATTTGGACTTCCCCCAAAGCATCTTGCTATCTGTCACATCTGTTTTTCTATTTCTATTAGTCTGTGTATTCTCTGTTCTAACATTAAAGTATTGTATGCATCAAACTTGGAAATATACCTATCACCCACCAATGGCTAATGTGAAAAGCAGTCTCTTGTAACACAGGATGTATGTTTGCTGTATTAATACCAGTAGAATCAGAAAACCCACATAGGAAAGATGTTTGGAGATCCAGTTTGAGATCTCCTTTGCCTAAGCTGTTACTATTACAGTATCATTGAAATCTCTGAGATCCCATTGTACTTTCTGCCTCTGTAATAGAACAGAAGGTATGGAAAATAATTGTTCATATTAATTCCAAATGTAATGAAAAATTATAGGATCACTATTAAATTTATTTCAAGTCACTTTATTCATCTTCATATCTCCACAAACTGAGTAATAATATTCTAGTCAGTTTTTAGATGGAACTTGTTTTGAGAATGATCAAACCAGTAAAAGAAAAATTATTCAGAAGGCAGCTCCATATCTTCATATGTTTCTCCCATTTTTCTCCAGTTCTCCAATAATTCTTTGATATTTATAGTCTGGCCCCTCTTAGTCTCTAACAAATGTCTCTTTACGTTGTCATTTCTCTTCCTTTTCATTCTGTGTTTTTTTAAATACATTTGTTTTCATCATCTGATTATCCAGTTCAGACTATCACATGTCTTTCATTCACATTCTAATAATTTTGTGCATGGCTATATTGTAGAAATATCATATTTTGTAAATTAATTGTTTTTCCCTTATCTTTCTTATTTTAAACTGTGATTTCAAGAAGAGTTAAGACTTAGACAATGTTGTCTCATAGACATATTGAGAGTGTAGTAGAACAACTTATAACTATCATATATCCTTGTATATCTGCATAACTTGTTATATTTTTTATTTTAAAACCTTCTTCATTAAGAAACTTGAAAATACTTTACCAATAGTAAATATATATATATATTTTTTAATTTTTTTATTGATTCGAGAGTGGTATCGATATCAATTTTTATTCTTCCACTTATTTATGTGTTCATTAGTTGATTCTTCTATGTGCACTGACTGGGGATCAAACCTGTAACTTTGGCATATCAGGATGATGCTCCAGCCAACTGACCTACCCAGCCAGGGCTAAATATATATTTAATGTGTTTTTAAATATTATAAAATATATAATATCATCTGACACTAGCATTTGAAAATAGTGTTATTTCACAAGGAGATAACTGCTCTATCCAAGGTATATTTCTCTGTAGAACTAAATAAGACAAGTACAGACAAAAAAATGTATGTGATTCCAAGTAGATGAGATTTACTGAGGCAGAGGTTGCCTTAAAAATAATATGTAATTACTAAATGGTCTACTTTGCTTAGAATTGTGGTCTAAAGAATTTTGTCTTTATTCTTTATGAAATGGTGAGTAATAGAATAGTTATTTAATTGGGTAATATCACAATAAAAGTACTGACAGAAATATTTTGATTTGTCAGTTTATTGGACATATGCAAGTGAGGAGAAAAAAGGGAGGGACAGCCATGAATAATCTATGGACCACACCAAATATGGATTTGTAAGAATTAAAAATTACTTTTTTGAACACCCTCTCCCATGCTTCGTTCACCAAAGTAAAGGTTATTAAAACAGATGGTGTTGCAGCTACACATCCTCACAGGTAGGGTTAAGTTATGCCCCATGGTAGTAGACAGATTACTGAAGCTGAAGGGATAGCCATTTCTGTAGAGTCTCACATAGAGGACAATAGAGGGACATATCTCAAGAGTTTTTTCCCTTTTTATTGAATTTATTGGGGTGCCACTTGTAACCAAAATTACACAGGCTTTAGGCACACAATTCTACAATAGTTCATCTGCATACTGTATTGCACCATCCTAACTCAAGTCTCCATCCATCACCATTTATTCCCCCTATGATTACAAGTTATGCTTGAATTTAAATGATTCTTATAATAAGTACATCATTGGTTTAAATTTAATTTTATAAGAACATTAATAGAATAAATAAATTAATTATGGATATAGACATTTTATTGCTAAGTCTTATGTTTTTATGGTTATTTTACTGATATACAGTATTTTTGAAATATATAATAAACTGTGTTTGGATGTTTCTTCATTGAAAACACAAAAACACCCCTTTTTTTTTTTTTTTCATCTGTGGCCAAGGATGCCTTGAAATTGCATGAGTGGAATAAAGAGTCTAGAGCTATGGGGAAAATGTGTATGGAAGATAGCCAAGACTGGATTCACCTTCTGCATTTTTCAATTTGTTTTCTTATCAACATGTCTATAAACTGTAAAGCATTAGATACAGACCCATTGATAAGCATATGATAATTTATTCCAATGTCCCTCAACCCTCCTTTATATAATCTCTTTTAAAATGTTCCCCATTTGAAATAAAAGGAGTTACAATAAAAATACAAAATGAATTGTTTTAATATCAGAGGCCAAAGTGCATATGTACCATGCTTTCTGCTAACCTTTGGATGGATGAAAAAGAGGACAGTTAGCTAGAAAAAAAGAGAGGTCAACTTAGTTTGCTTCCAACATAAATAACTGTGAAGTTACTGACCAACCCAGGGCTCATTCATGTGGTGCCTTTGTGTTAGACTCAACAATTACTGTTGGGAAAAACAGGTCTTTATTTGCAATATTCCAACCTTGTGGGGCTGGGAGCACTCCTGCTCAGAGCCCTATTCTCCCACAATACCCAATACCTCCCTTGCTTCCCAAAAAGGCTATAAACCAAAACCAAGCCCAGTAGTTCCCCATTCCTGCCTTATCTATCATCTCTCTCCATCAGGATCTGGGGTATGCTGTGTACAGTCTTGTGTAATAGTCCAGGAAAGCATGTGCTGTGTTACACTGGATCATGGTATAGTCCAGGAAAGGCACAAGTCCTAAGAGAGTGTCCTCTCGATATCTCCCAAATTCCAGGAGTCCAGAAAAAGTCAGGGTCTGCAAGGTGGAGTCCTTGGTGGCTTCAGCATCAGCCTTGAGCTGGAACAATCAAAGCAGCAGCATGCCTGCTTTCTTACTAGCCCAGGCTGCGTGGCCACATCCTGGCTACAAACTGCATAGCTGCTTGCTGCTTCCCACAGGGCTGCTACAGCATCCTCCTACATCATGGCACCCCTTTATCATGTTTCTCCAACTTGCTCTTTCTCTCAAGGCTTCCCACCCTTCTTTTTAAATCCTGAAAGTCAGGAACACCTTTTGCCCTGGGGTGGTAGCACAGCTATTATCTAACTATTGGTTTACCATAGATATGCAAAGTACCTTAAAAGCTGTATTATCTCCTTCCCCCACCCCCCAAACCATGGACTGTGAGGAATATCTGTACCCTGTTTCAGAAGAACTTTCTTACCTATGAGGGTTTGAACTTTAAACTGTTGTATGTCACCTAGCAAGTAAGGTTTCTGGAAGAAGCAAGGTAATTTGGTTTAGGATTATTTCAGGAGAAAATTAATTCATTAAAAATATTTCTGAAAGTTTTTAAAATCAATGGGAAGGTTGGAATTCCAGGACTGGAAAACAAGCAGGAGCCATGAGGAACCATGCATTGTTGGACCCAGGAATGTGTTCAAGAAAATTTGGTGAAGATGTTTCATCTGGTAATTACTTCAGTGGGCATTTGACTTCTGTGTTTCTGGACTTTTGAGGGGTTGCAATTGCTCTTGTGAATAACTTCTCAACTGCAACTTTATTCTTTCAAGAATCTGAGTCAAAGGTGGGGTCATGACCTAAAGATGTTTTATCTGACTTTTTTGTCTTTGTCATTGGACCCTAGGTTCTATTTTCTCCCAATACTTACATAATGCAAGAAACCTTCAAAATAAAAAAGGAAATTAGACGTGAATTGTCAATAAGGGAAAATAAGTACATTATGTTGCTGATATGGGTAAAGAGGATATAAAGTCATTAACCTACTATCTTCAAATGCTTAAACTTTTTAAGATAACTTGATAAGAATTTTCGATTCTCCTCAAAGTATGGTAATATCTTAAATGGCCAATTACAATACTATCTTCAATATATATATATACGTATATATATGTATCGTATATATATCGTCGGCAGCCATCCGTCTCAAGAGACGATGGTGTAGCTTCTTAAGAGTCTATCTGCACCGCCGAGAATGGTTGTGCAGTCCGACTCGGGAGTGACACGGTATCTGTCTCCTCCCGTGTTGAATCGACATCTTGCGATGACGCTGGAGTGTCCTCTCCAGTGAAGCTGAAGCTACAGAGCCTGGGCAGGGTGATATGGAGGGTCTTCTGTTGCCCATGCAGCAGACCCCCCCTCTCTTCGCAGCTGAAGGGTCCAAGGGAAAGACGGAGTCAATACAGCTTGGCTTCAGGTGCGCCGCAGGAGTTGCCGGTGTTGACTACAACGTCGAACCGCCTTAGGGACTCCGGCTCCGGATTTTCTGTCGGGGTTTACTCCCTTAGCCTTTCCCCTGAAGAGGTATGCCGCAAGGCAGCGGAGGTTTTTTGGAGTCAGAGTTTTCCTTCTCTGATGTGCCCTGACTGGAAGATCGAACCAGCGACACTTAGCTCACAGGCCGATGCTCAATCCACTGAGCCAAACCAGCCAGGACGTATATATATATATTTAAAATATTGAACATCTATATCCAGGTACCTACAACATCCATGACCAGGTTTCTTTAATCCTGTAGATCACCATGAGAGTGTTAATACCACCACTTTATAAATGAGAATACTAAGTATCAGAGAGGTTAAGTAAGTTAATTGCCCAGTTTTACAAGGAATACTATCATGGTTAGGGCCCATGTCTCTCTGATAGAAACACCATTTTTCTACATTTTTGCTTTTTTTTTTTTCATTTCAAATTCTATTGCCATGGCACATATTAGGCAATAACATATTCCCCTAAATTAATGTTCTCATACATTGGTTTTATTTTTCTTTACCTGCTATGTTGACATTGATTTGTATGTTCTTGCATTGGAAATCTCAATAGACTGTAAGGCCTTTTGTTTATATACCCCAGGCTTAGCACAGTGCCTAGCAATAAACAATGCCAGATACAAATTCAGTTTATGATGGAAGGTTATAAGAAGGGAAATAAGGCAAGAAAATGGGGTGGTGAAGGAAAAATGAGAGAAAAGAAAGTGGAGTAGAGGAGGAAATGGATATACAAGGACAAGATAATACCATCTTACAAGGACAAGATAATACCATCTCTTAGCATTTTAATACATATACATCAGTGCATAATAATATTTTTATTGATATAATAATGTTGATGACTCTCTTCTATGGGCCCCAGTTTATTATTTGGGGCCCATAAATAATTTTTATTAATTTTTTAATCATCAAAATGTTTATTTATCATAAGATATTCTCTTATTCTATAGAAGATTTTTGGATTGATGTAGCTAAGATAGTCTCCTCTTACACTTCATTGATTGGAGTTGGTATTCAGTTATCTGTTTGTTAACTTTTATCTGGTATCTGCTTTTCTTTAAAATTAAAGTATGGGTAAAAGGGCTTTGGAACTGGGAAGTGACTTACATAATTATGAATTTAAGACAAAGGTTTATATTTCACTTTGAAAATGCACCATGTTCTGTAAAGATTTTAAGAAATAAGAACTCTTTAAAAGGGCTTCCTGATATGAATAATTGCAAATGTCAAGGGATAAGAGTCCTCTGATAGTGATTCTATCTCCAGAATGTCAGGTGCTGGTGCAAAGGTGATATAAATGATTTGAGTGAGTTGTTCTATATCTCAGTGATGGTCCTGCAGAGAAATGAAAGCAGTACTTAATAACCTGCAGAGAGACTTATTCAAAGTCAAAATGTCAGAGGTAATCAAGCTATTTAACTTGTGTTCATAGCTTTACTTTGCATTATATAAGTGGACACTCAGAATTTATTACATACTGGTAAATTAAGAAAACAGAATGTTTATAAAGTTAAATGATTCATGTGGCTTTAATATATTGATAGTCTTAATAGTGATATTTTAAATAAATTATGATTACTAATAAAATTTAGCATAACATTTTTCTTTAAGTTTAACATACATCTGTCAAATTATGTAGAGCTAATTTTTGTGAATACTACTATCTGAACATAATACACAGAGTAGAAACAGAACTTATTTCATATACCAGAAGCCTTTGTTCTCTTTACTAGTCACTACTCCCTTCCAAAGGTAATCATTATCCTGACTTGTAACATCATTACTGACTATTACAAACAGCACCACTGATACGAATATTCTTATATATGTCACTTGATATATATATATATATATGTGTGTGTATATATATATATATCAGAGAAGGAAAACTCTGACTCCAAAAAACCTCCGCTGCCTTGCGGCATACCTCTTCAGGGGAAAGGCTAAGGGAGTAAACCCTGACAGAAAATCCGGAGCCGGAGTCCCTAAGGCGGTTTGATGTTGTAGTCAACACCGGCAACTCCTGCGGCGCACCTGAAGCCAAGCTGTATTGACTCCGTCTTTCCCTTGGACCCTTCAGCTGCGAAGAGAGGGGGGGTCTGCTGCATGGGCAACAGCAGACCCTCCATATCACCCTGCCCAGGCTCTGTAGTTTCAGCTCCACTGGAGAGGACACTCCAGTGTCATCGCAAGATGTCGATTCAACACGGGAGGAGACAGATACCGTGTCACTCCCGAGTCGGACTGCACAGCCATTCTCGGCGGTGCAGATAGACTCTTAAGAAGCTACACCATCGTCTCTCGAGACGGACGGCTGCCGATGATGATATATATATATATATATATATCAATATTTATCCATGCATCTATGTTAGGTATACACAGATATGGATATCTATATGGATATTGAGACATATATTCATATATATTTGTGTTAGGTACACACAGACAGTACCCAGACATACAATGGTTTGATTTACAAATTTTCAATTTTACAATGGCACAAAAGTGAATCCCATTCAGTAGAAACTTTATTTTGAATTTTGATCTTTTTCTGGTTATGATACTCTCTCATGATGCTGGCAGCAGCCACAAACCGCAGCTCCAGTCAGGCATGTGATCATGAGGGCAAACATCTCTCTGCTGTATACTGTGTTACTAGTGATTTCTGGATATTGTGTTCTGCACACATTTAAGGTAGTCTAGGCTAAGCTATGCTGCTTGGTAGAAAAGGTGCATTTTGACTTATGATGTTTTAAATTTGTGATTATTTTTTTCTGAACAAAACCTCATTGTAAGTCAAGAGGCATTGTATCTTACATAAAGTTGCTGAGTCATATAGTTATACATATGCTCTGCTTTAGTAAAAACTGTTACAGAGATTTACAAAGTGATTGCGCCAATTTGCTCTTCCACCAGAAATACATGAGAGTTCCATTTACTTTAGATCTCTGACAACACATATTATTGCCTTTTATTTTCATTTTAGTCATTCTAAGCATAACACCAAAATACTCTGGAATTTTTGTCTATTTACATTATTTCATGTTACCCAAAGAATTTAAATAATATTAATCAAAATAACAAATTATTGTTTATAAGTTTATACTTAAAGGATTTAAAGAATTGTTCAAAATGTTTTCTAGACTGAATGTAGCACATTGCTGAAGGAGGAAAATTTTACTTCAACTTCAGTGGAACCAGATCCATTCATAGAATATGGCTTAAATATTTCAATCTTTTGTATTTATTAAAAATGTTAAATTTCTTGCAACATCTTATGTATATGATGGAGTTCAAGATGACTTATTCTTACACTCTCTTGATAAAACAATTATATGCAAAATTATGGTTTAATACTGTTCATATAATGAAGCTCTTGTTTATTGAAACATGATAACATCTGTCCCTAATAATGACTCTAAGTCACTGAAAATCTTTTTTTGTCATTTATTTTCAAAATAATATTACATTACATGCGTTTAATAACAACTATTTAGTTTAATTTAATTTTTAAAAGAAATTGATAAATGTCTATGATTAGAAATTAAAATCTCCTCTTGGTAAAGAAAAAGGAATAGGTTTCACACAAATTTTGGAGCCAGTGTTGGATAAGAGAGTATGAAGAGGTTGGAGTATGGTTGATGGGCCAAAAGTAGCCAAAAGGAAGCAAGGATATGGTTATCTGAATGTCCAAAGTCTGTAAGAGCAGGACAAGATGTAAGAACTGCATATGACTTGAAGGGTATGAAACTGGTATTAAAAACTCTCATGGTTGATTCTGGAGAGTGAGACTTAAAAGGGTCCAAGTACGAGATGCTAAAACATTGGCGTTCGAATTTATAAACATTTTATACATAAGCAGAAAGCCATAAGTTATGAATAATAACTCCATTTTGACAATTATTATCCCTATTAAGCAGAATATTTAAATTATTCTTCTACCTGCAGTTCTCCAGTTCACATTCTGTTCTTTTATTGCTACCAATTACTGTATTTTCCTAATCACTCACCTATTCATAAACAACATAAGGCTATCAATTATTGAAAAAAGAGGGTTCAAACTGTTTGATCTAACATTCATGCAGCAGTATGGGTTTAGCACCATCTTAACTTTGACAGTAACTATACATATATAGAGATATATATGAGTCTTGTTTGTATGTTTGTTTCTGAATCATAACAGTTATCCTAATGTTTCCGTGGTTGTTCAACTTTTGCTTTAACTGATTCTGTTCCTTCACCTGGTGTTTCTTCTCTTTCTTCCTAATCCCACAGAATCACTCTTTGTCCTTTATGGCACAATTTAGACTCAATCCCCCTACCTACCATTTATGGCTAAGCCCTGGAATGTGTGTTCCCACCCCCACCCCTGGGGTTTAGAAGTTTTCCTGTCTCTCGCATGAAATTATAACCTAATTGAGGGCAGGGACTGCACATTAAAAATCTTTGTAACCCCAGACACATTTAGCACAGTACTTTTTAAAAACAAATTACAAATTAGCCTTTAAAGGTTTGAGAAATTTAAATATATTTCATTTTTGAAACATACACATGCAAAAAACAAAGGGGAGGTGAAGGAGGAATGGGTAGACAAAGTGAAGGAGAATGTAGCCAGTGATATTGTGTTAAGTTTTCACAGTAACAGATTATTACTAGAATTAGTGGTGTTCATATTGTGAAGTATAAAAATGTCAAATCAGTATATAGTACATCTGAAACAAATATAGCTAATATATCGTATACCAACAATACTTAATTTTTTTTAAGTAAAAAGAAAAAATCTCATTTAACTCAGTTAGTAGTTCTCATGTGGGGGTGATGCTGCCTCGCCCCTCTCCAAAGAACATTAGGTAATATCTGCAGATATTTTTGGTTGTCACACTGAGGCAAAGAACTACTACTGCATCAAGTATGGAGAAGCAAGGAGTCCTGCTAATCACCGTACAGTGTCAGGGCAATCCTTTACAAGGAAATATTTAGTCCAAATTGAAAAACCCTGCTCTCAGTTACAAAAACATGCTTATGAATAAAATAAAAATTGAACATCTACTGTTTATGTAACCCACATATGAGACTAATTCCTGCATAACTGTCATTGTTTTTATTACCACTGAGAATATCAGTACTTCATTTATAAATATACGAACGTGTATAATTTACATACAAGCATAAATGTGATCATCTTTTTAGTATATTTTATACCTAACTGTATTTTCCCAGTCTTTTGTCTCTTCTGTTTGACTATGTGTTTTTTACTTCTGTCTCTCTCGTTGGACATCCACCTTCCAAAACATATACCTATATTAAAAGGAAAACATATATTCTTCCATAGTTATAATTTATTCATATATGTGGTATGTATTACTGTAGTTTCCTCATGTTTTTGTATCTATTTATAAATTGTCCATGAGCCATTATTGCTGAGGTGGCCATTCTAGAGCCATTTGCCAGAGGCAAATGTCTTTTCAATTCCTAACTAGCAGCCCTTTCCTTTTTTCAGACTAGAAACCCATCTATCAAAGAAGATAAATCTAGTGTCTACGGGAGTTTTGGAAATGTATATTTCAGGCTTCTAATGACCCACAGTAATAAAAGACTATAGAGGGCAGGCATGGAGCTTGAGTATCAGTAGACAATATTCAATGTATATCTGTGGATGAGACTGTTGCTAATATAGGATTTTATTACTGTTCTCATTGTCTGTTGCACAAAAATGGATTCACAGTGAATCTTTTTTTTTTTAAATTTTGTGTTACTTGACTATATCTCAATGATATTTCTCAAAGTCAGCTCACATGACATTAATTTATTTTCCTCCAAGCCTGA
Source organism: Furipterus horrens (assembly GCF_987537825.1). Classification (NCBI taxonomy): domain Eukaryota; kingdom Metazoa; phylum Chordata; class Mammalia; order Chiroptera; family Furipteridae; genus Furipterus; species Furipterus horrens. The sequence goes on along the minus strand of NW_028327171.1, from coordinate 126,620,928 downwards.
ATGTTATCACATAATGTGGATGAGTCATAATCCATTCAGTCACTCACATTAATGGATTTGTATGTTGACTCTTCTTTTTGGCCATCAATACGACTGCTGAAATAAATATCACATCATTCACCATTCTCTACATATTGGTACTTATTTTCCCTACAAGACAACATCCCAAGTTTGGGAGTGCTGATGAGATGGAATATTTTTGTTTTCAATTGTTGTATTGCTTTCCCATATGGCCATATCACTTTATATTTTTACTATCAACATACGAAAGCACCCCTTTCATCACATCTCTGCCAGTGATGTATTATCTGGGATGGTTTCTTCATTATAATCTTTTCCCCCAGAAAATAAGTCACAGTAGAAGGTAACCCAAATACTATCTCAACTTGATTAACTTTACAGATTCTCTTATCTTACATCATTACAATGTATGGGGATTTTTTAATAATCCACAGTTTTCTAATGTACAGTTAAACTGAAAATCACTTAAGTCCATGAAAGCGAATAGCTTTACAGTAATATTTCAGCTAAAATAGATACAATATTCAATTGTATTTTACTTTGCTGCTTTTTTTTTTCCCCCTTTTAAGCTGGCTAAAAGCTTGAGAGTCTGCTATGTTTGCATCAGGTATTATATAGTTGAATCAGTCACAGTAGGCTAGTTTATATTGTGATTACTCTCAATCTCAGAATCTTAATGACTTTTAACATCAAGTATTCATTTCTTGTTATATGTCCATTACAAGTTGGCTGGCTCGGGGAGCATTTGCTCAATGCCTATTTACCACCATCTGAAGCATTTCTGGTGGTTGCAGCAGGGGAAGAGAAGGCAGAAAATTTAAAATTAGCTCTGAAAAACTTCTTCCCAGCAATGACATATATTATGTCCAATCACTTGGTAATTAGCAATATTGGCTAATGTATTTATTAGAATGATTTATTGGAACATTTATTACATATTTCTCAACTTGTTATGATTTAACACATAGTATTTCAATTGTCTTCCTGTTCCTTTAGTAGTGACTTTACCAGTTTTGGATTATTCTGTAAGTGTATTAACATCATTGGTTTTGAAAAACTGGGTAGTTGGCTTGCTCTATAATTTGGAGAGTTAAATGGTCAAATAGCTTCCCATTTGTATTTGTTATACTGCTCAGGTGGCTCATTGAAAGACTTGATTAATGACATCAAAATATTATGACAGTTTAATCAGTAGCATTAAGATAAATGGCATAAATGTTGGTCATATTTTCAATGTGATTGAAAACTAGCTGCAGACCTTGATGATTGCCATTTGGATACAGTTTAATTTCACCAGAGCACCCACATAGTACCTGAGAATATTTGCAGCTCTTGCATTGCTAAGGTAGTTCTTAGAGTTTGTGATTGTTATTTGAAACTATATAATTCATGAAAAAGAAAACAAGAGTTTAGGAGATTATAAATGTACATTTTCATGAAGGCAGCAAGTAATTTTTGTCCACAGAAAAATGATCTTTTGGACAGTCTCTGGTATTGCAGCTTTAAGCAAATGACATTAAAATTCTGATTCCATATTACTTATTGTTTTACATTGAAGCAGATGTCAGTTTCATATGGATTCTGAATATCATCCAATCTGTTTTTCAAATATAAATGTAATTACTGGTCAATGATTTTGGATAATTTATACATCTGATAAAATCGTGGAGGTTTTATTAATTGTTTGCACTTAGAGTTTGTTCCATTCAGGACGCAGAGGAATTCAAACAATATTACTTTGAATTAAGTCACTTCTACTCCTAATGATAGCTATGTGTGCTTCAGTAGCCTGGCTATGAATAATCTGAATTGTCATTACTCACAAGTACTAATCAGAAGCTTCAGATCCAAAAAGGGGATTCTTTCCAAGTAAGGAAGACTTTGTGTGCCTATTTCATCTATCATTTGTGAAAGGCAAATGGAAGTGGTATAGCAAAGATATGAAACTTAAGCTTTAGATAGCTAGAACAAAATTAATATCTTTTTCAGTTACAAGGGATTGTGAAAGCCATTAAAATAAACTTCCTTCCAGTTTTAAGACACCTGAGATATAGTTCTTAAACTTTTGCCTAAGTGCGACCCATATGCTTTCAATAATAAGCTTATTTCCTTTTTCCTATTATCACTTGAAAACCTCCTAAATGAAGTAAAAGCAGTAAATATTATTTGTTAATATCTCTTCTACTTCTCTGCCTAGCACTGTCGCTAATACTGGTACTATTCTACTCCTCCTCCTAATAAATAATTCACACACCAACATAATATATAGCGCTGGTCAATAGTTTGGGATAATTTTCATATTGGCTGAAGCCATAGAGGTTTATTTTGATTTAGGGTTTGTAACCTCAAAAAAGTTTAGGAATTTTAGCTAAATTATCCTGCATGAGGTCAGCTTTACTTCTAGTAATAGTCACATGTGCTATATGTTCTGTATTGATCACCTCATTTATTTTTCAAAATGGATATCTAATGTAGGAGTGAGATACGGCCATTTATTAAAAGAGAAGACTAAGATTTAGAAAGCTTAAGAAAATTATTCAAGTCACTGATATTTTAAATATAGGCTTCCTGATTATAAAGCTCACACTTAAACACCCTGTAATATATTTCTTTTTTCCCCTCTCCACAAATTTTTTTTTCTTTTAGCATTCTCACCTGTAATATAAATGTCAGGTAGTGGTGGAATGATTAATTAAATACTCTAACTGTTAAATGCTTGCCAGATCACCAGGATCAAAATAGAATATCAATGAAAATTTCTGGATATTAACATTGCTTTCATCACTGTGCTCACCAAGATTATAAATCTAGAACCTCTTAATTAATCAGACAATTATTTCAGAAGTTCTTATGTTTGCTGATTTGCTGGAATATATGGGCACAAATCCAGCTTTCACTTTCTTAGTAGAATGTTCAACTGAAATAACAATTTGACTTACAATGGACGATACACTATTTCCTCCAACATGTGGATGAAACGTCATTCTGTGAAGGTTATACTATCACATAGGCTGACAGTTTAAAATGTTTATCATTAAAAATATTTTAAAGTGGGTTATAAATAATTGTATCCTGTTGCTGAGCCTTTTGTTGCTGCTGATATTATTTTGGAAGACTGTGATGTGTTCAAATTAAAACTCCTTCTTGAATCCTCAGGCACAAGGTAATTATTACAGCTCTGCTTTTTGGGAAAGAATTGCCAGAGGAGATTGGGGCATAGTGAGGTGTGTTCACTTATCAATTAAAAGGAATTATGCTTTCCTTTCCTTTTATTGGTGGACTTGTGTGTCGAGCTAGATAGAATCAGGGAGATTCTGTAAAGATTATTTTATTGATCACAGAATGCATTTTTATAAAAGTAAAGACCTGAAATTGAAGGCTTTCAATCAGTCAGTTGGCTGTTACTAAAATGGTAGCTAGTGTATTTATCAGTCTCTTGAGTATGGAAAATGGTTTATCAAGCCCAAACCAATTTGGAGGTAAGAGAAAGAGATTATTAAGTAGATGATGAAATATTGTTGAAAATATGGGTTGAAAAGTCTCAATACTGAGACCCATGTGATTTCTAAATGGTAATTTGATTTTGATATGATAGAGAAAGAAACAGCCATTAATAATTAAAAACAATACAAATATATGCATTAAATAAAGACAAATTGAAAACTGGCAAATAAAACACTTAGCTCTTCAGCTTTTGTTTTATAATAAGAAAGTTTTTTAAAAGGTTTCCTAATATGTTGCATCTTTGGTTTGTTTGTTTTACATGTTTCCTGATTCAGATTTATATTTTTGAAAACAATATCTACTATCAACCTGATATAAAGAGCAGTTCATTGCGACTGACATCTTCTGGGAAAGAAGGAATTATTTTTAATGGAATTTCTGACTGGTTATATGAAGGTGAGTTGAATAGATTTAGTTTTAAAAGAACACACATGACATATTTGAATACAATATCTCTAAGAAAAATCTGTTCATTTCAGAACAATACATACAGCACTATTTCTTCTCCTCATTTCCTCTCAAAATTGCCTTGATCTTTTGTATCATTGCATGTACTCATATTTTGACTGGTTGTGATTTATATCTACTATATGATTCCATATTATTTATTCATATATATAATGGAAGTGAATGATTACCTTATAGCACTCAGGAATTAGGAATGTCCCTGGAAAAGAAGAAACAAAAACCTCTACTGCTCAGTAAAACTGCTTTGTTTTAATTAGTCCTGTTAAGAACATTATGTCACATGTTGAAAGCCATTGCATAAGGAGGAAAATAAAACCTACCTAAAGAGCTCTTTGCAATAACTATTAAATTAATTTTTAATAATAACTGGGAATATACAAAGGAATCAGATGATGAAAACCTCTATCCAATTTGATTATGAACCAATTGCCAGCTCAGTTATAGGCACCGATTTCCTGGAGAAGACTCAAAGCCTGAGTTTAATACCTAGTTTTCAGACTCTGAAACTGATTTTGACAAAATATGTCAAGATTTAAACTAAGTCTGTTTTATTAAAAATTATTAGACTATCACTTAGAAAATACATTTTCTGGAGCAATATTGGCAAATGCAATTTCTCTACCTCAGTGTCAATATTTTTAATTCTGTAAAAAAGTAAATTACTTAGCTCATTTATTTACTCATTCATTCTCTCATTCAGTAGATATTATTTAAGACCTGCTACATTCTAAGTACTTTTCTGGGTCTGAGATACATCAGGGCACAAAATAAAGTACTGCCCTAAGGACCTTACTTTAAAAGACAAATTTTGCTAAATGGAACTATTTTATCAAGGAAGAAATATTGTAGCCATTGATATTTATATGTGTATGTTTGCATGTATACTTATATATCTCTCTATATATTTTTGTGCATATACCAGCATCAAATAATCAAGGATTTGAGAGGCCACAGTTTATCCCAAGAATTGGTGGTAGCTACTATGGAAATAGCTATTATTATGCTATGAAATTTAAGAAATTGAATTACCAAAATAGATAGGTAGGATTATTTGGTTGAAAGTGTCATCACTTAACTCTGGCTTTCATATTTCAAAAAGATACATTATTTGAAGGGCCTGGGGTGGCCCAGTAAATTGAAGAAACAGGTGGAGGACAAATATAAAACATGGGTATTTCTGGTAAACTAGTAGCCAAAGCTAACCATACCTTTAAAGGACTTAGGTAAGATATGCTCTTTATCTTTAAAATATTGTTGGACTGTGTGAGACCATGACATGAAGAAACCACCAGATCAATGAAGTGTTTTTAGTGAAATCACAGTAAATGCAGAATTCTGTGAAAGAACAAAGGAGAGAGTCTTAGCTCATTCTTAAGGATTTGCAAATATTTCCTAAAGGAGAAAACCTCTAAGTTGAACCTGAAAGATTAAGAGGACACATAATAAGAAACTAGGAAGAAAAATTTAAGCAAGAGTAAAAAGCTTGCAAAAGCATAGTAGTGTTAAGTAGCATAGTGAGTGCTTAGGAAACTAAAGTTTGCTTGTTATTACTGAGGCATAAAATTTGCAGAAAAATAAGTCAGCAAGAAACAGGGTATAGTGACTCTAAAAAAAAATCTGGATTTCAATTTTTTTGTGTGAGTAAATTGGGAAATAATAGAGCTTTTTAAGTAAGGGAGTGTGACTTTTAGGTCTTTCATATAAACAGATCATTTGGCTAAAATGTGAATCTGGGATTGACTAGCATAAAGAACTAGTGAATATCCCTAAGGTGTATTAAAAAAAAATCAATACTGTATTGTTTATTCTATTACAGTTGTCCCAAAATTTCCCCTTTACCCCCCTCCCCAACCCTGCCCCCTAGGCCACAGTCAATCCCCTCTGTTGTCCATGTCCATGTGTCATTCATAGATGTTCTTTGACTAGTCCCTCCCCCTTCCTTCTACCATCCCCCCTCTCTCCTACCTTCCTATAGCTATCAGTCTGTTCCATGTTGCCATGTCTCTGGTTCTATTTTTCTTATTAGTTTATTCTTTTCATTTGATTCTTTTTATAACTGAGGTCATATGGTACTTTTCTTTCAATGACTGGCTTATTTCAATTAGCATAATAGTCTCCACTTCCATTCATACTGCTGCAAAAGTTTTTATGTTCTATCAAGAGATAATGAGCAATAGGACTATGGTTAAAGCAGGAAGGAGAGAAGATTCTATAATTGATGAGTCAGTAAAGTAGATAGATATTTGTAATTAAATGGATAGGGAAGATGGAAGACAATAATTCTATGGCTTCTGGTTTGGGTCACTATTAAATAGTGGTGACAAAAAGAGTGAGCAGTCACTCATTAGGAATAGTGGACTTCAGAGAGGAGAGGAGTAGGTTAGCAGAAATATCGGCAGTTCATAGTGCAGTGTCATGCTTGCATGACAAATTGAGATCCTGAAGATCAAAGAACTTTTAAGTCAAATGGGGGTATACTCAGCATAAACTATACTGACTGAACCAATGATCAAGATGACTTGGGCCTCTGTCCTTTAGGGAAAGCTTTATATAGTTTATGGTATCACATTTTTAAGAAAATTATAAAGAGAGGAACACCATTATCCGAGAAATTAGGTTTTTTTCTTAATTAGAAAATAAAAAATTACATATTTGGGCTAAGAGCAAACATTGTGTTGGGGTATAGGCAAGACAAACAGGTAACAAAAACTTCTGTGGTGATATTGGAGGTCTGACACATTCCACAGGGGAAATTGAAAAATTATAGTTTTTGCCATTCAAATTAAATTTAATCCTTTGGGCTTTTATGTGCTAGATATACTAGGAAACTCTAATTGTGCTGTGTGATTTAGTCCTTGCCTTGTTAATATATCTAATCACTTACTGAATAAATTTGTATTCATAACTTGTACGGAGCCTCAGAACTCCAGAGAAGCAGAACTGGCACTTGAATGTGTGTCTTCAAAGCTAGTGCATAGTCCTAGTCAGCTATAATTGTCACAGTGAAGTGCCTCTCATTGTTCCCTAAAGGATGACATACATTATTCACCTAAGCTGTTAGATTTCATTGGTCTCTTTCCTCAGCCAAAGACTCTGAACCCTACTGTCCATGGAACTAAGTCAATTCTGCTTTACTTTCAACAGGACGGTTCCTACCATGGGAATCAATGTTAATGTATGGCAGAGGGATTTAGGAATATATTTTAGGATCTTATATTCCTATGTCATTGATTTTTACTCAACATTTTGCCTGCCATCCCAACCTATGCTTCAAGGGTCCCACACATGCCTTAATCTTCCACTATCAGTTTCCTTTTCCAGTGTGCCAAGAACACCCAGGAACCAGATCATCTTCTCCTCTCCCTTAAAGTACTCACCAAAACACAGTGATTTCTACGAGGAATGCATCTGATCTTCAACAGTGTATGTGTAATAATCTAGCATGGGAATATCCTTTTTATTACTTTACAGAAATCAATTACAATCTGAATTAGTATATGTAGGAAATTCAAGAAGTAATATATAACATTTCCACTTAATTTTTAAATTGAAATTTGCCTCTGTAAATGTCATAGAAAAAGAATAGATTAGATAAAAAATCACATAAAAAGATAATAAAATGTTTTTATGATAAATTTTAAGGGCATAGCTTAATATTTTTAGAACCTGACCAAGCTGTAAGCATGGCTATTGTCAAGTCACTAATGTCAAGTCTTTATAAGTCTTTAAAACTGTTATTTTAAAGCCTTTTTTCTTTATTTTTAGTATCACCCAATTTTTTTTTTTTAATGAAAATAACATGTTATGAAACAAGCTGGTCACAAATAGTGGGTAGAGGATTTCACTTCTGATAAAAAATTTTAAAGTACATATATAAAACACTGGAAGGTTATATACCAAAATATTCAGTCTTTACTTCTGTTCAGTGATTAAATATTCTCCCCTTTCCTTTTGTGTATTTTCTGAAACAAAAAGGAAAAAAAGTTATGGATAAAGAAACAGTTATTAAATGACCAGAGTCTGGCATTCAAGGTCTGAAACCCACGACAGGTCCAGCTACAAAGACAGTGATTGAACCCAGCTGCAGAATATCACTCCTTTCTTTCCCTTCTGGAATGCTATTTATCAGACTGTTTCCTCTACATTTGATGTTCTCAGTGCATTTATTTTAACAAGATCTATAAATATTAACTGGCACAACAGCAACATGATGCTAGCAGTTTTGGTTTTAAATTGTTACAAAATGTAATAACCATTTTCTAGGTATGAAACACACTAGAGCTAAAATACAAAACACATAAAACATAAATCAAGGGCTCCTACAACAAAAAACCACATCTTACTAAACTTACTCTGCTCTTTCTGATTTCTGTTCATTTTCAATTTCATTGTAAATTTTTGTTTCATGGATTGAAAATAGGCATATTTATTTATTTATTTATTTTTAATAAGATGTTTTGCCTTCTAAGTACTCTGCAGAGTTGAAAGGGCTCACAAAAATCCAAATCACCTGAAACAAATCTGAATGAGGACTCTATTCTTTTTAAAGGTCTTTGTTAAATTACCACATGGAGAATAGGTGACTACTGTACCTAAAGCGGTATAAGTAGGCTCAGAAGTCTCAGATCCCTCTCCATTCCAAACAGAACTGCTAGGGGAATTTTATTCAAATCATAATACTCATATTTCTTGCTCCTAAAACAATAAAATTGGGCAAGGTTTGTTGTTTTAAAATCTGGTATATATAAAAATCAATGACACCTTTAATGGAAGGTGCTTCTTAGGTATTTCCAAAAGCTCTTTGCCCCTTTACATGGCAGCATTTCCAGGAGGGGTCAAAAACTATAAGTAAGGTCCAGGAAACAACAAAAACCAAAAAAATAAACCGAGACAATTTCCTGCACTGTCACCACCACCATCACCTCCTGTCCAGTGTACTAGGTCATCTGCCGTTCACAGCAGGTTACTATAGCAGTCCATGCTGCAAAAATATTCGGGCACCAGTAAGAAAAGGTACAAAAAGTATTAAAACAATGACAAATGAGAAAAAAACTATAATCACAACAAAGAACAAAAAGATGCCTTGCTTTGTCCTTGGGAAATGAAGAAAAACTGTACTGTTTTATAACTCCAAATAAAAGAGACTTGCTGGAAATATCAACGCTCAGTGCTTGCAACCCTAGTCAATTTATACCCATTAGATCAGTCCAAATACTAAAGTAAAAAAATTCTTTTGTTAAGAAAGATTTATTTCAGGACAAGCTCTTGGAGACGAAGGGAAGGCATGTCTTCAGTGAGAGAACTGCCTGCTGTCGGGAGATTTCTTGTTGATGTGTTTGAAGATTTTGGATTTCTCAACTTTCTTGGCTTTCTGGTAGCCAAATCCACCACCACCTCCTCTCTTTTTAAGTTTGCCTTCATTGCTGTTCACATTCAGATCAACGAAAGGAGGCACCTTGAAACCAAATGACAGAGCAACTTGAGGCAAATTTAAGTTATTAACATTAAAGATCTGTTTCAGAGAATGGCAATCATATGCTCAAATGTATGCTTCCTGGACTGACTTATGAAGAAAGTAGTTTTTTTCAATCAATTTTTCAAGCTGAGACTGAATGTCAGAAATTTTGAACCAGGAAAACTCAAATTCACTTAATGAAACCTTGGACTGTTTCAAGTATCGAAGGAAACCCAATTCTTCAGGGTGCAAAATAAGTAAGGCATGCCCCCTTCCATTTAGGCTTCTGGCTGTTCTTCCCACACAATGAATGTATTCCTTGGGATCATCTGGAGGGCCATACTGAGCAATCCAGTTGACTTCAGGAATATCTAGCCCTCTAGCTGCCACAACCATGCTCAACAATATCCCTGTATCTGCATTGCAAAACTGGAAGAATGTGGTTGTATGCTTATTTTGCTTCTGTCTCCCATGAATGGCCAAGACAAGCAAATCGATATAGTTCAGCAACTTGTAGTGGTACTTTACAGACATACAAGATGAAAAGAAGACCATTAATTTCTTCTTCCGGTTCTTCTTAAGGAATGTAAAGAGCAGGAGGAATCTCTTTTCAGAAGGACAAACAACATATCCCTGCTCAAGATCATCATCCACTGTTACATTAGCTTTATCATCATCAACACCAACATACAATGGCTCCTTTTTCAGAGAAATCCTTGCCAGGTCTTCAACTTTTCGAGTTTGTGTGGCAGAAAAGAGCATGGTCTGTTTGCGTGTTGGCAGAAGTTTAATAATTTGCTTTAATTCCTCTTCAAACCCAACATCCAAGATACGATCAGCCTCATCAATAACCAGACACTGTAGGTTTTTATACATAAATCCTGGAGTATTCTGCATGTGGTCCAGGAGACGGCCTGGTGTAGCCACAATGATGTTGATCCCATTAGTGAGTTTCTGTGCTTCGGCAGATCTGTTACTGCCACCCATTATTAATCCATATGTGTGAACATGGTGTGTCATCAGCTCTTTAAGAACACCAAAAGTCTGCATGGCCAGTTCCCTAGTAGGTGAGAGAATAAGAACTCCTGTTCCATTCCTGAGCATAAACTTTAACTTAACAATGAGTTCCACAGCAGGGATGAGAAAGGCCAGGGTTTTGCCACTGCCTGTTTTTACAGTTGCGAGAAGATCCCTGCCTTCCAGAAGTGGTCTGATACTTTTATGTTGAATTTCAGTCATGTTTGTAAAGCCTGTTTCTTTTATTGCCTTCAGAGTGTTCTCATTGACCAGATTAGAGAGAGAAGCAAACGAAGTACCCTCAAAAGCTCCTGTCAGCCCCAGGGGCAGGCGGGGTGCTTCACTGTCTTCTTCATCGACTGGCTTCTCCATACTGGTTTCTGTTTCTCTAGGAGCCTGGGCACCTGCTTCAAATTCGCCTTTGTCTTCAGTTTTGGCTTTTTTGGTATCAGCCCATGATCATGCGCCATTTTTCTCTTTTTCTTCTTCAATTCTGAATTGAAAGAGTGCACTGCTGCTTCCCCATTGGTTAATATGGTAGATTCCTTGGGAGATTTTTTAACTTGTACATTTTCCAACCTTTTTTTAGATATATCTCCATTGTGGGCTTCTGTGAAGCCCTTATTCATAGACTGCTTTATGAATTTTTTAACTTTTCTACTTTGCGCTATTTCTTCCGATGTAACTCCATTTTGGTCTACCGATAGGCCTTCCTTCATGAGTTGTTTTAAGGTTTTTTTAATTTTTCCATTTCCTGCTCTTTCTTCAGACACATCTCCATTTTGAGTTTCTGATAGGCTCATATTCCAGGCTCCCTGTAGCTTTAGGTTTCGCTGCCGCAATTTGAGGTTCCACTTCTTGATCCTCTTGCACAGGAGTTTCATCGGTAGGTGAAACATACTGATGGATCGCCTTCAGAGCCGTGCCACAGCTCTACTTCTTGTCTCCGGAATGACGTTCCTTCCTCAATGTCACTCAATTCTTAAGGGAAGTAAAACAAATAAAAAATAATGTATTTTTAAGAGTTAGTGAGGTTCAGAAAAAAAATAAAGCATTATGCTCACAATGAAACAATTTTAAATATAATTCACACAAAACACATCTAATGTAATTTATATAAATTACTGCATTTTTAAAGTATATTTTATTGATTATATTGTTATAATAGTTCCAATTTTTTTCCCCTTTGCTCCCCTCTGCCCAGCATTCCCCTCCCCCAGAAATCCTAACCCCCCAACCCTGAGTCCATGTCCATGGGTCGTGAATACAAATTCTCTGGCTTCACCCTTTCTTATAATTCTTTTAAAAAATTAATTAAGTAATTTTTATAACAATAAAAAATAACAATCCCCCCTCAGACTTAAGACCCTTTATAATCTTATAAAGGTTAATGGGTGAAGCTCTCGTGCTCCCCTAGCTACTTCATGCTGGACATGGTTGTCGCCCTACCTACCCTTGGGTCCAGAAATCCCTAATAAGAGTGAGGGTGTGGAGGCGAGGGTGGCCTTGCCACATGGCAAAGGTTCTTACAGACTCCAGGTTAGTAGGCTGTCCCCGGACAATGGCATACTTGCTTTAACAGGCTGGCATCCTTGTTATATTCTGGGGGCAAAAGATTTGGCAACAGAGTTAAAAGGCATCACTCAGTCCATAACCACTAGGTGAAAAAAGGCAGGTATTAATTTTTCAATGAGCCATATTGGGGGAAAAAAGAAAAAGAAAAAAAAGGGCTTCTTTGGGGGAAGGTGTGCAAGGCACGTCACACCTGTCCAAAACCCTTTTGCCCACTATGCTTAGTTTGGGCTGAGGAGAATATTTTAGGTTTTCCCCCTTTCAGACCTCTGGGCCCTTTCTATCTAAGCCATTAGGACAGAAAAGAGAAACCAGTTTTAAAGTGAAGCCCACAACCACCCATTCTTCACCAACCCAGACACTTAGTTCAGCCAAACTGTTGAGTCTCAGGAGGCAGCGAAGCAGACAGGATTAAGTGAGGCTTATACACACAGACAATCACTCAGGTAATGAGATCGTAGGCTTATGCTCTTTGAAAACAGAAAACACATGTTTATTTATGCAACATAACCCACAAACAAGTCTCTAAATCTATAAGACTGTTTTATTGGAAATACATCCAGTTGCAAGGCATTTGACATTCTTCTTGCCTATAAATTAAGCATCTTTGATGATGCTACAGACCTAGTTTAACTTTCAAATGAAAACAAACTTTAAGTGAAAATAAGCTTTAAAGACAGCTGCACTACTTTATGGTCTACCACTGAGCATTGTGATTTTTCTTGAATCACTATTTTTCTCCCTAAGATTACCCTCCTTGTCATTAAAGGGACTGCATTAAGTCCATTTTTAATTTATCCTGTTTGTTTGCATAAACACAACAAGAGCAACAAACAACCACTTATGATCTTTAAGTCTGCTTTTCTGGAACTTACACAAGGAACATTAACCGTAACCTTCAGTCTTCCCATCAGGGCACAGAAGCTGAGCGACATACCTGCCATTCAGCCTTGCCTGTAAACACCTGTCTTTTCCAAGTCCTTCAGGTTTTCCATTGTGCCTTAAGGTCCTTTCTACCTATCTTTCAGGAAAGTAACCTTTGTTCCTTCCCTGGAGAGATTTCCATGGACCGAACAACGAACCAAGGTACCAGGCCTTTTTTCTCGTGGGATACTTTTACCTTTGAAAGTCAATCCTAGTTCTTCAGGGCTTTTTGGTAACAACCAGAGCCCAAGCATGTCTCCTTTAGGCATGACATTCCAGTCCGTCTTGGTCAACAAAACCTCTATTAACAACTGGTCTTATTAATTTTATGCAAAGAACCTTATGTCATTACTTACTTCTTCAGAATGCAAAATTCTGGAGTAATCAGGTAGGGAGAAAAATATACAGTGTGAAGGAAAATCCTTGTCCTTCTAATATATGCTAAAATTGCATATCCAGTCTTTATATATATTTTGCCCCCATTAAAATTTTTTGTTTGTTTGTCTTTCTATTACAGTTGTCCCACTTTTTTCCCTATTGCTTCCCTACACCCTGTCCACCCTTTCTTTCACAGTCAGTCCCCACCCAGTTGTCTATGTCTGTGGGTCATTTATACATATTCTTTGACTAGACCCTTCCCCTTCTTACCCCCTTCTCCACCTCCCACTCCCCCCTTGTCACTGTTACTCTATTTCTCATTTATATACCTCTGGTTCAGTTTTGCTCATTTGTTTGTGTTGTTCATTAGTTTCCCGTAATAGGTGATAGCATAAGGTATTTTTCTTTCGTTGCCTGACTTATTTCGCTAAGCATAATTCTTTCTAGTTCCATCCATGTTGTTGCAAATGGTAGAAGTTCCTTCTTTCCTTCTGCTACACAGTACTCCATTGTGTAAATGTAACACAGTTTTTTGATCCACTCATCTACAGATGGGGACTTAGGTTGTTTCCAGCATTTGGCTATTGTAAATAGCGCTGCTATGAACATAGGGATGCATAGGCTCTTTTGAATTGCTATTTCAGAATTCTTCAGATAGAATTCTAGCAATGGAATTGCTGGTTCAGAAGACAGTTCCATTTTTTAGTTTTTTGAGGAAATTTCATACTGTTTTCCATGTTGTCTGCACCAGTCTGCATTCCCACCAGCAATGTACCAGGGATCCCTTTTCTCCACATCCTCGCCAGCACTTGTTGTTTGTTGATTTTTTGATGATGGCCATTCTGACTGGAGTGAGGTGACATCTCATTGTGGTTTTTATTTGCATTTCTCTGACAGCTAGTGATGTTGAGCATTCTTTCATATGTCTATGGACCCTCTGTATGTCCTCGTTGTAGAAGTATTTGTTCAGGTCCTTTGCCCATTTTTTAATTGGGGTTTCTGTCTTCTTGGTGTTGAGTCACATAAGTTCTTTATATATTTTGGAGATCAGTCCCTTGTCTGAGGGATCATTGGCAAATATATTTTCCTATAGGGTTGGTCCCCTTTTAATGTTGCTGATGTTTTCTTTAGCTGAGCAGAAACTGTTTAGTTTGATATAGTCCGATTTGTTTATTCTTTCCTTTATTTCCTTTTTCTTAGTAGATATATCAGTGAAAATATTGCTACATGGGATATCTGAAATTTTTTTGCCTTTGTTTTCATCTAGGACTTTTATGGTGTCACAACTTACATTTAAGTCTTTGATACAGCTTGAGTTTATTCTGGTGTGTGGTGTAAGTTGGTGGTCTAGTTTCATTTTTTTTTTTTGCATGTCCCTGTTCAGTTCTCCCAACACCATTTGTTGAAGATGCTCTGACTCTATTTGATGTTCCTTCCCCCTTTGTCAAATATTAGTTGACATATAGACCTGTGTTTATTTCTGGGCTCTCTATTCTGTTCCATTGATCTATATGTCTGTACTTATGCCAGTACCAGACTGTTTTGATTACCATGGCCTTATAGTATAGTTTGATATTAGGTATTGTGATTCCTCCTATTGGGTTCTTCTTTGTCAAGAATGCTGTGGCTATTAAGCCTTTTTTTTTTTTGGTTCCATATAAATTTTTGATGTATCTGTTCTAGGTCTGTGAAATATGTCGTTGGTATTGTAATAGGGATTGCATTGAATCTATAAATTGCTTTGGGTAGTATCGCTATTTTAATGATGTTGATTCTTCCCACCCATGAACATGGTACATTCTTCCATTTATTTGTATCTTACTTAATTTTTTTCTTCAGTGTTATATAGTTTTCTGAGCACAGATCTTTTACCTTCTTGGTTAAGTTTACTCCTAGATACTTTATTTTTCTTGTTGCTATGGTAAATGGGATTTTTCTTCTAATTTCTATCTTTGACATTTTATTGTTGGTGTACAGAAATGCCTTCGATTTCTGAATATGGACTTTGTACCCTGCTACTTTGCCAAATTCACTTATTATGTTCAGTAGTTTTTTCGTGGAGTCTGTAAGGTAGTCTATATACATTATCATGTCATTTGCAAATAATGACAGTTTTCCTTCCTCTTTTCCAGTTTGGATGCCTTTTATTTTTGTTTCTTGTCTGATTGCTGTGGCTAGAACCTCTAACACTATGTTGAATAGGAGTGGAGAAAGTGGACATTTTTGTCTTGTGCCTGATCTCTGGGGGAATACTAGAAGTTTTTGCCCATTGAGTATGATAACTGGCTTCAGGTTTCTCATATATGGCATATATTATGTTGAGATATGCTTCCTCTATTCTCATTTTGCTGAGAGTTTTCATCATAAATGGGTGTTGTACTTTATCAAATGTTTTTTCAGCATCTATGGATATGATCATGTGGTTTCTGTCTTTTATTTTGTTTATGTGGTGTATTACATTTATTGATTTGCGAATATTAAACCATCCTTGCATCCCTGTAATGAGTCCCACTTGATTGTGGTGTATGATCTTTCTGAAGTGTTGCTGGATCCGGTTTGCCAATATTTTTTTTAAGGTTTTAGCATCTATGTTCATCAGCAATATTGGCCTGTAGTTTTCTATCTTTGTTGTGTTTTGACCTGGTTTTGGAATTAGGGTAATACTGGTTTCATAGAATGAGTTTGGGAGTCTTTCCTCTTCTTGGATATTTTGGAATAGTATGAGAAGGATTGGAGTTAGTTCTTCCCTAAATGTTTTGTAAATTTCGCCTGTGAAGCTATCCAGTCCAGGGCTTTTATGTGCCAGGAGTTTTTTGATTACTGCTTTAATTTCACCCTTTGTTATTGGTCTGTTCAGGCTTTCTGCTTCTTTTTGATTCCATTTTGGAAGATTACATGTGTCCAGAAATTTGTCTATTTTATCTAGGTTGTCAAATATCTTGTGATACCGTTGTTTGTAATAATTTCTTACAATCCTTTGTGTTTCTTTGATATTGGTCATGATTTTTCCTTTAATTTCTGGTTTTGTTTATTTGGGTCTTCTCTCTTTTTTCTTGATGAGCCTGGCTAAAGTCTTGTTGATTTTGTTTATCTTTTCAAAGAACCAGCCCCTACTCTTGTTGATATTTTGGATTGTTTGTTTAGTCTCTATTTCATTTAATTCTTCTGATATTTTTTTAAAATATGCTTTATTGTTTATGCTATTATAATTGTCCCAATTTCTTTTCCCTTTGTTCCTCTCCACCCATTGACCCCCCTCCCTCCAGTTGTCCCCCCACTTAGTCCATGCTCATTCGTTGTGCATATAGTTCTCCTCAACATCTTCTTTTCTACTCCACTCCATACTACTATGCTTCTTAATTTCTGTACCAACTCCCTCCCTTTCCCCACTTCCCCCTGTACTCCCCCCAAAATGTTCCCCATACCTATCATTCTATTCCCACTCTCGTTGCCTACTTAGTTTGCCTTTGTTACAATTCCTTAGCTTCTGTTGTTGGTTGTTCTGATAAAGTTTTAATTTTAATGTTCATAGTTTTGATCCTCCTTCTTCTAAACAAGTCCCTTTAATATTTCATATAACAGTGGTTTGGATCTGATGAACTCCTTCAGTTTTACTTTGTCCTGGAAGCATTTTCTCTGCCTTTCTATTCTGAATGACAGTTTCACTGGATAGAGTATTCATGGTTGTAAGTTTTTGCTTTTCATTACTTTGAATAGTTCTTGTCAGTCCCTTCTTGCCTGCAGAGTTTCTTTTGAGAAATCAGCTGACAGTCTTCTCGGGACCTCTTTGTATGTAATTCTCTTCTTCTCTCTTGCTGCTTTTAAGATTCTCTCTTTATCCTTAATTTTGGACATTTTGATTGTAATGTGTCTTGGTGTGGTTCTCCCTGGGTCCAGTTTTTCTGGAACTTTCTGTGCTTCCTGGACTTGTAAGTCTATTTCTTTCCCCAAGTTCAGGAAGTTCTGCTTCATTACTTTTATACATAATTTTTCAATTTCTAGTTCTTCTTCACCTCCTGGCTGCCCTGTTATTTGGATGTTCGCCTGCTTATAGCTTTCTGATAAGTTTCTGAGCCTCTCCTCGTTTTTATCACTTTTCATTTTCTCTTTCTGCACTGGTTGACTGTTTTTCCTTCCTATGTTCCGATTTGTTGATCCCTGATTTTCTTGCCCTCACCACTAGTTTTGTATGTGTTTTTGTTCATTTCAGCATGACTAGCCTTCATTCCTTCCCTGTCCTGTTTAAGATTTGCTGTTAGGTCTGTAAGCATGTTTATAACCAAACCTCTGAACTGAGCCTCAGAAAGATTTCCTATCTGCTGTTTCGTTAGATTAGATATTTGCTGTTTGGTCAGCTGTGTCACTGGGATCTCTATCATGATCTGAGCCATCTTGACAGCTTTGTGCTTACCTTTGCTTTCTGGGCAGGGCTTTCACACCTCCTATGCTATAGGGGGTGGAGCCCCGTGCATTCATCACAACCAGGCGGCCTGTCTCACCATGCTGTGGCGTTTTCTGCAGGGCTGAGGGGTCCAAGATGGATTCCTGCTGGCCACTCTCCTCTGAAAGACTCAGAGCTTCTATCTCTGTCCCCACCCTCTCCGGGCCTCACAGTCCAAGGCAATGAAGGTCTGCCTTCTCCAGCTTTGGAATCACAAACTGACAGGTCTGGTCTGCAGCCGAGGGTGCTCCCCAGGCGCTTCTCGCCTCCCCCTAAATACGGGTGTCTGTGCTTACTGCTTCCTGCCTCCGTTGCTCCTGTTGCTGCAGACAGCACAGCTTGACCTCTCTGCTCCAGCTTGGCCCCTCCTACCTGCCTAGATGAGCACCACTTCTTTGTAACTTCATATGTTGGACTTTTATTTATTTTCTGGAACTTCTGGTTAATGCTGGTTTTGCAGTAGTTGTATTCCTTCTTAGTTGTGGAGGGAGATGGAGCGTGTCAGTCTAGGCCTCCATCTTGGCCAGAAGTCCCCTGTGTTTGTTTGCGTCCATGTCCCAGGGAGAGCTGTTGCTACTACTACATTGTAAGGGGCGGAGGCTTAGGTATTCGTCAGTAACGGGCAACCTGTTTCACCACGTTGTGGCACTGCATGCAAGGGAGGGGTCTGAGAATGAGCAATGCTGCTTACCCAGAACTCGCCCCTTTTCCAGGCACTTTTCCCAGTTCCACAGCAGACTGACGCCCCTCTAGCTGCTGCCCTGGCTGTCGTTCCCAGAGTGGGTGGGTCTGCGGATGTTTTAGGCCCATGGGGGCCCTTTAAACAAGCGGACTCTGCTGAGAGACTGAGAGTTTCTGCCTCCATCCCAACCCCCACTGGTTTACACAGTCAAAAGCAATGAGGCTTGATTTTCCCCAGTGCTGGGACAGTGAGCTGCGCAGTCTGGTGAGGAGCTGGGAATGCTCTGAGGTGTCCCTCCTGAATTTGAAACGTGAAACTGCACTTTCCACCAACCTGCTGCTGTTGCCACTGCTGCCACCACCACACTGTGTCCTCTCTGCTCCAACTTCGCCCCTCCTACCTGTCTGGGTGAGTATTTCTTCTTTACATCCTTGTTTGCTGGACTTCCATGCACTTTGATTTTCTAGAACTTCTGGTTGTTTCTAGTTTTGAGGTAGATGTATTCCTTCTTAGTTGTGGAGGAATATGCAGCTTCTCTGCCTATGCTTCCATCTTGGCTGGAAGTAATTCTTCTCTGATCTTGATTTCTTTCCTTCTACTCACTGTTGGCCATGTTTGTTGTTGTTCTAGTTCTTGTAGCTGTAGGGTTAGATTTCTATTTGGATTCTTCTATTTTTTTCAGGTAGGCCTGTATTGCTATGAACTTTTCTCTCAGGACTACTTTTGCTGTGTCCCATAGGTTTTGGGCTGTTGTGTGTTTATTATCATTAATTTCCAGAAACTTCTTCATTTCTTCCTTGATGTCATTGTTAACCCATTCATTCTCCATGAGTCTGAATGTGTTTTGAGTTTTTTCCTTGAAGTTGATTTCTAGTTTCGAGGCATTGTGTGTGTAGAAGATGCTTGATATAATTTCAGTTTTCTTGAATTTGTTGAGGCTTGTTTTTTTCCTATCATGTGGTCTATCTTTGAAAATGTCCCATATGCATTTGAAAAGAATGTATATTTTGCTTGTTTGGGGTGAAAAGTTCTATGTATATGATTTAAGTCCATTTGATCTAGAGTATTGTACAGTGCCTCAATATTCTTGGTGTTTCTTTGCTTTGAAGATCTGCTTATTGTTGACAGTGGGCTGTTAAAATCCCCCACTATGATTGTGTTCCTGTT
This sequence comes from Furipterus horrens, assembly GCF_987537825.1. Lineage (NCBI taxonomy): Eukaryota > Metazoa > Chordata > Mammalia > Chiroptera > Furipteridae > Furipterus > Furipterus horrens. The sequence goes on along the minus strand of NW_028327171.1, from coordinate 126,601,299 downwards.
GATATCCTTCTTGTGATCTTCTAGTATTTTTCTTATATATTTGGGTGCTTCTCTGTTGGGTGCATATATGTTTACCAGGGTTATTTCTTCTTGATGGATTGTTCCCCTAAGTATTATGAAATACCCTTCTTTGTCTCTTTTTATGGCCTTTGCTATGAAATCTGTTTTGTCTGATATAAGTATTCCTACCCCAGCTTTTCTTTCATGTCCATTTCCTGAAATATTTTTTCCATCCCTTCACTTTCAGTCTTTGTAAATCTTTTGTTTTGAGGTGTGTTTCTTGTAGACAGCATATACCTGAGTCTTGTTTTCATATCCATTCAGCTACCCTATGTATTTTGATTGGAGCTTTTAATCTATTTACATTTAAGGTTATTCTTGACAGTTGTTTGTTCATTTCCCTTTGTACCTGTGTTCCTCTTCCTTTCTCTTTTTCTTCTTTTTCTTAAAGCATTCCCTTTAGCATGTCTTGCAATGCTGGTTTGGTGGAGATGTATACTTTTAGTCTTCCTTTGTCTGAGAAACTCCTTATTTCACCTTCCATTTTGAAGGAGAGCTTTACTGGGTATTCTTGGTTGTAGGCCTTTGTTTTCCATTGCTTGAAATATATTTTGTCATTCCCTTCTGGCTTGTGGTGTTTCTGTTGAGAAATCAGTTGATTGCCTTATCAGAGCTCCCTCATATATTATTAGCTGTTTTTCTCTTACTGCTTTTAGAATTCTCTCTTTGTGTTTGAATGTTGCCATTTTAATTCTGATGTGCCTTGGAGTGGGCCTTTTTGGGTTCATCATGATTGGGACCCTCTGTGCTTCCTGGACTTGCATGACTTTTTCTCTCTCAAGGTAGGAATATTTTCTGTTATTACTTTTCCAATCAGGTTTTCTATCCCTTGTTTGTCTTCTCCTTCTTGTATTCCTATAATCCTAATGTTGTTTCATATCCTGTTGTCCTGCAGTTCTCTTAAACCCTCTTCATTCTTTTTAAATTTTTTTTCATTTTGCTGTATTTTCTGTGAATGCTTTTCTTCATTGTCCTCTAACTTGTGGACCCAATCATCTGTTTCATTTAGCCTGCTTTTGATTGATTCTACTGTGTTCTTCAGTTCAGAAATTGTGTTCTTCATTTCTTCCTGGTTCTTATTGATAGTTTATATGTCCTTTTTTATGCTGGTGTGGTTCTTTGTAAGTTCCTTGTAGCTTCCCTGGAGTTCTTGGTAGTTTCCCTGGAGTTCATTGTAGTTTCCTCTGAGTTTGTCAAGTTCATTAAGCTTCCTTATAACCATTCTTTTGAATTCCATGTCTGATAGTTGGCTTATGTATGCTCCATCCATCTCTCTTTCTGGGGATTCCTATTTTCCTTTTATTGGTTGGTTGTTTCTGTGTCTCCCCATGTTCTAGTCTTCCTGTTCGTTTTTGTTTCTTGAATTTGTTTGCTTTGATTTCCTGCTTTCATGGTATGATATTCTGTATAGGAGACCTGGGAATTCAGTGGTACTGTTTCTTTGATCTCCTGAGCTTGATGCTCTTGGAATGCCCTTTATGTCATTTGTTTAAGCTGTCTGATTATATTTCAATTACTCTTTGATGGAACCTTCATTCTGGCTAGTTGATTGAGAGTCATTCTGCCCACTTTGTCTTGAGTTCTTTCGTGGAGATGCTGTTAAAACAAACACACAAACCAGGCAAGAAACCCACACCCTCAAAAATATCTCCCACCCATAATCACAGTATCATTAGCAAATGAGCCAGTATTAATATAGAGGTAAAGAGGTTAAGACTATTACACTATATTAAAGATTGATAAGAGTTGTTTTACCTGATAGAGAGATAATTTTTGAGAGGGAACATGGTACAATAATATTAGTAGCATGTAGGGTCAAGGCTATGTGAGGCAGTAAGTAGTGTTTACATTGTGTGTTGAAAAAGGTAGGAAAGAATGCAGAATGAAGTGAGAAAGTGGAAATGTATAGTATTAGGTTTATATAATAGTTATATGCTATATATTTTGTGCAAGAGGGAGGACAAACAAAACAGAAAAAAGAAACAAAAAAATTAAAGAAGAATAGATGGGAGAGAAGGTAGGAAACAGATTAAAGAAACTTTTTTTTTCTCCAGTACAATTTTTGGGCGCTGTTCTTCTTTATCTAGGTCTGCCCCTGGTCAAAATACCATGGGTTTCAAATCTTCTTTTTTGGCTGGCTGGCTGGCTGTGAGGGGATCTAGCTGGATTCTGGGGCTGCTATATTCTCATTTGTGGGTCTGCTGCCTCTCCCTGCTGTGAGACACACTGAGCTGGGTCTCTCACTACTTGTCCTGTGGCACCCTCCAGCAATCCTCAGGCTTGTCTAGCAATGCTGTTCTTCTGGCAAGCCAGTGTGCAAGCCTCTAGTCTGCCCAGCCTTGTGTCCTGTCTCTGCTCCCTCTCCAAAAAAGTCTTTGTGTTGCCTCTCAGCTGCAGCACCGGGTTCCGTTCCTGGCTGGCAGTGCCTTATTATGTGCCTGTGAGTACCACTTGCCTGTCTGGGGTCTCTACCAGGTCTGCGTTTCCACCACAGCTTTCCCATATGGACCCCTCTCCATGGTTCAGTTCTGCCCCTTTATTTGGTGGAGCCATGATGCATGTGCCCGAGGCACAGGGTTGCCAGCCCAGGAAGTCCCCACCTAGACTCAGTTCATACAGTTTCTCACAGTCTGGGCTGTTCACTGTCTTCCCACATCTCTGGCTGTTTCAACGAAACCTTCTGGATGAGTCCCTCTAGGACTTTGCTGGTCCTAGTGCCTATGACAGGGGGCAGTTTCTAAGCAAGTCCCAGCTAATGTGCAGGGCTGCAGAGCTGCAGAGCTGCAGGGCTGGGGGTGCCCAGCAACTTCGTTTTGAGAGCGCAGGTGACATCTCTGCCCTCTTTCACACCGCTCCCACACTCCCTTCCCTGCTCGCGCTATCTGAAATCCGCACTCACTCACGCCTCTCTGTGTTTGTACTCCCAAGTTCTTCCATGATGGGAGCAAGCAGACAACACTGCTACCTACTCTGCCACCATCTTCTCCCTTCCCATGAGTAAAATCTTGATTAGTTAAAACTAAAGAATTTTGTGACTTATCCAACAGGTCTCTTAAGAAAGTTCATTTTAAATATTCTTTTATCCTTCCCATTTTAGTTAGCTTTTTTTTTTATACCTGAAGGAAATCAAATAACTTTATTTGCACTACCCTACAACTTTAACACTGTTATGCGGAACATCTTTAGTCATAGATTACTCCAAATAAGTGAAAGTAGATAATATACAGTTTCATATGAATTATCTCCTCAAGTCAGGGCCATTCTTATTCTTGAAAAGTATTTCTGCATATGTACTACAGCACCCAGGATGGAACCCTCTGCTTCTTAGAAATCCTGCATGTTGGTTTCTGATAACACAATTTTTGTGTACCTTCAAGTCCTATAAGACTTTGAGTTTACACTCAATTTGCATTTAGCATTTACTTTTTCCCATTCAGATGACTCATATCTCCTCATCTGAATTGTAAGTTACTTGTACAAATTAGGGTAAAAATCACACCTGGAAAAACAAAAAAGATGGCACATTAAAAATAATATTCAAAGTTTTATCTATGAAGAAGGGCACTTAATAAATAGGAATATGCAGCATCCTGTAGTTAACAATGGTTTAGCCATTAACACCTGAATTGGGATGGGGAGGCAGCTATTAGTAGAACCTAGAAGGAGGAAATCCAGTAGTTTTCACAGTAATTATAGTAGTGAGTTTTGGTTGAAAGGTCCAGCTAGACCCACATGATTTTAATGGGTAGGAACCAAAAAAATCAATACCATGCCCAACTTGCTTCCCTTATTCGATTTGTCTAGTTTCATGTTGACCATACCCAACAAAAAGGCAGACACCATAGCAGTATTCTTATTATTTAAATTAAAAGTTTCTGTCCCCCAAAGAGGAGCATACAATGTCCCTTCTGTTAGGGACCCCCAACCCACAGAGATCCCGTGGTGTCACAGATGAAATGAAGACTTCCCAAGCAGTTTGTGTGAGGGGAGAGAAGACCTGCGAATGTCTGAGAGACAAATGCCTCAATTGCCATCCTCCAAGGTCTTTTATTGAGTGCAGTAAGCTAAGGGCAAATAGCATGCACGTAAAGCTCATCAATCAATGTTAAACAGTGCTGATTACAGAAAACACGTTGTTCAGGGATAACAATTGAAGGAACATTGAGATCTCCCTCAGGTCAGGATGCGTTGGATGCATAGACTTCAGATGGCCACAAAATAGGGAGGGTAAGTTCATTTTGAGTTAAAGTTAAAACCTCTGCTGATGGTACAATAAAGCAATCAAGGGAAAAGAGCAAGGCAAGTTTCAAAGGACATAAAGCATTTTCTCATGGCCTGATTTCCACCGAGGCCCACTGGCTATAGCATTGAGGCACATATGCACCCAGCTTTCCCAGTTTTCCAGTCAGATCTTACAGGCTTCATTCCCTTCACCTGGACTGCGTGGGACTCCCAAGTCTCAATACTTTCCCAGTGGGACCCTGACACCTTCTGCTACCATTTCATTGAAGAGTGGTATTAGTCCAGTTATATATACCTGTTACAAATTTATAACTACAGACAACACTTTCACTTTTTATATAAGGTTTTTGGTAAAATACTTCAATTAAGAAAAGAAGTTAGCTTATCATGTGACTTAATTGATAATCATGTGTTTCTTCATTTTTTTTTTCTTTACCTTCTGCCAGCATTTTGACTAGACAGATCATTTACCTGGTGAATCAAACCAAAACTTTGTTCCTGCCAAAATGTATTCCTTTCTTTTTCTTAATGGGGGTGCTACAATATCAGCTTTCTGTTGAAATGGAAATTGGTGTATAGAAATGTGAAACTGGGAAGTGAAATGGAATTAAAAAAGGGAATATTTGTGAACTTTCTGAGTTCCAATGCAGTCTTCCTTGTTCTCTTTGTAGAGGAAAGACACATTTTCTCCCTAGCAGATGAAATTAATTATCAGGCCCAGATCAGTGACTATGTTTTCTGTCATTTCATTTTTTCTCAGTCATGTTGAGCCCAAAATGGTCAGGAGGATATTTCAGCTTCCAATTTAGAGAAACATAATTATGGCTATATTCTCTGTAGAGATAATCCTCCTATAGGCATTAGAACTTCTAAACCCACCAAGCTCATTATAATGAGGAAAAAAACAAAATGTATGCAGTCATTTATTGATGTGATAGTGAAAGAGAACACTGTATTTCCATGACTTAGTTATTGGCTATGCAGGAGGGACACTTGCATGCTGTAAGATGACATCTCAACTACAAGGTCATTGTCAAATAAATAGTGCCAAAACCCATATAGAGCATGCTATGTTACTTTCCTAACAAGCCAGGTACATAGAGCCAATGGGGACCATGATGAGAACAGTGAATTTGATAGGTCTGAACACATTGCCCTTCTTTTTGCTATAAAATATTTCTTGTTTGGAAGTGACATAGTGTGGGTTATCATAGTAATGGATAAGTTATTCTGTAAGTCCATGAATAGTAATGCTGATAGAACTGCAGGTGGTAAAGACATTTCCATACCTAGAATATCTACCTCTGTCAGTAATGACAAAAGTGCTACCATTTGTAATGGAAGGGTTCCAATGTAAGCCAACTGCCACCAGGTAGTTATCTGGAACTGCTGGGAAATGATACCATATCAACAGTTTAGTGACAACCACTATTATTGGCAGGTAATGATGGGAGTCAGAGATAAACTGACATGTACTTGCTAGTTATGTTGTCCTTTGAATTATTGAGTGTACCTTCTGCTGTGGATGTGCTTTGGTGGACATTAAACAGAACATTTATGCCTTCACATTTTTACCTTTTTACATATTCTTTTTTTATGGTTTTTCTATTACAGTTGTCCAATATTTTCCCCCATTGCTCTCCCTACCCCCCCCCCCCCACACACAGTCAATCCCCTTCTGTTGTTCATGTCCATGGGTCATTTATACTAGTTCCTTGACTAGACCATTCTCCTTCTTTCCACCCTCTTCCCCTCCCCCCTGCCCACCCCAGTCACTGTCAGTCTGCTCCTTGTTTACATGCCTCTGGCTTTATGTTGCTTGTTTTGCTCATTAGTTTCCTGTATTAGGTAAGATTGTATGGTATTTGTCTACCTCTTCTGAAAAATCTGTGTACTTATTTTTTTCTAAAGTTTCTTTTCACTAATTTTCTAATGTTACTCTTCTCAGAACCATAGTCAGGTGGCCATTTATTCATTTATTGTTCATAAGTCGGGGATCCACACATCAAGTCAAGCCTCCTTCCACACACAGTCTACAAATAATTCAAACGTCTGCCAGCTCAGAGGATTTATGTTTCTTATGTACTTGTAATGACATTTCTGAATCAGATTATAGAACACAGCCTATCCAATTCCAGCATGTTTCAAGCACATCGTGCAAACCTATCCATACACCAGGCCTTCATTTATTTCTCTTCTGACGGCTTGTGTTAGAAACACATATTTAGGCATAGACACGAGATGAGGAGATAGGATAAAGCTGTGGATGCAATGCCATGGGCATTGACTAATGTTTTCTGAACCAATCCCTTATGTACCACTTCTATTTTATAGTGGAATGTTGCTGCTTATGTTTAGTTTTATGGTGTGAATCAAAAAACAATCAGCTCATGATGGGCACTTTGGGTTGCATAGTCACTTGTTATCCCATGATCAAGCTAATTGCTTTGGCCAGAGCCCAGTAGAAAGCTGCTTTAAAAATAGAGACTACTTATCAGTATAGGAGAATTTGGCCTTTCTGTGAAGCATGTAATGCCTGTGATTTGATTATCATATGGTGAGTGCCAGAAGTTCCACGGCATCTCTGTTTGCCATGGATACTTGCATTGCCATTGTGTCTTCTGGGTCTCAAAGTAAAGATGGTAGGAAAGGTTGTGCCATGGCCTTCACCTGCTGTATAGCCTTCTCTTGCTCAAGTTCTACCAGAACTGGCTACTTTATAGTTTACCTTGGAAATAGAACTAGGTAGCACATGGTGAATATGATTTATATTTTCTTCAAAATCCAGAGTTCAGTCCCTCTTTACTTTTGCAGAAGTACACTTACAACCAATTTTCTCTCACTTTAGAAGAGATAGCCCTGTACAACCCAAGTTTCTAGATCTCTATCTCTCCCCTAAGAATTCAGACTCTTAAACTTTACAGGGATTCTTTTTCTACTCCACCTTAATGCCTTTATAGATAGAGGTTGCCTCTGTCAACAAGACGTGGGAACTTTGAGGTTCACAATCTTCAACCCTTAAAATTAGACACATCTAGCAGTGTTTTACTATGAAATGTGTTATTTATGAGACTGACCCAGAAAGGATAATGCACATATTTACATAAGCATCCTTATTCTGTATGTCAGAGTCTCAATACTTCTCCACCAATATCTCTGTCTTAACTTTAAAATCAATTACTGTTGAGCCCTTATTTGCATTGCATTCTGCAACTCTCACTATGACCTCCAGGACCTCAGCCATATCTGCTCTGTAAGTACAGAAGGGAGGGACTCCTTCACAGATGCCATAGTGACTTTTTGTGTATTCCTAATTTTTCAGTCATGGTATTATTTTTTGTTTTCTCCTACATAACCTTTCTAAGGTGTCATAAGAACCATGTAAACTTTACAATCTTTACAGCTGCCCCTCTTGTAGCAACTACACATCACAACCACTTGTCCTCACAATGCCTTCTCTCTATTTGAACTTTATTGTATGTCATTACCATGACAATTGATTACTTATGGTTCCATCCCTTGCTATGAATTGTCTATGTTCCAATTCCCTCCCAGAAAGGTCATTATTAAATCAAAGATATAGATATAGTTATAGAGATGGATATGTCACCAACCTAATTTCAAAATATAATTTTGAAGTTTTATTTCCTGAATCTCTGCTGGTATTAATCACTGTATCAGTCGGGGTCCCAAAAGAAAAGAGGTGGCATTTTCAATAATTTGAAGAGGATTTATGTACAAAGAGGCTATTTAAAAAGTTTAAATTGTAGGGGAAATATAAAGGACAGAGCTACAGTCTAGGCTAGTAGCAGCCTATGACCATAGAGATGAACTGTTAGCAGATACAAAAAGAGAGCATTGTGAAGTGGTGGCTGTTTTGACAAGAGTAGAGACATCAATTAAATCACACAACAAGCCTAAGGTGACATTTCAGGATAGAGTTAAAGTAGTAAATACTCTGACTTTATGTTCCTTCTAATATCTTGCTAAAGAACCCTAGTGGCCGTGCTTTAGAGGGAATGGGAGTCCTATTGATGTAGTTTATACAGGCTAATTTTCTGGGCCAGAAAGCAGGTGTAGAACACTAGACAACGGATCCAGGGTCACACAAAACATATCCAGTATATGTCTTAATCTATTTCCCTAGAGTTTAAAATAGTTTGATGAATGTAATAGATACTCAACTTGTTAAATGATGAGAGGCTGGAAATATGACTAAATGCAAATATGAATGAAAAATGGTATGAATATGGTTTTATGCCATATTTTAGTCTTCAAGTACTATTCTCATTCTTGTACACTCTTATAGTGCTTTTATCATCTCTGTTCACAATACTGACAACCCATGATATCCTTTCTTCCTTTGCATCTGCTTTATCTGGGACTAAAGGAGTAACTCAGAAATAGATAATTCTTCATGAACTTGATAAAAATCTAAAACACTGTACAGAATATACTATATACATGTAAAATGAAGATTTCAAGGACAGATGTATGTGGGTCACTGAGCCCACATCTCTACAGTGGATTTCAAATAACACTCATTTATTCTAGAAGAACTTCTGCATTCTCATATCGCCCACTGGTGGTCACCAGATGGAGAAAGGCTTGCCTTCCTGATGATAAATGATTCATTGGTGCCTAACATGGTTGTTCCTTGGTTTACTGGAGCATTATATCCCAAAGGAAAGCAGTATCCGTATCCTAAGGTAAGTAGCATGGTAGAGCTAGGTTATTACCATTCTCTCTGCACCAGTGACTTGACTGATGGTATTTTTGGCTCATGAACAAGTTGTCTTTGGAGAATAAAAGAAGCTTCCCTTGTCCACAGAGTTATTTTAGAGCTTGCGGTAGTCTGTACACAGTGCTTGAGTATGAGGAGACAAAGAAGATTTGGGCTGTGGGAACTTTTATTTGCTGCATTTCTTTTCCCTTGATGCTCTCATTCTTGTTTCCCACACCTCCCTGCATGAAAGATGGTGAGAAGAGAGAGGGAGCAGCACTGACTCCAGGGCAAGGGCTTCTTCTCCAAGGTGTATTCCGTGAGTGGTCAATAGGTGTGCTAAAGAGGAAAGAGTGTCATTGTCAAATATGTTGGAAATGCATAGTTGAAAAAAAAACTCTAGCTTTTTTCAGATGATTTCTTAGAGCACTTAATGTACTATATGTTAATGTGTATTATAAATCTCCTGTAAAAAGTAGACTAAGCATAAAGAATCTCCAGAAGCATAAAGAATCACCAATAAAGAATAAACTAAGCATAAAGGATTTATTAGTATTAACTTCAGTAGTGTTTTGGCAGAGCAGACTCTGGAACATACTTTATAAAATGCTGGGGTAGAGTCATGGCCAAGCATAGTTAAAATAGATGGGATTGTTTTACTGAGTGAGGCAGATATGGAAATCCTGCCCAGCTAGCAAAACTATTTTCAAGTGTTAGGTGAAGCTTCTGGAGCAGGTTGCAAAAACACCTGGAGTGTGTTGATTTTTCTAGTATACACTATGTTTGGTTACTTAAGGCCTCTTTTTAAAAGTTTATTTTCCCCATGTTTACATAAGAAAGGAAAAACCTCGTGAGTGACACCTCCTATGCATTAATCATGTAAGGATGTCTTAGAGCAAATTTTTTAAATTCCACTTTACACATTTTAGCTTTTAATTAGGTAAGACATGGCTGCTGATGTCATTTATAAAGAATTTAAAGCCATTTATTTAGTGAGTTATACTTTGTATTTCCCATCACAATAGGTTTTATACTTTTCAATTTGTGCATTACATTAACTGGGCAAAGTACTGGACAAAATATCTATCATACATATTAATTTATACCTGCAATAAAGGTAAGGTCAGGGTGGGTTTGACTTCCCTTACTCTCCTATCATCTGCAATATTCAAGGTTTCCACAGTTGGGGGAAAAAAAAACAAACTTAAATATGGAGAGTCAGGAATCAGAAGAGTGTTTCCTTAGTGAGATTCTGTACTGTTTCTTTTTTCCTCTCCATCCTGTCTTCCTTCCATAAGGTGTAGCATTAAATAACTGAGTGACACCTAAGGAGGACAGCAAAAGTGAGAGCAATTAGATCCCAGAATTTTGAAGTATTATTTTTAGGGTCCTCTCTGGACATGGTTTGGAAGTCACCTGCAACCTAACCTCATGTTTGCTCTTCAGGAGAAAATAGCAATTGGGCCTAACAACAAAATAAACATATTCACTAAGAGATTTTTATTGTACTCCAAGAGGAGTACTTGCTAATTCCCCAGTTATATAGATTTAGCCATGTTTTGTGATTGGCAGTTTGTACCTGTACAGAACACTTGCACCTGCTTTTATCCAGAGAAAAAATGAAAAGAATTCTCAATACATTATTAATTCTTACACCATTTGATTTACTTTTTATAAAGAAAGATCATCTGATATTTTAGACACAAAATGAATAACTAGTGGCATATTGCAAAAAGCTTATGTCAGTACATAAGATATTCATGCAGAACTGTCCTTTTTGTGCCCTTCACAAAGAGAATAAAATCAGCCCCAAGAAGGGACAACATTTTGTAATTCATTTTCCCAAAAGACATTTTAAGATTCCCATATAAGAGCTATATGCAAGAGCTACATCTTCAAGTTCCTTCTCAGTTACAGACCTTTGGTGCTTGAACTTGGACATTCCTAGGCCTCATAATTTTAACAGGACTGATGCATACAAATGAGCAAAGAGAAGCATCTGCAGAAATTTAAATATATCAGCAGGAATTCAGAAGTTACAAGGTTGACAGACCTACTTTGTTATTTTTGTTATTATTTAATTAGTTATTTAATGTTTCTTAATAGTAAAGTTAAGCATAAAATAATATCGTTTGGTTATTAATTGTGTAAATTATGTGTGCTAACAATATGCTTTTTGTTTTCAGAGAGACTTTTCACAATTGCCCAATTGCTTCTATTTTACAAATAAACAAACTGAGTTTCTAAAAGTCTAAGTCCCTTGATGAAAGGCTCAGTTATTTTAAGAATAGTGAAATAACTCAAATATATTGATTCTGTCACTCTCTATAAAACTACCAAAGGTCAACATATCACAGAAGACATATCTGTGATCAAAATATCCCTTTGTCAAGTTAACAGATATATGTGGAGCTATTTGCTCCATTTACTATTCTCATCTTAGCTATATGCAGGGTGGGGCAAAAGTGGGTTTACTGTTGCAAGTATGCAAAACACAGAGTTTATTCTTCTATTATTATTTATTAATTATTGTATTGTTTTTCATATGAATAACTAGCTATAAACCTATTTTTGCCTCACCCAGTATGAGCAGTCTTCTTAGAAAGCCTAACACCTGCCATATATAGATATTTATATGTCCATATGTAATAAGTGATATAAATAATACATGATGGATTTAATTAAAACATGATGAAGGTCCTGAGTGTGTGTTAATGACTGCCACTTAGAGTTATTAAAAATAAACAGATAGTCTAGTGGCCAAAGCTGAGAGAAAGAATCCCAAATCCTTAAGGATTGTCAGTAGAAATACCTGCCTAGGCAATTAAGACACTAGGACTCAAAGAAACTAGGTCTGTGATTTTTTCTCTGTTTCCATACTAAATTTCAGTATTACATGGAGTGTATTACTTAAATTTTCAAAGTCTCACTTTCTACTCTGGTTTTTCTTTTTTCACTAACAAATATATTATTTCAATTTGCTCTTAAACAATAAACTTTTTAAAAGTGGTACTTTGGATATTGAAGTAATGCACAGAGTTCACACTAAATTGTGCTTCAAATTAAACTAAATTAAAATGAGTGCAGAACATACCCAATGTAGTCAGATTTACTAATGAAATACACTAAACAAATGTATTTGTATTTTACTTAATTCAGCATGATTCAGAGCTCATAAAATCCCCTTCATTAGCAATTCAGCACAAAAGAGATGTGCCGTTCTATCTCAGTAACCTCAGGTTAATGTTCTTAATTAAAACATTATCTCGTTTAATGACAACTTAGTTGCCAGTAAAATAAGGTTAATTATTATTGAGGCTTGTGTTTCAGAATTATAGAGGAAAGATTCTATGAATTTGCAGCCTTTGTCGTAAATGTGGCTGTAAAAAGCACAGAGATAAACTCATCTAATTTTCAACCTATTGAAACAATTCAAATATTAAAAGGTGCAGATGAACTTGCAATGCGTACTTAATTTCTGAACTTCATGGACAGATAAAAATCTAATTAAGATTATAAAATGCTAACCAGCTGAATTTTGGAAATATTTTTGGCTTTCGTCTAAAATTGGCCACACCAGTACACAACTTTAAATTTGTTTTCATATAGAAGCTAATTGAGATATCATTGATTCTGTGCAAGTAAAAGCTTACAGTGCTAAAAATGAAAAACTGCCTTAACATGTGGTAATAACCATATGTGTCTTTGACAAAGTATGTCCTAAAATTATATAACATTGATAAGAACTCACGGAAAGATCACATTTAATTTAATTTCTCTTTCTTTAATCAGTTTATTGACAGGAAAAAATATAAACATAGTTTTTCACTAACTAGGAAAGTTTTTTTTAATAATAACTACCGTTTTTAAAATTCACTGCGTATACTGTTTTAGGTACTTTTATAAATCATTTTTTGTTAGTTCATATAAAAAAATGAGATATTTTTATCTAAAGAAAGGGAATCTACTTTGGCTCAAAACGTCTGACTTGTGGCATATTCTCAGAACATTATCTCATTTTTAATAATCAAATAAAATAATCTTTGAGGAATATTAACATCTTGTCCATGGTTCATCTCCAGTAAATAACAGTCAAAATTTGAACCCAAGTTCTCTGTTTCACAGATAGAGCTAAACCATTTATCAAAATGTGGTTCTTTCACCACTGGTGCCAGCCTCATTTGAGGGTGTTTTAGAAATGCAGATTTCTTATGCTCCACCAAGGATGAGAAATGCTGGAGGAAGGCCTCAGCAGTAGGTGGTCAAGCAAGCCCTTCAGGCTCACTGGTGATTCAGAAGCAGATTAACCTTGGATAACCATTAAACTGTTATACATGTCTGTGTTTTAATGAGATTTCAAGATAACTATAATCCATGTGCAAATTTTGATAAAAACACTGATATTTATGTATTGATATTTATATATCAGCATTTTATTAAAATTTGCATACTGGTTATAGTTATCTGAATTTTGTTAAAACAGAGTTTTTAGGCCCATAGATTCTGATTCTGGGTCTGAATATAGGTCTGGGTGGGGCCCTCAAATTTGAGTTTCTAAGGTTCCAGAGGATACTGCTTGATGCTCCTCATTAGAGAACAACACATTGAATTGGCGCTGCTACTGTGTCGCAGCTCTCTATTTTAACATACCTGATCAAGCTAGAGAAATGGTTAGACTAAAATTATATGGACAAGACCAGTATTTTCAGAGAGGAAAATTTCAATTTAAAAAATCAAAAGTGATATGAAATATAAACATAGTTTTTCACTAACTAGAAAAGTTGTTTTCTTAATAATAGCTATAATTTTTTTAAATTCACTACCATATATTATTTTAGGTACTTTTATAAATCAGTTTTTGTTAGTTCATATAACAAAACAATAAGATTTTTATCTACAAAAATGAAATCTACTTTGGCTCAAAATTTCTGACTTTTGACATATTCTCAGAGAGTTGTCTCATTTTTGATGATCAAATAAAATAATCCCTAAGGACTTTTAACATCTTCTCCATGGCCCGCCTCTCATGGTAGAACACTGACCTGCCCAAGACAGATATTTCCAGGCACTAGAGGGTTTTACAACAATGATTCAGCTTTATCAAGTCTGGCTCATAGTTTACCTTCCAGGAAGCCCTTTACTATAGGAACCATTTCCATAATCTCTCCTAGTTACTGCATTTCTGTAGTGACAGCTTTTCTTGATTTCTTTCTTTGACTCAAAACTTCGGACCTGTTTTGAAATACTCCTGTAGATGCACTAATCATTTTTCCTTATAGGTTTTTTTTTTTTTTTTTAATTTAAGCAGTTTAAGGTTCATGACAAAATTGAGGAGATGGAAGATATTTGCCATAAATCTCCAGCTCCCCACATTTACAGCCTTTCCCATTATCAACAGCCCCCACCAGAACTGGGCATTTAGTACAACTGATGAAGCACTATTGATACATGATAATGACCCAATATCCATAGTTTACATTATGGTTCATTTTTGGTGTTGTAACATTCCATGGGTTTTGGACAAATATATAATGACATGTATCCTTCTTCATGGTAACATACAAAGTGTTTTCACTGTCCTACAAATTCTTACTCTACTTATTCACCCTTCTTCCCTTCCCTTCTTGCTAGTTATTATTAATTATCTAACAAAATGGTTCTTGAACTATTACTGACTATGGATGGAACGCATTATATTACTTCTTGTCCTGATTTAAGTCTGGGTTTTGCTGATGCCAATTCCTTGAACACGAATCTATTTTTGTCATCTTTAAATCAGTTTTATTCTTTTTAGATTTTTGTCAGGTCTTTGAATTCAACTCACTTTTAATTTCCTTGTTCTCCTCTGTATAGCTCATATGATCTGCCACACCACAATGGTACAACATATTGAGCCACAGGTAGTCAACTGATTCTGTTAAACATTTATTCACATAAACATTATTTCATTAATTCATTCAACATGCTTGAGATATGTTGGTGAAAATTCCCATTTCTGCCCCCTGAGAGTTGAGAGCATATTTAGAAGAACTCTGATGGCCATTTCCTAAAAATAAACTCAAGCAAAACTATAGCAGTTAAGACCATCCTTGGTTTAAATACTGCTTTCCTCAGTCACTGAGTATTTCATCTCACACAGTTTGCTTAGCTTCTTCATTTTCATCTGGAAGTGGTTCTAAATATCTTGGTACTGCAGTAGGAAAAGTTAATGAGATAATTTATGTAATGTTTAACATATATTATTAATCAGAAATATAGTAACTGCTAAATGAGTTTTTATTTAATATTTTTTGTATTATTAAACTCAAATTCTATGTTCTTACCCACTGTCTCTCTACTCCTCATCCCAGGCCCCGAGTGAGGGCCTGCTCTCAGCCCATCACCTAAGGGTCACTTACACTCCATATGGTGTTTATGAATTTAAAAGAAAGCCTAGGATGATTAATGCATGGGATAGATTAGGTATTGTGGAATGATAAGGATGCGGCACCTGGATTAGTATGTATTTTCCTTTCTTCCTTCTTTTTTTTAATCAGCCAAGTGTTTCTCCCATTACATTTTATATCTTATAACATGATGAGCTTCTTGATCTACCAGTTTTTTGCAAATCAGCCCTCTGGTATCATTCTAGGAAAAGAACACAGTAACACTACCTAATGAACAAAGTAATCATAATTTCCTATCACTTTTAATTGTCTGACTAAAATGCTTTTAGAAGCAGCAATCTTCAAAAACAATTGAAAGCAATCAAGTTGTTGAGTTTAAAATCATTTCTACTTCAGAGAAATTAAACTTCATCCTAACACAAAATTATGAAACAATCAAAATGCATTTTATTTCTATCCTCGATATATTCTAATGCTTAATGTATTTGCATTACAATTTTCATTTTCTCAAAGGCAGGTCAAGTGAACCCAACAGTCAAATTATATGTTGTAAACCTATATGGACCAACTCATACTTTGGAACTCATGCCACCTGACAGCTTTAAATCAAGGTATGCAATTTCAATTTCACTTTTACCAGAAAGTAGATAGGTTAACACCATTATCATTTTGTTTTAGTGTAGAGAGTGATGTGATCAGCTCAACAAAACCACTTGAAACTAAGGCTAAGGTTGCCTCCATTACTGCAGAAATGAAGTCATTCTGAGTCTCTTGTTCCCAGGAAGCATTTACAATTTCAAGTTGATTAGTTGTACCTCAAAATGACTAAATATACTGATACTGAGAATTAGACATTTGCAGGAGATGTGACAGAGAGATGGGAACAAAAGATAATTTTATACTGATTTTCCTTCCTGAAAACACCCACTCCATTTTTTAAATTATCCTCTTTAGAAGGGTATAATTGCCCTAAAATTTGTGCAGTTTTTTCAGCTTTCTACCCACAGCTTACCAATGATTCTCTAGCATTCTTTTCCAGGCAGAGAAATTTAATGAGATTTTGTTTTTAAATATACTACATAAGAGCCTTTTTATTTAAGAAGATTAAGTGGGGGGAAAATTAAATACATTTATGTGTCAGAAGCAAAGCATTCTTTTAATATTAACAAAATTTCCAATAGTGAACAATTAATTAAATAACCATATGCATTTTGAAATCCAGAGTGGTCTCAAACTTCAATAGTGATTCTTTCAAATATATAGTGCCTAGAAAATGTAAAGCAGTCCTAAAAATGGGATATGATAGGTAGTTGCTATATAGGAAGATAGTTGCACACTATATTGAATGATATGGGACTAAGTTTGAAGTTTATTTTGATGACATCAACAGAAAATCAATGCAGAGTGACTGATTCAAAAAGAAATTCCACTCAAATGTTGTTGCATTGACATATTTGGAAAATTTTCATCACAGTGGAGATTTTCACAGAGAGTGCAACCAGCTGTGTGTGGAAAATTTTTCTACTTAAAAAGTAATAAAAATGTATGGAATGTTTACACTGGAATGCTTCTCATTAACTACCTTATATAATCAGTTCCTTTTATTAGTGGAAAAGATAAGAACCAAAGATTAAAAAAAAAAGAAAGAAATAAAAAATTGTGATAGACCCTCTGGGTTAGTGTGTAGCAGAGTTAAAAAATGTTGCATTAAATTACAGAACCTTGCATCCAGGTTGTGGTGGAAGACCTTAAAGGACCATTTGAATTGGCATGTGCAATGCAGTAGGGTTGACCTAATTAGATAAAACCTACTTCTTTTTTTTCCCAACTCCTTATTAATAGCCTTATTTGTAAGCTTCCAGGTGTGTTCTATGAATATAAAGATCACACATATTTAAAACATACATTTTTATATATGGTATTTTTCACTAAAAACGGATATTGATATCCA
Organism: Furipterus horrens; assembly: GCF_987537825.1. Taxonomy (NCBI): domain Eukaryota; kingdom Metazoa; phylum Chordata; class Mammalia; order Chiroptera; family Furipteridae; genus Furipterus; species Furipterus horrens. The sequence continues at coordinate 126,583,937 of NW_028327171.1, read as the reverse complement.
TCCATATCAGATTATGTTTATCAATGTTATTTTTGTAATAGCTGCAGAATTTTTTAAATTATTCTTTACTGTTATTCTATTAAAGTTGTCTCAATTTTTCCCCCTTTGCTCTCCTTCACCCACCCCAACCCTGCTCTTACAGTCAATTTCCACCCTGTTGTCCATGTCCGTGTCCATGGGTCATTCATACATGTTCTTTGACTACTCCCTTCCTCTTCTTTCCACCATTATTCTCCTCCCTCCTCCTCTCTGGTCATTTTCAGTCTGTTCCATGTTTCCATGCCTGTGGCTCTATTTTGTTTTTTAGTTTATATGGAATTCCCTAAACAAACAAACAAACAACTGCCTTTTGTTCATTTGGTTCCCCTGATGGGACTATACCTGAAGAATCCTGAATCACCACTTCAAAAGAACCTATACACCCCTATGTTCATAGCAGCACTATTTACAATAGACAACTGCTGGAAACAGCCTAAGTGCCCATTAGTAAATGCATGAATCAAAAAACTGTGGTACATTTATACAATAGAATAATACTCAGCAGAAAGGAAGAAGGAGCTCCTACCTTTTGTGACAGCATGGATGGAACTGGAGGATATTATGCTAAGTGAAATAAGCCAGTTGGTGAAAGACAAATACCACATAATCTCACATATAAGAAGAATCTTAAAACCTACTTCTGTGCTGAGTCTATTAGCCATGAAAAATTTAGGCACAAATGAAACGATTTGAAAAAAAACTATTGATTTTTTTGTGATCCTAACTCTTATTTTCACCAATTTGTTTGATGCTCTTAATCAACAGAAAAGGGTAGTAGACTAGAGTGTTTGAGTCACATCTCTACCACCATCTCATAATGTGACCTTGGGCAATTCACTCTTCCTCTCTCTGGGTCTGACTACCCTAATCGTGAAATGATAGTTTATAATTTTTAATATTTTTAAGTCTTTTAAATAGAGATCAATTTTAAAATATCCAAGTTCCTTTTTAATAGGAGATGATGATTCCTGACCTTGATTTTGTTATCTGAAACAGTTTTTAATGAGTTCACCAGGTTACAGCAGAGTATCATCAAATACAAACATTCCTAAAAACTGAAACAATTGTCATTTATTGGAGTATTAGTTAAACGTACATATCTTTAATATCTGAGGTAAAATATGATAAAATTAGTCATTGATTGCAAAGAGCTATCACATATCTTAGGTGTTAGAAGTCCTGTACACAGAATAATATACTGTAACCCACTGAGAGGGAGTGAAAATCCTATGAAGAAAAAGCACTTAAATGTAATTCAGGTATATTGGTTTTGCAATGATGCTGGTCTACAACCTGGAGAGAGTTATGTAATATCTACACAATATATATTGCAATTTTGCTTTTTATGCCTCTTGGTCTTGTGTAAGTGCCAACTGTGACATGTGAAATGCACCAAAGTGTGTGATGTACTCTTTTTGTTGGACAAATCAAGATTAAAACTTACTTAAAAATTAGTGTTTTCAAATGTTTCCCATGCTTCAGTTTTATAGAAATATATTATCCCCCCCCCTTTTTTTATGGAGAAAAAATGTAATCACTGAAATTTATGTCATCTGCATTTAACCACTATGAGGTCAGATATTACTTGAATGATCCCCAAAATACACAAACATGAAAAGAAAGAGAGGGAGATCCATGATGTGAATAAAAGAAAGCTGCTTTCATCTAGATGTACTTGCAATGGAATCTAAAGTCTTATTTTTCTTGGTTTTGTTTTAGAAGTATCAATATTTCTAATATTTAATACTTAATACTCTAACCATAGAGGAATTTGCCTGAAAACTATTATGCCCTCCCTCATTAGATACTTGAGATCTAAAAGAGAATATAGTTTTTTATACTTTATTGATCAAGGTCATGAAAATTAAAAAGATAACACACTTAAAGGGTAATAAAATATAGTTAACTAAAGGACTATTAACAAAGATGTGGTCAGGATTAAAGAGAAACTCACACAGAATGGGAAAGTAACATTGAGTCTGCAAGAGCAGAAAGTTATTAATGCCCCAGGACTGCAGGAGTAAGGAATCGGCTCACAAAAACACACAATGATTTGTCTAAAGCCATGTGATAAAGACTTTCTCTGATTCCGTTTGTTAATGCCTTGTCTCTCCATCTTTCTCTGTCTCAGTCTCTCTGTCCTTGTGTGTGTGCGTATAGAAACAGAAATTGGACTCAATTTCTCTGTTTCTATACGCACACACATATATCAATGATTTATCAAGGTAGTATTGTGCTTCTCCTGAAAACCTGCCATATTTCTTCCTTTTAAAAAATTTTTATTGATTGATTTTTAGAGAGTAAGAGAGACATCACTTTGTTGTTCCACTATTTTTGCATTCATTGTTTGCTTCTCCTATATGCTCTGACCAGAAATCAAACCCAAAGTCTTGGTGTATTGAGCCAATGCTCCAACCAACCGAGCTACCTGGTCAGGGGCCCATATTTTTCTAATGTGCATTGTGAATCATTTAACTGATCATGTTTTAATCATTTGCATTAGAGTCTTTTGGACATAAAGTGTAACTCTGTAACTTAATTCCTTTTACCTGTCTTCCTAATTCTTTTTATTATTGTTAAAATTTTCTAAGCTAACTAAAATTCTTTATAGTTTTGACATTTTCAAATATATTATTTTTGATACCAGTATATTAACAATATTCCCATATTTATTAGTGGCAGTATTTCTATAAATCCCAAGCAATACCATCTTATTTTATTAGTAATACACTTTCCTTATGCTCTATTAAGGTCATCAAATGCCCACTCTTCTTATTGGAGTTTGTATTGTATTGATGTCATAGCTACTAGTATCATTTAAGATACTGCTTAAATTCACTGTAAAAGAATACCTAAATAATCATTTCACTGTATAATAATTTACATGTTTACTCCTTTTGTGTGTTATCTAAGCATCTACTATATTTTTATTTTATCTTCACATGACCTGTACAATGTCATCCAATAAGTGAACCATATTCTATTACCTAGTCTAGTTATAAACTTTTTACTTTTTTGATTTTTTTCCACTAAACTTGAACTTCATATATGACCATCTCTATAGCTTTTCTCTTTCTAATAAAATCACCATCATGACAATAATTATAATTATAATATGTATGTACCTATATAGGAAGGAAGATTAATAAGATGAGTATAGAAAGATACTCTCTTATGGCTTGAGCTACCCTATAAACTGTATCCCCTGACCCTTACCTCAAAGAACAAGACTTGCTTTTAACTTGAAGGTATTAGGTCATTTGTTTTGGTCTAATGACTGTTTGGATGGTTGAATTAATTAGTTATAACAACTAATATTTATAATTATGACAGAAAAAAATTCCCCTTGCTAGTCTTATCATTGAATAGAATTTCCCTTCAATCAGGTACTTATATTCTAGTCAACCAATATAAAATAAATATCAATTTATTTATATGGTTCTAGAAAGAAATGAAAGGGATAAGTTTATTGAAGGAAGGCATAATTTATCTTTCCAATTCCTTACCCCACACCCCCATCATTAAAAAAAATTACTAGTGAATAACTACAAACACTTCATCAAACAAATTCAGATCATGAATGCAACTTTTCTTCAATACTAATTCAATCCAGATTCTTACCTTTATTTGAATGATGGTCTGTGTCGATTCTTCAGAATGTAGCATGGTAGGAACTAAGATAATGGGCCTTCTTGAATAACTTCAGGTCCAATGGAAGTTAGACAATTAATCTCATCTGAAAAAGGAATATTTTACAAATCGTTACACTATGATTTTAAGGTATTGCAAGCACTTAGAATCTTTATTGGAATTTACAGTTATGGATTGAAAATAATTAAATTCTTGTGAAAATATTTTTATGATAATGCATCATGCAGATTTTTCTACAGGCTAGGTATTTGTCACATTTGGCGTGGGTGGGTAATCATTATCCTTTTTGTTCAGAAATCTGCAGGTGGAAGAGTAAAGGTAGTGATTTGTTTTTGGTTTCTACTTACTCTGTGTCTTTGACATTATTTTACTTATTTGAAAATTTTTTTTAGTCATTTAACCTTTGTGACCCATTGTTCTCAGCCTGGATCATTTATGTCACATTACCCTGTCTTTCTGGGCTTGATAGTACCATGCTTCCTCCATCTATTTCACTTGCATATGTCTAGTCTACATCTCTTATTCTGACAAGGAATATCTGTGTCTTCTGAGATAATCAATTAATAAACTCATCTATCTTCATGGAAGTGTCCTAATTGTCCCCTATTGAAAGTAATGCATAGTTATTAACAGAGGTCTTTGGAGGGCAATAGATATGAATTGGTCATGAATGCTATCACAATACATTTATGAGCAAAGATCCTGGATTATCTGGAAGAGAATGACCTCAGTATAACTACATGTGTACAAAGATTATGTTGTGAACACAGAGCAATGATTGGACAGGAAACCATTGAAAACACCATTAAAATTTCTAACACACCTGTCTGCTGGTAATGTAGGGGCCTTCATTCCACATAACCCTTGTGAACAATTAGATCTTCTGTGCCAGACCACCCAGCTGTTAAAAAGTCTTTCTTGACTTGAGTACAATCCCTCTGACCTGCTTGTCTCTGTCCCTTTGGCTCAAGAGGACTAGAGTCTCAAGGACTTCCTGGGTAATCTATAGCCATGAGACTAGGAACAAGCTGGAAAAATAGTTATAAGGAAGGGACACTTTTGCTGGCTACTGGTCACAGGACACCTGATCTAATATGTTCATAAGATGGAGTTCCAGGGTACAGCCACATCTGCAGCAGACACGCCAAGGAGTGTAACATTTCCAGGTAAGGGCACATCCCTAATCCGTCATTTGGAGGATGTCTGAATACCTATGAGCAAACTGAATAGGTAGATATGAATTATAAAGATATATGAATCTAAGATCTTGGTACAAAGAAAGACAGGATATAGAGTGTCATTTAGTTAGTAAATATATCTTTCCTCACCTGTTATGTGTTAAGCTCTATTTTAACTTTCATTTTGGACATTTCCAACATTTTATTGTGAAATTGCAATGGTTTGAAATTACTGCTGAAAGTCTCCACAAATCAATTTTCATGAGAACTCTCATTCTTCAAATTATAAATAAGATATATACAAAGATACCTCACATCAAACTAAAAAGTTTCTTATGAACAAAGATATATTATGCATGAAATAACAAAATAATCACATTATTTAATCAAAAATAAATGTAAGTGGTATTTGGTGAATATCATGTATTCACCAAATTTGCACTTGTTGAATTTTCATTACTTTTCAAATAAGAAATCTATTATAAAAGTCAAGATGTGTCAATATCTGGGAAGATATTACAAAAATATGTTCCTTCAACATTTTACTTGAGGACCACTTTAAAAGGGAAAACACTCAAGATGAATATTTCAATTCTGTGTTGTTATTGATGTTGTTGTTATTCATTTAAAAAACTTTTATGTTTATTTATCTTACTTGGCACAAAAGATAATATTACTAATTTTAGCTAATTGAGACAAATGTCTGATTGGATTTGAAAGTATTTTGTATACCTGTTTTATTCATATTCTTCCAGAAATATGACCTTGATCTTTCAGTCCTTGGTCAGTTGTTTACAACAATTATACTATTTTTACTTCAATTCAAACAACATTTATGCCAATAAATCAGAAATATATATTGTCAGAATTCAGCATGTCCTTTCCTGATTGATTATAATAACTACTATCATTTTCTTCATGTAAAATCTTCTAGATAAACCTATTAAAGTTTAATACATATATCTTCCTCTATTTTAGCCACACTGATGAATATAACAATGCATGCAAAATAAATCAGTTTAAACAAAAAGCAGTGAAAATGAAAAGCACAGCATTCTCTGAAGGACTGCAAGGCCCATTAATTTGGCCAAGGATTAACCCTAAACCAGTTACATATGTGATTCAAAGTTGTTTTGCCTAGTTAACTTTGTCTGGGGAACATGACACTGATTTCACTGAGTTTCCAGGCAATTTTTAAGTGGGACGCAGCTGGGCCGTGAAAGCTGCCAAATGTCTTAAAAAGACTGTTAAAAAAATATGGCAGGCTTCACTGTATAAGTCATGCTTGCCCTACTACTGACATCTTCACTTTGATGGGCTAACAAGTTTGCTAGAAGATGCAGTAGATGCTCAGTAATCTTAGAAATGTAAGATTCATGTAGCTGATTGTCTAACACAGATGTGTGTAAGGACAGGCAATTTGTCTCACAAGGTTTTTCTTCCACAGGTGGTTTTTTCTAAGTCACATAAAAACTGAGTGGATTAATTTTAAGATAATGCTCATGGATGACATTTTTCAAGCCATTTCTAAAGCATCTGATTTATTCTGAAACTGGGGAAGTTTGCTGGAAAAAATAGTTTTCCTTTTTATTATTAATTAATTGAATCAGTATTGATGATTGCATTTTGTTCTGTTTGGGTTGGAGGTTTTGTGCTTTATTATGTAAACTTCCAAATGTATAATCTACAATGAAATAAATATAAACTATAAAGGAAAAAATATAAACTCCCAATCTACAACCAGCCTGAGGACATTATAGACCCCATAAATTAGTAAATTCTCTGGACCAAATATTCAATAACCCCCTCATCTCCTTCAGTTTGATTCCTTTTTTTGTTTTTAAATGTTTTAACTAAATAAGAGTTTTAAAAATACTGTAAGATATACTATGAATAAGACTGGAACTGGCCCTTTGCCCACAACTGACAAACACCAGAAGAAACCATTCATCGCTCTGTGGCCTAAGTCCCCATGCACCAAGTGAAATAACATCAAGGCCATGGATAACAAAAGTAATTAAGTCAAGAATAAGCTTTGCCTTTTTGTTGATTATTGATTATAGTTTAAAGAAATAAAGTAGAATATAAAATAGATTAGAAAAATTATACTTAATTTTCACAAATGTTATTACTAAGAAATAGAGGATAACAAACTAATAAATATCTAGCATCTTGATTATTTTTACCTTTCCAATGATTTTCTTCTGGGAAATCATTCATTTTCAGTTTTATTCTTAAATTTTCTGTATATTTTTAGATGCATGTATATGTATGTGCATGTGTTTGCATAAATACATACATATACCTACATGCATTCACACCTATATTTGCATTTATATATGTGACTATTTGAAAAAGTGATATGTATATATTCATAAATAAAAATTCTTTTGATGTGATATTCTTATATCCTAATAATGTTTCATTTATTTTTGTATAATATATAATAGTACACTATTGGTACTATACAAATTTTTGGCTCTAAATGTAAATTTTAATTGTGTTTCCAACTAGAGAATACTATATCACAATGGTTAAATGGATAAGCAATACCAAGACGGTGGTCAGATGGTTAAACCGACCTCAGAACATCTCCATTCTCACGGTCTGTGAGACCACAACTGGTGCCTGTAGTAGAGTGAGTATAATTTATTTTCCTTATATGCTTAAAATGAAGTACTTTATGCTACCATTTAGAGAGATATCAGAAAATCCTTTGTGCAGAGGCATCAATACTTATCTTCAAAAGTTAGTAGGGAGAGTCATTCTATTTGTATATACCTTAATCCACAAAGCTTCCAAAATTTAAAGCAAGAAATATAGATGATAAGCAGAAGAGAACACACTAACTTAAAAAAAATAAATTCCTATATAATGCACAGGGTAGTCCAATCCATGTTAATGTGATTCTTAACAATGGCATATTTCTTTATATTTTGACTTTAAGTTGAGAATATAAAATGTTTCTTTCCTTTTTTCTTTAAACACATTCTGAAAATTCAATTTTTTTGTAGTTTCAATTAGCCTTCTTAAAGAACAGACAATGTCTCTGTCCTTAAATTAAGTAAAAATAGTAAACAATAAATGGTTTTGGAACCACTGTTTTGAAATAAGACTGTAATTATATTTTTGTAATCAGTTTTTATAAACTCTGCAATAAGTTCTGTATATGTAATTTTAAGGTTCTTAGTAAAAGAAATACTGTAATCATTTTAAATTTTATACTTGGTACTAGTAAAAGGATTCTCAATTTAACAACAGAAATTTCAATTTCTGGTTTTGGAGAAGATGAAGTAAATGTTATCAGATTAACGCCTCTGCTGTAATCATCTACAAAACTGTTTAAAAGATATTAAAACCTATTTTCAGATGTGGCACAACAGAAGGATTGGGAAATTAACCATGAGATACTGTAATACACAAGATGGGCCTAGATATGACTTCCTATTATTGATACTTTTGAGACCACAGTGCAAGGAGATGGTACCTAAGAAAGGCACAGTGGTATCACTGCTTCAAATAGGTAGGAAGATACAAAGTTTGAGGCTACTGGTGGTAGAAATATGCAAGACAAGTAGCATAGAATTTCAAGCTATATAGAGAAGAACTCCAGTTGTCTATGAAGGACCTCTCAGGTCTTTAGCTGATTGCTTACCTGTGCAAGTAAAAGACATACCTTAGAGAGAAACTGCAGGTTGCACAATGCTTGGAAACCTTGGACTTCTGAATAGAAAAAGTAGAAGGCTCTCACTGAAAACCCTATGCATTCAACTCAAGGCCCAGAAAGAAAAATGCATCAGGATAAGGGCTCTTTTAAATAACTTTTCATAAACCTTTAAGTCAGACCTTGAAGAAGTAAACTCATCTACCTATAAATTAGCTAAGAGAACAATGTTTACTCTTTAAAAAGAACATTAAAATATTTGTAAAACATATAACTGATAAGGTGTTAATATCCAAAATATATAAAGATGTCATATAACTCCATATCAAAAGAAATAAATAATCATATTTAAAAATGGTCAAAGAATCTGAATAGACATTTTTCAAAGTGATGATATTCAAATAGCTAACAGGTATATGAAAAGGTGCTCAACATCATTAATCATTAAGTGAATGCAAATCAAAACCACAATGGCTATTATCAAAAAGACATAAAATAATAAATGCTGGCAACAAAGTGGAGAAAGGGATCCCCTGTGCACTGTGGTGGGGATGTATGATGCTACAGACATTAGGCAAAACAGTATGGCACATACTTGAAAAATTTAAAAGAGACAGAACTTCTATAAGATTCAGCAATTCAACCTCTGGGTTATTCAAAGGAAACAAAATCACTATCATGAAGAGATATTTAGAATCTTATGTATATTGCAACATTATTTACAACAGTCAAGACATGGAAAAATAACAAAGTTTACAGCAATGGATGGATAGATTTTTTTTAAATGCTACATACAGACAATGTAATATTATTCAGCCATAAAAAAAGGAAATCCTCCTATTATGACAATATGGATTGACCTTGAGGACATTTATGATAAAAGAAACAAGTCAGATAGAGAAAGACAAATACTGTATGATCTCATTTATTTGTGGAATCTGAAAAAAATAATTAAACACCAAATTTATAGAAACGTATATTAGATTTTTGTTTCCCAGAGGTGGGTGGGTGGGGACAGGGGACATGGGGTAACTAGATAAAGGTGATTAAAAGGGACAAACTTCCAGTTAGAAGATAAATAAATTCTGGGCATGTGATACCAGCGTGATGACTATAGTTAATGGTACTGTATTGTATATTTGAAAGTTGCTATGACAGTAAATCATAAGTCCTCATCACAAGGGAAAATAATCCTAACTAAGTGGGATGATGGATATTAACTAAACCTTGTAGTAATCATTTCATAGTATTTATATATACCAAAACATTATGTTGTATACCCTAAATTATACAATGTTATATGTCAATTATATCTAAATAAAACTGAAGACAAAAGAATAAATTCTATTTCTGCATTCTCTAGAGAGTAGAGAAGAAAGTCAACACTTCAGTTCATCTTATAAGGGTAGTAGCATGATCCTGTTACCAAAGACAAAATTATGCTATCCCTATAAACAAGGATAGTACAAGAGTCAATATTTTTGACTCATATCTCTCATGAACCCACATACATTTAAAAATCCTTAAACATATTAATATATCATCTCTGACAATGTAGAAAATAGTCACCATGACTAAATGGAGTTTATACTGTGAGTTTTTGAATGATATTGAAACCAATCATTATAGCACATATTTTAAAAGAAAAATAAATAAAAGGAAAAAATAGTCATCTCATTAGGTTAAAAAAAGCAATTGACCAAATGCAATGCTCATTCATAACTTTCAACATAAATGAATAGAAATTAGTATCCCCAATCTGATAAAGGATACCCACAAAATACCCCAATATATACCATGTTCAATGGTGAAACACTTTCATTGTTCACCTTAAGATTCTCAATAAGATAAGGGCATAAATTCTATTATATAAACTTTATTAGGGACTCTAATCAGAGCAACTTGGCAAGGAATAAATATGATGATTGTTGAGGAAGAAGTAAAAGTATCTTTATTTGAGGATGGCATTATTGTATAAATAAAATGTAATAAATCTACAAAAAATAAGCCACAATTCCCAAGTCAATGTATTAACTTCATTTGTGTGTTCCATTTGCTAATTTTTATTATTTTCCTGTTAAAAATATGTAAATATAAAGAATACTGTAATTTTCTTAAGAAATGATTACTGAATTAATTATGAGTAAATCGATCTAGTGTCTCAAAATTTATATAAATTTTTTAGGAAAAAAGAATATTTCTAACTTTTCATTGCTTTTTAAAAATTATACTTCCATCTTCTTAAATGATTCAGAAACTGTATATATAGAAATATAATAATAAAGCAAATAAAGCAAAATATAAATAAACAAGAAATATATCTACAGGATATGCAGATGTTTCTTGAACTGCTCTTTTACTTCTTTGTAACTTTGTACTTGTTTCAAAATAAATAATTAAGAAATAAAAATACCATTAAAATAAATAGAAACTATGCCACATTCTTGAATTGAAAGTCTGAGTGTTGCAGATGTCAATTCTACTCAAATTGTTCTGTAGTTTTAATATAGTACCTATTAAAATCCTGAATTGTTTTTTTGAAGAAACAGACATGCTGGTTCTAAAACATGTAAGGACAATATCAGGTGCATTCAGTGTGGCATGACTTTGGGTGGTAAACACATGATGTATAATACATAGTTAATGTATTATAGAGTTGTACACTAGAAACCTATATAATTTTATTAACCAATGTCACCCAATAATTTAATTAAAAATTTTTTAAAAGTATATGGAAATACAAGACAACCCGATGAACCAAAACAATCTGTTGGGGAAAAAAAAATGTTTCAGGGGTTGTACTACCTGATTTCAAGAATAAATAGCCCAGAAACTGGAAGAATGTAGTAGCTACATAAAACACACAAATATATCAAGTGAATTAAACAGGATTTCCAGAAGGAGATCCATATTTGTATGATCAATTGATTTTCAACACTGCTGCCAAAATAATTTAGTAGGGAAAAACTGTGCTGGAACAATCAATAACCAAATGAAAATAAAAATGATGTTTAACATTTATCTTATACCATATTTTAAAATTAATTTAAGAGGAATTTCAGCCCTATCTAAAACTCATATTGTCAATCTTCTAGATGGAAATATGGGATTTTTTACTACATTAAATAAGCAAAAATTATCACACATGTAAGAAAAAATACATTAGACATCACCAAACTTAGAAACTTTTCATTTTTTTCATTAAAGGCACCATTAAGAAATTCAACAACTAATCCCAGAATGGGAGAAAATGTTTTGCGAAATGTGTATTTGACAAAGTTACATACAGGGTGGGGCAAAAGTGTGTGTGTGTGTGTGTGTATATATATATCAAGTATATCTATATATCAAGTATATCTATATATCAAGTATATCTTTATATCAAGTAACTTCATTTCTATGTATTTGCATAAGAAATAAAATCCTGTGTCTACCAAAGGATTTATTTTATAAAATCTTTAGATAAGCTTTATTCATAACAACTAAACACTGGAAACTATCCAACTGCCCATTAAAAAGGAATGAATAAATAAAATTAGACAAACAAATTGATAAACAAAATATCTACACAGTGGAATTCTACTCAGCAACCTAAGAAGAAACAGAATACTGATACACTCAACAATAAAATGAATCTTAAAAACATGTAGTGTGAAATAGGCCCCACATAAATGAGCATATGATACATGATTTCAGTTTTCTGAATTTCTAAAATAGGAAAAATATGAGGAAGAGTTCAGAAGGGTGGTAGCCTTTTTGGAAACTATGAGAAAGGGCATGAGGGAATGAGTGAGGAAATGTGAAGATCTTAATCATCATGGGATGTAAATAAATTTGTCAAAATTCATCACATACGTTTCAGATCTGTACATTCACTATATGCAAATTATACATCAGCATTTCTAAAATATGTTTTTAATGGTTTATAATTGAGAGAAATAAAGAGGAAGAAATTGCTCTAATTAAAATGATGAGGGTATGTGTGGAAATGAGGTAGATGGATCAGCCATTTCCTTTTTGGGTTTGACTGATGATCTTCATATTTAGCTTGTATTTATTATAAACTTTACTTCAATCATACTTTTTTACCTGGATATCTTAGAATGACTACGATTTTACCATTTACTTATTGAGGTGTTCTAGAGGGTTATTTGGCTGATTAATAAGTAATTTAAAAATTGGCATGTGGGGGCCAGGAAGTGGTGAGTATACTGGAAGCAGAGCTGCAGTCATGAGGGTGGAAGGAGCAGTCAAGACAAAGAGAATGATAGTGCCAGTTATTTGTGAATTTTTGAGTGAAATTCAAACCAAGTGAGAAGAAACCTTCAAGAAGGAAACATAAAATTGGAAGTAGAAAACATAAAGATAACTAGTCAGAAATGAAGACTGCATTACAATAAATGAAGCATAGGATGAAATCAGAGATCTGGAAGATAGAGAAGCAGAAAACACCTAAGCAGAACAGCAAAAAGAAAAAGAATCCCCTCCCAAAATGAGAATAGTGTTAGGAGCCTCTTAAACAACATTTGCATCATGGGAGTGCTGGAAGGAGAAGTAAGAAAGCAAGGACATGAAAACATATGTGAAAATATAATGACAGAAAACTTCCCTAATTTAGTGAAGGAAATAGTCGTGCATGTTTAGGGAGCAAAGAGAGCCCCAAATAAGATGAGCCCAAAGAGGCCCACATTAAGATGCATCATAATTAAAATGCCAAAGGTTAAAGACAAAGAGAGATTCCTGAAAGCAGCAACAGGAAAGCAGTTAGTTACCTACAAGTGAGCTCCCATAAGATAATGAGCTGATTTCTTAATAGAAACATTTCAGGCCAGAAGAAATTGGCAATATATATTCAGAGTGATGTAAAGCAAGGACAACCAAGATTACTCTATGCAGCATGCTATCATTTAGAATTGAAAGACATATAAAGAACTTCCCAGACAAGAAATAACTAAAGGAGTTCACTGCCACTAAACCAATATTACATGAAATGTGAAAGAGTTTTCTTTAAGAAGAAGAAGAAAAAATATGAATAATAAAATGACAATAAGTACATATCTTCCAACAATTGAATCGAAAAAACAAAATAAATGAAAAAGCAGAATAAAAACACACTCATAGATACAGAGAACATTTTGATAATTGCCAGATGGGAGGGTTTTGGAGGATGGGTGAAAAAGGTGAAGAGATTAAAAAGTACATATTGGTTGTTGCAGAATAGTTATAGGGATGTAAAATACAGCATAGGGGATATGTATGATGTTAGATGGGTGTGAGATTAATCAGGATGATCGCTGAGTAAGTTATATAGTATCACTGGGTAGTACACCTGAAACTAACATAATATTGTATGTCAACTGTAATATAAAAGTAAGATCATTTAAAGTCAAATACACACATACATACATACATATATACACACATACATACATATATATACATATATGCATACATTATATTATATCAAGGAAAACACCATAGTCTGGATAATAAACAATATTATTAGATATGAACTAATTTTGTTAAATTTGATAAATGTGATTATTTAAAGATACATATAAGAAATACATGGTGATAAATTTATAGGTAAAATGACATGATATTTGAGACTTACTTTTAAACAGTTCACTGATAAACGAAATGTTGATGTATCAATGAAATAAAAAATAGTGAATTTTTATAGTTCTTGAAGCTGGGCAATGGGTTCATGGGAGATTATTATTCTCTTATCTTTATTTTTGTTATGTTTCAATTTTTTTTAAATAAAAATATTACAAAATAAGGCAAAATAAGAAAATAAATTAAAAATATTGAAATTTACTTATTCTAGTAAGATCCTATATATCATCTCTTCTATAGAAGGATAATCTATACAGGTGACTCAAAGATATATTAAAATTCTTCAATAAAAAATAAACATAGTAAATCTATCATATTATTGAGTTTATACCTTATTGGTATTCAATTATATTTAAATCCATTTATGGAATTAAAATATTTTACTTTCCACTATAAATGAAATAATAAAACAAGTAATTGTATTTGAATATTTGGAATCTCATAGATTCTAATAAAATGTAGTGATAATAATGAACAGTGGAAGTTGACATGTTTTGTGTCTCTGTTTTAGAAATGGAAATAATGGTTATTCCTGAGGTGCAAATAGAGAAAAATAAACAAGAAAAAATGCTTTGAATAGAAATTTTATGAATTAAAAATTTCTTCATTTATACTTATAGAATTTTTCTCAGAAAACTATATTTCCTTAATTACTACACCAAAACAGTGTCACTAAAGTTTTTCATCTACACATATTTAACTTGAGATTAAGTTAGTATAATTTTGCTGTTTGAAATACAATTTTGGTTTTGGTCTTTTGCAAAATTATTTTAAAAGAACATAACATTTTGTTATTTCAAATGCAATCACTATTGTAAAGAATGGTTTGAATGTTGAAAGAATGTCCGCCTTTTAATTTTATTCCTGGCTGTTTGCCTAGTTCTTTTGAAGGACTTAATAATTTTCTTTTTCCGATGATGCCTAGAAGTGAAAAGAGACAGTGTCTAGTGGTTGAAAACAGTTTGAGGTAAGGAAACAGAACTGGAAAATGATATTTTATCCTGGTATACTACCTGGAATTCTGAAGTAGTTCAGTGAATAAAAGAGTTTATAATTAAATTATTATTTAATCTCAATTTTAAAATTATTAATTTAGTTTACATCAACAATTGTAATGGCATCTCTCATGGTATTTCAGTTGAGGAAAGGGAAAAATGCCTAAGAATAACACTGTAACAATTGTTAAATTGATGTGTGTTTATTTTGACCTTTAGATGCTTCATGAAGGTAATTATTTTGTTTCAGAAATATGAGATGACATCAGATACATGGCTCTCTAAACAGGTATAGTATTGGTGGTTTCTTTATGTCATATTTTGGCCATTGTGCCCATCCTGTTTACCCATTTGTTATGTGATAACTTTCAAAAGTTACTTTAGTAATATGATTTTAAGGCTTTTTATGTTTGACTGAGTCCTGTCCATGAAAATATTTGTGACTTTGTCTTTCTATGACATCTTTATGAAAAGATTGCTTCTATTTTTCATAGGATAAAGTTTGCAGGGTAACAATGATCCATTTTCAGGGTAATTCATGTAAATATACTTTTGTGCAGATGACAGAGGAAAAATGCAATCCATTAAAACTAGAAACTATCAACATTGCTCAGATTGCTCAATAAATTATTTTTGTGGAGATTATTCAGATGAACACTTCTTTTGTTAGATATGTCCTAGTTCACAGTGCTAGTTTGTGACACAAATGAGTCTAGAATCCAAATGTTCACAATGGAAAAACAACCAAATGTCTCTACAATATGGTCTCATACTGGACATTTCAGAAGAAAATACAGGTAGGTTATCCATATATGCCTGAACAAATTTTACTAATAACTCCATCACTATTTTTCCAAAGAGAAGTGTTTGATTTGTTTTGGTTTTGATTTTTTTTTTTTTTTTGCAGTCATCTTTTATATTCTTTCCCTATTTGTCATACATATCTATGGTTTCAACTACTAGACCTATACTGAGACCTCCAAATGTACAGCCTCAGAGAATTCACTTTCTGATTTTTAAAATATCCATATTCATACTTTGCATCTCGTCCTAAATATATAAAAGTAACTGCACTCTCCATTGGTCCAAACTGAACACATCTCCTTTCTAGTCAGTCTGATATTTTCTTAACATAAGAGTCAATGACAGAGTTATCAATCCAGCTATTAAAATCATAAACCAAGTAGTTATTCTTGTACCCTTTCTCACATCATTCTACAGTTAATAAACACTGTCCAGGATCAAACCACAGGCACTGCAGTGCCTCTTTCACTTGTGCACTCTCAACCTTTAAGGAACCTTCCAACCTGATCACACTGCGGGCTGGCTGAGTGACCTTTGTGAAATACATATTTCATCACTATCCATATAGCTAATTTTTCACTCTCACAACTAAAACAATTTTTGTCTATCTTTTTGTTCTACAGATAAAGACCAACATTCTTAAAGGGTCTTCCAGGAATTAAATTGAAAGCATTTTCAGCTTGTGCCATACCATACTTTCTATTGTTTTCTTCATTCTAGGCATATTAGCTCTCGTTTTCACACGGTCTTTGTATGAACCCTTCTGAACAAAGTCCCTCAACTACTTTCTTATCTGAAGGCTGATCATCTTGCAGACCTTATCTTAAATCACATACTTAAGAGGTCACCTTCTCCAGCCACACTAGGTCACATCCCCTAATACAAGTTATTTCAAAGTCAAGTGTAATTTTTGTATAATACTTATACAATTTGGCCCTTGGCTGGTTTGGCTCAGTGGATTGAGCGTCGGCCTGCGAGCTAAGTGTCGCTGGTTTGATCTTCCAGTCAGGGCACATCAGAGAAGGAAAACTCTGACTCCAAAAAACCTCCGCTGCCTTGCGGCATACCTCTTCAGGGGAAAGGCTAAGGGAGTAAACCCCGACAGAAAATCCGGAGCCGGAGTCCCTAAGGCGGTTCGACGTTGTAGTCAACACCGGCAACTCCTGCGGCGCACCTGAAGCCAAGCTGTATTGACTCCGTCTTTCCCTTGGACCCTTCAGCTGCGAAGAGAGGGGGGGTCTGCTGCATGGGCAAGAGCAGACCCTCCATATCACCCTGCCCAGGCTCTGTAGCTTCAGCTTCACTGGAGAGGACACTCCAGCGTCATCGCAAGATGTCGATTTAACACGGGAGAAGACAGATACCGTGTCACTCCCGAGTCGGACTGCACAGCCATTCTCGGCGGTGCAGATAGACTCTTAAGAAGCTACACCATCGTCTCTTGAGACGGACGGCTGCCGACGACGACGACTTATACAATTATTTCTCTGAATTTTTTTTCTACTGAGTTTACAAAACCAGGAAGGATACTCATTTTTGTTCTCTGTTGTAAACCAAATACCTAACATAGAGTCTGGTGAGAAGAAAGGCTCCATAGATATTTGTTGAATATAGAAAATGTGTAAGAAAATCTGTGAATAGTCTAAACTTTTGCTCAATGGAATTATAGGCATATAGGCATACATAGCTATGATCTATCTATATATCATCAACCTGTATTAATATAAATTATTTAATCTTAGTCATGTGCACAATGAAATTGGATTTTGTGGCCAATAGTGGGCTCTCACAAAATTAATTTAAATACTGAATATAAAAAGAATGAAAAACATAATATATAAATATTGATGTGTTACGAATTATCTTGCCTTATTGAATTAATTGTGTTATTGTTTTTATTGCCAGTGACATTCATAATAGTCTAACATACAACACATAGTCTTTTGGTATTATGTTATCTACAATTTAAATACAAAATTTATGAATGTTTAATAGAACCGTTTTAAGCAAATAAGCCAGTTATCAATTATTCAGTAAGAAAATGCAAGTGGTGGTTTGTCACAGTTGACTTCTCCAGATGCTCTAAGGAAATTTCATGAAATACTTAGAATTTGATGAAATTCAAAAGATGAGAATGGTAGTAGTTATGAGATGAAGGATATTTCTAAGATAATTAGAAATTTACTATAATCAATATATGCTTATTTTCTGGACAAAAGAGAGAGCAGAGAGAAGTGGATGTGTTTGCCCAAGCTTCAGGAGCCTTAGAGTTGGAATAATCAGTGTACTATTTGGTCAGGGGTAAAATTTGTTGTCCCTAATCCATTGCCCAATGTATCATAAACACTGACTTTCTTAAGTTCATGAGAACAGAAAGTGGTATTGGACCCACTTCTTTTATTTGATTGTAGGAAAGCATTGTGCCTAAAGTGGTATGTTTATAGCCAGATATTGTCTCATGCTGAAGGTTTTTAAGTCCAACTATGAATTTAAGGTTATAGTCCCTATCTATTCCTTTACTGAACTGTTTCTAAGGAGCCAGATTTGAAGGACTAATATAAAAAAGAGAATTCTCAGATATTCTCATACCATTAAAATTTGTTTTTGAAACAAAACACAAATGTAGAATGTTAAGAGAGGAGCTAATAAGTTGGACTAAATGTGATTGATTGGGTGATTTGTATAAGAAATATTTGTGTCCATTGTACATATGCATTTTCTATTCAACTATGAGTGAGTGTACTCCTACCATGTCCTAGGAAGTAAAGCTAAAAAGTCAAAATTGCAAACTTAATTTAATTATTACTTGCCTAGTGAAAGAAGTCAAGCACACAATAGAGTGCACTGCAAGCCATGAAGAGATGAATAGAGAGGCCTTTTTAGAATCTCTGAAAAGAGATTTCTTAACTAGAAGAGACTCTCTAATTAGGGAAATTTGGAAATAGTTTTTGTTTCATGCATTTAAGCAAAAATGAGTAAGATTTTGCTAGAAGAAGAAAAAGGAAGAAGAAGAAGGAGAAGAAAAAGTGTCCTAAGCAGAAGAAACCCATGTACAAAGTCAAAAAATAAATATCTCAGAGGGGAAAGAGATGCAATAGACAGAATTATTAATTCTCTCATGTTTCTCCTGGAACAAGAGAAAGAAAGCTATATGTATAGTTGCCATCATTTAATTATAGTTGAAAGATGTGATTTACACAATCGAGTATCTTTTCAGTGTTTATTATATACCCAATAATATCATTTTCCCATCCTTGAATTGTATATTACTTCAGTTTTAAATTATTTACATATATTATTGTATATTTTCATGAATGTTCATGAAGTCGATAAATAAAATACTATTCTTATATTCCTATAAATGGATGTTCTTACTAATAAAGTTAGAATCAGACTCTTGAGATTATTAAAATAGTTACTAATTTACTTATTCATTGAATAACTAATTATTAAGCACAATTTATGATAGTCACTGTCCCAGGTTCTGGAGATAAAACAATGAAAAATTCAAGGTTCCTGCATCATGGTACTTACATTCTATAGGAAACTACCTATGTATGCCCCTAAATGCACACATACACATATATATTTATATACAAAACAATGGATTCATGCACAAAGTATAATATGTTCCATGGTATTAGGCACAATGGAAAAAATTAAAGGTAAGTGAAAGGGGGTGAGAGATTCACATAGAGTTGGATGACATGGCTTTCTTGATCACCCTTTATACAGGGTAATCATGAAATGCCTCACTTATATGGTGAAGTAGAGCAGTGATATGAAAGATAAGAGAAAGAACTAGACTGGGGAGGTAAGTAGTACAAAGGCCCTGAAGCAAAAACATGCACAATGAGGAAGCAGAAGAATGGGAAAGGATCAGATCAGAAAGAGTAGAGGGCCAGATCATCTATAAGGGCTTGTAACCCATTTAAAGACCTAGAGAGAAATCCATATCAAAACCTTTCATCACACCATCTGTGCGATCATTCTCAATAATCCAACAAGAAAGAGTGTAATGTTTTGTCAGGTAAATCCATTCTCTTATTATTTTCCTTGGAATAAGAGAAAGCAATCTATACATGTAGTTTCCATCATTTAATTATCAAAAATAGTTCTATTGATTTAACATATCACTAGAGTTTAATTTAAAAATCATCAATTGGCCATTTGTCTTTATGTGCTTGTGGAGAGGTAAGCAGTGAGGATGTAAAATATAAATTAAGGTTTTTTTAATGGATTCCTTCCAATTTTGTGGTCATTTGATTTTTGTATCTTTAATAAATTTATCTATACATTATTAGAAATGTATCTTCAAATAAGTAGAGTTGCTGAGTGAAAGATTTCAGAAAAAATATATTAAATATTGTGTTATTAAATTTTCTATAATAAGAACAAAATATTTTGATAAACTCATGAAAATGTTCATATTTTCCTTATTTTTAAAAGATAAATTGCTACAAATTAACATCTTGTGGAAGGATATGAAAGTTATTTTTGAACCAATTTATAAACTGTATTTAGTTTAATTGTAAATTATTCCTATTCAGTATTGAAGAAACTTCCCCATCCTTCCCATCATTCAAATACACATAATGACACAATGTATTCAGTTCACTTAAAAACAATATTGTCATACACTTTAAAAAACAATTTGGCCATTTTCCTAACTAATTCTAAATAAATAATTGGTCTAATTCCTTCATGAATTAGCAATAGTTGGCAGCACAAATTGCATATTCCATTTTGAAATTGTTATATCACTTTTGTATTTTAGAATGAAGAGCCCGTGTTTTCTAGAGATGGCAGTAAATTCTTTATGACAGTTCCTGTTAAGCAAGGGGGCCGTGGAGAATTTCACCACATAGCTATGTTCCTTGTCCAGGTAAGTGCTTTCTCTATGGTATGGTTCATTGACATCATGTTCTTGAAGCCCTGATTCTTGTAGCACTTAAACCTACAGTTAATGCCTGTGCGTTCAGTCATATACCCAACTTGGGGACACTTTAGGATAAGAAATCCTCATCCATAACCTTAATCCAGGCTGTTCTTCCCTCCAACCTCCACAAAATACAGTCTCAACAACATTCAACAAAATTTAGTGAGCTGCATATGTATGATATGAGTTGAGGACCTTAGGATATAGAATTTAATAAATGAAAAGTACCCAACCCCTACTTTTAAAGCCTGGATAAAAACCTAGAGAAGACTTTTGGTGCTTTCCATCAACAAACACACATTATCTAGTATGTACAAGTAATATTTAAAAGTTTTATAAAATTTTTAATTACTTGAGTGAATATAAATGTCCATCAAAAACTGAATAGTTAAATAAAGTGTAGCACACCCACATAAGGAAATACAGTGCAGACATATTTTTATGAACTTTCTTATAAAAAGAAAAATTTTTTTCAAACATAAATTGAATATTAATAGTTTATACAATTTAATTATAAAAATCAGTGAATTAGCAAGTGGTAGTTTAAATATGACAACATTAATCTAAAGTTGATTTGAATCAACTTGCCAATTACAACTATTTATGAGAAATCAAGTTTCTTTTAAGTCCAAACCAATTAACATTGAGTCTCATAGTTAAAAGACAATTTTTAAAGATAAAGCATTGTGAATAAATTGGAATCTTCTGTGAGAGTTGTACAAACTAGCCAAGAATCAATTTTATACCTACAAAATATAGAGTAAATATCAATGTGGCAAAAGGTCTTTAAACATTAAACTGGTTACTTTTATGTTCTTAGAACCTTCAAGTCTTGTGCATATCTGAACCTTTTGTCATCATCAGTATATATATTTATATAGTGCAGGTCCATGCCTCAAATTCTCAAAAACTTGTGTCAATAGGTTAATATTAAAAACTTTTCCAAAGTCTGGACTATTAAAATAGTTGTCATGTTTTAACTTTTATTTTAATAAAAGCTGAAATAAATAATTTTGAACATATATATGTTCCCAGTAGAAATGTAGATTAATCTTCATAGTGTATCAAGTTTGGAAAACAGTTTGCAGGCTAATGTATAATGTGATCTTATTTGTGTTCTAAATAAATGTATGCATTTCTATAAGAATAAAAATTTTGGTGATTCCATATCCAGCTATTAAATAATTATGTCAGGCTGGGGGGATTAAGGAAACTTTTTCTTTAATGTGAACTGGGGAAAGCTTCACTAGCAAATTCCTTTGCCTGATTCAATTTTGCTAATGAATAATAAATTTTGTTATGATAAATACCAGAGTGATATTTATTTTAGAAAATAAATTATAATTTCCAAATCTTAAAACTGACTGTGACATATTATTGAATCTTTATATCCCAGTATTTTATATTCAGGAAGTTTTTAAACAGCCTGGGTGGTCAAAATTACATAGAAATTGTGAATATTTTAAGATAAAGGATGGGGAAAGATGTATAATATGTCTGTACACTATATACAATTCCAATATGAACAACCTATTCAACAAATTATGAAGAGAAATAGTGTCTTAAAAAGTGTGGAATTGGGGGAGGCTGTTGATGTCAGCATGTAGAAATTGAGATATTTATACCCCTATAGAAGTTTCTTTGTGAGTCTTGGGAATAAATAGCTTCTGTTCTTCAATATAACCATCCTGGCATGAGTCTAACTCATTACTTCTGAAATGTTCAGAACAACTTCATAGAGCGGATGTGTTTACTTGTTCTTCTATATGGAGATTATAGCAAAGCTTTCATTAAAATAAAAAACATTGTGATCTATTCTGATTGCAGTTCAGAGAATTTGTGTTTTGTATCATTGAGAAGTAAACATGACTGCATGATTATTTATGAATATTTTGGCAATGTGGCTAAAATTAATTTACTTTGTTAATAAATCAGAAGTCAGTGCTTAGGTAAATTTAGTTTATAACTATGTTTATACTCGCACACATGCATGCATGCACACACAATTTTAATAAATAGTTTAAATCTCCTTGACTCAATTTTTTAATAGTTTACCAGAAAGCTCTTATGAATTATATATGATTACTATATTGGCATATATATAGTATAAAAATTGTAAAATTCTAAACAAAATAAACCTAACATAGGAGTAAAATCAAACACAATCTTATCACCCCACACTCTCATACTATCAGTTGGTTTATATATTTCTAATTACTTTTTACATTAAAATATATTATTTTCTCTTAAGGGTTGTAATCAAAGTACATATCTAGGATTTTAACATTAAAAATAATTTATGGACATTTTCTCACATCATTTACTTGTTTGTAATTTTTATTTTAATATTTTTAAATGTGATTTTCATAGTTTTTCAACATTTCATCAAGTAAATATGCTGTACTATATTTAAATGAATCAATTTTAATAATCATTAAAGTTATTTCTAATATTTAATATAATTTACTGAGATATAAAATGTTTATACATAAATACTTATTTCTATTTATAAGAATTCCCACAAAAATGTATCTATAGATGTTAAAAGATACCTAGGCAAAGCATGTGTGTACATATAAATTTACTTTGGTTTGAATATGGAGTGCCAAATTGGCTGTCCAAAAATATTATAATAATTTTAAATCTAAAAAGTAACATATTGATGACTTTTCTCCTCTCTTCCCTCCCTTGCCATGCTAGCAGATTCCACTTAAACTGATATGCCCAGAAAGTGAGAAATGACAGGAAAAAAACTTGGAAGCCAGCAGTCAGGAAGGCCCCCGTGATGCTTAGCTCTCAGTACTTGATGCTTAGCTATAGTTGAGTGCTTCCCCAGTTTCAGCTATTTCCATTATAGAGAATGGTGGTTTGCATTACAAATATTTTAGTGCTTTTTTCTCATTTACAAAGTGATTCTTGTTAAACTATATATTTCTGAAAGAATAAATGTAGAAGGAATGCATATATTCTCCCCCAGTCTTCTTATACTGTAAGTGTAGTTTTATGCAAACTAAAGTATTTCATCCTTGTAGTTTAAATTTAAATGTCAGTCTAAAGTTTACTTTTCCCCTAGTGATAAATAATTTTGAAAACAATGTTTTAGAATATTAATATTTATTGACATAGTTAACCATTATTATTCAATGTTTCATTCAGTGATAATTTTTTATAATTATAAATGTCATTGTACATCAAGCATATTTATATTATGAATAATTTATTTTGTTTTGATTAAGATTACAATTTCTGCATTAAAAGTTAATATTTCTAAATATGTGTAGTTATAAATATTTCTATATTACTTTCAATTAAATATGTAAGCAGAATTTGTGAGCATTTTCACTACTTTTATATATTTCATAAAGATGATAGTAATAAAAATTGACTTTCTTAAAAACCTGTGTAGCTAAATTAATTGTTCTTTTGAGTAAACTATGTAGTATTTAATATCAACTTCTGTGGCTCCTGAATCAAACAATAATACAAAACTTCTCTTACCTCAGACCATTAAACTTTTGATCACTTCAGATATTTTCCCCTTCCATTCCCTACTAAGCATTCCTCATGTAGACTCCTAACTTCTGAAT
This sequence comes from Furipterus horrens, assembly GCF_987537825.1. NCBI lineage: Eukaryota > Metazoa > Chordata > Mammalia > Chiroptera > Furipteridae > Furipterus > Furipterus horrens. Next base: position 126,559,461 of record NW_028327171.1, on the reverse strand, counting down.
ACCCATAGCTGAAACTATTATATCCTACATCCTGTAATGCAGCCCACAGTCAGGAGAAAGGTTTCTTCTTCTCAAGATATGGCCACCTTTCTTCTCAAATATGAGTTAAGAAGCATTATTTCAATATTGTTAAGTGGTTCAGATAAGCAATTGAAATTGTGTTAAATAAAAAATTACGTATGTTGGTGAATCCATTCATTTTCTCTATGTGGAAATATCAAAATTTGCTCATGAGAGGTGATTTCACTTGAAACAACTTTGAATGCCATTATTCATTACAAATACTGCAGAAAACAACATGGCCCTGCCCATAATTTTACCACTTAATCAACCCAATACAATTTGTTATTAAATTTCATTGCTGTATCTGATTAGGAAATTGTCTGAAAACAATTAGCTCACTTCATGTGATGAATAGACAGTAAATTAAAGCATATTATTTTTTAATATTTTAAATAAAATTTTAATTTTTAATTATTATTCCATTACAATTGTCTCAATTTTTCCTCCTTTGCCCTTCTACACCCATCTCATCCCCTGCTCCCACAGTCAATTCCCACCCTGTTGTCTATGTCCATGGGTCATTCATACATGTTCTTTAACTACTCCCTTCCCCTTCTTTCCACCATTATCCCCATCCCTGCTACCCTCTGCTCAATTTCAGTCTGTTCCATGTTTCCATGCCTGTGGTTCTATTTCATTCATTAGTTTATTTATTTGTTTATTTGTTTATTTATAAAATTAATTTATTGTTTTTTCTTACATTCTCACATTTTTTCTTCCATTGCTCCCCTGCATTACTTTATTTTGTTCATTAGATTCCTCTTATAAGTGAGATCATATGGTATTTGTCTTTTACTGACTGGTTAATTTCAGTTAGCATAATACTCTACAGTTCCACTCATGGTGTTACAAAAGGTAGGAGCTCTTTCTTTCTTTCTGCTGCATAGTATTCCATTGTGTAAGAGTACCACAGTTCATTCATCCACTCTTTTACTGATGGGCACTTAGGCTGTTTCCAGCATCCTGCTATTGTATATAGTGCTGCTATGAACATAGGGGTACATGAGCTCTCTGAGTTGGTGATTTGGGATTCCTAAGGTAAATTCCCAGCAGCGACTACCTGCGTCAAAAGGCAGTTCCATTTTTAGTTTTTTGAGGAAATTCCGTACTGTTTTCCACAGTGGCTGCACCAGTATGCATTTCCACCAACAGTGCACTAGGGTTCCCTTCTCTTCACATCCTTGCCAGCACTTGTTGTTTGTTGATTTATAATGATAGCCAGTCTGACAGGTGTGAGATGATATCTCATCATGGTTTTAATTTGCATCTCTCTGATGGCAAGTAATGTTGAGCATCTTTTCATATGTCTATGGGCCCTTTGTATGTCCTTCCTGGAGAAGTGTATATTCAGGTCCTTTGCCCATTTTTTAATTAGATTGCTAATCTTCCTGGTGTTGAGTCATATGTGTTGTTTATATATTTTGGAGATCAAACCCTTGTCTGATGTATCATTGGCAAATATATTCTCCCATACGATCAGTTCCCTTTTCATTTTGATGATGGTTTCTTTAGCCTTGCAGAAGATTTTAGTGTGCTGTAGTCCCATTTGTTATTTTTTTCTTTATTTCCCTTGCCTTAGGAGTTATATTGGCAAATATATTGCTATGTGGAATATCTGAAATTTTCCTGCTTGTGTTTTCCTCTAGGGTTTTTATGGTATCATGACTTATATTTAAGTCTTTTATCCATTTTTAGTTTATTCTGGTGTATGGTGTAAGCTGGTGGTCTAACCAACACCATTTATTGAAGAGGCTATTTTTGCTCTGTTGTATTTCCTGTATGTCCTGCCCCCTTTGTCAAATATTAATTGATCATAGAGACATGAGCTTATTTCTGGGCTCTCTATTCTGTTGCATTGATCTATGTATCTTTTCTTATGCCAATCCCATACTTTTTTGTTTTTTTAGAGAGAGGAAAAGGGAAGGAGAAAGTGAGGGAGAGAAACATCAATGTCTGGTTGCCTCTTGCACACCCCAACTGGGGACCTGGCCTGCAATCCAGGCCTGTGTCCTGACTGGGAATCAAATTGGTGACCCTTTGGTTTGCAGGCCAGTGCTCAATCCACTGAGTCACACCAGCCAGAGCTGACTGTTTTGATTACATTTGCCTTGAACTATAGTTTGATATCAGGTATTAGATCCCTCCTACTTTTTTCTTCTTTCTCAAGATTGCTGAGGCTATTTGGGGTAATTTTGGGTTCCATAAAAATTTTTGAAATATTTGTTCTAAATCTGTATAATATATCATTGGTATGTAAACCTTGATTGGGTTCAGCATTAATATATATAGTTGTATGTATAACTTTGTGTATGTATATATATATAATTACTTTGGCTACTGGAGAAGTTATGGAAATTAGAGTATTGACTGTATATGTAGATGATATCAATATGAATATTCATAGGTGTGATATGCAATTGGCTTATATGATGAAACATTTTTAATCTCGAGAGATGTATATTGAAGTATTTAGGGCTGAAATAGACTGATATAGCCTGATACTTATTACTTCCAAATGATCCAGCAAACAAAAGAAGAAGGGAGGACCAATATTCATAATATTGACTTTTGGTGAATCTAGGTAAGAGTTGTATGAGTACTCATGTATTAGTCATTCAGCCTTTCTGTAGGTTTAGTTATTTTCTCAACCAAAAACAAACATGTGAGATGCAATTTCATACTCATTAGTTTGACAAAAATTTAAAGAGCCTGATGAAATTAACTGTTGGTGTGGAAGTGAGAAATATATAGAGCAATAAAAACTAGCATTGCTAGTAGATTATATAACTTTGGAAAACATTTTGTCACTATCTAGTTAAGTAGAAGACATGTATATCCACTGACTAAGCAATCCCACTTCTTGTTGTTTGTCTCAAGAAAACCCTGCCATGGCCATCAAGAGACATTAAAAAAACTGTTCGTAGGCAACCTTTTAAAAAAGCAAAAATTTGGAAACACTCAAATGTGAAAGAAAAGATAAGTAATGCTATATTTATACAATAAAATACCATATAACAGAAAAGTACTCTATGGATTCAAGCATCAACATGGATTAGCCTCAGAAATAAATTATTAATTGAAAATAGCAAATCTTATAGTGATGTGTATGGTATAACATTTGAAAGTAAATAACCCTTAATATTTATCTGGAATAAAGTTTGTCCCGAAATGTTTTATTTAAATCTGCCCAAACTGCACAGCTGTCCATCATTTAGAAGAGACTTATCAAAGTTCTGTGTCTGCACCAAATGCTGAGATGACAACTCAGGACCAGATAATGCACAGGGGATCCTCACCTAGAGGTATCTTCTGAATGGTTTTCCAATAGCATAAGAGTAAAGGCACTGTCTTCCCTGAGTCTATGTTTATATAAATGTGTGTGCATTATTGAGATGGAAAACAAGAAACTGAATATTAGTTGAGAATTAAAGAATTTAAGGTGACATGGGCAGTTACTACTTTTGTGTTGACTAGAGAGATGCTGTTAAAATTTTTTTAATTAATATTTTCTATTTCTTTGCAGAGTAAAAGTGAGCAAATTACAGTGCGCCATTTAACATCAGGAAACTGGGAAGTGGTAAAGATCTTGGCATATGATGAAACTACTCAAAAAATGTGAGCATTTTTGGTTCTAAGGTCAGGTGAGAAGTCAGGTTGTCAACTGCAGTATTTTCTATGAGATTTATGATTTGCCTACCATGGTCCTAGTCCAAATAATTTGGTCATGTAACAGCATTTTCTTTACAGACTCTATCCTTAATCCAGAGAGACACTTACACAAACACATGCACACACACATGCACACACAGAGCCCCAGAAAGATTGAGAGAGATCATGAAAATGTGTGATACTGTTCTAAGAAAAAATATGTTTCCCAAAGGGATCTAAGTGTTGTATGTGATTCAATAATAGAAAAGCTCTTCTATATTCTTGACAGTGTAAAAATTTACGTAAAAACAGTGTGGCAAAAATTTATTTTTGACTAATGCTTGTGTTGTTTTATTTCCTGGGCAGTTACTTTCTAAGCACTGAGTCTTCTGCTAGAGGGAGGCAGCTGTACAGGTAAGCCATGCATGTATCTGTACACAAGGGGATATCTCAATGGCCATGTGTGCAGCTTAATGATGGGATGGAAGAATCTGAAGATATTTTTGACATGGCTAGAGAAGAGCCAATTTTGCATGGCAGAACCTCACATTCTTGGCCCAGTACCTCACCTCAAACCTTTGTGATTCTCAATGGTTAGAACTGGAGTGAAGACCATCTTGCTGCTCCTTTCTTTTTTTTTTTTTACCTGTTTTTATAGTCTCAAAATATTTTTATGAAGCTTGCTTTTATCAACTACCCACATCATAGGCATTCAAATATTTTCCCCAGTGACCTTTTCTTCTGCTAAGCATTATTTTTTAATTTTTAGGCCATTAGTAGTGTACACATGCAGTTTATTTCTGAAGAAAATAAAAGCATTGTGAACACTTAGTAGACTGGATCAAGTGGAAGTTTGTCTTCCTCCCCCCCTCCATAGTGTGTGAAATCCATTGTTTGTTATTAGAGCCAGTAATGCTTGTTTACTAAAATAAAACAATGGATGGGGCATATTTTCATCTGTCCAATTTTCTCAGATGGAAAGTTAAATTCATAAAAGAGGCTTAAGGTCAATCAAGCCTCTTGTGTATTAAAATGGCTCCTAACTCAGAAAGTTTCTGTAGGAGTTCACAAGAATGACTTTTGTTTTTATCTGGTAAGCAATTTATTAATTCTGTACTTTAAATACACTTTCTAATTTCCATTTCACAATTTTAAAGTGTCAAAACTGCCATGGAATATTCTCAGTGGAAATTCATCATGTTTGAAGAAGTATAACCATTGACTTACCAAGTAGCCTAGACTTCCCTTTGAGAGTGAAAATGCATGTTTAAGTGCCCTAACTCTCTCTAATTTATCCATATATTTATATTTATGCATACATTGTTTTATCTGAAGCAAGCCTCTCCTTCTTATCACCCCTTCCAATATGTCATATTCATATTCTTTGTCTTTTCTCTTAGAGTCTGAAACCCACATTCTCGATCCTAATGACTTCTAAAGGCAGGACAACTGTTTATTTAAAGAAACTGCTCCTAACTTTGGTTTAGAGGTCTTAATTAAAGTACTGGTCATTTTTGTGGGGGATACCTGAAGCTCATCTTTTTGAAACTTATACTATGACTGATATTGGTAGTCATGACAACCTTTTAAGATGTGAAAATACTTGACCAATGTTTTATTTCTATCATTTTAGTAAAAGTCTTAAAGGAAAATTAGTGTCAGATGATTAGATTTGGCCAGGTTGGGTCAATGGAAATTCCTCAATTTCTCTTCCTTTTATTAGCCTAAAATGTGATTTGAATCACAGTGATTTCTTCGATTTGTGTGCTTGACTTTACCCTAAGTAAATGAAGCAGAAGAGTCAATTATTCTGTGACTTGTGCTAGCATATCAGGCTGTGCTGTAAAGAAAATATAGTACTAATAAATTTCTCCTTAAATAGCTCATTAAATGCCAGTTGTCTTGACTCTAAGATAATGTTAGTGTTTAGTCCAGAAAACTCAATCAATGCCTTTCAAGGCCATAAAAATAATCATTGGCTAACAATTTAGATACCTCTACAGAATCAGATGTTACCATATTCAGTGTTACACTTTTGTTTCAGAATCTGCATTTCTTATTTCAGTAATTTCATAGTCTAAACTATGAGAAATTACCAACATCAACTTCTAGGGAACTTGGATCTGAAAAGTTATATTGAGTAGAGGGAGTAAAGTTTTTCAATTCTAGTTATGTCGCTAAATATCATCATATAAATAGTATGCATTCTTAATTCTTAATTCTTCCTATGGTGATAATTACACATATTGTGAATATAATTAATGACATTGGATCATATCCTTAAAATGGTTAAAATAGCAAATGTTTTGCGTGTATGTGTGTATGGGTACACTAGGCACGTATACATATATACTAGGCATTTAAACCCATTAGCCAAACTAGTATATATTAATCACATTTACTAGTAAAATAAAGGATTATAATGAACTCAGGAAGTTTCAAATATGAAATCATGACTTTGTGAACCATGCTTGATTACTTCTGGTACTTCTGATGCTAAAATCAAAATCTCTGTCCCCATGCCCATCCCTGCAGCACGTCAAAATCAGCATAACCATGAGTTATTTCCAAATTTATAGCCCAAATCATATTTTGTTTCAAAGTAAAATTGATAATATTTTGTCAAATTATTTATTAAATATATTATCAATAGTGTTTTATCTATCAGCATAGATGATTTGTGACTCATTCCTTTTTTAAAAAAATAGATGATTCTAGATATAAAATTTAACCTTGGGAATATATCTCAATCTCTCTGACCTTAAGCACCACTATTTTTGTAAAATAAAGAGATGATTGTTTTCCTTTTTACCTACCTCCTTGATGTCAGAAAATATGCTTGATTGCTAACATTATATATAATCATACCATTGCAAATATTTAGTGGGAAAAAATTGACACTAATATCAAATTCTAATGTTTAAAATGCTGAGTAAATAATGAGTTTGCTCTTTTGTGTGTGACTTGTGAAAACATTTGTTAGTCTTTCAATCAATATTTAATAATGATGACTTTATGTTAGTCTCTGTTGGCAAGTCCGTTTAATATTTTACAGAGAAATATCTATACAGAAAAGGCATTTAATAATAAGTTTTATTGAGTTCTCTAGAAATCAGTTACTTTATAAGCATATATATATATAGTACATATATATAAGTATACATGTAACAGAACCCTTGGGCTGCTCCGATTGAAACAGAACCCACGGGCTTAGTTAGGGGCCCGATTGCCCGCCACCAGAATTATAACTCTTAATACCAAAGTTTGGTGAAAAGAAAAAGAATTGTTTATTTACACATAGCCCTACCTCCCCCTCCCAGACCTGGCCAGTCTTAGGAAAGTCAGAAACACCATTTCCCTACTTCCTAGGCACAGTTCAGCTTTACCAGTAGCTGCCAATCACTCAGTTCTGATTGGGGAGGTCCTTTCTGTGCTGTGGTGCCCTCCAGCTCTCAATGCAGGACCGCCTGGATTCTCAGCCTCCTTGCAAACTGCCTTCTTCCTGCAAATCACGAGGATCTCCTCTCCTCAAAACCGCCTAGAGAGAACTTCTTTAAGCAGCCTGGAGACCCCTTCTCCAAGCCACATGGAGGGAGCCCACAAGAGCCAGAGAGTGAGGGCGTGAGGGCCAGAGAGAGCCTGAGAGAGAGAGCCTCCTAGAGCCAGAGCCCGCCCCCAAAAATGTCCACAGCTTCTCTCTTCCTCACTGCGTCCTCTCTCCCCCTGCATCCTCTCACGCATTGGGTGTTGCAAACCGTCCTGGCCATTCACAGAACCCAAGTAGGCTCTGTCTGCTTCTTCCATACCAGCCCACAGTCCAAGACCCCTTCCATCTTCCTGAGTCTTGGAAGTAAATCGGATCTTTGCAACAATGTTTCCAGCCACTAGCTCCAGGCATGCAAGGGCATCCTGAAAACTGCTTCCTGCTCCCTATCTCCCAGCCGCAAACTCTGGGGTTTGTGTTTGGACTCCCTTGTTTATGTAACATACATACATAATTTTTATTTTATTGTATAGAAGGAAACCATAAATGCCTTAACATTAGGAATGTCAATTGACTTTGCATTTGTATGGTAAGTCATAATTTACAAGAAAACATGTAAGTAATGCTGTAGCTCTTCTGTTAATGTTAACTTTTAAATTTGGATGACTTACATTCAAGTATGTGGAATGGTAGTATTTCCAACTTTTTTTCTTTTTCCAGTGCTTCTACTGAAGGATTATTGAATCGTCAATGCATTTCATGTAATTTTATGAAAGAACAATGTACATATTTTGGTGCCAGTTTTAGTCCTATGAATCAACACTTCTTATTACTCTGTAAAGGTAATGGATGATTTCTGATAAAGCTTATTTTATTGATTTTATCTGATCAGCAACATTAGTAACTGTTACTCTCTAGCTATATGATTTAATATGCTTAATTTATAAGTTTTTGTTAAAAGTTATGTATTTATTAAGGTGGAAATTATATTTATATAATTCATTTAGAAGTAGGCATTGGGAGTACACATGATCAACAAGCACTATTTGAACATATGGACCTTTAAAAAATGAATAAATATATTTACATCAGCAAATTCTTGCTATGGTAATAAGCTAATTTAGCTATATTTAGGAAAAGTAATAGTTATTCAAATAATGACTTGATTGTTAAAAGATTTAGGATATGCAAAAGTTTAATTTCCTGAGTCTAGTCCCATTCAATTTAGACAAATTACACTTACCCCAGTTATTTCTTCTATCTGTAAATAGTATAGTCTTACAACACAGTGGTATGGTATCTCTAGGTTATAATTATGGAAATCATTGTCCCTTTAATAAGATACTGTATTTCCCAGAGGTAAAATGAGAAATGTGTCCTCCTGCTATGTGATAAACTCCGTGCTACTGCTTCAGTTGGTAACCTAAGCTGTACTGTTTTAACACACCATGAAGGTTAAATCAACACTCATTTAAATTATTTTTACTCTTGATATCTGAAATGAAGTAATAAAAAAGAGAAAAGCACTTGTCTGATGACACCAGGGAAAATCACTAGAGCTCTATATAGAGTTCCCTATAAAAGTGAAGTTTCTTATGCTTACACCTGAATTAACTAGTATATTTGAAATAATTAGTGATGTCAGTAACATATTTTTAATTAAAATAGAATTAGCCCTCATTTTTATTTATCTTGTTAATGAAATAATTCTAATATGCATGCCTTTTCTTCTTGGCTGAGTGGTAAGTAGATTGTAATCTTGCTTGTGTAGGTGAGGGAGGGGTCACAGAGTCATAAATAAGCTTTCTGCATATCTGTGATTATGCTCTAAAAGACTAGAGAAAGAAAGTAAGTTGCATCATATTGAACATATAGAAGTATAGGTTTTTTTGGAGAAAGGGGATCTTAACATTAATCTATGCAAACAGTTTCTTTCCCAATATGTTCTTATTTTTTTTGAATAAAATAACCATAGAAAGGAATGAGATCTAGTGGTCTGGTTTTGTTTCAATATGTTTTAGCTATGAAATACTTCCATTTGGAGAAAAAAATGAACTCTGTTATATAGCCTTTCCAGTAATTATTATTTGGTGTCTTTAAAATTTTTATACATGTATTTTTAAAATTCAGGTCCAGGAGTTCCAGTGATCAGCCTACATAGCACAGACAACCCAGCAAGTAAGTACATAAACACAGCAATACAGAATAGTCATGGTTAGTATCGATCTTAGGTATTATATTATTTATTCTGAGTGACATACTCTTTAGAACCTTCTTTAAAAGTCCCTAGCATAAAGCAAGCTGTTTAGGCACCATCAACTTGTCTTTGTGTATATAAGAGAAACAGTAAAGCAAGTGGTTTAAGCCATATTAGCGCTGGAGTTGGATCTTATATGCCTGTAATAGGGTGTCTACTGTGTCTGCATTAAATGAGGAGTGATTGATGAGGCTCATTTAGGTATATTTCAGTCAACTAGTCCCTTTGTGTCCTTGGATTATTCTTTCCTGGGCCTCAGATAAATTATTCCTCTACAGCAATACATTTTGTATACTTCTGGGAACAGACAGGATATATATATATATATATATATATATATCCTGTTTGTTCCAGATATTTAGGACTTTCTAATTTTACATATTCATTTATTCCTTTATATATTTATTCAACTGTCCATCATCTACTGAGTGAGCACTTACTTTATCAAACAATATGACAGAGGCTGGATGTACATTGCTGGCAAGATATAGTCAATATGTTTAAGAACTTATACAGGCATACTTAAGTAAATACATGGCTGAGCTAATCTTAGCAATGAATAGCCAGATTGCATTCTGCCACCCTTTCTTCTTACTCTTTTTCCATATTTATTTTCTTTCTTCCAAGTTTAACTTTTATTTAATTAGTATTCTTATGTTCTAATAATTTACTGTAGGATGCTATAATGTAATAAATTAGGCTTATGTTTACTAATTTATTTAATCCTCGAAAGACCCCTCGGGATTGTTAATTTTATTACCCTATTTTATAGAAGAGGAAACACAATCAGAGAATTTAAATAATTTGGCTAAAGTCATACTAACAGATGACAGGGCCAGGAATCACATGATTCAGTCTGATTCTAGAATAAGGTTTATAAGCACTACTGCTTATAGGCATCTGATTCTATTGTGTTTTTATCTCTCACATCACATGCTTATATTTAAGTAGGAGTTTTACTGAGATGCCTAGACTTAAAAGAAACACAGCTATAAAAGTGCAATGTTGGATTACAAATGTCAGTTTTAAAGTACAGAGGAAGACCTTTTATATTCTTCAAATACCTCCATACAAAGACTTCCTCCTATTCCAGAAAAAAAAAACCAAATTTCTAGATTTGTAATTAGTTTTGTATGGTTGTAAAAACATTAGCAAATCCTTCAGTTTCTACTTATTACTAAAGATTTTTAAAAGGTTATGATAAGCAAGTTAAATCTATTCAGTATTAACATTAACAGCAGCAATAATGATAACAAAGACAGTACATTTGATAAAATGGAAAGTAGTTTGAATTTTATAGATAGAAAGATCAGTGTATATTGTGAGTTCATCACATACCTTTTGTGGCCTCTGAGATGAGATATATTTGTAACATAGAATGCGCTCAAAAAAAGGCAACTATTTCGGTACACTATATTCTGTAAAACTGACTATTTAAAAATCATTTAAAATTTTTAATTTTATTCTACTGTCACAAGGCAATGTTGTTTTCCCCATTTATAAGCAAATTCTGATCATCATAGGGTCAAGAAAAATAAAAGGGGGCTCTGAACAGTGGTGAGGTTTATAAATGTATGTTCTATTACAACTAAATCTTCGGACTAATGGAGCTTTCAGCTAAACTTTGTTACACTACTCAGACAGCCACAACTCATTTTGGGGCCACATGAAGTAGAAGAGGCCATGAAAAGAGAATTGAAAAAAAGAAAAAGAAAATTATTTAATAAACATAGAAACTCCTTAAACCCTCTAGTTACCAGAGAAATGCAAAGTAAAATACTACCATGTAATTTTTTCTAACAAATTCATTACATCAACAATTTGCATTGCTAATGAGGATATAATGAGAATCTCTTAACTTCATGATAAAAATATAAATTATAGCAAATATTTGAATAAGTCATAAGCCTTAAATCTTATATATCTGTTTATTTAGTGTTTTTCCTCTTTATAGTTTATACCGAGGAAATAATTCTAGAGAAAGCTATAATAAGGCTATTGATGATAGTGAAAAGCATAACATAAATTTTAAAAAGGATAATTCATAAACAAACTTTAATGGAATATAAATTATTGTTCTTCCATTTGTCCTTCCAGAACCACACTTAACTCTGCTTTTCTCTGCCCTGGTGTCTGCCCCAGAAGTAGTGTGTATGGATGACTTAGAATCTGTTGACATTTGGCTGTCACTTGGATTCATCTTAAGTAAATCATGTAGGTAGCTGAAGAAAAGAGAAAGTCATTTTGGAGTAGGTATACCCCCAGCCGTATCCCTGAGAAGTCACCCAGGTTTCTACACGTCCTGGCTTGAGGTCACTGTTGAACTTACACACAAACATCTCCAAGTAACTGCTCTCTCCTTTCGGCCTGCAGGCCTAGTTACTGCCATACAAGCCCTGGGTTATTACATTATTTTTTGTAATCCCCTACCTGTTATCCATATAGTTGTAAATAGCCCTTTATTTAAAATTCATCTAATTATTCTAATAAGCTTGCCATTAGTTTCCCACTAGGATTAAAGATAAAAAGTATGTTGGTAATAGCATTGGGGGGATGGATGAAGAAGATGAAGAGATGAAGTACAAATTGATAGCTACAAAATAGTCACAGGGATATATAGCACAGGGAATATAGTCAATAACATTGTAATAACCATGTATGGTGCTAGTGGGCACTAGAATTATTGGGGAGATCACTTATTAAATTATATGTGTCTGACCACTATGCTGTATACCTGAAATAATATAATATTGAATGTCAACTGGAAATTGAAAAATTAAAACTTAATAAAAAATAAAAATATATTTACTGAAGTCATTTCTTCAAAAATGTTTAAGCTATATTTCTAAGTGGTTAAGAAATTCAAATGTTTATGCCACTTGAAAAAACTTTTTGAAAGTGAATAGCAAAAGTCAGGAAGAAAATACTTGCAAATAATAAATACAGTTCTTTCATCTACCTGGCAGCCTTCCAGGTGATTTTTTTCTTTTTTCTTCTGGAGTGTTCTAATGCTCTACAATGGACGTATATTACTTTTACAATGAAAAAGAAACCCTTCAATAAAATGCTCAGTGGCTTGAGACAAGGTATAAATATGTAAAATTTTACTTTAATATTTCAAAAGTCCTTTGTCTCACATTACTATTGTTCCCTCTCCTCCTTTTATATTTTTATATTCTTTATTTTGCATATATGATTCTTTTTTCCTTTATGCTAATTTTTAGTCTCCTTTCTTTTTCCTCTTTCCCTATTCCATCTCTTTCCTCTCATCCCAGTTCATACTTTTACTTTCTTATCGTTCTTTTCTTTCCCCTTCACAATTTTCTCTTATTTGCTTCTCTTTTCGCCTCTGTCCTACACATAAAATTATGTTTTAACACATCATTCTCTCCACGTTTTACAAAAAATGTATATTAAACTAACTTTTGAATTTATCATGATAAAACACTATCTGCTCTTAATAGCTTTAAAATGGCTTTTATGTTTTCTGTATTTCTTTTTCCTTAAACAGAATTTATTTTCCTGTGACCATAGACTGATTTTATTTCATGAATAAATGAGTAGCCTTTGATTTAGAAGTAAAAATTTCTCAACTGCCCCTATGCTCATGTATTAGGTTTATTTTTTGCCACTCATATTTTTTATAGCAAAGAGAAACCCTGAGCAATTATTAGTATAGTACCTTCATATGTGTCCCTCTAGCTGTATCTATTTATTCTTTCATTTAATCAATTAGCTACCTTACTATAATAAATCATCTTTTATTTTATTCAGAAAAATTTAACAAAATGGTCTGTACTTACTGTTAAAAATTTAACAGGCTTGATCTTTCAAAAATTGCCCCCTTTGTAGTTAGCAAATATCAAGTAATATTGGCTCCTTCTAAATATAAAAATTAATGTTTTTTCCTACAAGTAAGTACATTAAGAGCTTTTTATGACAGTTTTTAGACTTTAAATGCTGAATCCATGATGAATGTACACAAAGTATTTACATTTTAACTTTTATAATTGAATTTTTGAGATAGCTTCCTTGAAAATATACTGTTACTTAAATAGTCTTAGCTTTCATACATGTTTCATTGTAAGGAATTAGAATTTAACAATAAATTATCAATGATAAAACACTGACAATTTTTTAAAATCCTTAATCTGTGCATGTAGTAACCGGATAGAGACATGGCCTCTTGCCAAAAAGAAACAAAAAAAAGGAAGAAAGAAAGAAAGGTTGAAAGAAGGAGAAAGAAAGGAAAAAAAGAAAAAGAAAACTGGATATAACATACAAAGCAACAATTTTCAAGTGTGGGACAACAGCACAGGCCACACATCTCTGAAAGAAGGAAAACAAGTGAGATTTAATTGTAATTGCCCTGGCTTTCTGACTGGGCAATTTTCTGAATTCTAGTGAAATGAGGAGCAATCCAAGAACAGTACAAGTTGGCCTTCTGTATCTGCAGGTTCTGAAACTGTTCAATCAAATATGGATAGAAAACATTTAAAGAAAAATATTACATTGTTGCTGATGTGTAATAAGTAGTTAGGCCTATAGATGGTTGCACCTGTACTGAATACATACAGACTTTTTTTTCTTAGTCATTATTCCCTAAATAATACAGTATAACAATGATTTACATAACACTGACAGTCTATCAGGTATTATAAGTAATCTAGAGGTTATTTAAAGTATACAGGAAGGTGCATGTAGGTTATAATCAAATACTGTGCCATTTTATATAAAGGATTTGAACATCCTCAGATAGTAAATTCTTCGGGGGTTCTGAAAGCAATCCTCTTGGGATAACAAGAAGTAACTGAATTATGGTATTGTAAGGTCAGAATAGGGACAGAAATTGGACTTCAAAAAGAGTGAAGCTTTTAAAGTATTGGGAAGGTGAAAAGACACTGGAGAGGAAGAAGAGACAGGGAGAAAGAACCCCAGAAATCTGCATCGGGCTACAAGAGATCATCTTGAGTCTGTTGTAGAAAATACCTGAAAACATACAATGTAAATGTTACAGGAAGACACTCTTTGAGCCTAGGAAATTTAGAGCTCACACAGTGCAGGATACTATAACGTTTAGGAGAGATCCCAAAGAGACAGGCTTCTGCAGCAGGAATGAACTATCCATTCAGCAAAGGTCACTTAAGTCTACACTAAATAAGATATTTTAAAAAGCTTTGAAATGATTAAGCTGACCTGCAAATAGCTTAAAAGATCTGCCAGAAAGAAGTTCAATATTTTTTAAAATAACAGAACAAAATTCAAAACTCAACAACGCTAATATTACAATGATCATAATCTAATAAAATATTACTGGCTATGTGAAAATACCAGAAAGTATGACTCATTACTAGGAAAAAAAATACCAGTGAATGGAGACAGACTCAGAAATGACAGAGATGATGGAACCCAGTGACAAACATAAAAAAGCTGCTATTATAAAGATGTTTAAAAGATCAAAAAAAATTAAGCTAGTAAGACAAAAAACTATTATTTAAGGGAACATTATAAACTTAAAATATCTGAAAAACTTTACTTCTAAGTACTAAAATCAGGTTAAACCTTGCAGAAAATCAGTGAATTTGAAACATTATCAAAAACAAAAACAAAAAACAAAATCTTGCAGTCACAGAGGAAAAAAAAAAGAATGAAAGAAATGAACAGAGCCCAGCTTAATTTATATTTTTGATTGCAGGCGTGGAAAAATATTTGATGAAATAGTGGCCAAATCTATATTTTAATTGAATTTATTGGGGTGACATTGGTTAATAAAATTATATAGGTTTCATGTATACAATTCTACAATTCATCATCTGTATATTGTGTGTTCACCACCCCAAGTCTCCTTCTGTCACCATTTACCTTCCTTCTTACCCTCTCCTACCTCCCTACCCTCTTTCCTTCTTTTCATCACCATGCTGTTGTCTGTGTCTATGATTTTTTTCTTCACTTAATCCCTTGTGAAAAGATCAAATTGCTCAACAAACCTCAAACAGGATAAATTCCAGTAGAAAAACATTGATGAAAAAAAAAAAAAACTAGAATAACAGAAGTGAAACTGAAATAAAAAATCAAGAGGCTGAGAATGTTTGGCCATGAGACTTGCACTCGAGATAGCTAATAAAGATCATGGCTAGGGCTAATATGCAATAACATATGTGTACTTTAAGGACAATATGCTCAGGAAATAAACCGGTCCCAGGACACTAATGGCATGATCAGAGACAGACCGAGAAACTAACTTAAAAATATTTTGAGTCACATTAAAATGAAAACAAAACTAACCCAAATTTGGGAATACCAAACATTGTGATTAGAAATAAATGTATGGCTCTAAATTGTTACTTGAAAAATGAAAACTTTAAAATCAATCATCTGAGTTTCCATCTTAAGAAACTAGAAAAGAAGCACATATTAATACAAAATAAGTTGAAGGATAAAAATAATACAGACAAGAGTGAAAATAAATTATATGGAAAATACATAAACAGTAGAGAAAAATATAAAAAACCAAAAGGTTTTTCTTTTAAAGGATCAATAAAATTCTAGATATATTCATAACATAAAAAGTACACTGTCATTACCATTTTTATTAATGAAATAGGTGATGTTAACAACAGATTCTACAGACATTAGAATAATAGTAATGGAACATTATAAGTAGTTTTATCACAGTAAATTTGACATCTTCTATGAAACAGATAAATTTTTTAAAATGCATAGTGTTAAACATTCAAACAGGAAGAAATATGGTATTTAATATCTTATTATCTTCTCAGCATTTTTATTAAGTTAACATTCTTTTCATAAAGAAAACTCCCACTTTAGTTAGCTTCACTGGTATATTCTGTGCAATATTTAATATATGAATACTAAGCTTACGTAAGCTTTTAAAAAATATAATGCCAGCATTAACCAGAATACAAATCCAACATATTACAAGGAAAAAATATAATTTTTTATGAATACAGATACAAATCTTAACTAAATACTAGCAAGTAAAATCCAGCATTTTATAAAAGGATAACATATTATGATTATGTGAGGTTTACCTGAAGAATCCATGATCTCTATAACATTCAACAATCAATTGATGTAATTCAGTACAGTATATTGTAAGCCCAAATAATTCAGAGAAAAGCATTTGATTAATTTGAATAATAATAAGAAATATTAATAACTTGGAAAAGGCGGGAAATTACTTAAATTGATAATGGTACCTACAAAAACACTGTAGCTAACATTACACTTAATGTTGAAAGACTGCATGCTTTTACTCTATGATTGGGAAAAAGTAAAGAATATTTGCTCTTGTCCCCTGTATTCAACATTATGTTGAGGACTTAGCCAGTGAAATGAAGAAAGAAAAAATATATAAGCAGAAAAACTGCCTTTATTTGCAGAAGACATGGTTGTAAATAAAATGAAAACAAATAAAAAATATGAAATCCACACCCATTCACAAAACTATTAGAAATAATATGTGAATTTATTTTATCTACAGGTATAAATCAATATACAAAAGCAACTATTTTATAAACTACTATGCAATGCAAAATTAAGAAAAGCTCAAAATATTATTTAAAACAACATCAGAAATCATAAAATACTCAATAATTAATTTAACAAAAAAAATGCAAGTCCCCTAAAATAAAATCAACCACTTCTGAAAGAAAATAAAGACCCAAATGTGTATATATACACACATACATTTTTATGGGCTAGAAAGCTTACTATTTTTAATATGTACAATTTCCCTGATAAATCTATAGATCTAATATATCACTTAAAAATCCAGCAAGTAGCCCTGGGTGGTGTGGTTCTGTGGATTGAGTGCCAGCCTGCGAGCCAAATGGTCACTGGTTCAATTTCCAGCAAGCCACATTCCTGGGTTGCAAGCCAGATCCCCAGTTGGGAGTGCATGAGAAGCAACCACACATTGATGTTTCTCTTCCTCTCTCTCTCCCTCCTTCCCCCCCTCTTTAAAAATAAATAAATAAAATATTTAAAAATTGTTAATCTTCAAAAAAAATCCATCAAGTTATTGATGCACCCTTCATTTTGTCAGTTCTTCCTCTCATGGTGTCAGATACATTAAATATTTTCTGTGGTATCTAATATACTGTTAATCCCAGCTAGTATTTTTTCATTTTAGATCTCATAGTTTTCAGGTACCACAGATTTTGCAGTTTTTACTTTTAGAAACTTAACTTATGTCCTTTTTAAATTTCTTTCATATTTCTCTTTAACATCCTTATGCTTTTTCTACCTTATTGAACACATGAAATATAATTTAAAAATCTGTTTTAATATACTTACCTATATTTTATCATTTGTATCATTTCTGAGTTATTTTTATTGATTAAGTTTTGAACTGATTATGTGTGGCATTTTTCTGATTTTTTTGCATGCTTGCTAATTTTGTATTGGAATCCTGGCTTTGAAAATTTCATCTCATTGCATGCTTGATAATTTTGTATCCTTTTAAATATTTATAAGCAGAGTAGTAACATGATCAGACTTGCATTTGAAAATGTAAATGCTAATTCTAAGTATAGGGGCAACTGGAGAAATTGCCACTGGAATTCAGTTTGAAAACTGTTGTAGTTATCCAGGAGAGAAATTATGAGCATTTAATCATTGCTTTTAGCACAGTGCCTGCCAAATGTAACAGCTGCATAATTATTTGTTGTTTTGCACTGATTCTTGATCAACACATAGCAGTAATTTACACTACATTTTTTGATTTGTAGAATATTTTATATTGGAAAGCAATTCTATGCTGAAGGAAGCTATCCTGAAGAAGAAGATAGTAAAGTCAGAAATTAAAATGCTTCATATTGATGACTATGGTAAAGTTTTGTGCATGCTATGTTATCTAAGAACAACTTTCTCTACATCTTATAGTTTTACATGTAAATGACTCTACATCTTTAATATTTTGCTCTTTCTTTAAAAGAACTTCCTTTACAGTTGTCTCTTCCCAAAGACTTTACGGACCGAAACAAGTATGCTCTACTGTTAATAATGTAAGTATTTTATTTGTTTTTTAGGGAAAAAAGGAATCTAAAGATTTTATCATTTTTATTATGTCTCACATGACAGCAACAACAGAGGAAGTGTAGTTAGCTCAGACAGCTGTCAGTTTGTATGAGTCCCTCAAAGGCACAGCCATGAATAATATGGAAGGATATGTAATTTTTTGTACTTCTTATATCCCAAATTGAATTCAATGTTATTACTAGATATTGTGAAATATATAATTTGGTTTATGTCTGTTATGCCCTATGCTCTTTTTTTAAATGTATTTATTGGTTTGTAATTTTCTTTCTTGGGAATGTATTTGTCATATCAAAGTTATGCTAGTTTCGTAAAAGCAATTTTTTATTGTGTTAAGACCCCTTAACATGAGATCTACCTGTTAAATTGTTGTGTTTACTCTACAGTATATTAAATGTAGGCACAGTGTTTTGGTTTGCATGACTGACACATTCTACCAACTAAGTAGGAACTTCCCCCCCCCCCCCAGCCACTGAAACGCACCATTCTACTCTCTGCTTCTCTATTTTACTACTCTAGGTACCCCGTGTAAATGGAATCATCCTGTTTTTGCCCTTCTGTGACTGGGTTATTTCACTTAGCATAACTTCCTTAAGTTACATACATGATGCAACATACAAGCTCTATGTTCTTTATCAGTGGTTTGGGTGATATTAAGGAAGCATTTATTTCCATTGCTGAAACACTTGGCTACATTTATATCACTCCTATCAATTTTTCTTCCTGGATTCTTGGCCAGCAGAAAGCAGCTCCCATGCTCAGAAAACTTGACACTTGGGTATTTTCAACATGAAGTTGACCTGAGAATTAAATTAATCCATACTTTCTGTGAGACTACATTTTGATGCTATGGTACTGGCCACAGAAACCACTAAGAGATAACGGCTAACTAACTTGATATCGATGTGGTGTTGTCTTCCTGTTATAAGTTATTTTCCATATTAAGAACCCAGCCACCATATTGCTATGACAGTCTAGAATTATATCAGGCCTCAGTAGGAATGGCAGAAATGAAATTAACATTGTTATGACTACTATATATAAAAGACAGTATTCAGTGTATGGAATCAAACTGCCTAGGTTGAAATTCCAGTTTGGTCACTTATACGCTGTATGTCCTTGAGCAAGTTATTAAACCTCTTGTAAGGCTCAGTTTCTCCAAATGTAGACTAACATTGCAGCTCAGGATTGGAAGTGCCAGGGGTTTAAGGTGACTTTTAGATGAAATGAAATACATCAGATGAGGTACCTAGCACACATGATTATTATAATTAATGTGATTATAATTCATTCTTTCATATAGATTGTATTGATTTTATTTAGGTATTTTAATAAGTAGAAGCAATTTACCACTTCATTTTAATAAGCCAAATAACGTAATATTTTCCCTTAGCCCAGAGTTTATTCCTACCGATAATGCTTTAGCCTCACTTTGTTTCTCACAACTTTCTCCTTTGTCCCCAATATCTAGAAGGTCCACAAAGTTCTTGGTGTCTCTCTGGGAAGTTCTTATGTGTTCTTTTTCATCCTAACTTCTTCTTTTGTCTCTCTCTTTCACCTAGTCATCTTTAATTTCTGTTGAACTATATGTGTAATATATTGAGGAAAATATTTAAGGCCTAAAAATGAGACACAAAAAGAAAAAAAAATTCATTCTCATCTGTTTCAGTCATGTCCACCTTGGAAAAATGGATTGTTCTTTATATTTACTGAAAAATATGGTTTCTCAAGGAAAGGGACCCTACTAGGCATCCTTGCCCTTGCACATCTGAGGGCTCCAGAGCAGCACCAAAGTTGGGAGAAAAAGGAAACAAGAATTCCAGATTCTCTGCAGCCTAGACTCAGAGAAGCCAACTGGCTTGTCCCAGCATCAGATGTGTGCTTTGATATGTGTGAATTTTAGTTTATAAGAGAAGGGTAAAAATTATCACAGTACTCAGTTTCTCTTGTTAGGTATTCAGGTCTCTTTTAGAGCCAGGATGGTAGAGTAAAGGTACTGGCTAACGAGTCAGATAGGCCTGCATTCAAATCATAGCTCAAAGATTTATCAATATATTCCATTCCCTTATAAATCAATGGGAGATAATGACATGGCATAATTTATATAAGCTTGTCACCATAGTGTTTGATAGAGCATAAGCACTTTTAGTTAGTATGAATACATTGTAACCATAATCATCATTATTATTAGTAGTAGTATTTTTAATATTTATATATAATATTAAATTTGCATCCATAAAGCTATTAATAGACATTCATTACTAAAATATATAAAATAATTTTGCCAGGCCTGTAGAATTTACTCTGTTACTTTTTTGTTGTTGAAAGGAAAAATGAAAGTGAGTATTATAATAATTCGTTAGTTTCTATATACTAATTATAGTAAATATTAATGTACTTTATTTAATCTCCTTGGTTTTCAGATGTAAATTCTCAGAAGTTTAG
Organism: Furipterus horrens; assembly: GCF_987537825.1. Classification (NCBI taxonomy): domain Eukaryota; kingdom Metazoa; phylum Chordata; class Mammalia; order Chiroptera; family Furipteridae; genus Furipterus; species Furipterus horrens. The sequence goes on along the minus strand of NW_028327171.1, from coordinate 126,538,504 downwards.
CAGAATATGTCTTACAAAACTAAACTACAGACTTCACAAATTTTTAATTTAAGAAATGATCTGTTGTCTTAAATTGCATGAGTATTTCTAAAATATTTATGCTTGGAAATCTTTATGTGTCAGAATGGCTTAAGTGTGACGCTGAGAGAGACTCTCAGTCCCTCGGAGTAGATGAAGAAACTACTCAGACACTCTCCATCTGAGGAAGGAAGGGAGAAGATTTTCTCTGAGGAAAATCGCCCCCGTTTCTTTATTAGCCACGGTTTTTTATCTACTTTCCACACCGGAATTGCATAAGGAAAACATGCAGCCCTTCTCCAAATGGTAGGGAGTAAAAGGGAAATGCAGACCAATACAGGGTTGAAACATCCAGGTATTTAACACAAGGTCAAAAACGTTTCCTCTTACTTAATCGTTCTGTTCTTCACATTTTACTGACAAGGATTTGAGGCTATTTAGAGAAAAACAGAACAGGTTCCCTTTTCCTTAAAAGCCACTTTGTATTTCTATTCTATCTTTAAAATCCCCTGGAGGGTGGGAGTCAGAGCAAGCATGAAAGACAAAACCTGCCAGTTAAGGACCAGGGAGGGGCTGGACTCCACACAACGGTCAAAGTCTATGCCTGCATGTCTCCCACATGATGTGTTCTGTAACTTTTTTTTTTTTTTTTAGATTGCTTGTAATTTAAAGGCATTTTTCTCTTAAGGTTAAATCCTATTTGCAGTGACAAGTAGATTTCCCACTCTACAAAAGAAGATAATGATAATTGATTTTTTTTCCCCTAAGCAGGCAATTAGTGAGGAATAATATATAAAGTGACTACTACTTATGTGAGGCTAAGATATAATTTTGTGATTTTGGTGTCTCTCTTTATTGCTATTCTGTGCAGTTTTTCTAGTTTCCAACAGAATGAGCCTCTGGTGTCACATACACAGGTGGGTTTATAACCAGGAAATACTAAGATAAATACAGGAGTAGGACAGGCTGCAGCAATTACCTGAGTAGCTAGAAGGAAGATTGGCCTTGAAAAAAGTGACCACTGGCAATTAGCAAACTCCTTTCTGCTAAATATTCATTACTGAACTTCAGAAGAAGTAGTCCTCTGAATACCTTCTGTGTCCATTTTATCTGAAACCCAAACCTAATTTCATGATATTGAAAGGGCTAGTGAATCACTGGCAATGGGATTTTTACTATAATAGACAATCCAAGGAGCACTGCCATTACAAATGTATCTCAGTGGCCTTGATTTGCAGTAGTCTCTATGAGGTCATGACCCCCTTTCTCTTTTCCTTTCCTACTTCTTTTTCCTTTCCAAATGACTAATTGCCTTTCTCTGGTCTTTCTGTTTAATATTATAGGGAGTCCTCAAGGACCCAGTAGTCCATTTTAATTTTGATACATATGCATATATACATATGTATACACCTATATTCATTTCAGCATTTATCACCTTGAACTGTTATTTTTATGTTATTCTTATTTTCTACTCATGTAGATGTAATTTAATGCAATGCACATTTACATGTTGCCTTTATGTATAAAAAACTGTATTAAGGGTAGAGAGACAAAAAGTGACAAGAATTTTGAAATCTATAATAGCTTTTAGATTAGTTAAGTATATACCTTCCCAAAGACTAAGCTCACATAGAGGAACCTTATGATAACCTATCGACTAATGTATAATTTTGTTAATAGTGCAAGACTGAAGATTATGTGACATATGATATGGTTACAGAAGCTCATATGATAAATACATAACTATAAATCTAAATGTCTAGACCCTGGTAGGAAGCAATTCAGGCATATGTACTGTCATTAAAGATAATGATCGTTTCTTTATTTGCTGTATCCATGAAGAGAAGCACTGTTGCACTGGGAAGTTTCAATCAGTGCCAAGGAATAATCTTTTTGCATTTTATACTCTTTTATATTTAACTTATTTATGCCACACTTGGTAAAGGTCTAAGTCAGGGACGTGGTGACTGTTCAACAATTAATTTATGGAATTCAGTGTACTCTATCATGCCCTTTGAAATTGTTCCTATCCTTAAATTCATTTCTCTTTTTTTTTAAGTATATTTTATTTATTATATTGTTACAATAGTTCCAATTTTTTCTCCTTTGCTGCCCTCCGCCCAGTACCCCCATCCCCTGACAATACCCCCCCAAGTTCATGCCCATGGGTAGTAGTACATACAAGTTCTCCTGCCTCACCCTTTCATATATTCTTTTTCTTCTTTTTTTAAAAATAATTAATTATTTTAACAATAAAAAATAACAATCCCTCCCTCTCAGACTTAAGACCCTTTATAATCTCATAAAGGACAATGGGCAAAGGTCTTGAGCTCCTCTAGCTGCTTCAAGCTGGGCATGGACGTCGTCCTACCTACCCTTGGGTCCAGAAATCCCTAATAAGAGTGGGGGTGTGGAGGGGAGGGTGGCCTTCTCACATGGGGAAGAATCGTGTAGACTCCAGGTTGGTTGGCTGTCCCCAGACAATGGCATGCTTGATTTAACAGGCTGGCACTCTTGTTGTATTCTGGAGGCAACAGATTTGGCAACAGGGTTAAAGGACATCATTGAATCCATAACCATTAGATGACAAAAGACAGGTATTAATTTTTCAATGTCCCACATTAGGGAAAAGAAGGGCTTCTTTGGAGGAACGTGTGCCAGGTACATCTCACCTGTCCAAAACTCTTTTGTCCATTATACTTAGTTTGGGCTGAGGGAAATATTTTAGGTTTCCCCCCTCTCAGGCCTCTGAGCTCTTTCTGTCCAAGCCTTTAGGACAGAAAAGAGAAACCAGTTTTAAAGTGAAGCCCACAGACCACCCCATTCTTCACCAGCCCAGCCACTTATTCAGCCAAACCATTGAGTCTCAGGAGGCAGCAATGCAGACAGGATTAAGTGAGGCCTATATGTACAGACAATCACTCAGGTAATGAGATCGTAGGCTTATGCCCTTTGAAAACAGAAAACACATGTTAATTTATGTAACATAACCCACATACAAGTCTCTAAATCTGTAGGACTGTCTTACCGGAAAGACATCCAGTTGCAAGGCATTTGACATTCTTCTTGCCTGCAAATTAAACATCTTTGATAATGCCATAGACATAGTTTAACTTTCAAATGAAAACAAATTTTAAATGAAAAGAAACTTTAAAGACGGTTAGCTGCACTACTTTATAGTCTACCACTGAGCATTGTGATTCTCCTTGAATCGTGATTTTTCTCCCTAAGATTACCCTCCTTGTCATTAAGGGACTGCATTAAGTCCATTTTTAATTTATCCTGTTCATTTGCATACACACAACAAGAGCATAAAATGATCACTTATGATCTTTAGTTCCGCTTTGCTGGAACGTATGCAAGGAACATTTAGCGTGACCTTCACTCTGTCCTTCAGGGCACAGAAGCAGAACCACATACCTGGCATTCAGCCTTGCCAGTAAACACCTGTCTTTTCCAAGTACTTCTGGATTTCCATTGTGCCTTAATGTCCCTTCTAGCCATCTTTCAGGAAAACAACCTTCATTTCTTCCCTGGAAAGATTGCCATGGACCACGCATCCATCCAAGGTACCAGGCCTTTTCATCTTGTGGGCTTTTATTACCTTTGAAAGTCAATCCCAGTTCCTCAGGGCTTTTTGGTAACAACCAAAGCCCAAGCATGTCTCCTTTAGGCATGACATTCTAGTCAAAGTCTTAGTTTAAAAAAAAAAGAACAAAAAACTATTAACAACTGGTCTTATTAGTTTTATGCAAAGAAACTTAGGTCATTACTTAGTTCTTTAGAATGCCAAACTCTGGAGGGATCAGATAGGGAGAAAAATATACAGTGTGAAGGAAAATCCTTGTCCTTCTAATATTCACTGAACTTGCATTTCTATTCTTTATATTTTCATTTTTACCCCCACTAAAATTTTGTTTGTTTGTTTTTCCATTACAGTTGTCCCAATTTTTCCCCCTCTTGCTTCCATGCACCCTGCCCTCCCTTCTCCCACATTCAGTCCCCACCCAGTTGTCCATGTCCATGGGTCATTTATACATGTTCTTTGACTAGACCCTTCCCCTTTGTACCCCCTTCTCTCCCTCCCATCTCCCTCTTTGTTACTGTTAGTTTATTCCTTATTTACATACCTCTGGTTCAATTTTGCTCATTTTTTTGTGTTGTTCATTAGTTTCCTGTAATAGGTAATAGCATAAGGTATTTTTCTTTCATTGCCTGGCTTATTTCGCTAAGCATAATTCTCTCGAGTTCCAACCATGTTGTTGCAAATGGTAGAAGTTCCTTCTTTCTTTCAGCACTTATTCATTGTCATTTTCCCCCTTTGTACTGGTGTTCCTCTCTCTCTCTCTGTTTCTTCATCTTCTTAAAGCAGACCCTTTAGCATCTCTTGCAATGCTGGTTTGGTGGAGATGTATTCTTTTAGCCTTCTTTTGTCTTGGAAACTCGTTATTTCACCTTCCATTTTGAATGAGAGCCTTGCTGGGTAGAGTATTCTTGGTTGTAGGCCTTTGTTTTTCATTTCTTGGAATATATTTTGCCATTTCCTTCTGGCTTGTAATGTTTCTGCTGAGAAATCTGGTGATAGCCTTATTGAAGCTCCCTTTTATGTTATTAGTTGTTTCTCTCTTGCTGCTTTTAGGATTCTCTCTTTGTCTTTGAATGTTGCCATTTTAATTATGATGTGTCTTGAAGTGGGCCTGTTGGGGTTTATCTTCATTGGGACCCTCTGTGCTTCCTGGACTTGTGTGACTCTTTCTCTCCTCATATTAGGGAAGTTTTCTGTCATTAGTTTTTCAAAGAGGTTTTCTATCCCTTGCTCTTCTTCTTCTCTTTCTGGAATTCCTATGATACGAATGTTATTACGTTTCATGTTGTCCTGCAGCTGTCTTAGTACCCCTTCAGTCTTGTTCAGTCTTTTTTCATTTTGTTGCACTGTCTGGGAGTTTTTGTCTAAGTTGTCCTCCAGCTCGCTTATCTGATCTTCTGCTTCCTCTAGCCTGTTTTTATTCCTTCTACTGTGTTCTTCAACTCAGAGATCATATTCTTCATTTCCTCCTGGCTCTTATTGATAGCTTCCATGTCCCTTTTCATGCTGGTGTAATTCTCAGTAAGGTCCTTATAGTTTTTCTGGAGTTCTTTGTAGTTTCTGCTGGGCTCATTGAGCTTCTCCATAATCCATGTTTTGAATTCCATATCAGATAGTTTGCTCTCCTCTATTTCATTTAGCACTGCTTCTGGGGATTCTACCTTTCCCTTTGATGGGGGGTTGTTTCTCTGTCTCCCCATTTTTGTGACTCCTATTGTTTGTTGGTGCTTCTTAGAATTATCTCTCATTTCTCTTGAAATTCTAAAGAATTATTGGTTATCCAACAAGTCTTATCTTTCACGCTGCTCATCAAATCATCAGTTGCCTACTACAATCCTAAATCCATGCCTTTTTATACAACTACATTCATATAACCTTCTGTTTTAAGGCCTACTGTATATCTTAGACCATACTAGTCATATTGTCACTTTTTCATTTTACCCAAATATTTGTGAGGATGTTTTATATGTTATTTAAAAAATTTCTGACTCCCACTACATTTTGGACCATGTTTCTGAAGGAAAATCTACAGGTTAGATGTGATTCTTTAGAACACTAATTAATAGAGTGGCTTATGGAGTATTTCATATCTTAAGAAAATAGAAATATTAAAATATTTATTCATGTATTTCATATATTAAGCAATGCCCAATTTACTTGTTTATTTTTATAATAACTGGCTTTTGTGATAAAATTCACTCCTCAGATATGTGTTGAGTGAATAAATGGATGATGTCCAGAAACCAGATGAACATAGTTACTATTGCAGTTCTAACAGGAGCTTACTATTCATTTTTCTATAGATATTTCATCACTTAATCAATGGCATGCATATCAAAATTCTACAGCTTTGCCATCTTGATGAAAGAGAGCTGTTTGTCATCTTTTTTCTATATAATAGTTTTTAACATTTGTACTGAGTGAAATTAATAGCTACTCATCTCCAGCAGTCAAGATAACATCCATTTGTCTTCCATACATACACTTTCCTTTCAACAAACAATATAGGTATCATTGAAATTGTAAATAGCATTCTGCTTATGGGATCATAGTGTCTTTCCTTGGTCTTTGAATGAATGGGGTTTCCAAGATTCCACACTCTTCTTCAATCGCCATACCAGACTGATATCATATCTGGATGATTCAATTCTAATCTGCCAAACTGCTCTCTACCTACTACCCCCTACCCCCCCCCTTTTTTTTGTATGTCGTTCTATCCTCTATTTTCAGTTGCTTTTCCACTCTGCTGCTAGGGTAAACTTTGTGAGATTCATATCTGAAGATGAGATTCTCCTGGCTAAAATCCTCTCTTTTTTTATCCAATGATTAGAAATTCACATTCTCTAACACAACATACAAAAGTCTTCATCTCTTTCCTACTTTTCTCTTTGTCTTAATCCAACTTCACCCAGATGTTCTAGATATTAAAAAAACAACAAAACAAAACAAAACAAAAACACTCCTTTTTTTTCCTGGGAAACACCAACTTTGCAATCATTCCTCTGTGTTCGTTACACAAGTCTTCCAGTACCTTTAATTTTCTTTTTCAACTAGGAAATTTTTACTAATATTTCAAAATGTGTTTACACATCATCCTATGCATGCCTACGATATATAGTATAGCAGTTTAAAAAGTCTTCCATGTAAGAATAAAAAAGTGCCATGCAATAGATCAATCATGTAATGTGCTCTCATTGGAAAATGTTTTTCTTCCATTTATTTTCACCAAAATTTTACTGGTTAGAAAAAAAGTCTTTTAAAAATGAATTGATCATAATCTTAATTATTTACCAAATATCATTTTCTAAATAATGAAGTTAATAAATGAAGATAAAAAGAACATATAATTGCTCAGGGGAACTCAGCATATTGGTAAAGAAAGTTAGGACTAAAATCTATTTTTTCTAACTTAAATTCAACCCTTTTGTTATGAAATCAAATAGCATGTTGTGAACCTGACCAGATATATAGTCTGAACAAATCTATTTAATTCAGTTGTAGTTTAGATAATATTCTTTTGTGCCATAAGGAGCTTGTTATGTAATTTTAAAGATCTATTAGATGTTGTGCATTTTACTCATCTATTTTTACACATTTTATTAAATTCTTACTTCCTGAACTCTTCACTCATACAGACACGTTCAATGTTGAGGTATGAAAATAGACAAGGGCTGTGCTCTTGAATATCTTAATTTCTAAGAAAAGTTTACCATCTTAATTTGATTGCACTGCCTATGTTAGGAAATAGACACATTTCATATTGCTGTGATCTTTCCAATACTTAAAAAAGAGAATTATTTCTTTCACAACTTTCAACCAAATTGCATGTTCCTAATTTCAACCCTCTGTTCTATGGGTCCACAGAGGTTTCTGAAACAGAGAGAGAGTAAAGCACAGCAATGTAGAAAAAGAAATTAGGAAGACACTCAGAGAAAAAAATTTAAAAAGAACCAGAGAATTGAAGCTCACAAAGTCTACTTGGCCAATATACATGAGTTGTGGTATCGATTTATTGTGTGGTGGGTGATCTGGTCTCTAGTACATGCCTTGTAGTCATGCTATCAAACATCTTGCTATCTCTACCTCACCTAATGAGTATTTTCTTGTCTTTATTTGTAAAAAATAATCTGATATTTTTTTGTTCCACACTTCATTAATAATCTCCACTCTGTTGCTTCCAAGTGTCTGGGCTGTTCCTTTTAATTGTGATATTAGCATCATAACTCATGTTCTCATATTAACTCACCTTGAAATATATGCTTGTATTATATAACAAAAAAAATGAAAAGACAGAAAATCCAACTAGACAGAGAAATGTGTCAAAATCATTGGCTGGTAATATGTTAAGATTATTTTGTGCTCTAACATTGAAATATCATGAAGATAAGGTTGAAGTTAAAAATGGCAATTTAGAGAAAAGAGCAAAGGAGTGAAATTGTACTGTTTTACTTGGGTGTTGAAAGTACAATTAAAGAACTGAAGACTTTTGTTTTAAATAATCAGCAACTTTCATTGATCATAAAAGTTTGAGTATATGCCTTTTTTAAAATGGTATCTTGAATTCGAAACCTAGCAGAGGGAGGAGGCAGGTGCAGCTGCGGGGAAGCTGCAGCAGAAGCCGGACGGGTCCCGGTGGTGAGAGAGCGTCTGGGGTGTGGTGTCCGGAGTCCAGGTCCTGTTGCTCCGGGCCGGATCCTTGCTTTTCTGCTCAACAGTGGATCCTTCTGCCCCCTTCCTGGGAGCCGGGGCCAAGTCTCGTCATAGCCGGGAGAGTGTAAGCTGTGACCATGACTACTGAAGTAGGCTCCATGTCTGAAGTGAAGAAGAACTCTGACCAGTTAGGAGCAGCTGCCACCGAGGAGAAATCTAAAGAAGCAGCAGAAAATCAGCAGAATCAGTCATCTGATCCAGAGGAAGAAAAAGATTCCAAATCATCTCCTTCAGCTAAGAGCCAAAGTAGTCCACGCCGCCAGAAGAGGCAGAAGGACCCATCTGAGAGTAGGGGCATTTCTCGATTTATACCCCCGTGCCTTAAGAAACAGAATTCCTATACCTTAGTAGCGGCCAAAGATGGAGGAGATAAGAAAGAACCTACCCAAGCTGTTGTGGAAGAACAGATTTTAGATAAAGAGGAATCTCTTCCTGAAGAAGAAAGGCAGGCCAAGAGTGATGCTGAAGAAATAGCTCAGAGAAAATAACAGGTCACTCAAGTTGATGTCAAGGAAGAGACACCTTCAGTGAGCAGTCATGAGACACAGCCTATTGAAGAAGTAAGGAATGAGAAAGAGGAGGAGAAGATAGAGGAAATACAGGAAGACAAATCAGAAGCAGCAGTAAAAAGGGAGACAAAGGAAGTGCAGACCAATGAGCAGAGAAGGTTGCTCAAAAAGCCACCAAGAAGACCAAAACTGTCCAGTCTAAAGTGACCCTCCTAGATGGCACCGAGTACAGCTGTGACCTGGAGAAAATGTGCTAAGGGACAAGTATTACTTGACAAAGTGTGTGAACATCTCAACCTCTTGGAGAAGGACTACTTTGGACTTATGTTTCAGGAAAGCCCTGAGCAGAAAAACTGGCTAGATCCTGCAAAACAAATAAAGATAACTGCGAAATCTTCCCTGGCTGTTTGCTTTTAATGTGAAGTTTTATCCTCCTGATCCTTCTCAACTGACTGAAGATGTCACCAGATACTTCCTGTGCCTTCAGCTCCGGCAGGCCATTGCCTCTGGCCGCCTGCCCTGTTCTTTTGTGACTCATGCCCTCCTGGGAATCTTACACACTACAGGCTGAACTTGGAGACGATGACCCAGAAGAGCATGCCAGTCATGACTCAGTGACTTCCAGTTTGCCCCCTCCCAGACTAAAGAGCTGGAAGAGAAGGTGGTAGAGCTGCATAAAACCCACAGGGACTTATCTCCAGCACAAGCTGATTCTCAGTTCTTAGAAAATGCAAAGAGGCTTTCCATGTATGGCATTGACCTACATCATGCCAAGGACTCAGAAGGCGTGGACATCAAGCTGGGCGTGTGTGCTAATGGTCTCCTCATTTATAAAGACAGACTGAGAATCAATCGTTTTGCTTGGCCAAAAATCTTGAAGATTTCCTATAAGCGCAGCAACTTCTACATTAAACTTAGGCCAGCAGAGCTGGAACAGTTTGAGAGCACCATTGAATTCAAACTGCCGAACCACCGGGCTGCAAAACGTCTATGGAAGGTGTGCATGGAGCATCACACTTTTTACAGGCTTGTGTCTCCAGAGCAGCCACCAAAGACAAAGTTCCTGACCTGGGGGTCCAAATTCCGCTACAGTGGCCAAACCCAAGCCCAGACCCGCCAGGCAAGCACCCTTATTGATAGGCCAGCACCGCACTTTGAGCGCACATCTAGTAAGCGGGGCTCCAGGATTCTAGATGGAGCTCTAATTGGTGATGTGGACCAAAGTCTCAGGAAGGATTTTCCTGGCCCTGCCGGGGGTGGTTCAGCATATGGCCGAGGAGTCCTCAGCACTGCCACGGTACAGGATGGGGATGGCAGGAGGTACGTCAGAAGCCCCACCAAAGCGCCGCATGTGCAACTCATTGAAGGAAAAGACCTGGATAAGGCCCAGGAGGACATACTGAAACATCAGGCTAGCATTAGTGAATTCAAGCGCAATTTTATGGAATCCACACCAGAGCCGCGCCCTAATGAATGGGAAAAACGCCGTATCACACCTCTATCCCTACAGACACAAGGGAGAAAAGAAGACCATCTTTTTAAGGATATTTTATCCATGAAGGAGAAGCATCAGAGGGCGGCAACACGGACAGTTGGAGAAAAAGCCCAGGAGGCCGACAAGGGACACGCTCCTGAGTCAGAAGGGCCTTGCGCTGGACCCAGCGATGCTGTTAAGAGTTCACATGAGACTCTGAATGTAGTGGCGGAGAAGAAGCAGGCAGAGGTTGGGAAAGACGAAAAGAGTAACCACAGAAGAAATGAATGGTGAAGAGCTATCACCTGGGAGTGGCCCTGGGGCAAGCCGTCAGGTGGAGCCTCTGACACAGAAAGACTCCACCCTCCCTGTCTTCTGAGAGCAGCAGCAGCAGTGAGAGTGAGGAGGAAGAGGTGGGAGAGTACCGGCCCCACCACCGAGTCACGGAGGGCACCATCCAGTAAGAACAGGAGGAGGACGAAGACGAAGCGGACGAAGAACCTGGCCGAGCAGCCCAGGTAGTAGAGAGGGAGCAGCCAGTGCCAAAAGCCAGCGCAGGCCAACAAGCAGGGGCCAGTGTAAGCCCAGTAGAAACAGTGGCCCAGGAAAATGTAGTTGCCCCAAAGATACCTGCACAGAAGAGTGTGGACAGAGGCGCTCTTACTCAAGACGTGGGCGAAGACACATAGGACGAGCAACATAAAGTTAATGGAGAGGTGTCTCATGTTGACATTGATGTTATCCCACAAATTATTTGTTGTTCCGAGCCACCTGTGGTAAAGACAGAGATGGTAACAATTTCTGATGCCTCACAAAGGACAGAAATCTCCATCAAGGAAGTCCCTATTGTCCAAACTGAGACCAAAACCACATATGAGTCTCCACAGATTGATGGCAGGGCTGCCGGCGACTCGGGCACGTTACTGACTGCACAAACCACCACCACACACATCACCAGGACTATAAAAGGTGGAATATCTGAAACAAGAATTGAAAAACGCATCGTGATCACAGGAGATGCAGATATTGATCATGATCAGGTGCTGGCCCAGGCCATCAGGGAAGCCAGAAAGCAGCACCCAGACATGTCGGTCACGAGGGTGGTGGTGCACAAAGAGACTGAGTTGGAGGAAGGGGAAGACTAAGTTAAGAAAGTCATTTATTAAACAACATTCAACTTTATAAACCTGAAGAATTTTGACCATTTCAAGTCTCAATGCCATACCACTACTCCAGCGAATTTATACTACGACTGGTAACAATGGCCAGAAGCCTGAAGAATTAAAATGCCAACACCAAACCCTACCTTAACAGCTCTGGTCTACACTGTTCCCTCGCATTTTAATATATTATTTTGTTTTATAACCACTTCTAAATATGCTTGGCTCCTTCTTTTTCTTTTTTTAAATTAGGGAGTTTTGTTTCCTGTTTACTTTGTGTACAACTACCTGCTTTTTATGACTCATTTTTGATCCAATGATAGTGAACAAAGCCAGCCCCAGCTGGTCAGGTGCTGTTCACTTGAACAGGTGCTGTTGTGCGGAAAGGAAACTCTGGGACTACTTTAGACAGTGGCTTTCCTCCTTCCAGATTCTTCTCATTGCATTCCCATTGAATTCCCGTAAATATTTACAGTTTTCAGATGGCAGTAAATGTACTGCATGAGAAAACATTAGTACAAATTAAAAGCATTTCTTACATCTCAAAATTTTTCTAATGTTTGAGAAATTCATTGGGGATTTTTTTTTATATTGGCCCCTTTTTGACTTTCCAGTCCCGTGACTTTTTACTGTTGGTAGAAAGTCGGAGCAAGAGGCGGAAACCTGCCGACCACGCACTGTGTTTAGAGACTCCGCCGCGCCACGGTGCCGGCGCCTCTCAGACGCATCTCTGCAGCGGCGTTCTGGAAACCGGGAGGGAGGAGGAAGAAAACGGTGTCTTCCCTGCTACTAAGTATTCAGGCTGCTTAAAACCTTAGTGCTTTCTTCCTTAACGTGTCCATGTTTCAGTACTTGCCACTGTTCGAACATTTGGGTAGAACGCTTGCTTTGTATTAAACCTCCTCGTCTATATGGAAACTGACCTTTTGTTACTGAGCAGGTCTGTCTCTTTCAGAGTTTGATGATTAACACAGGTCTGAGGACCCTGGGGAGGGTAGTAGGCAGGTGGTGTTCTGACGCTTATCAGAAAGCGAGGCCATTTACAGCTGACGCCAGAGACCTGATAGGGACTTAGTAACTGTATTGAACATTTTCTCCTTTGCTTTTGATCCTCTGTATAGTTATGCCGCCAGATTAGGTTTATAGCAGCTTCAAGTTGTATTAAATGATATTTTGCTTTCTGTAATACTGTTATAAAATAAAGTTGGTTTATTCTCTAAAAAAATGATATCTTAAAATGATATATTTTCCTATTATAAATTGTCTGTGACTACTTACATTTTGTCTAAACTTAACTTAGCTGTAAATCCCTAAAATAGCTTTGAACAATGCAATGGGTCATATCTTCCAGATTAACAAAACGTTTACATTACCTTAGAGCTGCTGCCAGTGGTTAGCTTTGGAAAATTCTGCCTTAATAATTAACAACACTGCGGTAATCACTCCAAAAGATCTAACTTTTTAATTTTCTTGTGTTATATCATTAGTCCATCAAGAAAATGAAAGTCTCTCTGACATAATAGGTCATATGACATGGCAAATATCTTTATCCATAAATATTGCCCAGTTTAATTTCTGCACAACTGGCCAAAATCCTTTATATAGTTCTTTATTTTGACCTATAAGTAAATATGCAGCATAAAAGCAAAAGTAGCTTCCAGCAAAAGAGTAATAAATTTCTTTTTGATTAATTTAACAATGGTTTTATATTGCTTATTGTATTTCATAAAGCATTTTCAAATACATTATGCTATTTAATGGTTGCAAAATTCTTTGAGAGAGACAAAACAATTTTACTATTGATAAGAAAACTGAGTCTTAGAGTTTGCCTATGTTCAGAGTGAAGTTAGGACTCCAACTGTCATATATTTACTCAGCTGAAAGGGTAAAGTTAATCCTTCTCTCTTGTCCTCTGTGAATAATATTTTGCTTTCTAATATTTACAATAAATCTCCAGGCTTTAAAATACAGTGTCACTATTTAAATTCAAGGCTTCTTAAGTTCTTTCCATCTTAAACTTCACTCAAGCCTACCTTCCCTGAAAGGGTCTAGTTCAACAAGCATTTACTGTGTTCTCTGTACTAGGCATAGTGGTTCATGCTATCTCTCAAATGGTAAGCAAGTAATATCACTATCACCTCGGAAACTGGAAAAACAAAACAAAACACAACAACTTCATTCTAAAACAGGCAATTAAAATTCTAGGTTAGAGCATGTGGGTATGTGTGGAACGAATTCCCAATAATCTGATCAGGAGCTAAGGTTGCCAAAACTAAAATAAATATAAAAATTAAATTTAAAGAGAGCTCAGATTGTAAACACTATGAAAGAACCAAGCAGATTTAAATTTGGAACACAGGATCACCAGTGTGATTTAAGAGCGAATTGGGGGTTGTGATTAAATAACTTCCAAGGCATAATTTCTTGATTTATGATGTAAGAATCATAATATATGTAATAAACTACAGAATAAGCAACTTCCTCCTCAAAAAGGTTAAATAAAAGTTGGTAATATATAGTTATAAGGTAATGATTTTAAGTACTCTTAAATACTTGGAACACAGAAAACATTTATATGAGCTTACTAGTCCTGCAGAGGTCCTGGTCAAAATATTACAGCATAGGTCATGTGTACCTGAATGATACATTCATTACCAGTATGTGCTGAAATGCAAAAAATAAAAAATAAAATAAAATAAATAAAACACTGCAAATTTGCATTTATTATATTTATATAATAAAATACATGGTTTTTATTTGTTTTCAGTTATAATCTAGAAATTATTAAACAATAAAATATTAAAACATAAAGAATAAATTTTTTCTTTCCAAATAACAGAAAAATTGATGTTGCTAAAAAAAAAAAAAAGAAAAAAAATGTCTTTAGCATTAATTAATCAGAATCTTCAACAGCTGGCTTTGCAAAACATTTGCAACAGCCATCGCAAACAATATTGCTTGCCTTGCTCAAGGCATAAATACTTTTTACAACACCTGCAAAAATATTTTGATAAACAACTCTAGTAGCATTTGCTGAAGGTCTTCAACATTTCTTGGATTATTGAATCGATATATTTTTCCAGTCATTTTCAATAGTAAATTAAAAACAACAACAGCAACACTGACTTTGAAGTTTGCAAAAGAAAACAACTACACTAATACTGACTTTGGAGTTGGTAGTATGAGATATAATTTACTATTAAATATAACACACCCTTATGAAACATGTGTTGTAACAAAACTGATGGCTTAAATGTTATGGCTTCACGTTAGTCATTTTACAAAGGCACAGCTAGTCATAACCCTTGAACCTATGCACCCAATATATGTAGCAATATTTAAGAAGAGTTTGTTTGTATTTCTCAGATAAGCCACGACCTCTGCAGGTCTAGGGATAGCAAGGAAATATCACAGACTGGGTATCTTAAACAATATACATGTATTTTCTCATCGTTCTGGAGGTTAGAGGTCCAAGGTCAAGGTGTCAAAAAGTTTGGTTCCTTAGTTTGCATATGATTGCCATTTTGCTGCCTCTTTACCAGGTCTTTCACTCAGGCCCTCAGGGTCTGTGTGGCTGGATCAGATTGGATTAGGGTGCACCCTAATGGTCACAGTTCAATTTAATCACCACCATAATGTCCCTGTCTCCAAATACAATCACATTCTAAGGCCTAGGGCATTAGAGATTCAACACATGAATCTTGGGAGACACAATTCATCCCCTAACAACATTCCATAACTTTTAGTTTTCCAGTGTTTTGCCCTGTTTCCTATTTCTTCCTCCTTTGTTTATTTCTCTGGTCCCAAACAGCCACTGTACCTGCTCAGTTCCATTTACTGCCCAGAGATCATTTTCTTTTACAAATGTGGTACCTTAAAACATGTTTGTATATTAGTGCCTCACATTTGCATAAACATGAAGGCAAATGAGTTTGATGTCTATAGGAGAGTGAGTAGGGTAAAGATATCTGGTGCATAGTCCAATTACAAATAGAAATCTTAGAAGTTCTGATATTCTTCAAAACTATCACATGAATCACTCATCGTGTGCTCCCATAACTACACTTAGGTTTGGACTTAGATAACCTGTATGATTTTATGACAGACTGCTTGTTTTTATTTAATTTTTTTATCTTTTCTATGTCTTGGAAAATAAAATATTAAATACAATTGAAATCTGACCATTTAAAATTTTATCACCTTTTCCCTATGGAGAGAATGTTTGTGCTTTATAATTTGAGATCCCTTTACTTCCAACTTTTTCAAGTTTATGGGTCTTTGCTTTCTTTTCCTGCCATCAGTTTTAGTGATGAAAAGGAGTTTTCTTCACTGTTTGTTTAAATCCTACTTGGTGAGAATTCCATGACCACAAAAGCAACAAAAACTTAGTCAATATTAATGTAGTTTTTCTTTTTGAGTCTGACATTGTTTAGGGTTATACATTTCTTGTTAAATTATTATTACGATTGCATAATTGATTCTGCTCTCTGTCAGAACCATTAACCCTTGTATGCCATTTGAAAGGCATTTCTAAAACACTGTCTGGAAAAAAATCCAATAAAGTTGAACTTTAATGTAAACTTAATGATCATTCTATAGAAATGCCGATGGAAAATGCATGTATTTTTTCTCATTTTTCCCCTTTGAAAAAAATGAGTTAAATTAATCTCTCATACACAGTTATAAATCTAGTTTTGCATTTTCATTTTAGAGTAATTTTTAATTAAAATTTTACAAAGTAAAATGGAATTTAAAGTTTGAAGCCATCATCAAGAATTCATAGAACTACTATTAGCCATCATACCTCTTTTCCATAATTTTTGTTAAATAATAAGGGTGAAAGCTAAAATGTCTTCCAAATTTTCAGTTGCTCTTGTTCTGGTCCAATGTGTTGGTATTGCAGGGGTGAAGAACCAGGAAGCCAGCAGGTTACAGATAAATTCCATATTGACTGGGATTCAGTACTTGTCGACACAGATAACATCATCATTGCACGATTCGATGGCAGAGGAAGTGGATTCCAGGGCCTGAAAATTTTGCAGGAGATTCATCGAAGGTTAGGTTCAGTGGAAGTGAAAGACCAAATAGCAGCCGTGAAGTAAGTGGCTGCACTTATTTGATTGCTTTTCCTATAATGACAGAAGCTAAGTATATGATATATAATATGACTGATGCTGACTCAGAGATTTGTATTTTAGTGATGAGACACTATTGCGTTTTGTTTCAAATACCTTTCTCTCTTAGCAGCATAATAAAAGAATTGTCATTCTTCCTCTGTGGAATTAGAATTCACTTTGGATTTATGAAAATGAAAGAAACCTTAATTGTACCACTATATTATTTATATATCATAATCCACAATGTCTATTATTTTCCTAGTTAATTAACAATTTCTGAGCTTTCACAGTTACCATTACCACACTCTCACAAAAGAGTGACCTGAGAAATCTCGTATGTTCTTTAAAATAGTACGTAGTAATTGGCAAGAATATTGTTAAAATATAATTGTGGATTCAGTGGATCTGAAATAAGATCCAAGAATCTTCATTTGTTAACAAATTGCCACGTTGCACCTCAACCACTGGACTATCACTTGACTGGCAAGATTTTGAAATATATGACTCATATATGAACAGAGCTACAACCACAAAAGTATTTCTAGTTTGCCTTGTGTGCTTGTGTGTGTGTGTGCACCAAGATTAAATTCCCATTTGCATTTTACTCAAGAAGATATACCTATATATTTTTTATTATTTTTCATTGCAGGTTTTTACTGAAGCTTCCATACATTGACTCCAAAAGATTAAGCATTTTTGGAAAGGTAAATAGTAGAAATATTGTGTTTGTGTGTGTGTAATTACTGTCCTCATCTTATTATAAATTATCTGTGTTATCCTTTAAAATGTATACATTGAATAATTTATTAATCCAGTGACTATAGATTATTTAATTAGTGCCTGCTGTTAGGATAACAGGACAAAAAAGGGCTCTCTTTTCATGAAGGTTACCTTCTAGAGGAGAAACAGATAGTAAAGAAATAAATGAAAAATATGGTAATAAGTGTCATAAAAAAACACAAAAAATCAATGGATAAAAGTTAACTGCAGGAGGGGACAGTGTTATCAGATTAAGTGGGCCCTCTGATTAAGTGATATTTAAACTGAGACAAAAATAATCAAAGGGAACCAGTCATAGAAATCACTTAAGGCATAGCAGGAAGAGCAAGCATTTGGGAAGACTAACATGGCTTAGAAACTGAAAGATGACTGCATGCATAGTTACGTCTTAAATGTTTTCTGCACAATATTTACTTCTATTGTAATAATTTTTATTTCAGGTTCAACATCATTTTTAGGGTAATAAAATCAATCTCGTGTAGATATTTATTAAGTACCTAGTTTATACATATCACTGAGCTAGACACTGTAAGGATGGAGAAATGAAAGTAAGAAGATTTTGAATTATTTTAGACAAGGCATATTCTTGGTGCTCTTGGATTTAAATATGAAATTTTTCTACTATTCATAAGTGAACCCAAAGACACATGACATGAAATTACTGGTAATTTTTCTAGGGCATACATTTTAGTAGTATACAATGACAATTAGATACATAAAAAACTATTTTACAAATGAGTGAAATATAAGTCAGCACAAATCACTCTTATTCTACTTCTGGCCAAGATGGAGGCTTAGACTGACACGCTCTGTCTCCCTCCACAACTATGTAGGAATACAACTACCTCAAAACCAAAGATAACCAGAAATTCCAGAAAATAGAACTACATGGAAGCCCAACATATGAAGTTATAAATCAGCGGTACTCATCTGGATGGGTAGGAGGGGCAAAATCGGAATCCGGGTGGAAAGGTCAGGCGGTGCTGTCCAAAGTAGCAGCGGGGATAACGGCGGGACTGCAACAAATGCCAGGGGAGCAATCCTGGCTGCAGTCGAGACCTGGCAGCTCGTGCTTCCAATGCTGGGGAAGGCAGACCCCCCCCGCATTGCCTTGGATGGTAAGGCCGTGGGGAAGGAGCTTCCAGGTCTCTCAGCGGAGAGTAATGACAGGAATCCATCTTGGACCCCTGCTCCCACACAAAGCGCCACAGAGCAGTGAAAAAGGTCGCCGGTCGCCAGGTAGTGACTAGAACATGGGGCACCACCCCCTACAGCCCGCCCAGGAAACAAAGGTAAACAGAAAACTGACAGGATGAAACAGATCATGATTGAAATCCCAGTGACGCAGCTCACCAGGCAGCAGATGAGGGACCTAACCGATGAGCAAATAAGAAATATTTCTGAGGCTCAGTTTAGAGCTATAGTCATAAGGTGGCTTACAGAATTAACAAAAGATTTGGAACAAGACGGGAAAGGAATGAAAGCCAGTCATACTGAAACAAACAAAAACACATTCGAGACAAGTGGTGAGGAAATAAAATCCAGAGATCAAATCAACAAATCAGAACATAGGGAAGGAACAAACAGTCAACCAGTGCAGAAAAAGGAAACAAAAAGGGAGGAACATGAGGAGAGGCTCAGAAACCTCTAGGACAGCTACAAGCGAATGAACATTCAGATTATAGGATTGCCAGAGGGCGAAGAAGAAGAACTAGAAATAGAAAAATTATTTGAAAAAGTAATAAAGCAGAACTTCCTGAACTTGGGGAAGGAAATAGACTTACAGGTCCAGGAAGCACAGAGAGTTCCAGAAAAACTGGACCCAGGGAGAACCACACCAAGACACATTATAATCAGATTGTCAAAAATTAAAGATAAAGAGAGAATCTTAAAAGCCGCAAGAGAGAAGAAGAGAATTAGGTACAAAGGGCTCCCAATTAGACTATCAGCTGATTTCTCAAAGGAGACTCTGCAGGCAAGAAGGGACTGGCAAGAAATATTCGAAGTAATGAAAATCAAAAACCTACAACCACGATTACTCTATCCAGTGAAGCTGTCATTCAGGATAGAAAGGCAGAGAAAGTGCTTCCAGGACAAAGTAAAACTGAAGGAGTTTGTTAGATCCAAACCACTGTTATATGAGATGTTAAAGGGACTGGTTTAGAAGAAGGAGGATCAAAACTACGAACATTAAAATGAAAACTGCATCACAACAACCAATAGCAGAAGCCAGGGCATCAAAACAAAGGCAAACTAAGTAGGCAATGAGAAGGGAAAAAGAAATATAGGTACGGGGAACATATTGGGGGAAGGTCAGTAAGGAGGGGGAAGGGGGAAAGGGAGGGAGATAGTACAGGAATTAAGAAGCATAGTAGGAGGGAGTGGAGTAGACAGGAAGATGTTGAGAAGAACTATATGCACAACCAATGGACATGGACTAAAAGGGGGGGACAACTGGAGGGAGGGGGTCACTGGGTGAAAGGGAACAGAGGGAAAAGAAATTGGGACAACTGTAACAGTATAATCAATGAAACATATTTTAAAAAGCACTCTTATTCTTCCTTAATTAATTCAGTTATCTGCAATGCACCATGTCTTTGCTTTATTTAATTCTGTCTGTCAGTAATATTTAAGTTATTAATAAAAATATCTGTGAACAATATTCCCCCAACATAAATGCAAGCAAATAAATAAATAAAAGACCACCATTAATGGTAAGATATTAGTGGGGGAAAAAAATCTAAGAAATTGATCATTTCAAAGAAATAGAAACTACAGGCACATTAAAATGTGCATATAGTGAAATCTTGTCCCATGCTCCAATATGGAAGAAACTAGAAGAGGCTGTACAATGATGACATTGTATTTGGTGAATTGATCCAGAAATGCGAAAGGACAGATACTGTGTGCCTCCTTATGGAAGGCATCTAGAGTAGTCAAGTTCATGGAGACAGAGAGTAGAATCATAGTTGCCAGGGCCTGGAGCATATGAGAAAAGGAGAACAGTTGTTTAATGGGTTTAGAATTTCTGATTCACAAGGTAACAATGTTCTGGACATCAGTTTCACAACAATGTGAATACACTTGATGCTACTGAAATATGCTTTTAAAAGTGCTTAAGATAATAGTGTTATTTTAGGGAGGAGGGGGTATAAGGGAACTAAGTGGTAATGGAAAAAATACAATAACGATTAAATTAAAAATTTAAATTGTTAAAATAGTAAATCTTATGTTATTTTTTTTACCCCTATCCACATAAAAGAGTGTATCATTGAGAACATTTCACTCCTTAATGGTCTTGATATATGTAATAATTTACAAAGGACTTGGGGCTTATGTATTTTGGCACTTTACTTACTGTACACATAAACAGACAGAAAGAACCAAATGCGTTGTACAAACATTTATTGCTATGGAAATTTAGAGCAGGTTCTGAAGGTTGTAAGCAAGCTCATGGAGAAAGTAAAACACGAATTGGATGGTAAAAATCATTCAGTAAATAGAGGTCAAAGAGAATAGTTTCATGCCAGTTTCAGGAAAGAGAACATGTTTGGAGAACCTTAAATAAAGTAGTTGATTATAATCAATTATAGTCAAATAGAATTACTGGGAAAGTTGGGTGAATGGCAGCACTAGGGCCAGGAATTCACCATCATTGATCAACTTCTTTCCTTAATATTCAGCAATATTTTATTGAATTTCCAGTTCTTGCTTTTTTTTCCCTTTTTGATCTAAAATTTATTCTGATTTTTTATAGTCTATTTATCTACATATGTATCTACATCTACACACAGTACATCTGCATCTGCATCTCTACATCTCCGTCTACTCGTACATATACATCAACATCTGCATCTCCATCTCCCTCTAGCTAGCTAACTCCAAGCATTATAATTGACTTTGCCAGTAGAAACTAAATGTACTTAGAAGTTCTGTAGTACATTTTACTGTTGATCTTCATAATGATAAAATAGTGAACTGCAAGAAACTGGTCACTATTTTTTTTGTGTGTGTATATAATTTAATCTAGCTCAATCTTTAAGAACTGGGACATCAGTTCTAATCTAAGCTTTCCAACTATGCAAGCTGATTAACAAATAGAATGATAGCATTTCTAAGAATGCATTTTGTGTGAAATGATATATATATATTTAACCCCTGGCTGATTTGGCTCAGTGGATTGAGCATCGGCCTGCGAGCTAAGTGTCGCTGGTTCGATCTTCCAGTCAGGGCACATCAGAGAAGGAAAACTCTGACTCCAAAAAACCTCCGCTGCCTTGCGGCATACCTCTTCAGGGGAAAGGCTAAGGGAGTAAACCCCGACAGAAAATCCGGAGCCGGAGTCCCTAAGGCGGTTTGACGTTGTAGCCAACACCGGCAACTCCTGCGGCGCACCTGAAGCCAAGCTGTATTGACTCTGTCTTTCCCTTGGACCCTTCAGCTGCGAAGAGAGGGGGGGTCTGCTGCATGGGCAACAGCAGACCCTCCATATCACCCTGCCCAGGCTCTGTAGCTTCAGCTTCACTGGAGAGGACACTCCAGCGTCATCACAAGATGTCGATTCAACACGGGAGGAGACAGATACCGTGTCACTCCCGAGTCGGACTGCACAGCCATTCTCGGCGGTGCAGATAGACTCTTAAGAAGCTACACCATCGTCTCTCAAGACGGACGGCTGCCGACAATATATATTTAGAAAATACTCTCACCTATGTTTTACTTATTGTAATGTTAAGCCTGTAAACACCAGTAAAACATGATTAATAAATACATTGCATCCTGAAACTACCACATGGATATTAGAGGAAAGAGAAGATAAAAACTTCAGCCAGCATAGAAGACTTTTGACTTTTTATATTCATTTTTATTTCAATATTTTACAAGTATTCTAAAGTAAGCCATATTTTATAAAAATAGTTATTAAAATATTATAAGTAGTGCAAAATTGATTTGCAAATGGAATTGACATAATATTTATAATGAATGAAAAATCTGATCACTGAGCAACCAATATAAAAATAGCACAATTGAAATATAGCAGCTTATACTATTGATTATTTTTTTTCAAAGATTTTTATTTACTTATTTTCAGAGAGAGGGGAAGGAAGAAAGAGAGGGAGAGAAACATTGATGCGTGAGGGAAACATCAGCTGGTTGCCTCTCACATGCCCCCAACTGAGGAACATGGCAGGCAACCCAGGCATGTGCCCTGACTGGGAATCAAACTGGTGACCTTTTGGTTTGCAGGACAGCACTCAATCCACTGAGCCACACCAGTCAGAGCTGATTATTTTTTATCTAAATAAAATCAGAAACATCCTCTAACTGACTACAGAATCAATACAACCACTACCAGTCTTGGCATCTGTCTGATAGATGTGAGCTGTTTTGAGAATTAAAATCACCATCTTTACATCTGGCTTAATTTCTTCTGGAATACATTTCTCAGAAAATTTTTTTATGATTTACTTTTGCATTCAGTAAATAAATATGAAATGGTAGTGAGAAAGGTGAGCAAAAACTTAATTTATACTAATTCATACTAGTATTGATTTTCTTTTAAAAATAGAAGTTATTTCTCTATAAAAAATAAAGCATTTTGGATTATGTTTTTAAATGGTACAGACAGAACCCTATTCAACAGCTTTCACTATCATTAAGTCTTAAAGAGTATTTAGCTTCATTAATATCAAAATTTCATATTTAAAAAATGGTAAAATACAACTCCATGTGTAGCAGCAATGATTTATAACCCTAGTTTCACTTTAGAATCTCACAGACAGCTCCACAGTCCATTTTCCATAGGCTGAATTGTTTTCAAGGGCATATATTTTTTAAAGGTCCACTGGTCTAGAGAATGCTGGCTAAAGCTAGGAAGATTTCTGGTTTGTTCTTTATTATATTATTATGCTGTATGAACTTGCTATTCAAATTGTGAACCAGCTGCATAGGTATGCCCTGGGAGTTTCTTAAAAATGCCAAATCTTGAGGCTCACACCAGATCTACTAAGTTACAATATTCATTTTAACAAGATTCCCAAATACTTTGAATGAACATTCAGGTTAAGCATTCTTCTAGAATCTGCTCCTCCTTTAGAGGGCACCATTTTCTTAGTTCCTGGAGATAATCAACCTCTAACAATCGTGTTAAACTGAGATAAAAAACATGATACCAATTTATTAATTTATATTGTTTGTACATGTGATATACAGTTGTTTTGTGGATTGGAGCACTCAGCTATTCTCTCCAAGCAGTACACACACACACACACACACACACACACACATATGTCATAATCAGTTAAAGTTTGCTTTGGCATCTGTGGAATTAGAACCAGAAAAGCTATCACCTAAGATGTAATCATCTAAAATGCGTTTCTCACAATGGGAATAGTATTACTTGGTGGGAAACATTTGAAACCTCTTGGATATGACACCTTTGTCTCACCTCTATTTTAGAGAACAGCCCTGGCTGGTTTGGCTCAGTGGATTGAGCGTCGGCCTGCGAGCTAAGTGTCGCTGGTTCGATCTTCCAGTCAGGGCACATCAGAGAAGGAAAACTCTGACTCCAAAAAACCTCCGCTGCCTTGCGGCATACCTCTTCAGGGGAAAGGCTAAGGGAGTAAACCCCGACAGAAAATCCGGAGCCGGAGTCCCTAAGGCGGTTTGACGTTGTAGCCAACACCGGCAACTCCTGCGGTGCACCTGAAGCCAAGCTGTATTGACTCCGTCTTTCCCTTGGACCCTTCAGCTGCGAAGAGAGGGGGGGTCTGCTGCATGGGCAACAGCAGACCCTCCATATCACCCTGCCCAGGCTCTGTAGCTTCAACACGGGAGGAGACAGATACCGTGTCACTCCCGAGTCGGACTGCACAGCCATTCTCGGCGGTGCAGATAGACTCTTAAGAAGCTACACCATCGTCTCTCGAGGCTCTGTAGCTTCAGCTTCACTGGAGAGGACACTCCAGCGTCATCGTAAGATGTCGATTCAACACGGGAGGAGACAGATACCGTGTCACTCCCGAGTGGGACGGCACAACCATTCTCGGCGGTGCAGATAGACACTTAAGAAGCTACACCATCGTCTCTCGAGATGGACGGCTGCCGACCTATTTTAGAGAAGTAGAAATAATACACTAAAATTTCTCTCTCTAGGGACAGAACTTTTAAGGACTCAGCACGCTCTCACTAAACTATTTATTTATTTGCTTTGCATGACTCCTTATGCCCCTTTCATGCTTCTGAAGGGGAACAGAATATGCCACCACAGAATATGCCTCTTTGACAGCAAGATTATTTTGAGCTGATTATTTTAAAACACAGCAGACACTTTTACTCAGAGTTGAAGTCACTCTTTTTTTTAATTTTATTGATTATGCTGTTACAGTTGTCCCAATTTCTTTTCCCTCTGTTCCCCTCCACCCAGTGACCCCCTGCTTCCCCCTCCTTTAAACATGTCCATTGGTTGTGCATATAGTTCTTCTAAACATCTTCCTGTCTACTCCACTCCCTCCTACTATGCTTCTTAATTCTTGTACTATCTTCCTTCCTTTACCCCTTCCCCCTCCTTACTGACCCCCCCCCAATATGTTCCCCATACCTATATTTCTTTTTCCCCTCTCATTGCCTGCTTAGTTTGCCTTTGTTTTGATGCCCTGGCTTCTGCTATTGGTTTTTGTGATACAGTTTTCATTTTAATGTTCGTAGTTTTGATCCTCCTTCTTCTAAACCAGTCCCTTTAACATCTCATGTAACAGTGGTTTGGATCTAACAAACTCCTTCAGTTTTACTTTGTCCTGGAAGCACTTTCTCTGCCTTTCTATCCTGAATGACAGCTTCACTGGATAGAGTAATCGTGGTTGTAGGTTTTTGATTTTCATTACTTCGAATATTTCTTGCCAGTCCCTTCTTGCCTGCAGAGTCTCCTTTGAGAAATCAGCTGATAGTCTAATTGGGAGCCCTTTGTACCTAATTCTCTTCTTCTCTCTTGCGGCTTTTAAGATTCTCTCTTTATCTTTAATTTTTGACAATCTGATTATAATGTGTCTTGGTGTGGTTCTCCCTGGGTCCAGTTTTTCTGGAACTCTCTGTGTTTCCTGGACTTGTAAGTCTATTTCCTTCTCCCAGTTAGGGAAGTTCTGCTTCATTATTTTTTTAATTTTTTTTTATTTATAGTTCTTCTTCACCCTCTAGCAATCCTATAATTCAAATATTTGTTTGCTTATAGCTGTCCCATAGGTTTCTGATCCTCTCCTTATATTCCTCACTTTTTGTTTCCTCTTTCTGCACTGGTTGACTGTTTGTTCCCTCCCTATGTTCCGATATGTTGATTTGATCCATGGCTTTCCCTTCCTCACCACTTGTCTTGTATGTATTTTTGTTCATTTCAGCAGGGCTAGCCTTCATTCCTTCTCTGTCTTGATTAAGTCCTGCTGTTAGGTCTGTAAGCCGCCTTATGAGTATAGCTCTGAACTGAGCCTCAGAAAGATTTGCTATTTGTTCATCGGTGAAAGCCTTTATTTGTTTTTTCGTTAGCTGTGTAATTTGGTATTTCAATCATTAATTCTGCCATTCTGACCGTTTTGTTTATCTTTCCCTCTTGGACGGGGTGCTGTCACACCTCCTACGCTGTATTGGGCGGAGCCCCGTGTACTGGTTACAACCTGGCGACCTTTCTCACAAGACTGTGGCGCTTTGCGTGGGGGTGGGGGTCCAAGATGGATTCCTGCTGTTACTCTCTGCTGAGAGACTGGGAGCCTCCTCCTCCAATCCCACACCCTCCGGGCCTCAAAGTTTGAGACAATGGGAGTTTGCCTTCCCCGGCGTTGGAATCGCCAGCTGACGGGTCTGGTCTGCAGCCAGGGCCAGCTCCCAGGTGCTTCTCTCTTCCCCCCAAATACGGGCGTCTGCTTACCAGTCCCACTGTTCATTGCTGCAGCTGCTGCCTCCAGCACAGCTCGATCTTTCAGCCGCAGGTTCGACCCTCCTACCTGTCCGGACGAGCACCACTTGTTTATGACTTCATACGTTGGACTTCCATGGAGCTTTATTTTCTGGAACTTCTGGTTGTTTTTGGTTTTGTGGTAGTTGTAGTCCTTTTTAGTTGTGGAGGGAGACAGAGCCTGTTGCGCTATGCCTCCATCTTGGCTGGAAGTGATGTCACTTTTTAATGAAACATTTAAATTTATAAAGGAAATCTCCATTTATGTTTCCTTCTCTGCACCAGAAAGAGAAGGATGACTCTAAATCATAAGAAACTCTAGTAATGGAGAAGGCACTGACTTTAGTCTACATAACAAGCCTTGTTTACAGTTCTCTTCTGGATAACCTTGTGTAAGGGACCTCCCTGAACATCTTTGTTTAGTTGAAGGTGGTATTAAAGCTGGTGGCCTGAGCTATCTCACAGAATTACTTAGTTTCTCTGGTTATTTCCAATATATACATGAGTCATACATGTTAATAGACTTCTGTTTGTTTTTCTTTTAATGAGTTGTTTATCACAAGGCATCTCAGCCAAGAATTCAGAAATGCAGAAGAAAATTATTTCCCTCCTCTCCAGTTCTTTCTTTAGATGGGTTAACACAATTGAGACTGCTGCTTCAAATTTTGCTAATCAAAGACTATTTTTATCCCTCCTACAGAAATTGAGCAAAGATGCTCTTGCTGGCTTAACTCTATAAAAGATACTTTTATTTCACTTATCTCCTAATTGTTGGGGAAAATTTGCACAAACTTCTGGGTACCAGCTGAATATTCCAGTACAAAATTGATATATGTAGGGTATGACACCCCCTTATAGTAAAAGACAGATTAAAAATAAAAAAATTAAAAAATGTTTATTGAAATGTATACCTACTGTCTAATGGGGTGAGATACAGGGAAAAATTAGTAATTCCCTGAAGCAGCTTAGAATTCAGGCTTAAATTACCATCTTAATAGGGAAACAAGATAAGAGATATAGGCCTTTTAGGAAAGATAAATGACTTAATAAAGATGAATAGGACCTTAGCAGAATATATGGGAGATGCAGTTTGTGACCATTTTTTTGCTGGGTATGGTGTCAACTTCTATTATCCTCTTCTGTGACAAGAGTCAATCTTTCCTGGCTGATGAAAGCCCTGGGAAAGGGATCTATAACAACTGAGTGACTGTTACAAGATCTATCTTTAGAGGAGTTCAGAGAAAGCTTCTCCCAGCATTTGTGGTTTTATAAGTACCTACAGCTCAAAATAATCAATATGCCATAGTAGGATATTTTAGAGTGGAATATTCTGCTACTGTTTACATACGTTCTCTGCCCCTTCAGTAATGTATGACTGCATTTTGGACTTTTCTGTACCAATAGTTAAATGGTGCTCCAAATAAGCATAAATAAAATACTGTATTATCTCATGCATTTGGTGAGAATAACATATTACTATAGCACTAAACTATGCTAGAATCATCTGGAAATCTTTCAAAAGTAGACTTTATCATGAACCAATTGCACCAGAATTTCTGGCACTAAAGCCTGAGTGTTAATATTTTTTAATACCTCCTAGGATATTCTAATGTTCAGCAAGATGAAGAACATTGCCTAGACCACAGCTTTAAATTAATTTCTAAAATGAACAGATAACTCAGTAGGCCATTTCCTTAGCTTACTATTACTGTAATTGTTAAAATCTCCAGTGGAATTTTTCTGGCCAGCTCATGGACTACAAAAGAAAACTGAACATCTTTATTTTTTATGAATCTATAATTAATTCAAAACGTTGCAAGGAGATATTTTAAAATTAATTTTAAACAATAATCCAACTCATCTAAGTAGCAGCATTATTTACCATATCTTATTTCCTTCAAATATTTAGTTGTATAAAATTGAAGGCATAATCTATATTTATGATGATAGATTTTAAATATTTAATTCTCCTTTTTAAATTCTACATAACTGTCTTTATTATTAAATGATTCACTAAATATAACATCTGATTTTCCCAAAATGATATATAATTTAATAAGTACTGTGTTTACCTAGTTTCAAATTATTTAGGGTGATTTGCAGATATTTGATATGAAATCAAAGAGCAGACCTTTGACAGCTGGTGATATATGATTAATTTTATATTACCTAAAGTTATTAAAATAACTTGTTATATAAAAATTCAAACTCTTTTCAAATATTTTATCAGTACAAAATGACCTTAGTATATAATCTTTGCTCACATTTGAAACATGATGAGACATTATGGCATGTATATTACCAAACACAGTTATCAAAGCTAAAACTATCTCTGGGAGTAATTGACACATTTTATTTTCAGGGGTATGGTGGCTATGTTGCATCAATGATTTTAAAATCAGATGAAAAGCTTTTTAAATGTGGATCAGTGCTTGCACCCATCACAGACTTGAAGCTGTATGGTGAGTACATCCTATAGAATGACCTAATATAACGTATTGATTTGTTTTTTAAAAAAAAATCCTAATGCCAAAAGCTCAATTGAGCTCATTTATCATGTGTTAGCAGAGGTGTTTTCAGCTATTTATCTCCTCTCTGATTCAACGAATTTTACTGGAGCATGACAGTTAAATGTGAAATGTAAAAATTAAATAGTGAAATATGCTATTCCAATGGTTTCTAGTTTATTCCTAAATTTCTGTTTCCTTGGGTCACAGCCTCAGCTTTCTCTGAAAGATACCTTGGTATGCCATCTAAAGAAGAAAGCACATACCAGGTAACTATTTTAAAAATAATGAAGAAAGAAGATTATTTTTATTCTAAAAACTCAGTCAAAATATAGGTAGATCTATATGAACAGACTTCTGTGTTTTCCTTTATAGGCATCAAGTGTGCTACATAGTATCCATGGCTTAAAAGAAGAAAATATATTAATAATTCATGGAACTGCTGACAGTAAGTATTATATTTACTGCAATTCATTGATCGTGTCTGAACTTGAGCAAAGGGGTACATCCAAGGACCCACTTACAGGGGTCCCTATAAACCTACTGAAGAAGAGAGCAGAGTGGCAGAAAATCTGATTCATGATGGGAAGTGGAAAGTAGGAAGTAAGAACCAAGAAGAGAGACAGTTATGAGCCTCAGTGGCAACAGTGGACAATAAAGAGCCCTGGATAATAGAAATGTTTAATCTTTGCTGTTGAACACCTTAGCCTCTGGCCACATATAGTTCATAAGCACTTGAAATGTGTTTAGAATGATTAACAAACTGAATTTTTAATTTTACTTAATTTTAATTTAAATAACCACATGTGGCTAGTGACTAGGCTATGGTGTTATTCCACATACCTCAGAAGGAAAGTAGAAAACAATAAGATAGCAAAAAGTAGCAGCATTGACATGAAATTCTGAAGAGGCTACCTACTTAAAAAATTAAAACAAAATTTTTCATATCACCTCTTTTTTCTGTCACAAATATTAGAGATGTATGTGACTGACATTACTAGTAATAAATAATATCATTTTATACTCACATGAATTGTTAAGGACACAAAGATTTTATGTATGTATATCTACTATTCTGTGTGGAACTTTACAACAGAGGGCTGGCTATTTATAGCTCCATTCACAAATGAGAAAAATCAATTTCAAGGAAGAAACTAATTTATTCAGGGCTACCTGGCAATTGACCAAAAACTATCAAAGCCTTGAATCACTTTTCTAAATCTTGAACTTGTCTTTGTTTGTTCACCCTGTCCTGCCTCAGTATTTTTACTCTATTTTACAAAGTATATAACTAAAAATGTGTAATAACAAAGACCATACCAGGTCTAGAGTTCAACTTTCAAGCATGTCAGGCCATTGTTAAATTAGTATTCAGCTCAGTATATATATTTGAGTAAATAGTTAAATGGGGAACAAGAGACATCCCCGTTAGGTAGAATTCTGAATGATTTTTGTATGTATTCCCCCTCCCTAAAGTAGGTAAATTTAACTCTCCTACTTGCCCCCACTTAAGAGTGGGTTGAAATTAGTGATTTGCTTAAAACACACTGTATGAGAAATGGATAAAAAACAACTTTATCATGGAGAAATTGACAAATACCATTCAGCCAAGTGGTCAAGCTTAACATCAATGGTGACAATTCACATTGATAGTATGTACCCTTGATGTGATTTCATGAGAATGGCACTCTACATCTATTCTCTAGTCCAAATACCGTAACCCCAGTCTAAAAATGAGAAAAAAAAATCAAACAAACCCAAATGAAAGACATTCTACCAAATAACTCAATAGTCCTCAGAATGGTCAAAGTCATCAAAAACAAAGAAAGTCTGACAAATTCTGAAAGACCAACAGAGATCAAAGAGACATGATATCTAGATGCTTTCAACTTGTGACAAATGTACCATAATAATGTAAAATCATAAGAGCAGGGAAAACTAGATAAGGGATATACAAAAACTCTTGGTATTATCTTTGTAACTTTTTTTTTTTTAATGTAAAATAATCTTAGATGATACCTTACCTGTATTGGGTGAAAAATTATGAAAGAAAGCATAAACATTTTGAAATACATTAGAATATTTTTCTAAGATATTAAGATATTAGATGTTTATTAGTAATAATCATAAAAAGTAGCAATTATTAAGTACAGACTATATGTCGCAAAATGTGCCAAAAGCTTTTAATATTATCTTACCTTTTTTCACGAAAATACTGTAGGTGTTTTTACTCTTCTTATTTAACAAGTTAGAAAAATAAATATTACTGAAATTATATAACTTGATGAAAATCACATACCTACTGATTCACAGAAGGAGGATTTCAATACAACATTGAGACTCTTACCTATTGTGCTCTGAAACTTAAATTGTAGGAATAAATTATATTCAAGATTAAGTAATTTTATATCTAGCATTCACTGTAGTATATGTTAGAGCTATTCAAATTTCTCTGTCAATATGTTGCAGCTATTATGGTAAATTGTTTTTCCCGTCTAACTCAGTCATGGGTCGGTGCCTCATCCATCTGATGAAATGCAAGAGGAGGTTCAGCATTGGTTATGTAACCAAGCTAACAAAGGCCCATGCAGGTGGTGCCTTGGTGTATGACCCACCAATTAGTGTTGAGAGAAACAGGTCTTTACTTACAATATTCCAACCTCAGGGGAGCTGGGAGCACTTCAGCTCAGAGCCCTGTTCCCACATGAGACCCAGCACTTCTCTTGGTTCCCACCATACTCTGAGCCAAAAACAAGCCCAATAGTTCCCCATTTCCTTATCTGTGCTTAAGCCTGCTGTACAAACAGTTCTCCAGTCCCTCTGGAAGGTACACTCGTGGGTTTCAAAGTTGCCATCCTCCTGCAACAGCTCTGTCCTTCAGCATCTGGAATACAGTATGTTGTCCTCTGCCTCTGCATTATGGTTCAGAAAAGCATGTGCCGTGTTACACTGGATCATGGTGAAGTCCAGAAAAGGACACATCTTAATAGAGTGTCCTCTACATATGGCCCAAGTTCGAAGAGCCCAGATAGTGTCTGGGTCTTCAAGGCCGAGTCCTTGGTGGCTTTGGAGTCAGCAGAGTGGGCATGATCAAAGCAGCAGCATACCTGCTTTCTTACTAGCCCAGGCCTGGTAGCCAAATCATCCCTACAAGCTGCATTACTGCTTGCTGCTTCCCACAGGGCTGCTACATCATGGCCCCCTTCTCTCCTCATGGCTGCCTGCCCTTCTTTTAAATCCTGACCTAGACTTCCTATGTGACTTCATCTCTGACTCCTCCCATAATGAGCTACGTTTGCTGTTTCCCCATATTGTTTACATTCTTTCAGTTGCCATTTTTAGTCAGGGCAAGAGTGACTCAGTGATCCCAGGGCCTCCACCTCCCCTGGCTATGTCATGAGTCAGGGTCAGGATACTTTCTGAAAGTCACTTACTCACCTCTCACCCAGGGGTAGTTGTACAGCTATTATCTAGCTAGCAGCTTGCCCTTTTGTTATGCAAAATGCCTTAATAGGCCAAATCATCTACTTCCCCTATCCCTCAACCCATGGGCTGTGGGAACATTTCTGTTTGGGGGACCTTTCCCTCTGCACCTCAATACAGTCACATTAAAGGAAATACACCTACGCATTTGCACATGCACACAAATGCATGCATACATACATACACTCGTGCATACACTACATACACACACACACCCATATGGGCTTGGTGGCCTAATCAATGACACAATAATAAACAATTATTAATATTTTATTCAAAAATTTCCAGCAAATTCATTCACTCAGTCAATTAGACCTTAATATCCTTGTTTAGTTTTAGGAAGGGGACAAATATCAACAAGCTTTGCACTAGAGCTAAGCAGGAAAATAATCTATTTGGAAAATCCATTTATACATTTATTTTTGCAGCTGTATCCATACCAAGCAATGATTGGGTCCTTTCCAAAATGTTTTCCTACAATAGACAAATGAGCATTATGAGACATCATTTTACCTCAGTCATTGCTTCTATTGATTAGCATTTCTAGTAGCTTACATCTACACGGCAAGTCATAAACTTCTTAAGAGATAACATGGTCATTTTCCAAGATGTTAAAAGGAAGCTTTTATTGTCTGCTATGTAGGAGTATTAATTAGTATCATAGAATTAGAGCAATGAAGGAGCTTAAAATATTGATAAGTCTGCCCCAGTTTTACCAAGACCATTTGAAAATGCTAGCTGAAATTTGAAGATGTATATAGTATAAGAATTAAGAGCTCAGGCAACATGTGAGCAAAGTGTTGTCCAGAGATCTGAATGATTCATCAAGTTTTCAAAGCTGGTTAGGGCCAGTACTGCAACTCAACCCCAGCCTGCTGTGATGCTCATTTCAGAGATTTGGAACTTAGGTTCAGGCAGAAAGAAGCTGGAAGGAAACAGGAGACACCAGAATGACTCACATTAAACATTTACCCTTTGAATAATGAGATGTGTACTTTATTTTCTCAACATCGGGTATTCTTTTTAAATTTAAAATAAAATAGAATGCCACCGGCTAACTGAGGTTGGACTCTGGTAATCTTCAGAAAGGAATAGAAACTGGTCTTCTGTATTATTACCCAGACAAGCATTTACTGTGTTAACATTGTTATATGGTATAAAATGTGGTTAAAACTGATAAATAATAACCAATGAAGTAAATCTAAATAACACCTGTACAATAAGTAGAGCCTTAGTAGTAGATCCTGTTTCAGTTTATATTTTATTTTTTATAATGTGAAGCTCATTATTGTATAGACTAGCTTCCTAGTTAAAGCCAGCTATAAGTCTTTTAAATGTGCAATATATGTAAAATAATATACTTAATGTCTTTGAAAAATATGACAAAATATTCTGATCCTTATAAACATATTCCCTTTAAATATCATAATTTAATTTCTTGCAGCAAAAGTTCATTTTCAGCATTCTGCAGAATTAATCAAACACCTAATAAAAGCTGGAGTGAATTATACTATGCAGGTAAGCCACTTTTTCAGAAGAGTGTGTTTATATGGTTTTTTGTCTACCTAGCTTTTTTAGTTATGATATCAAAACACAGCTTTGGTGCTGCTCCATCCCCCACACTATTGTTTTTACTGTGTTTTTAGCTACCAAAGATTGTATTCTTTTTTCTTAATTATACTGAGAATGTGGATCAACTCATACTTTATAATTGCACAGTACTCCTATGTAATGTCTTTTCCTCCTGAGAGTTTTATTCATATTACTGATAGTGATTTTTTTTTAAAGAAAAATTCTCTATTTCTCTCCTAGTCCCTTAGTCTTTTTCTCATTTTCCATCACTCTGACACTAAAAAAGAGAGGAAAAAAGTGCTTTGAGTAAATGTTACAAGAAAAAAGAAGGTAAACACCATTTATATCTGTGCCTTTGACCATATTTAATAAATATTTATTAAGGACTTACCTTTAAAAAGTCTGAAGGAGGTGTGAAAAAGGAAAAAAATGATTTCTCAAAATCTGGGAGAACTAAAAGTAGTTCGATATACCTAAAACACAGAAACCAGGATTAGGATGATGACAGATTAAGATTTATAGATAAACAGATGATGAGTCATACCATTAACAATCTGAAAGAGTACGTGGCTTTACTCAGAGGACAGTGACACTCAGGAATTTATGTGACAGTGTCTGTATTTCTATTGTAGAAAAGTCACTCATGTCTTTTATATTGTCAAAGTAATAATTGCACTGCACAAGATTAAACAGACAAGGAGGACTTTATTCAAGACTATTGCAATAAAGGAGAGAGACTAAATTCAACATTGTTGAAACAAAGGGCTGTAAATTTTGAAGCTGGTGTGGAGGGATTCATAATTCACCTGCCTTTAGTAATTGGCTTTACCAAAAGGTAACATAAACTTTCTTGTATCTTTATGACAAGGGGTAATTTTACAACTTGCATTAAGGTTTCTTCCCTCCTACAGAGACTGGTAGGTAGGGGTGTTGTATCCTTCAGTGTTTATATATCACAGAGATTATTTTCAGTCCTTGATAAACTCATTTCCTAGATTGCAAAACTGGCAATATGCTGAAAGAAGATTTACATACATTTCATAGGGACAGTGAATGAATTTCAGTCTTAAATTTTCTAAATTAAATGCTCTAAGAAAAGGGAGATCAAAGGCTTAAAGATATGAAGAAACTGTCTAAAATGTTTTGCCAACAAATCATAATTTAAATACATAAAAATTGTACTTTGTTGCAAGTGTTTTTTTATGATATGAGTATAACAAATTGGAACAGGTTTAATATGAGGAACTCAGTGTTGAATTAAGTGAGATTTTCATTAGATATTATTTCCTCAAGTCTGTTTGCCATTTGGGGCTAAAAGAATAAATTCTAGGGACAATATTTGTTTTGGTAACTTTAAATCTCCTTTCTCCTCAACATCTTAGGTCTATCCAGATGAAGGTCATAACATATCTGAGAAGAGCAAGTATCATCTCTATAGCACAATCCTCAGATTCTTCAGTGATTGTTTAAAGGAGGAAATATCCATGATACCACAGGAACCAGAAGACGATGAATAATGAACTCTATTTATATAGGACTGAAGGGGATATTGAGGCTCAATGAAACCTAACCAAGAGACTGTAATATTGTAGGTGGTCCAGAATTTCAAGGGCAGCTTAAGGAGATAACAAAAGAACAGCACACTCAAAGACAATAAACTAGAATTTGAATAAAGAAGTCCAAGTCTACTGTTTTGCCAAGGGTGCAGAACCTGTTTCTTTGTGTAAGGTCAGAGGGTTGGTTTCTTGGGAGAAATTAATTTTTCCATTAAAGTAGGAATAGTGCATGTTTTCTTCTGTTATCCCCTATTTGTTCTGTAACTAGTTGTTCTCATTTTAATTTCAATGGCCACTATCATCTTTGCATATAATGCTCAACTTATCAGCACTACAGTCCCTGATCTTTGATGGCTGAGCTGCAGTGTAACACTTTACTGTACCTGTACAATAAGTGCAAATCCTTCATCATCTATTATTATGCTTAAGAAGATATTCAGTTAATAAAATCAGTATTTTATGTAATTTCTGTTTACAAAAAGACATTATTAAGTGGGTCAAAGGTCATGTAGAAATATGGATTTTGGCACCTTCCAAAGTTCAGCCAGTTATCAGTAGATATATCTTTAAGTCAATGCACGAGTGTGTCTCACAATGTATATACACACTCAATAAATCTATCTTTACATGTTATTCATGCTACAAAGGATAAACTTTTGCTGAATTAGAAAAAATACTCTCTTACAAGCTATAATGGATGCTTTGTTTAATGAGCCAAATATGATGAAACATTTTTTCCTATTCAAATTCTAGCTATTGCTTTCCTATAAATGTTTGGGTTGTGTTTGGTATCGTTTTTAGTGGTTAATAGTTTTCTAGTTGCAATTTAATTTTTTGGATATGATACCTTGTCACATGTAAATTAGATACTTCAATATTAAATTATAGTTTCTGATAAAGAACTTTTGTTAACAATGCAATGCCACTGAGTGCTATTTTGCTCTTTTGATGGAGAAGTTCTTTTTAAAAATACTTGGTCCTTTTGCTTCTCTCTCTCAATGCAGAATCAATTCTCGTTTTCATTGTAAAAGTATTATTTCTTTCACCAGTTCTTATTCAGTATTCTGTACCTGCCCAATTCATCTGTTACTGTTTAATTTAAATAATTCTCAGAAGAATTAAAAATGAAATATTTTTTATTCATTGACCAAAAAGTTCACAAACAGCAGTGTTTGCTCTTTAACTTGAGATGAAGGCACAAAATGCCTTAATCCCTGTGCTAGGTTGATTTGCAGTAGTAAGTAATTAAGTAATTGAGAGTGTGAAATAAACTTGACTGTATGAAGTCAATTTAAGTCATGAGAATATTAAATTTGGTGATAAAGTCAGAGTATCTTCTCACCTCATGTAAGGGATCTTCAAGAAGATGTCTAAAAGTCTATAAAAGTTCATATAAATCTAGGCAATATAGGGTATTTTAGTGTGGTTTTAAAAATTCCTTAGGACAGGCTGGATAATCATGACCTCAAAACACCAGGAGGAAACTTTAAAATGTCACAGAATTGCTCAGTAGCCCTCCTATTTAGTCAAAGGATCAACCCCCAAATCTGGGTATTTGGGAATGTGTGACTTATTATGGGGACATTCTGTTGTTCCTTTGAATGGTTTGGAATTGTGTCTTTACCACTCCATTGAATTCAATTTCAAATGGGAAAAGCTATCTTTTCTGAAAGACCCATTTCAGGTCTTTTTCAAGAATAGTAAACACATTTAAAAAAAAAAAGTTGCAATGTTTCAAAGGAAAGTTTCTCCAATTTTATTAAAATGGAAATTTCTTTTTAGCCTGACTTAAAGTCCAAATGAAGCTTTTTAATCAACATTTTAAATTTCAACCCCTAGGTATTTTTATGATGAAAAAATTATGTTGTCTGAAGATGTGCTTATATTGAATGTCTGTTTGAGTAACATTTGAGTATTTACCTTTTACTGTTCATTATTTCTCATTTTATTATTAATGTTTATTTGTCAATTAATTGAATACAGTTTATAATGTGAAAGACACTTGTCTGGGACCCACTTCACCTTAAAGGCTAAGTAGAGTTCAAATGCATACATACAGTTTAGTAGTAAGGTGAAAAATTTTCATTTGCATGACATTGTCAGTGTAATAATTGGGCCATTTTAAACACAAATTATTAGAAGAATTGTATAAGTGCGATTTCCCTTTTATACATTTGCTTTTGGTCATAATTCCACTATTTCATATGTATTTATGTACTCCAAGAGTTTTTGGGAACACAGTAGCAAGTTTTCCAAGTACTATTTCCCCCTTAAAGTTAAAAAAATCAAGCTAAATGATAAAACAGGT
Source organism: Furipterus horrens (assembly GCF_987537825.1). Classification (NCBI taxonomy): domain Eukaryota; kingdom Metazoa; phylum Chordata; class Mammalia; order Chiroptera; family Furipteridae; genus Furipterus; species Furipterus horrens. The sequence goes on along the minus strand of NW_028327171.1, from coordinate 126,500,783 downwards.
AAGCTGTATTAAATCATCCACAGAGATAAACACATAACCTTTTAAATTATTTTGAAAGAGAAAAGTATTTTTGTCACTAATTTCCTCCATTAATGTTGAGGTTCATGACTCAACATTTAAGAGACTAAGAAGACACTGCTGATCTGGTTGAGTTTTCTGATATAACCAAGGGGAAGGGTGCTTTTCAAAACCTGAATCTCAGCTCACCTTGAGAATGTCATTTTTGATTGGTTGTTTAGCATCACCATAGAGGGTTTGCAGGTTCCAGTTGTAGATCTACTAGAATAAGGTGACTTAAATATTGTCTTTACCATAAGAAAAATTACCTAAATAATTGTCCTCAAATGGTGCACACCCAGGATTGGTTTGCTTTCAAATCTCGTTAAGGGTACAAGGCTTCTAAAATCATGTATGAACTACTTCCTTTGTCCTTCCTCACACATTCTCCATCTTCACAGGCTGCAGCATAAATAAAAACTGACTCCTCGACGGTGCTTTACCTTTCACGTCCTCTTATGGAGACCCTCTGACAATAATGTCTGTCTGTGGAACCAAGGGACTCATTACTTACACACTGCAAACCCATATGAGGATGTGGATACCCCCTTAAAATGCAATTAATGGAAGACAGGAGCAAAAGATTATATATTCATCTGTTTCTTCTCTCAGACATTCTCCATGGTCCTTGGAAGGCCCATGAAACTCAGCCGCCCACACCTGTATACCCTTCTATTTCCCTCTTTTGCATTTCACTCTGCTCAGTCCCCAACTCCTATTTCCTAAAATCATGTCCCAAATAAGTTCCATGTGTATCAGCTGTTGACTCGACTCTACATTCCGGGGAAACCCTTTCTTCCCACAAGAACTTGCCACTGTGAATATTATAGGAGGAAGAAATAAAGTGAGAATAAAGAAGTGCTTTCTTTCAGGTTCAAATAAGCCATTTTTATCTAAAATTTATTAGACCCTTACTAAGTACCAAACATGTGCTAAGTGCTCTATATTAATTATCAAATTAAATATTCTCAGCATGCTCTGAAATTGAGTCTCAGATAAGTGTGTAACTTGTCCTTATTTACATAACTAATGAGTGAATAGCCTAAAATCTAGCTCCAGCTAACTTAGAAGCCCATGTTCTCAGCCATTCTCCTCCATGGTACTCCTTCAATAAGGACAGTTTTAACCAATGTTCACCCCATATGAGAATGAATTCTGAATATTTAAACATATAGTTCCAGATGGTTTTGAGAATTATTTGATAGCAGTAATACTAAAAGGTAAATGACAGCCCAGTATATCACTGTAGCTACATGGAACTTACATGAATCTCCTAATATTGAGAGAACATATTGTAGGAGATATATAAGAGCTAATCCTATTCATGGGAACCCTGGTCCAGCAGACCATGACTATGTCTGGGAAGCCATTAGTCAAGTCCCTTGCCAAGGACATTCCAAATCATTCCTAGAGGCATTCAAACCATTGTATTGATCAAAGCACCAAGGCTTGTAAATACGAAAAGATCACTTAGTCTTTAAGCACTGCAAATCTAGAAAGCATGTTGCCATATTTAAATGCATCACTGGCATCCACAGTCCTATTTATGATCTGACTTAGGAGAATTGCATTTCCTCCCAATTTTCTAACACTATAGGGAATAGATTTTTATTTAGCACTAATCAGATCTAACAAAACTCATTTGGCAATTTTGGAAGAGAGTGTGCAAATTCAAAAATCTGATTTCTCATCAAAGGCAAAGTAGGCAGATTTTTAAAAAGAAATATACTAAAGTCCAATTTTGAATACTTTTATTAGACTTTCAATTAAATTTAAGATAGTCTGATATGAGCATCATAAACTTTTGATATAGTATCTTGATTACAAGGAAAGTTTGTGTTGATGTCCAAACCTGTCTTTTCTATCTGTCACAAACATATGTTTCACAATATAGTCTTTCCTATAAGCCAGCTCCTGTTCCCTCTCAGGTCATCTGATCAGGCCTTAAGAACTGAAAGCAATGAGCTGCTTGTATGGCCACCAGTCCTACAGGTGACACTGGCATGGAGAAATAACAGGAAGCCAACACACGTAACTGTGCTATTCACTTGGCTTTTATTAATGCAGGTTCAGTACAAGTCAATATTAAACTAATAACAATAATAATCATTCTGAAACAATCAGTAATCATATCACACAAGAGATTGGGAGATAATGAACTCAAGTCCCAGAGTCTCAATCTGCAGGTCCAAGAAAAAGCACAGTAGGCAGGGGAGCTATTGGCGTCTTACAAGGCATAATATCCAGAGCTTGGAGCACAGTGGGGCAAAGAAAGTCCTCGGTCCAGTAGGACAGAGCCTCTGGCAGCACGGCAGTCAGAACATTAGCACAGCGGGGAACAGAACCTTGGTGTTTGGAACTCAGTTGCCTCAGCAATGTTCTGAGGTCTACCTCAGTTATACTCTTAAGGGTTGTGTAGTCCACCCCTCTGGGTCTCTTGATAAGTGTCTTGGGACCCCTGATGGTGAGTGGGAAATTTCCCCAGGAACCTACCTGTGGGTAGTGCTGCTCTGCAGACAGAGTTGTTCTGCTCATGTGTGCAGATATCTTAGGTGTGCCTCACTGCCAGATGCATCTGGCATAATTTAGGTAGTTTCCTTCTTTTTTAAAAAAAATTTTAGGAGAGAAACAAGATGGCGGAGGAGTAAGTGGAAGCTACACTAACTTCCTCCCAGAACTAGTCTGGATTTACAACGTAATTTTGGAGAAATCATCTGGAATAACCAACAGAACACTAGCTGGAGAGAAGTCTTATAACCACGGAGAGACAGAAAAGGTTGCTACATCACAACGTGACCGGTAGGGAGAGCGGAGACGCGGAAGGGCTGGCTGAGCTCACACGGGTGGCAGCTGAAGGGACTGAGAAACAGCTCAGCAGCTGGGGATTCCCCCTGAGAAGGGCAGGGTCTAAACCCCCAGCTGGGCTCCCCAGCCTACAGCAACAGAGTGGCAAGTAAAATAGTATCCAGCTGAGAAAAGCAAAAAGCCACAGGGTTTCTTGCTAGCCAGAGAGAAACAGCTGGAGAAAAAGAGCTCTTAAGCGGATCACATACAAAAATATTTTGGCCCCCACTTACCCTGGGCACAAGCAGAAGGAAGACAGAGAGGACTGGAAATGCTTGGGGAGAGTTTGGTGTGGTGGCTTTGAGGGGAGAGCTGGGGAAGCGACCGGCCGGGTCCCAGTGCTGACTCATCCCCACACTGCAGGCAGACCATTCCCAGCCAAGTGGCATCAGCCTGAGGGGAAGCAAAGGCCCTGCCTACAGGAATTAAGCTGCAACGCCCACGGTCCTTAAGCCTGACAGCTAATCACAGATTGAATAGATTAACAACTAAAGAAGCCAGACAAAGGCAGTAGATAACTGAAAGTCTCCAACAGGCTGCCTAGGCCCAGACTGGTACAGGATCTGACGCCACCAGGGGCAGATTCAGGAAGTGCAGATCATTCTAAGAAGCACCAACAAACAATAGGAGTCACAAAAATGGGGAGACAGAGAAACAACCCCCCATCAAAATGAAAGGTAGAGTCCCCAGAAAGAGTGCTAAATGAAATAGAAGGGAGCCAACTATCAGATATGGAATTGAAAGCATGTATTATGGAGAAGCTCAATGAGCTCAGCGGAAACTGCAAAGAACTCCAGAAAAACTACAGTGAACTCCAGAAGAACTATAAGGAACTTACTGAGAATTATACCAGCATCAAAAAGGACATGGAAGCTATCAATGAGAGCCAGGAGGAAATGAAGAATACGATCTATGAATTGAAGAACACAGTAGAAGGAATAAAAACAGGCTAGAGGAAGCAGAAAATCGGAGCAGCGAGTTGGAGGACAATGTAGACAAAAACTCCCAGACAGTGCAACAAAATGAAAAAAGGCTGAACAAGACTGAAGAGGCTCTAAGACAGCTGCAGGACAACATGAAACATAATAATATCCGTATCATAGGAATTCCAGAAGGAGAAGAAGAAGAGCAAGTGATAGAAAACCTCTTTGAAAAACTAATGACAGAAAACTTCCCTAACATGAAGAGAGAAAGAATCATGCAAGTCCAGGAAGCACAGAGGGTCCCAATGAAGATGAACCCCAACAGGCCCACTTCAAGACACATCATAATTAAAATGCCAACATTCAAAGACAAAGAGAGAATCCTAAAAGCAGCAAGAGAGAAACAATTAATAACATACAAGGGAGCTCCAATAAGGCTATCATCAGATTTCTCAGCAGAAACACTGCAAGCCAGAAGGGAATGGCAAAATATATTCCAAGTAATGAAAAACAAAGGCCTACAACCAAGAATACTCTACCCAGCAAGGCTCTCATTCAAAATGGAAGGTGAAATAACGAGTTTCCAAGACAAAAGAAGGTTAAAAGAATACATCTCCACCAAACCAGTATTGCAAGAGATGCTAAAGGGTCTGCTTTAAGAAGATGAAGAAACAGAGAGAGACAGAGAGGAACACCAGTACAAAGGGGGAAAATGACAGTGAATAAGTACTGAAAGAAAGAAAGAACTTCTACCATTTGCAACAACATGATTGGAACTAGAGAGAATTATGCTTAGCGAAATAAGCCAGGCAACAAAAGAAAACTACCTTACGCTATCACCTGTTAAAGGAAACTAATGAACAACACAAACAAATGAGCAAAATTGAACCAGAGGTATGTAAATGAGGAATAAACTAACAGTAGCAAAGGGGGAGATGGGAGGGAGAGAAGTGGTAAGAAGGGGAATGGTCTAGTCAAAGAACATGTATAAATGACCCATGGACATGGACAACTGGTTGGGGACTGAATATGGGAGAAGGGAGGGACAGGGTGCAGGGAAGCAAGAGGGGGAAAAAAGTGAGACAACTGTAATGGAAAAACAAACAAACAGAAAAATTTTTAGTGGGGGGGGAAAATATAAAGAATAGAAATGCAAGTTCAGTGAATATTAGAAGGACAAGGATTTTCCTTCACACTGTATATATTTTCTCCCTATCTGATCCCTCCAGAATTTGGCATTCTAAAGAACTAAGTAATGACATAAGTTTCTTTGCATAAAACTAATAAGACCAGTTGTTAATAATGATTTTTTTGACTAAGACTTTGACTGGAATGTCATGCCTAAAGAAGACATGCTTGGGCTTTGGTTGTTACCAAAAAGCCCTGAGCAACTGGGACTGACTTTCAAGGGTAATAAAAGTCCACGAGATAAAAGATCTGGTATCTTGGATGGAGGAGTGGTCCATAGCAATCTTTCCAGGGAAGGAACGAAGGTTGTTTTCCTGAAAGATGGCTAGAAGGGACATTAAGGCACAATGGAAAACCAGGAGGACCTGGAAAAGACAGGTGTTTACAGGCAAGGCTGAATGCCAGGTATGTGGCTCAGCTTCTGTGCCCTGAAGGGCAGACTGAAGGTCACCCTAAATGTTCCTTGCATAAGTTCCAGCAAAGCAGAACTAAAGATCATAACCGATCATTTGCTGCTCTTGTTGTGTTTATGCAAGTGAACAGGATAAATTAAAAATGGACTTAATGCAGTTCCTTTAATGACAAGGAGGGTAATCTTAGGGAGAAAAATCACGATTCAAGGAAGATCACAATGCCCAGTGGTAGACTATAAAGTAGTGCAGCTAACCGTCTTTAAAGTTTCTTTTCATTTAAAATTTGTTTTCATTTGAAAGTTAAACTATGTCTGTGGCATTATCAAAGATGTTTAATTTACAGGCAAGAAGAATGTCAAATGCCTTGCAACTGGATGTCTTTCCGATAAGACAGTCCTACAGATTTAGAGACTTGTATGTGGGTTGTTACATAAATTAACATGTGTTTTCTGTTTTCAAAGGGCATAAGCCTACGATCTCATTACCTGAGTGATTGTCTGTACGTATAGGCCTCACTTAATTCTGTCTGCATTGCTGCCTCCTGAGACTCAATGGTTTGACTGAACTAAGTGGCTGGGTAGGTAAAGAACGGGGTGGTCCGTGGGCTTCACTTTAAAACTGGTTTCTCTTTTCTATCCTAATGGCTTGGACAGAAAGAGCCCAGAGGCCTGAGAGGGGGGAAACCTAAAATATTTCCCTCAATCCAAACTAAGTATAATGGGCAAAAGGGTTTTGGACAGGTGAGATATACCTGGCATACCTTCCTCCAAAGAAGCCCTTCTTTTCCCTAATGTGGGACATTAAAAAATTAATACCTGTCTTTTGTCATCTAGTGGTTATGGATTGAATGATGTCCTTTAACCCTGTTGCCCCCAGAATACAACAAGGATGCCAGCCTGTTAAACCAAGCATGCCATTGTCCAGAGACAGCCAACCAACCTGAAGTCTGCACGATCCTTCCCCTTGCGGGAAGGCCACCCTCTCCTCCACACCCCCACTCTTATTTGGGATTTCTTGACCCAAGGGTAGGTAGGACGACGACCATGTCCAGCTTGAAACAGCTAGAGGAGCTCGAGACCTTCATCCATTGTCCTTTATAAGATTATAAAAGGTCTTAAGTCTGAGAGGGAGGGATTGTTATTTTTTATTGTTAAAATATTTAACTAAAAAATTATTTAAAAAAAAATTTTTAAGTATATTTTATTGATTATATTGTTACAATAGTTCCAATTTTTTCCCCTTTGCTCCCCTCTGCCCAGCAACCACCTCCCACAGGAACCCGCCCCCAAGTCCATGACCATGGGTCATACATACAAGTTCTCCAGCTTCATCCTTTCATATATTCTTCTTTTTTTAAAATTAATTAATTAATTAATTAATTATTTTCACAATAAAAAATAACAATCCTCCTTCTCAGACTTAAGACCCTTTATAATCTTATAAAGGACAATGGGCGAAGGTCTCGAGCTCCTCTAGCTGCTTCAAGCTGGACATGGTCGCCGTCCTACCTACCCTTGGGTCCAGAAATCCCTAATAACTGGGGTGTGGAGGGGAGGGTGGCCTTCCCACATGGGGAAGGATCTTGCAGATTCCAGGTCAGTTGGCTGTCCCTGGACAATGGCATGCTTGATTTAACAGGCTTGCATCTTTGTTGTATTTTGGGGGCAACAGATTTGGCAACAGGGTTAAAAGACATCATTCAATCCATAACCACTAGATGACAAAATGCAGGTATTAATTTTTCAATGTCCCACATTAGGGAAAAGAAGGGCTTCTTTGGAAAAGGTGTGCCAGGCCCATCTCACCTGTCCAAAACCCTTTTGCCCATTATACTTAGTTTGGGCTGAGGGAAATATTTTAGGTTTCCCCTCTCTCAGACCTCTGGGCTCTTTCTGTCCAAGCAATTAGGATAGAAAAGAGAAACCAGTTTTAAAGTGAAGCCCACAGACCATCCCATACTTCACAAACCCAGCCACTTAGTTCAGCAAACCGTTGAGTCTCAGGAAGCAGTGATGCAGACAGAATTAAGTGAGGCCTATACATACACACAATCACTCAGGTAATGAGATCATAGGCATATGCCCTTTGAAAACAGAAAACACATGTTAATTTATGTAACATAACCCACAAACAAGTCTCTAAATCTGTAGAACCATCTTATTAGAAAGACAGCCATTTGGAAGGCATTTGACATTCTTCTTGCCTGTAAATTAAACATCTTTGATGATACGACAGACAGTTTAACTTTCAAATGAAAACAAATTTTAAATGAAAAGACACCTTAAAGGTGGTTGGCTGCACTACTTTATAGTCTACCACTGAGCATTGTGATTTTCCTTGAATCACAATTTTTCTCTCTAAGATTTTCCTCGTCATTAAAGGGACTGCATTAAGTCCATTTTTAATTTATCCTGTTCATTTGCATACACACAACAAGAGCATCAAATGATCAGTTATGATCTTTAGTTCTGCTTTGCTGGAACTTATGCAAGGAACATTTAGGGTGACCTTCACTCTACCCTTCAGGGCACAGAAGCAGAACCACATACATGGCATTCAGCCTTGCCTGTAAACACCTGTCTTTTCCAGGTCCTCCTGGTTTTCCATTGTGCCTTAAGGTCCCTCCTAGCCATCTTTCAGGAAAACAACCTTCATTCCTTTTCTGGAAAGATTGCCATGGACCACGCATCCAACCAAGGTACTAGGCCTTTTAATCTTGTGGGCTTTTATTACCTTTGAAAGTCAACCCCATTTCCTCAGGGCTTTTTGGTAACAACCAGAGCCCAAGCATGTCTTCTTTAGGCATGACATTCTAGTCAAAGTCTTGGTAAAAACAAAACAAAACGAAACAAAAAAACCTCTATTAACAACTGGTCTTATTAGTTTTATGCAAAGAAACTTATGTCATTACTTAGTTCTTTAGAATGTCAAACTCTGGAGGGATCAGATAGGGAGAAAAATACACAGTGTGAAGGAAAGTCCTTGTCCTTCTAATATTCACTGAACTTGCATTTCCATTCTTTATATTTTCATTTTTCCCTCCACTAAAATGCTTTTTCCATTACAGTTCTCCCACTTTTTTCCCCCTCTTGCTTCCTTGTACCCTGCCCCCCTTCTCCCACATTCAGACCCCACCCAGTTGTCCATGTCCATGGGTCATTTATACATGTTCTTTGAGTAGACCCTTCCTCTTCTTACCCCCTTCTCTCCCTTCTGCCTTCCCCCCCTTGGTAGTTTCCTTCTTGAACCAAAGTTCATGGCTGACTGGAAGTCATCTTGGTTGATGTGAGTGATGCCATTTTGTTTTGTATACTTTACTCTATCTTGACCAAACCAATGTCATTTTGTTTGTCCTGCTCTCACATTACCATGCTTAGCACCATTTTAACTAAGTAATTTTTGACGTGAGTGCCACTTTACAATAAAGAATTCCATACTGCAATCGCATCATAGAAAAGGAGCTCACATTTGTTCAAAGTCTAGACTTTTTGTCACATTATCTCAATTAAACCTTAAAGCAACCATGTGAGATACATGGTGGTGATTTCTGATGAAGTGATCAAGATCCAGAGAGGTCAAATAGTGTATAAAAGACAGAATCAGGATTTGAACACAGACCATAGTAACCTCAAAGCCCTTTCTCCCAGTGGTTAAATCTATGAATTATTTTAGCTGGTGAATTCCTAAGGTTCACTGTGCATATCTGTAGGTTGGGTTCAACATTCAAATCCCTCACTCTTCTGCATTACGATATATAATGCATGTGGGTTCAAGTAACTCAATGCAAACTTAAACATAGTTCAAATACTAGTTGTCCAATGTGTGGGCAACTTGGATACCAGCTGAGAGCTTATTAGAAACACAGACTCTTAGGTACCCCCCTGGACTTCCTAAATCAGAAAGTGAATGATAACAAGATCCCTAGGTGGTTTGTGTGCACGGTGAAATTTGAGAAGCAGTGGCTTAATTGACAAGAATCTTTATTTGTTCACATAAAAGGAGAGCTAAACTTGGGTACTTTTATGGGCAGTTTAACAGATCAATGAGAGAATTAACTCCCAGGCTTCTCCTATTATTACAGAACCAGCCTATGGTGTTCTAGAACAGCTATGTGGTTTGATTGCCCACCACCAAGGCAAGAGTTTGGTGAAAAAGGAAAGAGGTTGTTTATTTAAAGGTTGTACAGGTGTAGAATAATGGCAGATTTCTACTGCTAAGTCCCATTCCCTTTAGAACACCCCAAAACAAATAGCATTTCCTCCCTCTGCCAAGCCAGATGAGTTTAAGAATAAATATGACATTCAGAGGTACCATCTTTCAGTAACAGAGAAGTCTGCAGCTCAGCATTCCCAGTCCCAGTTCAGCTCCAAGCATATTTCCCAAGTCTGGGTGTACCTGCCTGAGTTCTTCGCACAGTGTCAATTTCTCTCCTACAGGGCCACATTTACTCCAGCCATCAGCTCACCAGGCAGGTCCCCTGCAGCACTGCCAGTTCAGCCACCATCTTCTATGAAGGAAGGGTGCTGAGGATGTTTCCAGTGTACCTCCAGACCTCCAGCCCTACACACAGCAGACTTATAGACAGACCAGCTGACTGATAGGCAGAACTCTAGGCAGACCTCAAGACCTATGGCAAAGCTCATGTTACTCAGCCCACTCCAATTTTAAATGTTTGGTTCAGAATTTCCTGCATGGTTGAACATCTTGTTTTTCCTATGGTGCCTTAGTGTCTGCATTTTTGCTAGCTTCCCAGTGTCTTTGACCCTCTTTTGTCTGCCATCTTTAATCAGGGCAAGAGTTCCCAGCTATGTACAGGCATCCATAGTGGACATCCAGTCCTGTAGCTCATGCAGATGCTGTACAAACCCTGCCCCTGTTCCATGTCATGAATCACTCTGCCAGCACATGTAAGTCTCATGGTCATGTACACAGTTTACCACAGGCAACAGCAGCTTCCTTCCATAGCCCCTCCCTTCAGGAAGGCATAGGGCGCTAACCTGCTTTTGTTATTCAATGTGTGATGCAGTGTGTACTCTTCATTCTGTGGGCATTCCCCACTGTTTTTGCAGGGTTGATGGGGTTCCCCCATTTTCAGGGGACCGATGATCTGTACCCTGGTACACTACCTTTTCACTTCTCTAGCTTCTATCTGTTACTTGTCCCCTACAAATGGCTCAAGATAACTGCAGGTGCCCCAGGAAGTATGTCCTTCCACTGCAATGTCCAAGGGTAGAGAGGCAACATATGACTATTTTCTCTTTATCAAGAAACATAATTTTCTCCAGAGGTCTTAAGCAGAATTCCAAGCTTTGGTTGTAAACTTCTATCCTAGATATTAAGAAGACTGGGAAGTTATGTAACTGAAATTAGAATCTCTTTAGTGAGGATGAAATAAGTAAGAAAGGTAGGAAAATGGATGTATGGCCCAGAAGAAACAGGTGTACACAAACAAGGGCAATAGGATCCTTATTGCTGGCATTTTGGCTAGATGCACAGCTCAAGGCATTGGACGTGAGCGCTGCGTGTTATACACAGACCTTTCATTTGATGATATTTAAAGTTTTTCTCCCAAAAGGCCTGAACATCAGACACAGTCCCTGTTCCTGAGTTAGTACACTCATTCCTAGTTGGTATTTTCTCTTTTCACCTCCCCTCTTTATTGTTGGCACACTTTCCACTACAGGCAGGCAGTTTTGACATTTGATTGCTCTGTTAACTGTCCCACTTTGCAGCCTTTAGTTGCTCTTGCACAATTTATGAGGGCTTGATTATCTCTGTAAGACCAGAATTGCTAGTCACACCATTAATTCTCCTGATTGATGGATTGCAGAAGGCCTATTCCCATGGCGGGAGCATGCCTGCTGAAGAAACACAGGTAACACAGCCTCCCTTTTCATAGGCACTTTTAGTGGGTGTCGTTCTCATTACACTCCAGCTCTCCATCCCTTTAGGACAGCATGTGTGACTTTTAATGATCTGTATGGTATAATTGGATTTTGAGCCTTTGGGGAGAACAAATTGTCAGTTTTATTGCCAAGGCAAATGGAAAACTTCAGCTTCATAGATGGCTTCAAATCATGAAATAACTCAAAGATATTTTATGCCTGCTATGTGCCAGGAACTGTGCTGATTGGTACACCATCAGTATCTTTTTTTACCTCTTAAATCTAATTAGCACATCTAATGTATAAATGGATATTTTAGTTTAAGTGTTGTCATTAACTGAGTCATTATTTACTAAAATGTACTGGCATACTCAATTGTGTTTGGATTACCATGAAGTTGCTTATAATGTTCCCCATATTGCATATATTATTTCCTTGGCCCACCCCCTTTGAATATAACCCATAATGAATACCCTTGTTTTATCCAAGTTCAAAGGCCTCTAGAGTCCACTGTCACACTGAACAGCAGTGGATCTAGTTGCAGTTTCCTGACTACTCTCAATTTTAGGAAAATATGTAGTAAAGTCCTGATATTTTCTGACAATTATTTCTCTATCCAAATCACCCATGACAGGGAGACATTGATTTAAATAAGATAGTTTAGTTTAGTTTTCATTTTTGTGTGTGTGTGTGTGGTGTGTTAGCTTTGTTTTAACTAAAAGAAGAATTCACATTCTATTGAAAAATAAATATTTCCATAAAATGAAAAATAAAATGACTTACTGCTCCTACCTCACCACCTGACATTAGAACTCAGTTTAGTCTCTATAAACTTAAACCCAAAACTGGTCTCTTTCTCTGAACTTTATTAGCCTTTCTTTCAATATGCTTACCTCATTCCCCAGGCCCAGAAAGCCACATTACATGCATAGTTTTCTTTTTTCCCCAAGTTGATAGGTATTAGTGAAGGGAGTTAAAAGTTTTGGTGTATGAAATTATATTTTTTAACTTTATTTAAACTCCATATGATGCGTGAAAATTTATTTTATCCTTATTAATTTTATCAAGTTCTAATATATCTCTTAGTTATTTTCCTTTATTTTTCTATTTCATTGACTAAATGCCCCCAATAATGTACACTTTTTAATACTTGTAATTTATATTATACCCTAATCTGTTTGTCATTTGCTAGGGAAATAAAAAGCTAATAATAATAATAGCAGCTAAAACTAACTAGTTGCTTAATTTGTACCAGGACCTAGCATCAGGTCATCATCCTTCTCTATATCACGGTTCACTTATCGCGGCCTCACTGTATCGTGGGATTTTAAAAAATATTATATTTAATTATTTATTACAGATTTTTCACTATATCATGAGATTTTGTGGTACAGTATACATATGTTGTTAAAGTTACATAGGTTTAAAAATGTAGAATGTGTTTAAGAACATAAATAGTATTTATAAAAGTGTGAAAAAGGTTAATAAGGGAGTAGGAAAAGTTAATAAGGAACTGGGAACGGTTTATAAGTGTGTGGGAAGGGTTTATAAAGCCTTAAAATATATATAAATACTAAAATAAATGTAAGGATCCTACTTTGCATATTTTCACCTACCACAGATGTGTATGTGTGTATGCGTCTAGAATGTAATGCCTGCGATAAGTGAGGGAATACTGTATAAGAAACAGAAACTAGAAAAAAATCCCATTTACTATAGCTAGCAATGAAAAATATATAAAATGCCTAGGAATAAATTTAACCAAGGAGGTAAAAGACCTTTACTTGGAAAACCACAGAACTCTAAAGAAAGAAATTAAGGAAGATACAAATAAATGGAAGCATATAGTGTTTTCATGTTTTGGAATAATTAACATCATTAAAATGTCCATACTACCCAAAGCAATCTATAGATTCAATGCAATTTCTAATAGAATACCAGTGGCATATTTCACAGATCTAGAACAAAGATTTCAAAAATGTATATGGAACCAAAAAAGACCCCAGATAGCCACAACAATCTTGAGAAAGAACAAAGTTGAAGGGATCACAATAACTAATAACAAACTGTATTACAAAGCCACTGTAATCAAAACAGTCTGGTTCTGGCATGAATACAGACACATAAATCAATGGAACAAATTAGAGAGCACAGAAATAAACCCATGTCTCTATGATCAATTAATATTTGACAAAGGGGCATGAACGTAAAATGAAGTAAAAATAGCCTCTTTTATAAATGGTGTTGGGAGAACTGTATTGGTACATGGAAAAGAAAATGAAACTAGACCACCAGTTTACACCATACACCAGAATAAACTTAAAATGGGTAAAATAGTTAAATATAAGTTGTGATACCATAAAAGTCCCAGAGAAAAGCATAGGCAGTAAATTTTCAGATATCCCACATAGCAATATTTTTGATGATATATCTCATAGGGCAAGTGAAATAAAAAAAAAAATAAATAGGACTACATCAAATTAAGAAGCTTTTGCATGGCTAAAGAAACAGCCATTAAAATGAAAAAGATACTGACTGTATGAGAGGACGTATTTGCTAATGATACATCAGATTAAAGTTTAATCTCCAAAATATATAAAGAACTCACATGACTCAACACCAGGAAGACAAACAATCCAATTAAAAATGGAAAAAGGACCTGAATAGACACTTCTGCAAGAGGATATACAGAGGGCCCATAGGCATATAAAAAATCGTTAACATTATTAGCCATCAGAGAGATTCAAATTAAAATGACAATGAGATATCACCTCACACCTGTCAGAATGGCTATCATTACTAAATTAACAAAAATCAAGTGCTGGTAAGGATGTGGAGAAAAGGGAACCCTAGTGCACTGTCGGTGAGAATTCAGACTGGTGCAGCCACTGTGGAAAACAGTATGGAATTTCCTCAAAAAACTAAAAATGAAACTGTCTTTTGACCCAGTGATTCCACTGCTAGGAATATACCCTAAGAATCACAAAACACCAATTCAAAAGAACTTATGCACCCCTATGTTTATAAAATTGCCATTTACAATAGCCAAGTGCTGTAAATAGCCTAAGTGTCCATCTGTAGATGAGTGGATCAAAAATACGGTACATTTACACAATAGAATACTATGCAGCAGAAAGAAAGAAGAAGGAATTCCTACCATTTGTGACAGCTTGGATGAAACTGGACGCTAGTATGCTAAGTGAAACAAGCCAGGTGGTGAAAGACAAAAACCACATATGATCTCACTTATATGAGGACTATCTCGTCGTCGGCAGCCGTCCGTCTCGAGAGACGATGGTGTAGCTTCTTAAGAGTCTATCTGCACTGCCGAGAATGGCTGTGCAGTTCGACTCGGGAGTGACATGGTATCTGTCTCCTCCCGTGATGAATCGACATCTTGTGATGACGCTGGAGTGTCCTCTCCAGTGAAGCTGAAGCTACAGAGCCTGGGCAGGGTGATATGGAGGGTCTGCTGTTGCCCATGCAGCAGACCCCCCCTCTCTTCGCAGCTGAAGGGTCCAAGGGAAAGACGGAGTCAATACAGCTTGGCTTCAGGTGCGCCGCAGGAGTTGCCGGTGTTGACTACAACGTCAAACCGCCTTAGGGACTCCGGCTCCGGATTTTCTGTCGGGGTTTACTCCCTTAGCCTTTCCCCTGAAGAGGTATGCCACAAGGCAGCGGAGGTTTTTTGGAGTCAGAGTTTTCCTTCTCTGATGTGCCCTGACTGGAAGATCGAACCAGCGACACTTAGCTCGCAGGCCGACGCTCAATCCACTGAGCTAAACCAGCCAGGGCTTGAGGGCTATCTAGTGTATTATAAACTAACAAGCCAAACAGAGCCATAGACATGAAAACAGCTGCCAGAGGAAAGGGGAAAGGGAGGAATGATGGAAAGAAGGGGAAGGGAGTAGTCAAAGAACATGTATGACTGATCAATGAATATGGACAATGGTGAGGGGATGGACTATGGAGAGCATGGGGGGGTGCAGGATAGAGAGGGCAAAAGGGGAAAAATTGGGACAACTATAAAAATAAATAAATATTTACATGATAGAACTGTAAGCTTAAGTTAAATGAGTTACTGAAAGCTAATGGATTAATTATATTATGATATACTAGTTATGCAATGAAAGAAAAAGTAAATTTCAGCATTTTGTGAAAATAAAGCTATAATTTTTACTCATACGATATCATTTGTAATTTCACTCTCACCTGCTATCTGGATCACACAACTCCATGTTGTAACCTCAAGGGCAGAAAGGATTGAAGGAGGCACACAATACCAGCTTTCAATTAAATGACACTCATCACAAGTAAACATTAAAATGTAGGAAAACAGTATCTGTCATCACAATTTCGATAGCTTCACAACACTTAAGAAATTTGAGGTGACATTAGTGATGCATTGATAATGTGATTTTTTTGATATTATATAATATCAAATATATAAATAACTGAAAGAATTGCATAATTTAGTGATCGTGTATTTTCAAAATGACCAATTCATAATTTTACAGAATCAATTATGGGTAAAACCATAACAAGTAGATCCTAACAGGTTAATTTGAAAAGCATGTTTTGAAGGGAAATTTATAGTGAATAATTTCAAGAGTTCAGAGATCCCAAAATACTCCAGCACCTCTTGACTTTATGTCAGAGCAGTTAATTGAGCCACTTGTTGAAGGTTTGCAAACACATCTCATCATCTGCAGCAGATCTCAAGTTGTTTCATTAAGCTCTCCAAAGGGACCTCTGAGTTCTCTTTTTCTTCCTTCTGCTTACTTCCACACTATTGGTAACACCTACAGATCTTTTCTTACTGGTTTTTTTGTTCCACTTTTATTTTGGGGACTTCAGATGTACCTCATCACTTAAGTTTGTTATAGATATTGGCCATAAGTTTATTGTTTTGCTGTCCTTACACAAATGTTGAGAGATATTCTAAAACTGTTACTGCCATCTTCCCAAAATTCTCCCTCCCAAAGTAACATTGATTAGAAAACATAACTCTTATTGTGGGATTCTGATGTTTGATGTCAAGGATGGTGTATTGATAACCCAAACTTCACTTATTATATTTAATATTCATCTGGTAATTAGTACTACTTATAAATTGTATCCGCTTTCTTTTTGTTCAGGAGAAAGTTCTGACTAGTTAGTAAGCATGCCTTACTAGTAATTAAATATTATGAATATTATTCATATAAAACCTGGCTTTATATTTTTTCATTTAGATAATTTTAAATCCCAAAAGTAGTCAGAAAAAGAGATCAATATGAAAGAATTGAATGTAGCCTGTGACTTGTTGTTATCTATAAATGAGTACTTTTCTTTATTGTTAATGAGATAAAGTTATCAGAACTTTGTCTTTTCAACAAATTTTCACACGAAAGTAGAAATTATTTGTTTGGAAAAATAACATTATTCAATCAGATTTTATGAAAGAACTACTCAATTTGCAGCATAAATCTTAAATTGTGAGGGCATATATTTCCCCAGATCTCAAAAGAAAACATAAATATGCAAATATTATCTGTGAGATCCTTGAGTAAAGATGTCATCTTTATACATCTTTGAAACCCTGGAATTTAGTAGAAATAGACATTCAGAAGGTACTCTATAAAGATGTTTTGATTTTCTGAAATGAGAGACCTACTTGAATTAGTGAAAACTGCATTCAAACACACATATTGAGAATATAATTTATAACTTCATGTGCAGTTGAACCCTTAAAATGGAGCAAAATTAGTAGTAATTTGCCACAGGATAGTTTTATCCCACCCATTAAAAATGTCATTGGAAATGCAATTGAGCTAATTGACTAGAAGTAAACAGAGTAGCCTTCTGATTTCCCAATTTTCAAGTGAAACACTTTAGTCTGAAAAATATGATATGTGGCAATCTTCTTTTATTTTTAAAAATAGATCAGTAAAAGTACAGAATTCACCTAAACAGATCAGGTGTCAAAAACAATCATTTAAGTCCAAGTTTTATAAATATGATATATTTTTGTATTTGTTTTCTAACCAATATATGAATTTCTATGGGATCTTAATACATTTTAATTGCTCATATCTTTTATTAATGTCATATGCTGAGTATTCCTAGTGACCAAAGAAATGATATACCCTGAATTAATAGGTCTGGTTCTCCTTAAACCAGTAGTTAAAGTTAGCCATGCATGAACCACAGGAAGTAAGAGAAAGGAAGAAGGTATTCCTACTAGAAAACAAAGGTATACACACCAAAAGAAGTGGTAAGAGATTGTAAACAACTATGCTTACCAGTGTTAAAAATTCTCTGGGTACCATATCTTCATTTTTACCATGAAGAGTTAAATAATTGTTTTATTAACAGATGAGGAAGAAAAGGGAAATACAAGAAAAGAAAGAAAAAACACAGTTCAAATTTCTACTTACACAATTTTCTCAATTCATATCCCTTAGACCTAGACTTTACATTGTCCTTTGTATTGCCTTTTGAGAAGTCACATGCATACTTTTAATAAATATGTTTTTATTTTTTTCAGTATCTGACTTTGTAGCTTTGCATCATCAGTATAAATGTTAAAAGAATTGAGTTGTCCATTTGTAAAGGGAAGAAAACCTGGTAATGTATGTAGGTAGAAAATCAATTGTAGAAACAAAGAGAATATAACCTATGTCTACATAAATATCATGCCTTCTGAAGGTGCCTAGTAAACAGACATTTAATTCTCATAGAACTCTTTTTCAGGTTAAAGATTTTTAGGGTTTTCCGATGTAATCATCATTACTCTTAGTAGAAAACTACTAGGGAAATCAGTTTTTTCAGTTTTATAGAATATGAAGTCTTTGGCAAAGTTTGGTAGTTTATTTATGTCCTTTCTTAATGTCGATTTTTATATAATTGTAAAATATGGAGAACAATCCAACCATCCTATATTTCCTATGGTCTACACATGTGCATATTTGTGTGCAAGTAACTTTAACAGCTGGTATTTCAGTCTCTTCATATGAAAAGATGATAACTCCCTTATCTTTATGATATAATTCTTATAAGAATAGAATATTGTTGTGACTACTCATTACAAAACTATGAAGTGGTATAGAAATGCAAGGTAGCTCTTTATTATTATTGTTGCTATTATTTTGTACCATTATACTACATATCTTTATATATGGTAATACATACCTGTCTCTTACAACCTCAATAGACACAAATTTTACTCCATAACCTCTAAATGAATGCTTATATGCCAACTGCTGATTTAATAGATCTACTGTGATATCTCATGAGCCTCTTACATTTACCATGCCTGAAGCAAAATTTAATGCTGTTCCTCAATCTTCTCCTACTCTTATCTGCTACAATAAAGCGAATTGTAAATCACCAGCTGGTCAGGTCAAAATATGTCATTCATCTTCAATTTTTATCTTCATATTTCTCATTTAATTTAAAAACAAAATGTCCAAATATATGTACAATATAATGACTTTTCAGCACCTCACTGTACCGCTTTAAGAAGGCCTTTCCTTTTCTATTGTTACCTTCCTGACAGGCCACATCTCAGGACATCAGGTCTTATGATTTTTCTTTGCTTTTCATATTTTGCACCAGTTGATACTAAACTTAAATCAGCTATTTTGATATTTTTTTCCAGGAATTAAATTAAGAGGTATCTTAAACAAAAGTTATCCTTAATGAATGTACTCTATATTTGATGATGACAGGCTAGACTAACACAATCAGGGCTTATTACGTTTTATGGTAAAAGTGACAACTAGCAAGTCATGAATAGCAACAACAGAATGAATCTAAGCAACTCCATAGTAAGGGAAATGATAAAATAAGAAGCTACAGAGCAGGAGAAGTATGTGTCTGTGCATGTGTGTGTGTATACATGTATTACATATATAGTATATATGACTGTTACGAGACAAAGAGAACATAAGTTTAGACATTGCATCCCTGGGATAGAGGACTGCTAGAAAAAGTACTGTGACCTGAATAAGTTTCCAGTTCAAGAGACTTGCTTACATGACTCTTGAAACTGTTATTTCTATTCTCTGTTTCTTTAAACTATCATTAACTGAAGAAAGCGAGGCCAGTCCATGTTGCTTGTAGTTTGAAAAAAATTTTAAAAATACCATCTAAAATAGTTATTGGAGTTAATTTTCAAGTAATTCCTCCTTAGAGAGCCTTGGAGATTATGGAACCAGCAATGGTACAAACACAGAGGTCATAGCTCATGGTGGGTCAGTGAGTTGATGATGAACCTATCAACTTTCTGCATTCTCATACATAAAAGATGTCTCTATGGGAAGCAGAGCTTTGGCTGCTGCTTTGAAATACTTTTAATGCATTCAGTGATGTAGGCATAGTATACATAAAGGCTTACTTCTCATCTCTTAATAATGACATTAGGAAAAACACAAGACAAAAACAGAAAAATCTTAGTGCTCTTATATAAATATATTTTAAGTTACATTTTCTCCTCATAGCTGGTGGTATGAAATAACTGAAAACTACATCATGAAATATGTACAGTGCATTTAAAAAAAACTGAAGTCTAAGTGCAATAGAATTTTATGGTCAAGATCAGGACCCTTATAGTCAAAGGTCAGGCACCCAAATATTTGAATATGACTATTTGAGGAGAATTGAAAGTGCCTGAGGGGTTGCAGTATTCTAACACTTCAAAACCATACAAGTCAGCTCTAATTTTAGCCTTACAACTAGAGAAATGTTATCAAGAATGCCCTGTGAGCCTGGAAACAAGGTTAGAAAGTCATATTAACAGAGAAAGAAAGAAATTATGAGAAATTTTATAGTATTTTTTGATAAAATCTTGGAAAGAACTAAGTAAATGTGAATTTTAAGGGTTTCTGGTGAAATAGGTGAATATTGAGAGCATTGGCCTCTTGCTTGTTGGTGGAAGTGCATGGGGAGATGACATGTTGTTCAGTGTGCTAATGTGAGCAGTACTCAGTAGTTTTAATATATTCTTGGGTTAACTGATACAAAACCAATGGTGGTCCATGTTACTCAACATTAAAGAAGTAAAACAACAGCTATGGAAGGAAATAAATGGGAATTGTACTGATTCCATGCATCTATGTCATTCCTGTTTTAAAGTACCACTCATTATGCAAAATAATTTTGTGCATTTCCAGTCATTTAAGACAACCACTCACATTTAAAATATCCCTTTTCTGATATTTCTACCTGAGCCAAAAAATGCTAAACAAAAAAACTGAACTAGGGCTATTGACTATATCAAGAGTGGGAGCTTATAAGGCATATGTTTAGTTAGGTTTGAATATTTAATGGAAGTATAATAAATTAATCATTGATTCCCAGAGGTTTAACACAACAAAGGTTTGTTTTTCACTCAAAGCAGTGTTATGGAAAACAGGCTGGAAAAATATACAAAGAATTTTATTGACTAAATCAGTAGGAGGCCCATGTCACTTTTCTTTCTCTCTTTTTAAAATTTTATTTTTCAATTACAGTTGTCATTCAATATCATTTTATATTACCTTCAGGTGTACAGCATAGTCGTTAGACAATTAGAAAATTTACAAAGTGATCTCCCCAATAATTCAAGTACCCATCTGGGACCACACATAGTTACTACAATATTACTGACTATATTTTTTATGCTGAAATTTATATCCCTGTGACTATTTTGTAACTACCAATTTGTATTTCTTAAGCCCTTCACCTTTTCCACCTATTCTCTCAAACCACCTTCCATTTGGCAACCATTAATTTATTGGCATTTATGAGTCTGTTTCTGTTTTTGTTTATTTTGATCTTTAGATTTCACAATATAAGTGAAATCATAAAGTATTTATCTTCCTCTATCTGACTTATTTCCCCTAGAACAATAACCTCTAGGTCCTTTCATATTGTGCAAATTAAAACCACAATGAGATATCACCTCACATGTGTCAGAATGGCCATCATTAATAAATGAACAAACAACAAGTATTGACAAGTGTGTGGTAAAAAGGAAATTCTTGTGCACCGTTGGTGGGAATGCAAATTGGTGCAGCTCCTTTGGAAAACAGTATGAAGTTTCCTCAAAAAATTAAAAGTGAAACTGCTTTACGACTCAGCAATTCCACTTCAGGTTATATACCTGAAGAAACACAAATTTAAAATGATCTATGCACCCCTATGTTCATTGCAGTATTATTTACAATATCCAAGGTATGAAAACAACCTGCTCATCAGTAGATGAGTAGATAAAAAGTGGTGGTTCCCATATTCCTCTGCCATAAAAGAATTAAATCTTACAATTTGTAGAAACCAATTTAATTTTCTTCACAGCCCACTGAGTAGAACTATCAGAGGGCTCTGCCAAACTATAAAGATGCTAAAAATTGTCAAATGAAACACATAGTGACCATTATTGTTTCTGTCATAGTTATCCATTCTTGTACTAACTTCCCCCTTACTTCCTCTTACAGAGAACACTTAATCTTGCCCCAAGGGATACAACTCATAAAATTTTAAGTATCCAGCTCAAAGCTTAGGATACCTACCTTATGTACGGTGGTCTCTTCATTGACCTTACAGTTATTTCCTTGTGGTCTTGACACCAATTACCTGAAAAAGACAAGTTATCCCACCACATCCAATATACAATGGTAAATGTGATTGAGATAGCTACAATAAATATCTCAACATAGAAAGGAGAAGAAGTATGCAAATACTCTGAAACCCATTGTAGAGACACTGTGTGGGTCCTCACCCTGGAAAGGAAGACTATTGTTTAGGCCCTGATTTTTTACCCTGAGAGTTGCCCCACTCTCCAATAAGCTTCAAGGTATTTCATCTCTGATATAGGTTCTATTAATATTAGACAAAGTAGATTATAAGTCAAAAACCATTGTAAAAGAAAAAGAAATACATTATAAACTGATAAAACTGCCAATTCATCAACAGGCTATAATAATTTTAAAGATATATGCAAAAAACAGATGGAACCCCAAAATATATGACACAAAGGTTGATGAAATTGAAAGAAGCAATGTTTCTAGATTGATAGTTGGAGACTTCAATACATCACTCTAAATAGTAGATAAAACTTCTACACAGCAGATTAATAAGGAAATAGAGATCATGAACCACACCAGAAATCAATTAGGTCTAATGGGAATGCAAAGAAAACTTCCTCCAACAACAACAGAATACACATTCATCTCAAGTACATAGAAACATTCTTTAGTATAGAAAGTATGTTAGGTTACAAAACAATTCTTTAAGGTTTAAAATGGTTGAATTCATACAAACTGTTATATGACCACAGTGGAATAAAGCTAGATGTGAATATAAGAAGAAAATCAGAAAATTTATAAATATGTAAAAATTAAACAACATATTCTTAAAAAACAATTGGGCCAAAAAAGACATCCTATGAATAATTAGAAAATACTTGAATATGAATAAAAATGGTAACACAATGTACCACAATTTAATGGATGCAGCAAAGGTAGTAAACTGTATAAATTCATAGCTGTGAATGTCTATATTAGAAAAAAATTAAGATCTCAAATCAATAGCCTAACTTTATTGAAGAACCAAAGACAAGAAGAAAAAACTAAACACAAAACTAGCAAAATAAACTAAATAATAAATAGTACAGAAAACATAAGTTGAGAATAAACATATGTGAGAATAAACAAAACCAAAACTTGATTCTTTAAATTAATTAATAAAACTGACAGACGATGTGTAGTGACAAAGGAAGAAAAGAGAGACACACAAATAACTAAAATCAGAAATTAATGTAATATTATTACTGACCTTACAGTAATAAAATTAATTATGACAATACTCTGAACAATGACACACCAACTAATTATATCATCTAGATAAAATGGAAGCATTCCTAGACACATAAATCACCTAAATTAACTCAAAATTAAATTTAAGAATCTCAGCAAATCTCTAATAAGTAAAGACATTGAATTAATAATCAAAATTATCTCAACAAAGAAAAGTCCAGGATTGGGTAGATTTGACAATAAACTTCACCAACCACTATGAGTATTTAAAGAGAAGCTAACACCATTCCTTCTCAAAATCTCCAACAAAAAATAAAGTGAAGAAGAAACACTATAACTTATTCCCTTAGCCTAGTGATATCAAAGCCAAATAAATACAAAAAAAAGAAAATTACAAAGTAATATTTTTTATGAATATAGATGCAAAAATCCCCAACAAAATACTAGCCAACTGAATCCAACAGAATATTAAAAGCATTACACATCATGACAAAGAGGGATTTATCCCAGAAATGCAAGTGTTCTGAAACATAAGAAAGATTGTGCAATGCACTACAGAATGGGGGAGAAAAACACCATGATCATTACAATTGTTGTAGAATAGGTATTAGCCCCAATCCAACACCCATTATAATAAAATCCCTCAGTAAACAAGAATAGAAGGAACTTCCTCAATATATTAAAGAACATTTTTCCTTTGCCTTTTTGTTCTAGGAAATTGCAGTTTTCTCATTCTTTTGAGTTCAGTTGTGTGTTTATTTATTTATGGTTTTTGAGTTAAACTTCAATAAGTTAAGAAAAAACATGGTAATTTTTTGGATTTCAGGGTAAAAAAGCAGTTGCTTCAGGGAAAGATATGAATTAATCTAACACTAGTAGTGGAAATTATTTTGTTCTCTTTAATAATTGGTCATTTTTGGAAAGTTGGATGATATATCTTAAGTCATCCAGAGTTAAAAACTCTCCCTGAAGACAAAAATAAAAGGAGTTGAAAAGGGGAGACAAATGCAAGAGTTAAAGTCAGCCCATTAGCTTACTTTTTCACCTTTCAGTCTCTATTCTCAATATATTGACTTTCGTTCAACATGCCATTCTCCTTCACCATCTTCACCTGTATGTGATATTCCCTCTGCTGGTAAGAACCTTTAATACTGAGTATATCTGATCTGGATAATTGGGAGAGTCCCCTGCCACAGAGAACGGTGAAGACAGAGATTTTTGCTGGTCCTTGAACTCAGACTATCACACTAGAGCGGAATTTGAATTGGACTTCCAATAAGGTCTTTGAAACTATGTGTTCTCTTGTAATTTTTCTTTAACATGGTGTTTACTTTACAACAGGATAGACGATGAATTCTGAGATGTTATATTAACCTAAAGTACATCCTTTCAAGCTTAGGCATGTGTTTCTGTTGTTATTTCCTGGAGATTTTCTTTATACTTCTCTGGACTTTTGGCAGATTCAGTTAATAAATGGAAATCAAAAACAACATTATGGGCCCTGAAAGATTTTTATAAGAAAAGGATGCTATTGTATTTGCTTTCTTTCTTGTGTGCTTAAGCATAATATTTTGTTTGGCACGTTAGCCTCAGGATCATATTAGGTTGAGACTCTAAGGATCCCATTCTTGACTTCAAGTAATTGCTTAGAGCCACAATTTCATGAGCAGGTGCTTTTTTTTTTTTTTCTTCTCATTTGCCTTGGCTTTAATTTGATATGCAGTTGCCACTCTTCTTTTCTAAGAAATTCAATAAACCAATATTTATTGAGCAACCTACAGCACCAGACAATCTTCCATAAAATGCTAGATCAGTAACAATGCTGACAAAATACTTGTCTTTAAGGGAGTTTACATTCCAGTGATACAGCATAGACTAAACAGACAAACTCATAAATATAGTATAATATATGTCAGAAAGTGATAAGTTCTATTAAAATCAGTTTTAGAAGATGGACTGTGAGCTATAGGCCATGCTGTTTTACATACAGAGTTCTCTGAGGAGACAACAATCGATCAAAGTCTTGTATGAGTAGTTAGTGAGTGACATAAATACCTCAATATTCTAATCCTCTCCCCCCTACACACAAAATCAATTAGGAAGACCCTTGTTAATACCTTTGCTGATTTTTTTAACAAAGTATTTTGGGGCAAATAGAGTTTGAAAGGAGATAGCCATTGGCCAGATAACAGAAGGGCATGAAACAAGACTGCCATGCTCACCTATATTTATATATTTTGTTCAGTAAGTGTGTGACTTTGAATTATCTCTTTGAATTTCATGTTTATTACATGTTAATTCAACCAAAATTATGTATTTATTGTTAGAAGTCAAGGATAGGAATGTGAAGTGGTGTTTGGGATGCCGGTTTGTTGACTTATGTGATTGTTACATGGATATGTCTCCTTTGTGTACACTTATAATTATGCACTTTATTGCATGAATGTTAAACATCAATAAAAAGTTTAAAAATACATAGCTATTTGGCAGTGCTCTTGTAAAAAATAAACAAAATAATATCTATGTTCATAAAGTATCAAGCAAAGTTCCTAGTATAAATTGGTTCATGTCTCTTACCCTCTCTTCTTTCCTATCCTGGCAGTCCTAAAGATTTTAAAGCCCTTCTTCTAGTTTAACTTTGTTTCCAGAAGAGCTGAATATAAAGTAAATAACACGTATTCTAGAAAAAACAAAGAAAAAATGACAATGTGCTCAATGACAATGAAAAGTAACAAATTAAAATTTACCAACAGCCACCAAACTACCTCAGCCCTTATCAAAACATTACAGCCTTTCTCTTTCTTTTTTCAATGTTTCTTTTCCTTTGTGAATAGTTTCAATTCATTTCTCAGCTACATTTTTTATTATTTCCCCCTTCCTCCAATTATGTTCCCTATATATTATTGGTAAGTTAAAAAAAAAAAAAAAACAGGGTAGAAGTTGGAACACACAGAATCCTTAAAAGCAATGAAGGCTGGGATAAGATTATGCGTATTTAGAAGTTAATGTTCATTTTGAATTTTTCTATTGCTTTCTATATTCAATGTATCAATATTTCTGGACATTTTACTTAGCACTTTCATTTCTAACTACTGTAGCAATGCTTTGTGTTTGTTTATATCATCATACTTTTATCACTTCAGTGGAATTTAGAAAGGAAAAACTAAATGTATGTGATTATGTGACATCCCAAAGGGGAAATAGTAGTTTTCTAATATATATTTTTGTGTTTTGAGCTTTTAAAATCAGACCTACTGTTGTGGAAACCAATGCAGATTCTTTCTGCCTGGCAACCAGAAGAATATGCGAGGCAAGGTTGGGACCTCTGACATTTCCTTTATTGCAGATATTATAGTATTCATGCATGTCCAACACCATGGGAGTGTGCTAGACTATTGGCCATCCACCACATCATGCTCCATGGTCTCCCAGACCATGGCGCTGGCTGGCCAAGCTGCCACCACTGCTTCTGCCACCTGCCTTCCATTGAGTACTCCTGTGAGGGTTCCACCTCTTTTATATTATGCATAGACAAAGCTGGCTACTAGCCAAAATATGACATCAATGCTCATAGAACTGTGAGTGCGCTGTGCATGCGAATTTAATTATCTCTAAGCAGCCCATGCCTGAGCATCCAGGGTGAGGGAGCCTGACAGACTCTATTGTCTTCACACCTATATTGACTTTTGAAAACTGAAGACTGTTTTCCTTTATCACTTGTAATCATTTATCCATATAAGAATGATTTACTCTCACAATATGAAAGACTTCTCCTGAGACAATATCTGGGCTTCCCATTTTATAAATATTTAGCTTTATTTCACAGAGATTGGTATACTTATTTTTTTTTCACTTGCTCCTTTTGAAATAAATATTGTTAATTTATATTTTCCTATGTCATCTAGGACAAATTATCTTCTATATTTTTTAATCTTTCTAATTTCCCCTTCCTTCTTCCCTTCCTTCCTTCCTCCCATCCATTTTAGTGTTTGTAACTTTTAAAATTTGGTTATGTATTCATATGATTTGTTTGGTGTGTTTATTTTGAATATTAAACCAAACACCCTTATTAATAATATAACATTGAAGGAATGTGATCATGAGTTGTGCAATCACAACTACAGAGTGCATTTGACTTGTTTAAACTTTCTTGTTTTAGAGCTTCTCCTCACTTGTAAACACCCTCACTTTAAGAAATCAGTCAGTCCTTGAAGACTCTCCTTCTTCTGTTATTTTATTTGAAGGAATTCTGGTTTTACTCCATTAGCTAGAAAAAGTATACACTTACTTCTCCTAACATGACACCATTTCAGAATAGTCTTTGCATTGTTTTTAATGCTATGGGGAGCCAATTAGCTTCTGTGTTACTGTAGAATAATATAATACTTTATTTAATGAAGGAGACTTTTACAATTTGAAGGAGACATTGAGATTGAGCATTAAATCTTAATGACATAGGCTAGGATCTATTAGCCAGACAACATCTAGGAACATCTCTTGAGGTTGTTTCATCCCTTTTACTTGACAATCCTGACCTATGCTGAGTTTAATTTCATTAAACTTCTCACATCATGACTTTTATCTTGTCCTAGAAAAATTAGAATTATCCTGCCAGAGTACTTGTTATTATCATAAAAAGAATGTCTATCTAATAATTCTTAATAACATTATATTCTCAACTAACTTCATATATTTCTAATCTTGTTTTATCAAAAATATTGTTTATCTAAGAAAGGAAAAGATTTGTAGAAACAACCATCCTTGAGTACTAACAAGTTTCAGGTGTTGTCAGGCCAGAATCCGTTAGTGTATAAATTGCTTTAAGTCACTGTCCAACAACCTTATATGAGTCCTATTGATTTTACCTTGCTTTGTGTCCCTGAGAGTTAATTTGGGAAGCAAAATCTCTCCCCCTGTCTTCTGGGGGTCATGGATGGTTGGGACTCCAGTCACAGTGAGAAGAGGTAATGTACAGAAGAGGAATTTAAACAGGGAGCTATAACCTTTCAGGGGCTCCTATTGGAGATAGGATTGACACCTGCTTTGTACACATATTCTTACTGTAACAGAAATGTTTCATATATTTAATTTGCAGTATAGTAGCCACTTTGAAAATTTTCCATATAAGCACAAATGTTCATCTTAGAATTAAGAGAAAGCAACCTTCTTATTTAATAATATTTATTTTTTAATGGTATGAAAAGATTGTAAATACAATTGTGACTCCAAAAGAGCTCTTTGGCTGTGGTTATTTTTAAAAACATAAAAATAAATAACTTAAAGACTATCACACTGATTAAATTGCCACAGTCTTTTTTCTCTTAACTTTGTGTTTATCCCACAACACCACAACACCAATTTCCATATCTTATTTTTCTCCAAGCTTCACTTTTCTAGTCCTGAATTATTCTTCTCCTTCAGTTATATTCCAAAATCACAATTTTATTTAAAGTTGGACTGACATAAGAAGATATCAAGCCTGGAAGACAGATTTTCAGACACTCTGTCTGTGTTACAGGCAATTATTAATATTTCTCTGAATCACTACAGCAGAGGCATAAATTTACGGATGGTTTTGAACAGTATTGGGAACCTAAAATCTCAATTTACTTGATCAATAGCAATTATTGTCTTATAAGTAGGTCTTTCTAGTTCTAACAACTAGATTAGAAAAAAATAAAGCAAAATAACAGTAAAGATCTCAAAAATAATGTAGATCTTGCTGAGAGACAATGGCTAGAACAAGAGGTAAAGAAAGCATATCATGTGGAATAATTATGGCTGATGGCTATACATGTTAAGGTTCCAGTGAATATAATTGGACTTGTAAACAAACAAATAAAAAATTATGTATTTATCTGATATTTTAACAGATTTTTAATACTTATAGACATTATGAGGTATATACATGAGCATATGGAAATTTAGGAAATTATCAGGCTGGTTCCACCAGAATAGGTCTCAGTTCACCCTTAGGATATCTTCACTATAGGAAGCTAACAAAGCCCAGATGGCAGAATTGATTGGCATCATTAGAGCTGGTCACCTGGAAAAAGACAAGAGAACTTCCATATTCACAAAAAATAGCTAGACATTTGCCCATGACTTTGGGATTCTTTAGAAAGACCAAAGCTGAAACTCTATAGTACATGGAATCATCCCTCCAAGCTTAGGTCCTTGACTCTTTCTTAGTCTCTTCTTCTTAAAGTTTAACCTCTAATAGACTTATAGCATAAAGCTAAGGAAACACCAGTGACAGATTAACTTTTCTTTTTAGGAGTAAAATTCTGTGACTGATTGGTGAAGACCTCAGACACAGAATTGCATACACATTTTTAATAGTGAAAGGATAAAGAAGACACTGAAGAAGAGAAAAGCTTCACAGAGTAAGGACCAAGTTTCATTAATGGAAAGTCTGACCTTAGTTTTGCATTAGGAAAATAACTTAAACTTTCAGAGGTATAATGTGGCTTAAAACATGGAGTTAACAGAACAACAAATATGACTTAAAATTTTTTTTTCATTTAAAACGTTAAGTATGCTGAGCCACAGAAGGAGATAGACACCCAAGAGAAAGAGGTCTCAGAACATGGGAATGAAGAAGCTTCAGAGTTGAAGAGCAAGGCTTCTGAGATAAAAGGGGTAGAGACCATATACAGTCTGAGAAAAAAGAAGCCTGACTTCAAAATCATGAAATGGCGCTAAGTTACCACCATAATTTTTAGAACTTTCTTAGTTTCAACAGAGCGGCTTTGCAAATGGCTAGGAAAACAGAACCAGGGAGCAGCCAGAACCCAAACACAAGGAACTAGTTAGTATACTTCCTTCTACTTCCCTTTTGGTCTTTCCCTCACAGTCACTGCCTATCAGCTCTGATATACATAAAGGCCATCTAAGTACAAATTTGGGTTTGTACCCATGCCAAGGTTTTAAGAAAAAGTGAGAGGAACAAAATTCAGCAAATAAAAGAACTAACATCTAAAGAAACAAAGTTACTACAGGAAACCAAAAACTTGAGACTCTTAATATCTTCACGGCAATGCAAAAGAAGATTGCAACAACAAAAGATAGCCAACCCATGCTCTTGGGAATCAAAAACTTAAAAGGTTTCTCTGATTAGCAGATTGAGCATAGTTAAAGAGAGAACTAACAAGACAGAAGATCAAATTAAAGAATTATCTTATAATACAATACAAATGGCCAAATAGAACTAAATAAAAAAGAATTAAAAAATAAAGGATAGTTTCAGTAGTTTCAACTTCTAACTAGAAACTGGGATGAGAGGGATAGAAGAAAATAATTAAATTTCCAAAGCTATAAAAATTTTTTGAATCTTGAGGTTTAATGTACCTGCAGAGTACCAATTAAGATGGATGTAGAGATACTTATTTCTAAACGCTTCTAGGTATATGTTTGTGAAATCTTGAACTTCAAGAAAAAAAAAGAGAAGAGAGAAGGAGAAAGAAGGAGGAGGAGGAGGAGGAGGAGGAGGAGGAGGAGGAGGAGGAGGAGGAGGAGGAGGAGGAGGAGGAGGAGGAGGAGGAGGAGGAGGGGGAGGGGGAGGGGGAGGGGGAGGGGGAGGGGGAGGGGGAGGGGGAGGGGGAGGGGGAGGGGGAGGGGGAGGGGGAGGGGGAGGGGGAGGAGGAGGAGGAGGAGGAAGAGGGGGAGGGGGAGGAAGGGAAGAGGAGAAGGTGGAGAAGAAGAAAAAGGAGGAGGAGGGGGAGGAGGATGAGGAGGATGAGGAGATGGGGTAAGAGGGGGAGGAGAAGAAGGAGGGAGGGAGGAGGACAAGTATAAGAACAAGAACAAGACCATGAAGAAGAAACCTGCAAAGGAGCAACAATCATATTGGTAATAATCTTTTCATTAGATACACTAGATGTTAGAAGTAAATGAGCTTATATCAAGAAGTTCTATAAGAAAAAGTTATAAACCTAGAATCCTATACTCAGTCTAATTACCATTCAATTTTAAGGACAAGAAGTGAAAGAAGATAAAGTTTATAGATATTACAAAGATATTGGTAAAAGTTGAATGAATTTTTATACTATAATGGAACCATAAAAGCTTACAAAGGAGCAAAATTTTTATTCAAAAAGAGAAAGAAAGTCAATGTAACTAAAGATAAGAAAGTAGGAAGAAGCATGTGACAGGAAAATTATAAAATCCTTTATAGAATCCAAAATGGGTCTCAAAATAAAAAGAAAACAAAAATAATTCTAGGAAAGGTCTATATATAAATTACAGATAGGTAATTTCTAGTTTTAATGGATACCTGGTAGTGAGTGTAGTGTCTCAAGTGTAACTTTGCTAAGTTCTAACATGAAATCACCCACACAACAAAGATAAATTGATCATTATTTTTAACTCACACTAGTGGGTAATTTAAACAAAATCTCTAAGACAGTCTTTAGCCATGGCTTATCTGCCAAGAATTTAATTCTGGTAAAACTATAACAGAAAATATGGAAAAGAACCCAAACATCAGGATCCATTTAAACATTAAACACATCAAAAGATCTTTATTTAATTACTTCTTCCAGAGGATTTTTACTGTGCTGTGGTTGGTAGGTGCTTTAAGGATAGAACACAGCCTTTCTCTGTTAAAAGAGTTGTGGCTTAGTGACACAAAATAGTCACAAATTTTGTGCTTTCTATTGGGGATCCCAGACTAATTTTCTAGTTATAAATGTATTTGTTTTACTGGGATTGCCATTAAATAGTTCTATAATGCATTGACACGCAAAAACTCCACTGTTCATAACGTAATCAACATTCATGCAAAAGAAAAAAAATAACAAAAATTTTTCAGTTACCCAAGCTTTCAGAAACAAATGAACTTTTCTGACCAAAGTTCCTCACTTTGATATTAAGGGCAGTAATATCAATTTCTTTGGAGTGCATGGATTTTTTTTTTCCTTCTGAGTTAGTAATGAGCCTACCCTAGCCACTGGGAATATCATCTTGTTTACACATTACCATGTTGCAAGAATGGCCAAATATCATAAGGGACACTGTAATATCCCCAGTCTTATCATCAACAGGTATGAGCATCTTTACCTAAACATCCTCCTAAGCAAACTTTGTAAAATATAAAACCTGGAGTCTTGGTTTTCTGAAAAAGATGTCTGAATAGTGCAACCCAGAGGACCTTAAAAGGTACTTTTTAATTTAATTTAATTATATTTTTTAAGAACAAGTTTAGGCTCACAACAAAATTGAGTGGGAAGTACAGAGAATTCCCATATACTCCCTTCCCATCTGCTACCCATAGCTTCCTCCATTACCAACACCCAACACCAGAGTAGTAATTAATAAGCCAACATTGATTCATTATTATCACCCAAATTCCGCAGTTTACATTAAGATTCACTCTTGATATTATAAATTCTGTGGGTTTGGACACATATATAATGACATATATCCACCATGACAGCATCATACAGAAGAGTGTCACTGCCCTAAAAATTCCATCTTTCACCCATTCATCCCTCCCTCCCTTGAAACCTCTGGCTGTCACTGATCTTCTTACTGTCTCCATAGGTGTGCCTTTTTCAGAATGCTATATAGTTGGGTGATATAGAAATAAAACTCCAAAGAATTTGCTTGCATCCATGTCTCCCAAATAAGAAGACACAAATCATACTTTGGCAACAGCTATGGAAGTCTGAACAGAGATCTGAAACAGGAACAAGCCCCACTGCAACCTGTCATCCCTGGTCTGTGCTGCTCCGGACCACTCTTCCTGGGTCTGGGATTATTATAGTGCTACAACGAGTCCTGGCTGGTTTGGCTCAGTGGATTGAGCGTCAGCCTGCGAGCTAAGTGTCGCTGGTTCGATCTTCCAGTCAGGGCACATCAGAGAAGGAAAACTCTGACTCCAAAAAACCTCCGCTGCCTTGCGGCATACCTCTTCAGGCTAAGGGAGTAAACCCCGACAGAAAATCCGGAGCCGGAGTCCCTAAGGCAGTCTGACGTTGTAGTCAACACCGGCAACTCCTGCGGCGCACCTGAAGCCAAGCTGTATTGACTCCGTCTTTCCCTTGGACCCTTCAGCTGCGAAGAGAGGGGGGGTCTGCAGCATGGGCAACAGCAGACCCTCCATATCACCCTGCCCAGGCTCTGTAGCTTCAGCTTCACTGGAGAGGACACTCCAGCGTCATCACAAGATGTCGATTCAACACGGGAGGAGACAGATACAGTGTCACTCCCGAGTCGGACTGCACAACCATTCTCGGCGGTGCAGATAGACTCTTAAGAAGCTACACCATCGTCTCTCGAGACGGACGGCTGCCGACGACGACGAAAACGAGTCCCAGACCAGATCCCTGGACTTTCTGCATACGCCCTTGCCTCAGATACTGGTGCCAACAAGTGCATCTGTACTCCCCACCCCATACACTGGCTATCCCCCATGTGCACCTGAATAACTCTTCCCATTTGATAGAAGGACTGAAATGAGTACCACAAGCCTAACAATAAGGAAATTCTAACTTCAGAATGTTTCCTGACTCACTTAATGTTTGCTTCTTCACCCAGAATGTCTCTTCTCATGTAACAACTTTTGCCTTAAGAAATAAAGCAATCCAAAATCACCCTAGTCCTATAATTATGCCTTATGACTTTTGAGGCCAAACAATAAGAAAAAGAAATGAATAAAAGTATGTTCATTTTCTTTAATTAGAAACCTTTTCAGATTTATCTTTATAGTATTCCAAGTTGCTACAATAATTAACACAACACGTTTCTTAATTTGAAGTGGGGGATTTCCATTTTCAAAAAATTAGCCTTGGGTTTAGTCATGAGTTCTAGTGTCGCCTTCATCCTTGCACTAATTATTTAAATATTATTTTAATATTATTAATTTATTGTATTTATTTTGTTGTTATTTTTTAAGTATATTTTATTGATAATATTGTTACAATAGTTCCAATTTTTTTCCTTTGCTCTCCTCCGCTCAGCACCCCCCTCCGCCAGCAATCCCCTCCCCCCCAAGTCCATGCCCATGGGTCATACGTACAAGCTCTCCTGCCTCACCCTTTCATATATTCTTCTTCTTCTTTTTTAAAAATAATTAATTAATTATTTTAACAATAAAAAATAACAATCCCTTCCTCTCAGACATAAGAC
Source organism: Furipterus horrens (assembly GCF_987537825.1). Taxonomy (NCBI): domain Eukaryota; kingdom Metazoa; phylum Chordata; class Mammalia; order Chiroptera; family Furipteridae; genus Furipterus; species Furipterus horrens. The sequence continues at coordinate 126,466,566 of NW_028327171.1, read as the reverse complement.
CTTTTTTTATGTAATAAAGGATAATCGGTAAAGGTCTCGAGCTCTTCTAGCTGCTTCAAGATGGACATGGTCGTCCTCCTACCTACCCTTGGGTCCAGAAATTCATAATAAGAGTGGGGTGTGGAGGGGAGGGTGGCCTTCCCACATGGGGAAGGATCGTGCAGACTGCAGGTCAGTTGGCTGTCCCTGGACAACGGCGTGCTTGGTTTAACAGGCTGGCATCCTTGTTGTGTTCTGGGGGCAACAGGTTTGACAACAGGGTTAAAAGACATCATTCAATACATAACCACTAGATGACAAAAGACAGGTACTAATTTTTCAATGTCCCATATTAGGGAAAAGAAGGACTTCTTTGGAGGAAGGTGTGCCAGGTACATCTCACCTGTTCAAAACTCTTTTGCCCATTATACTTAGCTTGCACTGAGGGAAATATTTTAGGTTTCCCCGCTCTCAGACCTCTGAGCCCTTTCTGTCAAAGCCATTAATATAGAAAAGAGAAACCAGTTTTTTTTTAAGTATATTTTATTGATCATATTGTTACAATAGTTCCAATTTTTCCCCCTTTGCTACCCTCCACCCAGCACCCCCCTCTCCCAGCAATCACCCCCCAAACCCATGCCCATGATTCATACATACAAGCTCTCCCGCTTCACCCTTTCATATATTCTTCTTCTCTTTTTTAATAAATAAATGATTAATTAATTATTTTAATAATAAAAATAAGAATCTCTCCCTCTTAGATATTAAGACCCTTTATAATCTTATAAAGGACAGTGGGTGAAGGTCTCAAGCTCCTCAAGAAAAACCAGTTTTAAAGTGAAGCCCACAGACCACCTCATACTTCACCAATCCAGCCACTTAGTTCAGACAAACCATTGAGTCTCAGGAGGCAGCGCTGCAGACAGGATTAAGTGAGGCCTATACATACAAACAATCACTCAGGTAATGAGATCATAGGTTTATGCCCTTCAAAAACAGAAAACATATGTTAATTTATGTAACATAACCCACAAACAAGTCTCTAAATCTGTAGGACTGTCTTATCGGAAAGACATCCAGTTGCAAGGCATTTGACATTCTTCTTGCCTGTAAATTAAACATCTTTGATAATACCACAGACATAGTTTAACTTTCAAATGAAAACAAATTTTAAATGAAAAGAAACTTTAAAGACAATTAGCTGTATTCCTTTATAGTCTACCACTGAGCATTGTGATTTTCCTTGAATCACAATTTTTCTAAGATTTTCCTCGTCATTAAAGGGACTGCACTAAGTCCGTTTTTAATTTATCCTGTTCATTTGCATAAACACAACAAGAGCATCAAATGGTCAATTATGATCTTTAGTTCTGCTTTGCTGGAACTTATGCAAGGAACATTTAGGGTGACCTTAGGTATGTCCTTCAGAGCACAGAAGCAGAACCACATACCTGGCATTTAGCCTTACCTGTAAACACCTTTCTTTTCCAAGTCCTCCTGGTTTTCCATTGTGCCTTAAGGTCCCTCCTAGCCATTTTTCAGGAAAACAACCTTCATTCCTTTTCTGGAAAGATTGCCATGGACCACGCATCCAAGCAAGGTACCAGGCCTTTTCATCTTGTGGGCTTTTATTACCTTTGAAAGTCAATCCCAGTTCCTCAGGGCTTTTTGGTAACAACCAGAGCCCAAGCATGTCTCCTTTAGGCATGACATTCTAGTCAAAGTCTTGGTAAAAACAAAACAAAACAAAACAAAAAACCTCTATTAACAACTGGTCTTATTAGTTTTATGCAAAGAAACTTATGTCATTACTTAGTTCTTTAGAATGCCAAACTCTGGAGGGATCAGATAGGGAGAAAAATATATAGTGTGAAGGAAAATCCTTGTCCTTCTAATATTCACTGAACTTGCATTTCCATTCTTTATATTTTCATATTTTTCCCCTCACTAATTTTTTTTTCCATTACAGTTCTCCCACTTTTTTACCACTCTTGCTTCCCTGCATCCTACCCCGCTTCTCCCACATTCAGTCCCCACCCAGTTGTCCATGTTCATGGGTCATTTATACATGTTCTTTGACTAGACCCTTCCCCTTCTTACCCTCTTCTCTCCCTCCCATCTCCTCCTTTGTTACTGTTAGTTTATTCCTTGTTTACGTACCTCTGGTTCAATTTTGCTCATTTGTTTGTGTTGTTCATTAGTTTCCTGTAATAGGTAACAGCATAAGGTATTTTTCTTTTGTTGCCTGGCTTATTTTGCTAAGTGTAATTCTCTCTAGTTCCATCTATGTTGTTGCAAATGGTAGAAGTTCCTTCTTTCTTTCAGTACTTATTCATTGTAATTTTCCCCCTTAGTACTTGTGTTCCTCTCTGTCGCTCTCTGTTTCTTCATCTTCTTAAGGCAGACCCTTTAGCATCTCTTGCAATGCTGGTTTGGTGGACATGTATTCTTTTAGCCTTTTTTTGTCTTGGAAACTCTTTATTTCACCTTCCATTTTGAATGAGAGTCTTGCTGGGTGGAGTATTCTTGGTTGTAGGCCTTTGTTTTTCATTGCTTGGAATATTTTTTGCCATTCCCTTCTGTTTTTTAGTGTTTCTGCTGAGAAATCTGATGATGGCCTTATTGGAGCTCCCTTGTATATTATTAGTTGTTTCTCTCTTGCTGCTTTTAGGATTCTCTCTTTTTCTTTGAATGTTGCCATTTTAATTATGATGTGTCTTGAAGTGGGCTTGTTGGGGTTCGTCTTCATTGGGACCCTTTGTGCTTCCTGGACTTGTGTGACTCTTTCTCTCCTCATGTTAGGGAAGTTTTCTGTCATTAGTTTTTCAAAGAGGTTTTCTATCACTTGCTCTTCTTCTTCTCCTTCTGGAATTCCTATGATACAGATATTATTATGTTTCATGTTGTCCTGCAGCTGTCTTAGAACCTCTTCAGTCTTTTTCAGTCTTTTTTCATTTTGTTGCACTGTCTAGGAGTTTTTGTCTATATTGTCCTCCAGCTTGCTGATACGACCTTCCGCTTCCTCTAGCCTGCTTTTTATTCCTTCTACTGGTTCTTCAATTCAGAGATCACATTCTTCATTTCCTCCTGGCTCTTATGGATAGTTTCTATGTCCTTTTTCATGCTCGTGTAATTCTCAGTAAGTTCCTTGTAGTTTTTCTGGAGTTCCTTGTAGTTTCTGCTGAGCTCATTCAGCTTCTCCATAATTCATGTTTTGAATTCCATATCTGATAGTTTGCTCCCCTCTATTTCATTTAGCACTCTTTCTGGGGATTCTACCTTTCCTTTCAAGGGGGGGGGTTGTTTCTCTGTTTCCCCATTTTTTTGACTCCTATTGTTTGTTGGTGCTTCTTAGAATGATCTCCTCTTCCTGGAGCTGCCCCTGGTGGCATCAGATCCTGTACCAGTCTGGGCCTAGGCAGCCTGTTGGAGACTTCCAGGGATCTACTGCCTTTGTCTGACTTCTTTTGTTGTTAATCTATTTAATCCGTGATTAGCCATCAGGTTTAAGGACCATGGGTATGGCAGCTTAATTCCTGTAGGCAGGGCTTTTGCTTCCCCTCAGGCTGACGCCACTTGGGGGGTGGGGTGAACGGTCTGCCTGCCGTGCTGAGGATGAGTCAGCACTGGGACCCGGCCAGCTGCTTCCCCAGCTCTCCCCTAAAAGCCACCACACCAAACTCTCCCCAAGCATCTCTAGTCCTCTCTGCCTTCCCTCTGCTTGAGCCCAGGGTAAGTGGAGGCCAAAATATTTTTATATGTGATCTGCTTAAGAGCTCTTTTTCTCCAGCTGTTTCTCTCTGGCTAGCAAGAAACCCTGTGACTTTTCACTTTTCATAGCTGGATACTATTTTACTTTCCACTCTGTTGCTGTAGGCTGGGAAGCTCAGCTGGGGGTTTAGACCCTGCCCTTCTCAGGGGGAACCCCTGGCTGCTGAGCTGTTTCTCAGTCCCTTCAGCTGCCACCGGTGTGAGCCCAGCCAGCCCTTCCGCGTCTCCTCACTCCCTTCCAGTCACATTGTGATGTAGCGACCTTTTCTGTCTCTCCGTGGTTATAAGACTTCTCTTCAGCTAGTGTTCAGTTGGTTATTCCAGATGATTTCTCCAAAATTAAGTTGTAAATCTAGACTAGTTCTGGAAGGAGGTTAGTGTAGCTTTCACTTACTCTTCTGCCATCTTGTTTCTCTCCTATTTTGTTGTTATTTTAAAATGTTTTAGTTTAATGCATATGCTGTTTATAAATTTTGTTTAGAGAACACAGTTTGTGTTTTCTCTTTTTTTTTTTGCAGTTTATATACATTATAGCCTGGTATATATTTTATAAATGTTTGATGAATGGTGTAAAAAAATCTGTCTGCCAATCACTCAATCATATATATATGTTATCTATATAATCTGTCTTTTAAAACAGTGTGGTTAAATCTGAAAAACATTGTATTTTATTTTTTATTTAATCTTTATTGTTTATTTCCATTACCATTTAGCCTCCTTATACCCCCTTTCCACAGTAATCGCCACACTGGTGTCCATGTCCTTGAGTCTTTTTTCCTTTTTTTCTTAATATGTCCACCCTCTAACCCCCTACTACATATTCATATTTTTAAATAAAGTTTCATAAAGTTATGAACTTCGGAAGACAGGAGTCTTTTTGTCCAGATTAATTTTTTATTGAATTTGATTGTGCTATTGTTCTTTCATTTTACTGCATTTAGCTAAAGTATCTTTGCATAGATGTTATTTTCAACATTATTGACAAGTAAATATCACTTTTAACTTTAATTTATCCAGTTAAGAATGTTTATGTATAATGATCATGGTAAATATGTTTGTTGCCAAACCAACAAATGTTCCATCCTTTTTCCTTGCTAAAAAGTAATCTAAGAGCAGTAACTCCTGGCCAAGAAGGAGGCTTAAACAGACGCATTGCATCTCGCTCCATGACTAAGAGAGAATACAACTACCTCAAAACTAGAGACAACCAGAAGTTCCAGAAAATCAAGCTATATAGAAGTTCCACAAACAAAGATATAAAAAAGAAATACTCATCCAGAGGGGTAGGAGGGGTGGAACTGGGACAGAGAGGATGTAGTGTGGTGGTGGTGGCAGCAGCAGGCCAGTGGAAAGTGCGGTTACACATTTTAAAAAGTGGGAAGGGGCACCTGAGGAATACCCCCAGCACCGGACCAGGCCACACAGCTCACAATTCTAGCACTGGGGAAAATAAAGCCTGATTGCTTTTGACTGTGCAAACCAGTGGGGGTTAGGGCCAAGGAAGAAACTGCCAATCTCTCAGCAGAGTCCACTTGTTTAAAGGGCCCGCATGGTCCTAGAACATCCGCAGGCCCACCCACTCTGGGAATGACAGCCAGGGCAACTACTAGAGGGCCACCAGTGCCATACAGAAGTGGGAGAAGTTCCTGGGAAAGGGGCGGGTGCTGAGCAACTGGCGTTGTTCCTTCACACCTCTCCTCCCCACACAATGCCACAATGTGGTGAAATGGGTTGCCCTGTACTGATGAATACCTAAGGCTCATCCCCTTACAACATAATACATGCGACAGTTCTACATAAGACACAGAGGCAAACAAACACAGGAGCCTGTCAAGATGAGGAGATGGAGAAGTATGGCCCAAAAGAGGGAACGGATCAAGGTTACAGTGGGAGAACTAAGTGATGAGGAGATAGCCAACCTAACAGATGCAGAGTTCAAAACACTGGTGATAAAGATGGTCACATGCATGATAGATATGCTTAAATATGGCAGATGTATAAGGGAAGAAGTGAAGACTATGCTAAATGAAATAAAGAAAAATCCACACAAAATCAACGGTGAAGGGAAGGAAACCAAGGTTCAAATCAATTATTTGGAACATAAGAAAGAAAACAAAAAAACAAAAACAAAAAAACAAAAAAAAACCCTCAGTCAGCCAGTACAGAATGAGGAAACAAGAAATGAGAAAAATGAGAGACTTAGGAACCTCTGGGACAACTTTAAACATACCAACATCCAAATCATAAGAATGTCAGAAGGAGAAGAGGAGGGGCAAGAAATTGAAAGCTTAAGTGAAAAAATAATGAAGGAAAATACCCCAAATTTGGCAAAGAAAATAGACATATAAATCCAGGAAGCACAGAGAGTCCCAAACAAGCTAGACTCAATGAGGACCACACCAAGACACATCATAATTAAAATGTCAAAGGTTTAAGATAAAGGGATAATCTTAAAAGCAGCAAGGAAAAGTAGAGAGTTACCTACAAAAGGGTGCATATAAGACACTCAGCTGATTTCTCAAAGGAAACTTTCCAGGCAAGAAGTGACTGGCAAGAAGTATTCAATGTGATGAAAAGCAAGGACCTACAACCAATGTTACTCTATCCAGCAAAGCTATCATTTAGAATGGAAGGGCAGATGAAGTGCTTCCCAGACAAGATAAAGCTAAAGGAGTTCATCATCACCAAGCCATTATTATATGAAATGTCAAACGGACTATTTAAGAAAAAGAAGATCAAAATTATGAACATTAAAATGACAACTATGAACAACTGAATCTAAAAAATAAAAACAAAATTCAACAAAGCAAACCAGAATAGGAACGAATCATAGGTATGGGGATCATTTGGAGGGTTATTAGCTGGGAGGGGGCAGGTGGAGAAATGGGGATATGGTGCAGGGATTAAGAAGCATAATTGGTTGGTACAAAATAGACAGGGGCACGTTAAGAATAATATAGGAAAGGGGAAAGCCAAAGAACTTATACGCATGACCCATAGACATGAACTGAGGGGGCTGGGATCGCTCGAGGAAAGGGGGATACTGGGCAGAGGAAAGCAAAGAGGAAAAATTGGGACTATTGTAACAACATAATCAATAAAATATACTTAAAAAAAAGTAATCTAGATGTTGTTAGGAATCAGGAAGAATGCATCCATTCCAAGAAGATGCCTTGTAATTGACCAAAATCAATTATGGTCATTCCACTCTTCTTTGCCAGTGAGCTTTACGGATTGTCATGTTACCCAGTATTTCAAATGAGGTGAACAGAGGAATTTGTTTGCTCTGTTTTCTTCTTCATTCAAATAAATAGACCTTTGGTGAGGAGCCCCATTCCATAAGTAGGCTCAACATTATGGCTGTCTTTTGTTATTGAGCAATGGCCTAATTCTGCAGAAACCATTGTGTTACCATATGAAGCAATCCAAGAAAATTTCAAAGAACATGATGAACTGCCTTGAAATCACTTAATTGTTGAAATAACTAACCCTTGATTATCTACCTGTTATCTTTTTATTATGTGGAAATAATCTGTTCCATGGACCCTTAATAGAAACTTCTTGCTGGCCTCAGTTTTCTCATTTGTAAAAATAAGATAATAAAATATCTACATCAGAGAAGTATTGTGAGGATGAGTAAAATAAAACAGGGAAAACACTTAAATGCTTATTATATACAGAGTGCTCAATAAATGCCAGCCGTTATTATATTCTGGTTGTCATGGTGAAGCTTCTTTTATCAGTTGTTCTGTTATTTGCAGCCAGATGCACACTAGCCATTGCAATTACTGCATCTTCCACATTCATAGCAGGGTTCCTGCTGTCCCTTATGAGTAGTTAGCAGTTTCATGACATATACTGTAATAACATGTTAGGTTTAAATCATATTTCCTTCAATAACATTCTAAGTGGCCTTTCATATACTTTGATTATTTCATGTAAAAGTATTTTTCTTACTCTTATTCAAAAGCATTAAGAAACTAAGTACCTCTCCCCTCCAAAAAAAAAAAAAAAAGAGAAGAAAAGAAAAATGAAGCAAATTAGAACTAAACAGAGAATTGACCTCTCTCAGTCATTCCTTTTTAATACCGTTCTGAGATTCCTTGTTGTTGCCAAGCCAATAATCCTTGTTCAAGAACAAATGTTCATCTACTTTTTTTTATCATCCAACTTAATTTTTAATCATTAAAGTATTTTTTAAATAAAATAGCATCAATGTACAAAGAGATTCAAGATGATAACTGTGTACATGCTTGTGATAGTCCTCACCTGTGAATAAAACAGTATTACTGTCTCTCCCATTTGATTGTCTGGACTTTTTTGGTTCTTACCTAGTCAATATAATCAGAAGTAGTGGACACAGACTTGGCTGTTACTTGGTTGTCAGCAAACACCCAGTTTCCTTTTCAAACTTCTTTTAAAAAGACGAACTACTTCAACATGCCTCTTAGAATCTTTCAGGCAGTAAAACTGTACAATGCCATTTTGAAAATGGGTTAAAATCTGCACAGTAGTATAACTTCTCATTTTTATTTTTCAATTAATTTATAAAAATAAATAACTACCTGAGTGGAAATAGATGTTTTCCCTGAAGTCAAGCTATATTTGATGTAACCATGTATCTCTTTTCATTTCAAATAAGTTTAGTATCTTTTAAGCAAATGGGTTTGGTGAGTAAAACTAAAAATAGATTGAGCAATCAGATAAAATTATTGTATTTCTTATACCACACAGCCTTTCAAAGAAATATGGATTGCATTAAGTGGTTTGTCCATGTTCCTGCCAGAAGTGTCAAATTCATCAAATTCGTAGAACCCACAAAATTATTTTAGAGCATTATTTTCGTATTTGGTTCAATGGACAGTGTAAATCTTTCTTTCTACCATTGCAAGTGACATAAAAAAGCAAGATAGCATATAAAATATTTAATACAAATTTTTATTTTTAAATATGTGTTTGTTTCAGGTGTATGGCTTAGCGGTTAGACAATCATATAGTTTACATAGTGTTCTGCTTGCTATTTCCAGTACTACAAATGTCAGCATACATATTTATCACAATATTGTTTACTATATTTCCATGATGTAATTTATATCCCAATGACTACTTTGTAACTAACAATTTGTGCTTCTTAGTTCCTTCACATCTTTCACCCAGTGCTCTAACAACCCCCTCTCTTCTGGAAACCACCAGAACATGAGTATGTTTCAATTTTGTTCATTTATTTTGTTCTTCATATTCCACATATAAGTGAAATCATATGGTATCTGTCTTTCCTTGACCGATTTACTTCACTTAAGATAATATCCTCTAGGTTCATCAATGCTGTTGCAAGAGGTAGGATTTCATTTTTTTATGGATGAGTAATATTCCATTGTACTTATGTAAAACTTTTATATGCACTCATATATATTAATGGACACTTGAGTTGCTTCCAGATCTTGGCTATTGTAAATAATGCTGAAATGATCACAAGAGTGCATATATTCTTTCAAATTAGTGTTTTGGGCTTCTTCAAATAAATCCTCAGAAGTGGAATCACTGCGTTGTAAGGCAGGCCTACTTTTAATCTCGTTAGGAAATTCCATAATGATTTCCATAGTGGCTGCTCCAAACTGTATTACCATCAACAGTGCACTAGAGTTCCCTTTTCTCCATATCCTTGCCAGTACTTTTTATTTATGAGTTTATTGATGATAGTCATTCTGATAGGTATGAGGAGGTATATCACTGTTGTTTTACTTTGCATTTCTCTGACGGCTAGCAGCGCCGAGCATCTTTTCATATGTCTATCGGTTATCTATATGTTTTCTTTGGAGTAGTGTCTATTCATATCTTCTACCCATTTTTAAATTGAACAATTTTTTTGGTATTGAGTAGTATGAGTTCTGTATAAATTTTGGATATTAGCCCCTTATCAGATGTGTTATTTGTGAGTGTGTTCTCCTATTTATTTATTTTTTTGATGGTTTCCTCTGCTGTGCAAAACTTTAGTTTGATGTAGTCCCATTTGTTTAGTTGTTCCTTTTGTTTCCCTTGCCCAAGAAGATATATCAGAGAAAAGCATTGCTATGAGAAATATCCAAGATTTTACTGCCTATGTTTTCTTTTAGGATTTCTATGGTTTTGAGTCATATATTTCAGCCTTTAATCTATTTTGAATTTATTCCTATATAAAGTGTACAAAAGTGGTTTAGTTTCATTCTTTTGCCCATATCTGCCCAATTTTCCCAGCATTATTTATTGAATAGACTTTCTTTACCCCATTGTATGTTCTTTCTCCTTTGTCAAATATTAATCAATCATATAGACATCACGAATTGGCGTCGGTTGGCGGGACCAACCGACGCCACTTCGTGTTGGACAGTGGAAGCTGGAGAGCCGGGCTATTCGGACTGAGCCAATTGGTTTCCATGGATCTCAATAGTGCCAGCACTGTTGTTCTTCAAGTCTTAACTCAGGCCACCAGTCAGGATACTGCTGTGTTAAAGCCAGCTGAGGAGCAGTTGAAACAGTGGGAAACACAGCCAGGTTTTTATTCAGTGTTGCTGGTAAGTTGCTTAAAAATAGTTATTATTTTTAATAAAATGAGACACTATTCTATTGTTTTAAAAACCTACTTGTGTTGGTGGTTTACTTAGTGAAACTGATCCAAATGTTTGGCTGCCATTGCACTGCCATTTACTAATTCGAGGCATGGCACTTGGAGGACATTTAAGAGATGTTTATTGTTGGGTGAGTATACCCAAGCAGGGTATTGGTAGTATCTGCTTAGAAGGTTACACTGCCAGTTTTCTATTTTAGCCTGTAAATGCTGCCCTCAAGACTGTAAAGGAGGAAAGAGGAAGGACATCTCTAAAATCAGAGAAGGAAAACTCTGACTCCAAAAAACCTCTGCTGCCTTGCGGCATACCTCTTCAGGGGAAAGGCTAAGGGAGTAAACCCCGACAGAAAATCCGGAGCCGGAGTCCCTAAGGCGGTTTGACATTGTAGTCAACACCGGCAACTCCTGCGGCGCACCTGAAGCCAAGCTGTATTGACTTTGTCTTTCCCTTGGACCCTTCAGCTGCGAAGAGAGGGGGGGTCTGCTGCATGGGCAACAGCAGACCCTCCATATCACCCTGCCCAGGCTCTGTAGCTTCAGTTTCACTTGAGAGGACACTCCAGCGTCATCGCAAGATGTCGACTCAACACGGGAGGAGACAGATACCGGTTATAAGCTCATCCGATTGGCGAAGGAAACGAGCGCCAGGGGTCTCCTCTGACGGTGGGAGAGGTCATCGCACCTCACTGGACAGCTACCGTCTCGCCATGGCTCGCCTGCCCCACTGGGTGCGTGGGGATCAGAGAGGCGCCTCTCGAAAAGTGGGCCACAAAACACCCGCACCAGTTAATTCCAAGCAAACAACAAGAAAGAAGCCTCCGGCTCTTCGCCTTGCTAGCTGGAACATCAGGACCATGTGCCCCGGACTTACTGCAGACCTTCCGTGGATCAAGGGTGCCAGGAAAACCGCTGTCATCGATAGGGAACTGGCACGACTAAACATCGACATTGCGGCTCTACAGGAGAGCCGGTTGGCCGACAACGGAACTATCAGAGAAACCAACTACACCTTCTACTGGCAAGGGAAGTCTCCGGACCAACCAAGACAGCACGGTGTTGGGTTCGCTGTGAAGAACACGCTTGTTAACTCCATAGAGCCACCCACAGGAGGCACAGAGAGATTACTTACCCTCCGATTGTCAACAACTTTCGGCCCAGTCAGCATTCTTAGCGCGTATGCCCCAACCCTCTGCGCCACCACCGAAGAGAAAGAACAGTTCTACCATGCACTGGACGAAGCGTTATCCAAGATTCCCAGAAGTAACGCTCTCTATCTCCTTGGAGACTTCAACGCAAGAGTAGGAGCCGACCACATGGCCTGGCCCACCTGCCTTGGAAACTTTGGGAGAGGAAAGATCAATGAGAATGGTCAGCGACTGCTTGAGCTTTTGTGTCACCACAGCCTGTGCGTGACAAACACATTCTTCAAGTGCAAAGAGATCCACCAGGTGTCATGGAGGCACCCCCGCTCCCGCCACTGGCACCAGCTTGACCTCGTCATCACCAGAAGAACGGATATTGGCAGCACCCTCCTCACCCGCAGCTACCACAGTGCAGACTGCGACACGGACCATGCCCTCGTGGTAAGCAAGGTGCGCATAATGCCGAAGAGGTTGCACCACTCCAAGATGAAGGGTCGCCCACGCATCAACACCAGTTGTGCCAGCAACCCAGTTAAGACCCAGCAATTCATCAACAAGATGGAAGATGCACTCGGCGAGGGAGTGGCGGCAGATGACATTATCGAATCCAATTGGCCACGTCTCCGCGACGCCATATACAACTCCGCCATTATTGCTTACGGGAAGAAAGAGCGGACGAACGCTGACTGGTACGAGGCTCACTGGGAAGAAATGGAACCCGTGATCGAGGCTAAGAGGAAGGCCCTACTGGCTTACAAGGTCACGCCCACTCCCAGTACACTTCAAGCTCTACGGGCTGCCAGGAACAAAGTCCAGAAGACCGCCCGCCACTGTGCCAACACCTATTGGCTAAACCTGTGCAGAAGCATTCAGGAAGCCGCCGATATAGGCAACGCACGAGGAATGTATGAGGGTATCAAGAAGGCAACAGGCCCAATCCCCTCCAAGATCGCCCCCCTTAAGTCCAAGACAGGTGAGGTCATCACTGACCAGGAACAGCAAATGCGGCGGTGGACCGAGCACTACCTCGAGCTGTACTCAACGAAGAACACCGTAACAGACACTGCTCTTAAAGCCATCCCAGACCTACCAGTCATGGAGGAGCTAGACACCCCACCTACTGCGGCAGAGCTCAGCAAAGCCATCGACCGCCTCGCTTGCGGGAAAGCACCAGGAAGCGACGGAATCCCTCCAGAAATCCTAAAAAGCGGGAAACCAGTCCTGCTACAGCCGCTCCACCATCTACTCTGTCTCTGCTGGAAGGAGGGTTACATCCCCCAGGATATGAGAGACGCCAACATTATCACCATGTACAAGAACAAAGGAGACCGCAGCGACTGCAACAACTACCGGGGCATCTCTCTCCTCAGCGTCGTCGGCAAAGTATTCGCCCGGGTCGCTCTTGCCCGCCTGCAGACCCTTGCTTCCCGCGTCTACCCAGAGTCCCAGTGTGGCTTCAGAGCTGGCCGATCAACAGTGGACATGATCTTCTCCCTACGCCAGCTGCAGGAGAAGTGTCACGAGCAGCATAAACCACTCTACCTCGCCTTTATTGACCTCACGAAGGCGTTTGATCTGGTCAGTCGAAGCGGACTCTTCAGCTTGCTACGGAAGATTGGCTGTCCACCACATCTGCTTGCTGTGGTCATGTCCTTTCACGACAACATGCACAGCACGGTGTCCTACAACGGCGCAACCTCTGAGGCCTTCCCAGTCAGCAGCGGAGTAAAGCAGGGCTGCGTCCTCGCGCCTACGCTGTTCGGAATCTTCTTCTCCATGCTCCTCCAATACGCCTTTAAGGACTGCAGCGAGGGTGTCTTCATTCACACCAGATCCGATGGCAAGCTCTACAACCTGGCCCGTCTACGAGCCAAGACCAAAGTCAAAGAGGTGCTCATCCGTGAGATGCTCTTTGCCGACGACGCAGCTTTGACATCACACTCCGAAGAGGGACTCCAGCAGCTAGTCACTTGCCTTTCCCACGCATGCAAGGAGTTCGGACTAGCCATCAGCCTGACGAAGACGAATGTTATGGCTCAAGGCACGGGGACTCCCCCATGCATCACCATCGACGGATACACCCTGGAGGTTGTCAACGACTTCACTTACCTCGGGTCCACCATCTCGAGCTCTCTGTCAGTCGACTTGGAGGTCAACCGGAGAATCGCCAGGGCAGCCACAGTTATGGCCAGACTGAACCGGCGAGCGTGGAACAATTCCAGCCTCACTGAGAAAACCAGACTGCGCATCTACCAAGCCTGCGTACTCAGCACTCTCCTCTATGGCAGCGAGACGTGGACCACCTACGCAAGGCACGAAAGGAAACTCAACAGCTTCCACATGAGGTGCCTGCGACGCGTCCTGCATGTCGCCTGGCAGGATAAGGTCCCCAACACCGAGGTGCTGAAGCGAGCCAATATGAGCAGTTTGCATGCAGTTCTTAGCGAGAGACGCCTCAGGTGGCTCGGCCATGTCAAAAGAATGGATGCAGGCCGTATCCCCAAAGACCTCCTCTACGGTGAGCTAGCAGAAGGCAAGAGGATGACAGGGCGCCCAAAACTGCGGTTCAAAGACATCTTCAAAAAGGACATGACACAATGCTCCATCAATCTCAACACATGGGAAGTTCAAGCAGACGACCGCCTAGCCTGGAGGCTCGCGGTCAGGCAAGGTACGTCACGCGCGGAGGCTGCGCGCAACGAGGAGGCGGTCCAGAAAAGATCGAGGCGGAAGCAGCATCAGCAGCAGCAACAACAGCCATCTGCCTTCACCTGTACCAAGTGCGGCAGGGATTGTCACTCCCGAATCGGACTGCACAGCCATTCTCGGCGGTGCAGATAGACTCTCAGGAAGCTACGCCATCGTCTCTCGAGACGGACGGCTGCCGACGACATATAGACATGGGTTTATTTCTGGGCTCTCTATTCTGTTCCATTGATTTATATGTCTGTTTTACACCACTAGTATAGCTTTGTAGTATAGTTGTCATTGTTTTTAATTAAAGATTTTACTTATTTATTTTTAGAGAGAGGGCAAATGAGGGAGAAAGAGATGGGGAGAAACGTATGTGTGAGAGAAAAACATCGACTGGTTGCCTCTCATACACACCCTGAAAAGGAACTGAACACACAACCCAGGCATGTGCCCTGACCAAGAATTTAACTGTTGACCTTTCACTTTATTGGACAACACCCAACCAACTGAGCCCCAGAGGTCAGGGTTGCAGTATAGTTTTATATTGGATAGTGTGATACCCTCAACTTCGTTCTTTCTCAATATTGTTAAGGCCATTCAGAGGGTTTTGTTTCTTTGTTTGTTTGTTTTTGTGGTTTCATATAAATGTTTAGATTATTTGTTCTAGTTCTGTGAAATACACCAATTGTATTTTGATGGGGGTTGCATTGAATCTGTAGATTGCTTTGGGAATACAGACATTTTAATCATGTTAATTCTTCCTATCCACAAATGCAGTATATGCTTCCATTTATTTGTTGTTGTTGTTTTTAATTTCTTTCTTCAGTGCCTTATAGTTTTCCAAGTACAATTCTTTTACTGCCTTGGTTGAATTTATTCTTTGGTACTCTTTAGTGCAATCATAAATGGGATTGTTTTCTTAGTTTCCCTTTATGATATTTTATTATTGGTATTTAAGTATGCAACCAAGTTCTGAATATTAATTTTTTATCCTGCTACTTTACTGAAATCATTTGAGTTATAGTAGTTTTTCAATGGAATCCTTACAGTTATCTTTATACAATATCATATCATCTGCAAATAATAAGAAATTTACTTCTTTTCCAATTTGGATGCTTTTTTTTCTTCCTCTTGTTCCATTTATTGGCATATAGTTGCTCATAATAAAATTATTTTAAAATATTAAGACATAACCTATTAATTTGAAAATTTTAATATAGATTATCAAAATAAGAGACTAATGGGGTTCAAATATCATGGATAACCAAAAGACACACTAGAAACTATAGTTGAGAGGCAGTCAAGGTTCAGCTACAAATATCCGTATTAGGCTTAATCTTTTTGTCATTCCACCATATTCCTCTTTAAATTCAGTCTGTAGCAAGCCATGTTGAAATTTGGATATTGATAATTATATATAATTTTGCCTCCAATTCTCCCACCCCTCAGGGACATTTTTTAACATGTGATTTATGCCTGTTAGGGACTGAATGTTTGTGTTTCCTAATATTGCAGGTAGGGCCATTGGTGGTAATAAGTTTAAATGAGGCTATGAGGACAAATCTGGCATGTTGAGATTAGTCCTTTTATAAAAGAAGAAAGAGATATGAAATATATCTGCATTCCCTACCAAGGAAACAACTTATGAGGACAAATCTAGAAGAGAACACTCATCAAGATCCCTACCATGTTGGAACCTTGACCTTGGGCTTCTATCCTTCAGAACTATAAGAAAGAAATATTTGCTGTTTAAGCCACATAGTCTATGGAATTTTGTTATAGCAGCTTAAGATAATGCCTAATGTAACTTTTCAGATCCACAAGTTCAAGGTTGCCAAAGGACTTATTTTACACTTGATAGAGCTTATAGCAAGCATTTTAAGTGATTTGCCTTTAATAAATAAGTTTTCCTTATTTGAAGTTCACTTAAAATTTATTATTTTTTGTTAGAAGATATTTCTTGGAGTTTCAGCAACGTGAATAAATCTGGAGTGGCATTCTTTAATACTTCCTTAACTATTAATACATTAACTTATCAGATTCCTTAGTTATCACCTGAAAATTTGAAGTTTTTTCTTTCTGAAACATGTGGAATTGGAGGGATGTTTTATATGGAGTGGAGGCATCACCACATAAATATCACTTAAGAATAAAAGCATTTTTTTAATACTGTGAAAATCCTGTCACTTGCTTTATTTCTGGAGAAGGGTAAAGAGAGAAAATATTCACTTAAATTTGAGGGGTATCTAAACTGGATGCAACAGTAGCAACAATTCTCTGCCTTTAAGATATCTCTGATACAGAGAGAATGCTTAAACTTCCTTGTTTGGATATTCAGGAGTTTAATTTTTCCCTAAATCAAGATCAATCATTTTTTAAGTATATTTTATTTAAAATATTTTTTAAATTTTATTTTTAGAGACAGGGGATGGGAAGGATAAAAGGGGGAGAAAAACATCAATATGTCAGAGATATATCATTTGGTTGCCTCTCACACATCCCCAGCTTGGGACCTGGCCTACAACCCAGGCATGTGCCCTCACTGGGAATCAAACCAGTGATCTTTTTGATTCACAGGCCAGCACTCAATCCACTGAGTCACACCAGCCAGGGCTTAAGTATACTTTATTGATTATGCTGTTACAGTTGTCCCAATTAACCCCCCTGTCTCCCTCCACATAGGACCCCCTTCCCTCCAGCAATCGCGCCACTTTAATTTGTGTCATGGGTCATGCATGTAAGTTCTTTGACTTTACCCTTTCCTATACTATTCTTAACACCCCCCTGCCTATTTTGTTCCTATGAACTATGCTTCTTGAGTCCTGCACCATTTCCCCTTTC
The DNA here is from genome assembly GCF_987537825.1 of Furipterus horrens. Taxonomy (NCBI): domain Eukaryota; kingdom Metazoa; phylum Chordata; class Mammalia; order Chiroptera; family Furipteridae; genus Furipterus; species Furipterus horrens. The sequence goes on along the minus strand of NW_028327171.1, from coordinate 126,449,535 downwards.
TCCCCCTTCCCCCTCCGAGCTGATAACCCTCTAAATGACCCTCATACCTATGATTCTGTTCCTATTTTTGTTTGCTTTGTTGAATTTTGTTTTTATTTTTTAGATTCAGTTGTTGATATTTGTGAGTTTGTTGTCATTTTAATGTTCATAGTTTTGATATTCTCTTTCTTAAATAGTCCTTTTAACATTTCATATAATAAGGGCTTGGTGATGATGAACTCTTCTAGCTTTACCTTGACTAGGAAACATTTTATCTGCCCTTCCATTCTAAATGATAGCTTTGCTGGATAGAATAATCTTGGTTGTAGGTTCTTGCTTTTCATCACCTTGAATACTTATTGCCAGCCCCTTCTTACCTGAAAAGTTTCTTTTGAGAAATATGCTGATAGTCTTTTGGGAACTCCTTTGTAGGTAACTTTGCTTTTCTATTGCTGCTTTAAGATTCTCTCATTATCATTAACTTTGAGCATTTTAATTATGATGTGTCTTGGTGTGGCTCTCTTTGGCTTCAACTTGTTTGGAACTAGATTTATATGTCTATTTCCATTGCCAAATTAGGGAAGTTTTCCTTCATTATTTTTTCAAGTAAGTTTTTAATTTCTTACTCCCTCTCTTCTCCTTCTGGCACCCCTATGATTCAGATGTTGATATGTTTAAAGTTGTGCCAGAGGCTTCTAATCTCATTTTTTCAATTTTTCTTTCTTTCTCTGTTCCAGGTGAATGTTTATTTCCTCCTTTTGTCCCAAATCATTGATTTGAATCACAGCTTTCTTCCTATCACTACCGGTTCTACATATTATTATTATTAGTTTTGTATAACCTTCACTTCTTTCTTTATTTTGTAGCCATACTCAATTATTTCTCTGAGCATCCTGATCGCCAGTGCTTTGAACTCTTCATCTGATAGGTTGGCTATCTCTGTTTCATTTAGTTCTTTTTCTGGGATATTTTTTCTCTACTTTCATTTGGGTCATATTTCTTTGCCTCCACAATTTGGCAGCCTCCCTGTGTTTGTTTATGTGTACTGGGTAGAGCTGCTTTAACTCTGTGTCTTGGTAGTATGGCCTAATGTAGTAGGTGTCCTGTAGGGTCCAGTGGTATAGCCTCCCACATCACCAAAGCTGAGTACTTGAGGGGTGCCCCTTGTGTGGGCTGAGTACACCCTCCTCTTGTAGTTGAGCCTTGTTTGCTGTTGGCAGATGAGAGGGAGGAATTTACAGAGGCCAGTCAGTGGGAAGGACAAGCTGTGACCACTGACCACCAACTTCTGTCCTCTGTGGAGGATCAGCTATGTAGGGGCATGGTGGTGGTGCTCCATACATTGTGGTCTGTGGCTGTATACTGGGTTCCCTGGCTCTGGGGTTTCTCACGTGGTGCAGGCCAAGGTCAGCCTCCACTTGCATTTTGCCCAGGGCCACCATACCTGAGCTACAAAGCAATCTGAAATGGCTGCTACATGTGCTGGGCTTGGATATTCCCAGGTGAAGCCAAGCTGTGACTCTAAGTTGACTGTTGGTATTGCCAAGCCTGGAACTCCCTGAGGCCAGCTGTTGCTTGTTTGAGAGGATTTAGGAAGTTGTGACTCATGAGCCAAGACTAGCCATTCATAGGGGAAAGCAGCTATGGTAGGCCCGTAAATTGGGTGGTGTAGAGTCTCTGGGGATCTACAGGGCACGTCAAACAGAGTTAGCCAGGTTGATGGAATCCCAGATATGACATCAGCTTGCCAGCTCTGTGGGGGGGGGGGCAGTGGGGAGGGGTTATAAAAGAAACAATGAACTCTGCTTGCCTTGATGCCAGACACTTCAGTTTCTCCCTGTGTACAAGTGGTGTCTTTCAAGTTGCTACACAGGTGCTGAAACTCAGGGGAAGTGAATCTGTGTAGGTGAGCCCATATGTGGGTTTTTTAAGAGGAACTATTTGGGGCTTCATAAGTTGCTTCTATTGACTCAACCCCTGCTGGTTTTTGCAGTCATAAGTTGTGAGGACTTATCTTCCTGGCATTGGAACCCTGGGCTGAGGGCCTGGTGTGGGGCTGGGACTCCTTGCTCCTGAGTTATCCCTTCCAAATTTTTATCTACCATATGTAGGTGTGGGAGCAGCCCATTCCACATCTGTGCCCCTCCTACCCATCTCAATGGATGTGGTTTCTATAATTCTATAGTTGTCAGACTTCCACTCGACCTGACTTCTGATGGCTCTGGCTAATAGTTGTTCTATATTTTAGTTGTAATTTTGATGTGGTTGTGTGAAGAGGAGAGCCAAGCCTGCCTATGCTCCATCTTGACCAGATCCCCTCATTAGTTTTTACTGAGATAAAAGAATAAAGAACAAGGAAGCTCAATAACATCAAATGTATTTAATGCAGAAAATAAGGCCGTATTTCTCCTTTCAAATGAAAATTTTACATTAAAATCTTTAGAAACCATAGTTGTTTTTCCTCTTTATTTCACCCTTCTCCTTCCCCTAACAGGAGCCCCAGGAACCTGAGCATCACTAACCAGATATACTATCCAGCCACCCCTTTCAAAAAGGGCTCTATGGCCAATAGGCTGGCCTGAGTCAGCCTGCCCTCAGCAACAGGACACAGTGACCACGTTATCAGGGAGACTGGTACTGAGGCTGCTACCAGTCAAAGAGTTGAACATTGTGTTTTGGGTCTAGGATGACTTGCACACCCTGGTCAGTGTAGTTTCTGACCACCATAGACAGGAGTCTTGGAACACCAGTCTTATTGGATGATGCTGCATGTCTATGATCACTTTGATCATAAACAGCATGAATGTCATTCCCATAACAACTGGAATAAAGACAAAATTGAAGGTGATGACCTGTAGGAGGCAGCAGTCCTGGTCAGGGTTGGTGTGGACATCTTTGTTCTGAACAGGAGGCTACATCCCCAACCCCCAACCCCCATCTTTTATCCAGGGGGTTATTTTTTGAACTTGAAGTTGAGTTCCCACCTTGGTTCTTGTCTGTTCCCAACAATATTTCTGCACCAGAAAAGTAAGCATTTAGAATTATTTAATGTGTTGGGCATGCTTTTCTGGAATGGCTAGGTTTTTGGATATTTGAGCAGCATACTCTTCCACTGATGGGAACTTGGGTTGTTTCCAGATCTTGGCTATTGTAAATAATGCCACTAGGAACATAGTGGTGCATATGAATTGGTGTTTTGGCATTCTTAGAATACATTCCCAGAAGTGGGATGCAGGACAAAGGCAACTCAATTTTTAATTTTTTGAGGAAATTTCCAGTTTTCAGTATTTTACTCTAAAAATGGGCAAGTCTTTGCCTTGATAGAGTATAATGTATTTCATACCATGTTATGGGGAACAGCCACAGGTTCTCTGCTCACATATCTTAGCAAGTTCCCTCCTCCCTTACTACTTCATTCTCATGGATTTCATAATCTTCACTGCACTTCTGTACCCAGTATCAAGAGGTAGCACTCTTAGTAATCACATCGTTCACCCTCTCTTCACCACTACAACTAAATGTAGGGAAGCATAAGTACACAAACTATATGATGCTTCAAGATGATTAACAAATCTAAGAAACTAATTCAGTCTAAAAGGAAAACAGATGGGCATCTGTTGCTTTTGAAAATTCTAGCTAAGATAACCACCCGAGGAAAAGTCATACAATTTTGCTGAAACCCGAAGCAAGAGATTTTGCAGCAAACTGATACTCGATTAAAAGAGGAGACAACACAGGAGTTCAAGGAATTAAAAGTCAGCCCCTCCAGGAGCCATGGCACAGCTCCCCTGGCTCTGTGGCAGTGTCACTACTCAAGTCGCAGCTCTCATGATGGAAAAAAGCATTCTGATGTCCTTGACACACTATGGACATGAACAATTACATATTTAAAAGCTTATTACATATTTAGAAGATTTGTTTACATGATTTACAAAATAAACCATAAGACTACACCACAGTCATACAAAGATGTATATTTCATGTGTTCTTCATGCAAGCACTGCAAAGACATGCATCAAAGTATGTAGATATATTAATCTGTTACAGGAAGGAAGTGAAAATTTGGAAACTGCAGTCCAGTCTACCATAGTCTCCCTTTTTGTTCACATCTATTAACTCCCCTGACATATGCAAATTCCTCATCACAACCAAGACATATCAATAATGTTCATGTCACCCAATAACTGCTTAAATCTCAACCTTCAGAATCTCATGCTCTGTATTATGACTATATACAGTTCTCTCAGAAACCTATGAAGTGAAAAGACAATTTATCTGTCTTTCATACTCCTAGTAAAGCAGGTACATGCCAAACATAACAATTCCATTTGGAAAGGAGACAAGGAAGTACATAGAATACTGATTCATAACAATTCTAAAATCCTTGGGGGCAAAGGTTGAAAAGTTTCTCTACCCAGAGTTGTAGAAATGTTTCTTAATTAAACCTCTCTTTAAATTTCTTGTGAATAGATCCCAACAACACTTTGCTTTGCCCTATGAGGCCATGCTTATTATATACTATGGTCTTCTATTACATATAAATTACCTCAAGTTACTCACTTCCACCTTGGAAGAGCTTTCCTTGATAGCATGTAGTTTTATTTTAGAAAACTAGCTACAAAAGAGATTATATGTGTGTATACATTACAATAAGCCTATTAACATATTTATTTTCTCATAAATTATCAGGAAAACACAAACAAATCAAAAACACTAAAAAAAAGTGATAACATTCTCATCTATCTATTTGTCAAAAGTAGTTCATATCTGGTATTGTAGAGTTTGCAGGGAAACCGTCACTTACATAGTTGATGAGAGTATAAATTGTTAAACCTTCTTAGAGAGCAATGCATTTGTGCCTAAAATAAAAAGTATGTATCCTTTGAGTATTTGCTGAGAATTTATCTACTGGGCCTACCATCAAGAAAGTCAAGTTACATATGTGAAGAGTTCATTGTAGCATATTGCAATGGCAAAATTTTTAACATCATCAACATTTATGTTAATATATCACTCTCTAAACATTGTGTATTACCTACAATAGAATCCTCTGCAATTATTGAAAAGAATGAAAAAGATTAGTATTTGCAGACAAATACTGTGCCTGAGGTACATTCTTAAGTGGAGAAGAAAATGAAGTGAATAATGTAGTGGTGCAGTAACTACTTTTATATATTAAAAATATGTTCAAGCACTGTTTTATTTTATTTTTTGACACACATTTTTTCCACCTAAAAGACATAAATGGATAAGTTCACAAGGTATGGATTGAGAGAGATGTCTACTATTGTTTCTTTTATGACTTACAAAGTTTTAATTTTTTTACAATACTCAAATGTTACTTAAAATGAAAGAAAAAAAATAAAAATGGTCATCCTGCCTATAGAGAGTTAGTTAATGATTAAGAAAATATTTTATATGTTTCAAATGAATATATAGATTTTAAATGTTTAAGTATAGGATAGTGGATGCAAAATAGAAATCATACATGATACCAGACATCAAACAATACTACAAAGCCACTGTGATCAAAACAGTCTGGTACTGGCATAAGAACAGACATATAGATCAGTGGAACAGAATTTAAAGCCCAGAAATAAACCCAGGCCTCTATGGTCAACTAATCTTTGATAAAGGAAGAAGGAACATAAAATGGAGTGAGAAGAGCCTCTTTAACAAATGGTGCTGGGAGAACTGGACAGGGACGTGCAAAAAAATGAAACTAGACCACCAACTTACACCACACACAAGAATAAACTCAAGATGGATTAAAGACTTAAATGTAAGCCATGATACCATAAAAGTCCTAGAGGAAAACATAGGCAGGAAAATTTCAGATATCACACGTAACAATATCTTCACGGATACATCTCCCAAGGCAAGAGAAATAAAGGAAAAAATAAACAAATGGGACTACATCAAACTAAAAAGTTTCTGCTCAGTAAAAGAAAACATCAGCAAGATGAAAAGGAAACCAACCATATGGGAAAACATATTTGCCAATGATATCACAGACAGGGGACTGATCTCCAAAATATATAAAGAGCTTATACGACTCAACATCAAGAAAACAAACAACCCAATTAAAAAATGGGCAAAGGACCTGAACAAACACTTCTCCGAAGAGGACATACAGAAGGTCCATAGGCACATGAAAAAATGCTCAACATCATTGGCCATCAGAGAGATGCAAGTAAAAACCACAATGAGATACCACCTTACACCTGTCAGAATGGCCATCATCAACAAATCAACAAGCAACAAATGCTGGCGAGGATGTGGAGAAACAGGAACCCTACTGCACTGTTGGTGGGAATGCAGACTGGTGCAGCCACTATGGAAAACAGTATGGAATTACCTCAAAAAACTAAAAATGGAACTGCCATTTGAACCAGTGATTCCACTGCTACGATTATACCCGAAAAATCCTGAAACCCTAATTCAAGAGAACTTATGTACCCCTATGTTCATAGCAGCCCTGTTTACAATAGCTAAGTGCTGGAAACAGCCTAGGTGCCCGTCTGTGGATGAGTGGATCAAAAAACTGTGGTACATCTACACAATGGAATACTATGTAGCAGAAAGAAAGAAGGAACTCCTGCCATTTGCGACAACATGGATGGAATTAGAGAGAATTATGCTTAGTGAAATAAGCCAGGCAAAGAAAGCAAAATACCATATGATATCACCCAATACAGGAAACTAAAGAGCAACACAAACAAACGAACTAAATAGGCAAAGACTAGAATAGTAGTCAGTAGGGGGTAGGGGGGAGGGAGATAAGGGGGATAAGTAAGGGAAGGGTCAGGTCAAGGAATGTATATGAATGACTCATGGACATGGACAACAGGGAGGGATATAATTGTGGGAGAAGGGATGGGCTGGGAGAGGGGAGCAATGGGGGAAAATGGGACAACTGTAATTGAATAACACAAAATAAAATTTAAAAAATATAAAAAAAGAAAAAGAAAATCATAAAACAAACAAACTTTAGATTTGATGATACATGTCAAGCAGAATGATGTATCACCTGAAAGGATAGTAGTGAGTGACCATTCTATTCAGGATGCAGTTTAGATAGTGATTGGGTGGCGTATTTATGAAGTTTACATAGTGATTGGGTGTCATATTTATGAAGTCAGTATGAGCCTAATTCTCAGTTCTAACATTTACTAGTTGTGTGATCTTGGGCTTGATTTTTATTGTTTCTCTGACTCAATTACCTAACCAATAAAATACAGTTGATATAATAACACCTGCATCACAAATGATTTGTGAGCATTAAATGAAATACTACACAAAAAAGCTTTTAGGACAATGCCTGACAAATAGTAAGCTATAAATAATGTTAGGTGATATTATTGTAATTTTGTAATTAGCAAGATTTAAGGAAGCATTAGCTGTGGCAATAGTAGGTTGTCCTTTTAAGAATACCACTGACATGACTAAGGGAGGGAATGAGGCTCAGCAGAACTCCACAGCATTCTGATAGTGCTTTATTCCTACTTCATTTGCAGCTCTTTCTTTTTAGAGTGTCAAGAAAATGGAAGCTGGTAACCTCTGGTTGATAGGTCACACTTTTTCCTGTCTTTCTTATGAAATTTTAATGAAAGTAGATAATTCTGTAGACTCAATATATTTGCAAAAAAAAAATGGTTAAGAATTTGATACATACAAAAAAATATTTTCTCCCTGAGTAGATAAATTTAATAATAAAAAAGGCAAGTCCATTTTTAATTTTTTGAGTTATCTCCATATTGCTTTCCACAGTGTCTGCACCAGTCTGCATTCCCACCAACAGTGCACTTGTTGTTTATCGATTTATTCCACTTCTGGGATTATATCCAAAGAAACCCAAAACACGGTATTGAAAGAACATAAACACCCCTATGTTCATTGTAGCATTATTTACAATTGCTGAAATATGGAAGGAAGCAACTGAAGTGTCTATTCAGTACAGGGGTCCCCAACACTTGGGCTATGGACTGGTACTGGTCCATGGCCTGTTAGGAAGTGAGCCACAGAGCAGGAGGTAAGAGGCAGGGGAGTGATCAAAACTTCATCTGTATTTACAGCTGCTCCCCATTGCTCGCATTTCTGCCCAAGCTCTGCCTCCTGTCAGATCAGCTGTGGCATTAGATTCTCATAGGAGTGTGAACCCTACTGTGAACTTCACATGTGAGGGATCTAGGTTGTGTGCTCCTTATGAGAATCTATGCCTGATGAGCTTAGGCGGAGCTGAGGCAGGGATACTAGCACTGGAGAGTTGCCGCAAATACAGATTGTCATTAGCAGTGAGGTTTGTCTGCACAGAGACCATAATAATCTGTGCTTGCAGACTCATATCAAAACCCTATCAGCGAGTGGCAAGTGACAATTAAGCTGCATCTGGTGGCAGGCTTTATAGTGGCAAGTGGATTGATGTACTTCAATTATACAGTTGCATCTGCTGGCACACATTAAATTATAAACTGACACTTATTTTAGTCTGTGTGTGGCCCACCCATTATTTTTTTACCACTTCCATCTGTACCTCTTTCCCACACTGCTCACTGTCTCAGTCACAGTTTTGGGAAGCCCACAGTCTAACCCTATCCAAAAATCCTTTAAAAAGTTTCACTAGAGAGCTTCTTTGAAAGGGAAAACACCTAATGATGAAACAGCAGAAGACTCTAAGATTGTCTACCAAAAGGAAGTTGCAGTTAAAAGAAAATACCAAGAATCCTACTTAAGTCATGGGTTCATTGCAACAGGTGATTCACATTCTCCAAGCACGCTTTGTATAATATGTGGTGACTGGCTATCCAATGAAGTCATGAAACCTTCAAAACTGCTTTGCACATGGAGACCAAGCACCCTACATTGAAAGACAAGCCTTTGGAGTTTCTCAAAATAAAACAAAATGTGAACATAAAGAACAGAAGCAATTATTGAAGGTTACCACTTCATCAATTGTGTCTGCAGTGAGTGCACTTTTCTTAGTGACTAACCTCATTGCTAACACTAAGAAGCCCTTTACTACTGGTGAAGAGGTGATCCTGCCTGCTGCTAAGGGTATTTGTCATAAACTTTTAAGAGAGGCTGCAGTTTGAAAGGTGGCACATGTTCCTCTTTCAGATAGCACCATACTAGGTGATTTGGTGAAATAGCAGAGGGTATTGAGGCATAATTATTAGAAAAAAAAATGAGTTACTGTGGTATGCAATCCAGGTTGACGAGTCTACCAATGTTAATGACAAGACAACGATGCTTGTTTTCATGCAATATAATTTTTAGAAGGATGTTCATGAGACTATGGCTTGTGAACTTTTGTTGGCAACCAACACCACAGCTGCAGAACTATTCAAGTCTTTTCATGATTACGTATCAGGAAAAGTTAATTGGTCATTTTGTGCCAGTATACGCATGGACAGAGGCTGCCATAACTGGATGGATTTCTGGTTTCATTACTTGGGTCAAAGAGTTGCTTCTGAATGAGAGTCTACACACTGCGTCATCCATAGAGAAATGCTAGTTTGCCAAAAAATCTCACCTGACCTTAACAATATTTTGCAGGATATGATTAAAAACATCAGCCACATTAAAGTACAAGCTTTTAACTCATGTTTATGTAGCTCTGTGAGGAGATGCATGCAGAGCACACATGTCCTCTCTTTTACACAGAAGTGAGATGGCTTTCTAAAGATAGGTCACTGGCTAGAGTTTCTGAGTTATGAGAGCTGCTCCAGAGATTTCTTTTAGAAAACAGTCACCAATGGCAGCACATTTTAGTAACACAAAATGAGACGCAAAACTCGCTTACTTGTGTGACATATTTAACTGGCTCAATGAACTCAACTTGTCACCTCAGGGGAGAATGACAACTGTGTTTATGTCAGCAGAGAAGCTGAACTGGAATTATGGTAGTGATGAGTGAACATTGGGATTTTTGACATGTTCGAAACATTAGCAGAGGTTTTCAAAGAGACTGAGCCAGGGCCTTCTTTCTCCAAGCTGGTGAATGATCCCATATATCAGTTTTCAAAAGAGTTTAAGCATTACTTCCCAACCATAAAAGACCCCCAAGTTGGGAAGAAATGGATCCTAGACCCATTTGTGAACAAGCCAGATGAATCGACTTTGTTTGTGTTAGAAAGGACCAACTGCTTGAGATTGCAACTGATGGTGGCCTTAAAAGTATGTTTGAGGTTATTTCAAATCTCCATGCATTCTGGATTGAAGTCAAAGTGGAATATCCTGAGATTGTCACAAAAGTACTGAAAAGCCTGATTCCATTTCCAACATCCTATCTTTGTGAAGTAGGGTTTTCTGCAGTGATGGCAACCAAAACAAGATTATGGAGTAGACTGGATGTAAGCAGCACACTTTGGGTGTCATTGTGTTCATCACCCCCTGATGGGACTGTCTAGTTGCAGGAAAACAAGCTCAGGGCTCCCACTGATTATACATTATGGTGAGTTGTATAATTATTGTATTATATGTTACAATGTAATAATGATGGAAATAAAGTGCACAATAAATATAATGTACTTGAATCATCCTGAAACCAATCCTCCCTACCCAGGTCCATGGAAAAATGGTCTTACATAAAACTGGTGCTTGGTGCCAAAATGGTTAGGGACTGCTGGATCAGTAGATGAGTAAATAAAAACAACAATGCAACATTTATACAATGGAGTACTACTTGGCTGTAATAAAGAAGAAAATTTTACCCTGTATGACAGCATGGATGGAGCTGGAATTAAGCCAGTCAGGGAAAGACATACCATATGATTTCACCCATATATGGAATCTAATGAACAAACTGAAGTAACAAGTAAAATAGAGACAGACTCATAAAATGTAGGTTGACAGCTGTGGGGGATGGTTAGAGGGTGAAAGGATGAAGCAAAAAAAGAAAATAACTCTTGGACATGGACAACAGTGTGGTGATTACAGGGGGGAGTGGTATAAGGGGAATAAGTAGTAATGGAAAAAATTTTAAATAAAATAAAAGTAAAACCAATAGCATTAGTACGTGAAAGCACTCCTCATCTCTAATATCAATATTAATTTTGGGAAAAATTATTTAAATGTTTATATATGTTGATGGTGCATATCCCTGGCTCGTGTTACGTAAATTAAGAAAAATACACACTCAATAAAATTCAAATTCATATTGCCCTTGTAATCCCTGTCTCAGTTGTTCTGCCAAATACAATCTCCAGCAGAATTGTAAGCCACACTGCTTTTGCTTTTACAGTCATTGATGATTTTGGTCAATCACTTTGCAGCACCCTTTCACATGCCATACAGAAACTATCTTTCATCTTTTCACACAAAAATAAAATTTTAAATATAAATGATATACACATATAGATAAGCAACTTTTTCACCAATGCTCTATCAAGTAAAAAACCAAATGCAGACTAGGTAAGGAGAGACTTTATATGAAAGGATTCCAGCATGGAAGGAGGAGTGGGTACAGAAGGGGGGGGGGGACTCCTGCAGAGGGAGAACATTGTGACTGGAAGACATGCAAGTGTCACAAAGGTTCAGCAAAACAGTTTTTCTTTTATAGAGGGGGTGAATGAGGCAAGAGTAAACTAGGGGTGGGGCAGTGGTATGAAAGGGGGTGTTGTGATTGGATGATACATCAGATACCATTTTACTGAGGCCAGTATACTCTCAGGAGGGTCTGTGTGCTGGCTTAGTTGGGAGGAGCAAAAGTCAGAGACCTGGGGGAAAGAGAAAAGCTTAACTGAAGTTCGATTAACAAGCTATGGAAATAAACAAAGACAAACAAAATGTGATCAGTAAAGGTTATACTCTGAGCTTGCTAGAGTAAGCGAGTTAGCCACCATTATTTGGGTTTGGCAGGGACTGAAAAGCAGGCAGAGGACTAGGAAAGCTTTATACTAGAAAATAGGGAAAGCTTCAGGTGTGCCACAGTGAAGGCTGTTGTCATGGTGAAGCTGAAAGCAGGCTAACTAGTAGCAGATATCTTATGTAATTGATTAGGGGTGTATATTTGGCTTTCTCTGATTCATCCTAAGTTGAAACAGAAACAAAACTCAAGGATGCTATCAGTTATTAATTAAGTTCTTACATTCTGAGGGCTGACTGCTATAGAAACTATTGTATAACTTCCTGGATTGTCAGTGGAGATAGCAACCTGGTTTCCGGAAAGTCTGACTGTGAGTGGGCTGGCTTTCTGAGTTCTTGTTGTAGAGAACACATTAGATGCCTCAGCAGGTTGCTGCATGTGTAGATCAAAGGTTTGGTTTTATTTGTGATACGTGGGCCTGCCATGGTTCATTTGTCATTCCCTCTCTCAGAGCATTTTTGTTTGCTAAATCAGTAAGGACAAAACAATTCAGAAAATCATTTATTAGAATAAAAAGGGGAATTTGGAGGGTCTACGTTTAGACTTGTAATAGGTAAACAATAAAGACATCCAAGGAATCTTATCTAAGTTATAAGGGGAAGATATATATATATAAATATAAATATATATATATATATATTTGCTTTGTTTTGTTTTACAATAAGCCATTTTCCAGTAACATGAAAGGTTGAGGGGATTTTTTTAACCTTCACTGTTTTCAGTCTCACAGGGTTCATGTAAAATTCAACAATCTCACCTCTGACCATCATTTACACAGCCATATCCAACACATGTAGATAGAAATGTAAGTCTTAATTATGGAAATAAACTTCTCACAAAAATTAATCTGAACATCTCTATTATATAGTTTTAATTTTTTATCTCAAAAGACAAAATATTTTATTTTGAGTCTTACATTTAGTTTTTGAAAAAGATAAAATGTTTGGTAGCATGTTCAGGGCTTCTCATTGTCCCTCCCAATAATACACTTACTTATAAGGCATTTGAGGAAGTTTACAAAAATGTTACTCACCTAATGAGATTGACTGCATTTTAAGTTTGTTGAATATAAAGACTTTAGACGATCATGAATATAAACACTTCTTTCCATGTTACTGAGATTAATAGGTGTTTTTCCCATGTTGGCCATAGATTGACTCCTTAGGTTTTGATTCCCTTACCTTCAGTGTTAAGGGCTCAGACATCTTTCTATGCAGCCCTTAGTTTCAATGACTGCCTTGCCAGTCTTGTAAATCTTCAGGGAGCAGTGCTATGAACCTATATAATAGACACTCTAGTTTAGGATCTATCAAGAGTGCATTATAATTTAGAGCTAAAAAAATGCAGAAAAAGGTTCACTCATAGGACCATTCATTATCGCTCCCATTGATTTCCTTAAATTTAACCCCATGTGGCCATAATGGAAGAGCCTCAGGAGATTTGAAAGGGCTTTTACAAAAAATGTGATTGCCTTGTGTGGACATCTCTTTGATCACCTGAAAGTCAAATAAGTTAGATGGTAGCATTTCCATTGATGCGCTCTCATTATTTAATCTGTATCAGAGCAGTATGAACATGTCAACCCATTTTGACCTTAACTCAATGTGAGGCTTCAAAATTGAGCCATAACTCATTTTGAAAAAATAATTTTATAAAAGGGAAAGAAATATTTGCAGATGGAAAACAGCATTCTAAAATTTAATTTCTCAAAAGTTGTATTTATGATACAGGGAGATCTGATTAAAATCACCGGGGAGAAGTAGGAGGGGCTATAAGAGGAGTTTGCTGAGGCAATGGAAAGCAGCATAGGATGGGATTGGCTGAGAATCGAAATGCATCCAGAGCCAATGGGAATGAAAAAAGGGCTGCCTTTGGCTGACAAGTTTTGTGGGCTCCTGATCTGGCTTTCTCTCAGGCTCTGACTAGGGCTCTCAGGCTCCTGGACTGGCTGGCTCTGGCTCTCAGGCTCTCTCTTCCTCCTTGAGGATGCCTGGATGACTGCACTTCAGCTGCCTGCATTTTGCAAGGGAAAGTATTTTGGATGGGAAGGAACTCCAGGCACAGCCTAGGGTTTGGCTGGCCTGGAAGAGGGTGGCAGGTTTATTCTTTGGATGTTCTAGAGGGGACAACCTCTGAAGCAGAAACCTGCCATCCTTCTAGAATTGTGTAGATTTTGTGTATTATGTTGGTTTAGTTTATAAACTAATCCTATAGAAATAAAATAGCTGAAAACTAACAGGGGGAATGCTAGGAGAACCTAGGAGTTAGAGGTTAGCCTTAATTGATAGATTTAAGTGAGTAAGGCTGTGACTTCGTAGGTTTAAATGACTGCTTTTGAATAAAGACTCCTTTCCTTTATTACTAAAACCTTTGCCGCTGGAATTTTTCCTAGAGAGTGGTGGCAGGCAGCAGGACCCCAACTGCTTTTTGGTTAAAACATTAAAATATAAAATGCATGGTATGAAAGAGCTAGTGGACAAAACACAAGGTCATGTGAAGGCAAATATGATCAGAATGGATCAAAGAAGTATATTCTAGTGTTCCTTTTGTGAAAGGGAGCACTTAAACCCTATACTTTTTAAGATGCTAGAGAAGATCCTTATCTCCCAAGATATATAACTATGATAGTTTAAATGTTAAAGCATACCATGTTCATACCCAAATCCTCAAATATACTCATATATGGGGAAAAATAACTGTGTAAGCATCTGTGAATTATTAATCTTTGCATATGTAGAATTTTTATGTATTTGTTTTATATCAGTAGGGCTCCATAAAATGGGAAATGTTAATGGGGATGTAAAATACAGCATAGTGAGAATAGTCAATAATATTGTAATAACTATGTATGGTGCTAAGTGGATACTAAACTTATTGGGTACATCATAAGTTATATAACTGTCTAACCATTGTGCTACACACCTGAAACTAATATAATATTGAATGCTAACTATAATTTCAAAAAAATTTAGATTAAAATAACCTAAAATAAGTTTTAAAAAAGAATTAAAATGTCATAGACTATTGTAGTTAATAGCCAAGACCAAAATATGGGCATCTTTAGGATGAGATCGAGGAAGAATTTTTTTTTTTTAATGTAGCAGAATGGATAAATGAGAGATACCAGAAAAATTCCACAAAATATAGCACTGGCTGTAAGTATTAAGATAATTTTGCTATTAATTCTGAATCAGAGTCTAAAAGAAACCAAGGATTACTCAATTAGATTATAGAAAAGTTGAGATCTTAGACAGCACAGTCCAGTATAAAAAATCAGACATGGGCCCTATATTTCCTGCATAGACAGAAAAGGGGAAGCAGAGATGGAATCAGTGGGAGTGTAAGTAATCATGTTTCAAATTCTGTGCTTATTCAATTTAGCTCTCCAAATCCATAACAATTAGAATGGCCTAGTATATTCTTTAATCTACGCAGTTCATTGTTTTATTAAATAACAAAACTATTAGAGAGGTTACATGTGCCCCACCTATATCCCCTTATCTCTACCAATTTTGTGCAAGCTAACCTGAATTCCAACTGCTAGAACCTGTACTCTTTTACTGAGATGTTTGTCAAGTGAGTACATTTCATCAACTTAAGCAAGAAACTAGTTGTGCTGAGGACTTAGGATCACTTGGGAGCAGTGTTTAAATAATGACTACAGGGAGGTGATCTCTTTGTCCCTGTGCAGTTTAACTTGGAGACATGAACTTCACACTGGTTCCTAAGGTTTCCCCAGCAAAATTAAACTTCAGTGATTCACAGTGGTAGCTGGCTTGATAATGTCTTCCACACCTTGTCTTATTTCCCATCCCCTTCATCTTTCAAACAAACAACCTGCAAGAACCCCTTGCTTCAGGTCTACCATTGAGGAACATAAACACAAAAATCAATTAGGTTGTTTTATTTTATTTATTTATTTTTAATATGCTTTATTGATTATGCTGTTATAGTTGTCCTAATTTCTTTTCCCTTTGTTCCCTTCCACCCAGTGACCCCCCTCCCTCCACCTGCCCCCCCTTTTAGTCCTTAGCTATTGGTTGTTCATATAGTTCTTCTCAACATCTTCCTATCTACTCCACTCCCTCTTACTATGCTTCTTAATTCCTGTACCATATCCCTCCATTCCCCCCTTCCCCCTCCCCGCTGACCTCCCCCCAAAATGTTACCCATATCTATACTTTTCCCACTCTTGTTGCCTACTCAGTTTGCCTTTGTTTCGATTCCCTAGCTTCTGTTGTTGGTTGTTGTGATACAGTTTTCATTTTAATGTTCATAGTTTTGACCCTCTTTCTCCTAAGCAAGTCCCTTTAACATTTCATACAACAGTGGTTTGGATCTGATGAACTCCTTCAGTTTTACTTTGTCCTGGAAGCACTTTCTCTGTCCTCCTATTCTGAATGACAATGTCACTGGGTAAAGTAATGGTGGTTGTAGGTTTTTGATTTTCATTACTTTAAATACTTCTTTCCAATCCCTTCTTACCTGCAGAGTTCCTTTTGAGAATCAGCTGATTCTTTTGGGGACCCCTTTGACATAATTCTCTTCTTCACTCTTGCTGCTTCTAAGATTCTCTCTTTATCCTTAATTTTTGACATTTTGATTATAATATGTCTTGGCGTGGTTCTCCCTGGGTCCAGTTGTTTTGGAATTCTCTGTGCTTCCTGGACCTGTAAGTCCATTTCCTTCCCCAAGTCAGGGAAGTTCTGCTTCATTATTTTTTCACATAATTTTTCAATTTCTAGTTCTTCTTCTTCACCTTCCGGCAACCTTATGATTCAGATGTTGGCCCGCTTATAGCTGTCCCATAGGTTTCTGAGCCTCTCCTCATTTTCCTCACTTTTCATTTCCTCTTTCTGCACTGGTTGACTGTTTGTTCCTTCTCTATGTTCTGATTTGTTGATTTGATCCATGGTTTTCTTCCCCTCACCACTAGTTTCATATGTATTTTCATTCATTTCATCAGGACTAGCCTTCATTTCTTCCCCATGTTATTTAAGATCTGCTGTTAGTTCTGTAAGCATTCGTATAAAGGAAGCTCTGAACTGTGCCTCAGAGATTTTCTATCTGCTGATCCATTAGATTAGATATTTGCTGCTGGTCAGCTGCATCACCAGGATCTCTATCATGATCTGTGCCATCCTGACAGTTTTGTGTTTACCTTTGCTGCCTGGGCAGGGCTGTCACACCTCCTATGCTACTGGGGGCAGAGCCCTGTGCGCTCATCACTACCTGATGTTCCTTCTTACCACACTGTGGCATTTTGTGTGGTGGCGGGGGTCCAAGATGGATTCTTACCATTCTCTCTATGCTGAGAGACTGGGAGCCTCCTCCTCCGTTTCCACACCCTATAGCCCTCACATTCTGAGGCAATGGGGGTCTGCTTTCCCCTGCACTGCAATCACAAGCTGATGGGTTTGGTCTCCAGCCGGGGGTGCTCCCCAGGTGTTTCTCAACTCCCCTTAAATATGGGTGTCTGTGCTCACTGCCATCCTACCACTGTCACCGCAGCTGCCGCCATCAACAGAGCTTGCCTCCATGCCCCAGTTTCACCCCTCCTACCCATCCAGACGAGCACAACTTCTTTATAACTTCATACATTGGACTTCCATGTAGCTTTATTTTGTGGAACTTCTGGTTATTTCTGGTTTTGTGGTAGTTGTATTTCTTCTTAGTTGTGGAGGGAGACAGAGTGTGTCAGTCTATGTCTCCATCTTGGCCGGAAGTCAAATTAAGTTATGTTTATGTAATGTAAATATATCTCAGTTATATCCTCTAATTACAAGGATGTTGCTATAAAATAATATGTTTGGTGAATGGATCTTTGAAATATCTGCTTGGAGAGAGAGAGATAGACAGAGATGAGGAAGAGAGAGGGAAAGAGAGAATTAGAAACTAGATGTTTCAGTGGATATAAGAAAATAAGACATTCTGGTGCAGGCATTTTCAAGAAGCAAGGGATGGTATGAGTATCAGCTTATAGTTGAAGTTAGTGATATGGGCACCTGTACTGAGCCATAGCTCTGGGCTCCGTTCCACATGAACTGTATAGCTGGCCACTGCTGAAGGAGCCTCTGTAGAAGGACAGCCTTCTGGGCTTGAGATAAAACACCTGCTCCTCATTACTTCCTTCTGGGACAGTCTATGTTCAATGAGATCATCCTTTTCTCAATAAAGGCTAGACTCAGTTATGGGAATACAACAGGCAGTGGGTGCCAAGACTTAAAAAAAACAGAATCTGCAGAGAAACATTGATAGGGCATTATTTCAGGCAAAAAGAGAGTTGTACACACCAAATTATATTGGTTTCATATTACTTAGCATTACTGAAACCTCTACAATCCTAAAAAAACTTTCAAGAGAAAAATCAGATCATTTCTCAAAGGACCACAGATTTGTATTTGGTTTCAATGGCTGGCCAGTAACCATTGGCTTGATATTGTGATCCTTCATACAAAAATTTTAGGAAGACCTACTGGAGATTTCCATTGCTATGTAAATAGATCACCAGTATCTTTAAAATTAAGAGTATCTTTAAGCAGTATTCCCACCTATAAAAAATTAATATAATACAGCCAAGAGTATGTTCTCTATGGTTCAAATTCTTCCAGATTATTTTTTCTTGTGCATTTTCAATTGGTAGATTTAAGAATCAGAAATTATCACTTAAGAAATCAAAATGGTTCTTAAAAAAATATGTAATTTTGCCTGAGGCATTTTTTAAAATAAATACATTGTTTTGTGACTTTTAGAAGTTGTTGAGAGTTACTGTCTCTTCTGAAACAGAACAATCTGAGAGAAGAAGGAACAGAGACCACATCCCTAAGATGGCCTGGGTTGATGAGCTTCACATGCCTTCTCTCTTTCTATTAACATTATTCAGTGCTGAAGCATCTTTCCAAAGCCTACTGCCCACACACTAGAAAAGGCAACTACCTTTTCCTTTAGCATATTCTCTCTGATGTTTACACTGCAGGATTTGGGATTCACAGCAAGACTAAATTTGAATTCTTTCCTCTGTCTCCTGTCGTTATTTCTTCTTAACTTCTTAGTGTTCTGATTCTCAATTGATCCACAAGCCTGGTTTAGAATGAGGAAAACATAGACCACATTTAGATAGACTGTGGCTGTAGTTCACACAAGTTGGAAAACCCAACACAGTCAAGAGAGGCTTTTAAAATTTTCTCTAGGGATCTGACTACTTCTCCAAGCAGTCACTACATAACAATGTTTCAATTCCCTCAATTTTTTTTAAGAAGTTAAAAAACAATTTGTTGAATTCAGACCAAGGAAGAAATTGTTTGGCAGTTAATAATAATATTAATGAACTCTCACCATTAGATAATTATGGAAATTTTTATGAATAATGTTAATTTTCATGTTGCTAATACGTCACTATAACTCTTTGAATGATAGTGCCAATCAGAGGTTGTTTGTAAATGTCTGTGTACATCAATTTGAGAGACTCTGATGGAAAGATAGCTCAATTTCTGCTAGTAATTATCAGTAGTAATATAGGGGAAGATGTGATTTCAAATGTTCTGGTTGCCACATTAAAACATTTTTTATAAATAGGTAAATTTAATTTGAGGGACATCACAACACATCCCACATTTTTATTTTGATATTTAATCAACATAAACATTATTAATGAAACATTTTACATTATTTGTAGTATTAAGCCTTTGAAATCCGGTGTGTGCTTTACAATACAGCACATTCCAATTTAGACCAGACATATTTCTAGGGTTCAATAGCCAGCTGTGCCCAGTAGTTATCATGTAGGACCACAGGCTAGCACAGTATCCAGACACAAAATCCAAGAATGGCAAATGCTGCCATTTTTAAGTCTAATAAAACATTCCATTGTTCTGATGATGTTTTAGAGAAAGAAGGCAACTTATGTATACTGTGATGAAACCTCACAGTAGATAATGTATTTTTTCTAAATAAATTGCTTACGTTAAGAATTAGGTCTTTGCTTAGCACTATATTTCTTAGAATCATCTCAACTCACTCCTTGGCATCTACAGAAGGATATGTTGCTTTTTATTTTGTTGACTCTGGGAAATGATTTATTTGGCATTAGGTAAACAATGAAAAAATATGAAAGGTATATATTAAGGGATATTTAAATAGTACACTTGGGAGTTTTTAGAATGAGACCAGTGTAAGGTTGTTGTTTTTTCCCCTCTCCATACTAGAATCAGTTTGGTAAGGTAGCATGGCTACAAAGAGTAATAGAAAATTATTTGCTAGGGCATCTGCTCTTCCACTATCTTGCCTCTATAATCATTCAAAAAAAGAAACAGAGGACATTTTATGGCACCATTTTTGTTGTTTATATGCTAACTGCCTGCTGCAAAGAATGCAGGGAAAGTGCACCAACTTTCCTGTGAATGCCGTGGGCATAAAAGTGTTCTGCTCTGCATCCTGGAAGAAATCATTCCCAGTGAATTTTCTATAGCCATGAAACATCAGCAAAGTATTTGGGACTAAAACAGCAGTTTCTGTATGCTTGTAGAAATGTAAAATATTTTATCTGTTAGGCCATTAATACCAATTTATATGTTTCTGACTATTGGCAACAAAGATGTGAAGCTAATATAACTTATTAAGATTCCTTTCCTCTTTCTTATGGGAGTAATCTTGTATATCTTTCATACATCTTGCATTCCTTCTTCATATTTTTTAAAGATTTTGCTTAACAAAACAGTGTATTATCTTGTCCAGGGATATTTCCACTACCTCTGTTCAACAAAGAATATAATTGGAACTCCTATTGTCAATATTTACTTCTTAGCTCAACAGGACCTGTAAGAATAGATTGATAAAATTTCAACTATAGGAAAAAAATTTTATGCTGATCAATATTTTATATTAATTTATCTCAGTTTTCCACAAATTGTATATAATATCTCTTGCTAATCCTTAAGTCAAATACCAAGGAAACTTGAAATAAGTTATGAAAAGTAAACACACACACACACACACACACACACATAAAAACTTTTCTCTGTAAGAACTCTAAGAAAACAGTGCATTCTACTTATAGTGAATTATAATTCATTTGAAATAGATTCAACACTAGAATTTTGCTTAATTTTGCCTATAGACCTGACATTTTATGTGAAGTATAAAACAATTTCAGAAATTTTCTCCAACCATAGGATTTTTCTTTCACAACGTTCTGGAATATGTGGCTCTAGTGGAAGAATTCAAAATTCAGAATAAATTAAGTCACATTACCTAGAAATTGTTACAAATTTAGAAACATGGTGTAATAAAGAGAGAAATGGAAAGGGATGGTGAAAGTCGATGATAAAGAGATATTACAGAAAAATACCTTAAAATTATTTTTAAAAGCTGGAGAATAGTATAGCCAAACCTAATATTGAGCTGGTGATAGTAGAAAGAGTGAAAATATTTGTACATTTTGGAATGTTCTAAAATCCAATAGCTATTAAAAGTATTTTCTTATGAAGAAAGGGATTTTATATTTGGATAAAGAACTACTCCCAGAGACCTAGCCACTGAAAATGCATATTACATAAAGGAAAAAAAACTACTTCAAAACAGAAATGATGAGAAGAATTTTAAGGAGCAAAAAACAGAAATGGACTAGAATATTATGCATTTTAATTAATTTAAGCTGCATTATATTATATTTAATTAATCCTTTTAGTGCAAATATGTGTGTTCGTGTGTGTGTGTGTGTGTGTGTGTGTGGTTTTCTAATAGGTTCATAGGAAATCTGTTTTTCAAACTATAGTTTTCTATAATATTTTAAGTTATATAAAAGTATTTTTTCCCAATACCAGAGAGTTTTATCTACCTCAACCCCTGGTTCTTCAGTGACTAGATAAAGTGCATTTTATACTATATTTTCTAGTTGTTTTTTATGCTAATAAAAGCAACACATTTTGTTAGAAAAAAAAAAACTGGCCCTCAGATATTATATTCATATGAGAGTCCCAAAGTCCCTGCAAAAGTGTATCTTGCTTTCTGTAATGTAGGTCATTTGATACTCCCATATTAATCCTACCTAGAAATCAACATTCACTCTCCATTACTCTGCACAAATATTCCAAGTACATCATATTCAAATGTATCTCACAGCTAATTCATGTTGCCTAGAGGTTTTATTTGACTTTGTAGGACTTGAACATTTAAAAAGTCTCAGTCTTCCTTTTATGGCATTGCTACCCAATCATTTTCTGTTAGCATTTGATTAAGTTTAAAACAGGTATATATTTGAGGAAACACAGGAAGATATATTTTACAATATAAATAAAATAAAATAAAAGTGCTTTTTAAAAATCTAATACAAGCATGCACCTCTATTTGGAGAATATATTTTGTTCATTAATTAATTGACTTAATTAATTAGAAACTCAATATTCAATTATTAAAAATCAGTTAATAATTAACTATAAGCTATCTTGGATAAGGTCAATAAGCTAGTGAAAATGGCTCAGGGGGAGGATATAAAAATAAGTAAGTTTTGTGCTATCAAGGAAAGTAGTCTATTAATGAAAGCAAGCTATACCTAAACATAGTACAGGACAGAATGTACTAAGTACCATGAGAATGAATAGAAGTATTTTGTACTCAAAGAAGAGAGTATGCCTCTTAGCTGTGATGATTGGAGAGTTTATGCAGTAGGTGACATATTAGAAAAATACAAAAAAGGAGTAATAAAGAGAGTGTCACAACCACCACTATCAACAGTTCAGATACGGGAAATATCAAGTTGTATTTAGAAAATTATGTCCATTGTGAGGAGAGCAGAAATCCCCTTCATAGAGTAGTAAACCATTTTGTGAAGGAACTTGAGAGACCCAGGAATTAGTCCTTGGTTGAGGTGGACTATTCACATATTTTGAGCAGAGCAATTATATTCCATAGTAGAATTGTTGGAGGGGCAGAGCACTGTATAATAATAACTAAAATATCACTGTACGGTTTAATTCATTTGCTCAATAGTCAGCCCTTCAAATTTGGAACTTAAAGATTCAACTATCCATGGATTAAAAATATTTTTTAAAAAGTTACATTGTTGCTAACGTGTACTATGTAGTTAGGGCTACAATGGTTGCTTCTGTATTGAACATGCACAGAGTTTATTTTTTAATTGTCATTATTACCTTAAACAATACAGTATAAGAACTATTTACATAGCATTTATACCATATTAGCTATTATTTTAGCTATTATATGTAACCTAGAGATGATTTAAAGTATATAAAGGGATATGGGCAGGTTATGAAAATACTATGCAATTTTGTATAAGGGACTTGATCTTCAGATTTTGGTATCTATCTACAAGGGGCTTCCTGGAACCAATGCCCCACAGACACTGAGGGATGACTATTTTATTTTGTTATTGCTTTTCAGAAGCTAGTGAGAATTCTTACAGAACCTCTGTATCTCATTGGCTCTCAACTTTAGCTACACATTCGAATAACCCAAAAAGTTTTAAAATGTATTGGTGGCTGGAACCCTTCCTGAGATTTCAATTTAAATCTCCTGATTGTAGTCTGGGCATCTGGAGTTTTGGAAGCTCTGCAGATGATTCAACTTGCCAAGGCTGAGAACTCCTGCATGTGTAAAGCTCACCACAGTGGATCTGCTCACAGGGAGGGGAGTAGGAGAACGTGTGGACCCCTACCACACCAATTCAATTTCATTTGTGAAGCAGAATACCTGGGGAATACTCATAAAAGTACAAAAGCCTTGGTTCCACCCCAAATCTATTGACTAGGAGTCTGAGTGTTGAAGATACAACAGGGCATAACTGATTCTGTTTAAAATCCACTGTCAGAGGTTTCTCTTACACATAGTTTATAAAGATTTTTTATTTCTGCTGTGTTTCCAAGCCTGTTATAAAAGATAATACTTTGATTTGATTAGGACTATGGTTCAGTGCTATTAGTTTTCATCTTTATATTAAAAATAATTAATTACCACTAATTCAAGGCTATATAAAAATATTCTGCTAGTTCCTGATAACTCAAAGAGTCTAGCCATGATCCTTTTCCTTAAGGAGCTATTGATTTAGCGGAGGAAAGAAGTGAATAATTATGAGGTGGTGGCACAGTGGCTAAGTGCTCTAATAAAACTGGAAGTGGCATGAAGGGCTGTCACCGGCAGGAGATCAACAACATTGCCCAAAGAAACCAGTGGAAAGCTTCCTTGATGGGAGAGATCCAAAGACTCTGGGTGGCTGAAGACAGAACAGGACTGTGTTAAAAGGTAAGAATATAGACAAACTAGAAAGCAGACAACACTCTAAACCATGCAAATTTTAAGATTTAACCAACACACAAGCTTTTTTTCTATGGGAGCTTGGTGATAACCTCTCACCCTCCTCTTCCCCTTTGGAGCTCCAACTAATGAGGTCTATGCATAAATGTCTATTAGTTTGGCACAGGACACATCAGATGTTTCAAGAAGCAAGCATGCATATTTTTAGAACCAACAACTCTGCCTTCTAGTAAAAGAGGACATGATAGTTTTAATCTTTAATCAGTCAGGTTGGCCAGTCTTCCCACTTCGGGAGATGAATTGAAGGTGGGTGATGAAAGAGAGCAGAAGGAGCTGGGCAGGGATTTCTCTCCCAGTCCTCCTGCGACAAGTACCACTAGCTGCTCATTAATATTTATTCTCTACTTCTACCTTAACAACATAACTCACATTTTGTTGAGACTGTTACTGTGTCCAGTTCCCTAATTCATTTAACTTTGCGTGGGGGGGGGGGGGCGCGGCGCGGGGGTGTGGTGGTGTCTCTGCTACTTGTAGAAGAATTGTAATCCCTGATACACCCTTCCTCAAGGGAAGGAATAACAAAAGTAAATCCCCTTTTCCATAAGGTATGGAAGCAAAAATGCTTTCCTTTTTACTTAATGATAGCCAGTAAAATCTATTGGCTTATACATGTGTATGCTGCCCAAATTTCAGACTGAACAATAGCTGGAAAAAGCTCTCTTTGTAATCTAAAACAAGAGGTGACACTGCAAAATCCTCAAAATCTGAACTACTTCTCTAAATGAGAGAAACATCTCATTCTTAGACAATGGTAATAAGAACATCTTACCATTTCATGTTAACTCCTAAAGTTATTTTGGAGAACAGTCCCTCCAGGTTTTCCCAATTATTAAATGAGAAATTCGCAAAAGCTGTCCCAGGAAGCATCCAGGACAGGATGTGTGCGTTGCTTAAATGGAAGTGACAGCTGCTGAATAATGCCGGAGTTCTGGCTTCTGCCTTCTGCCTACCTACTGTGATGAAGTTGTAATAATTTACCTTATGCTACGAGCACAGATGCATCCTTTGTGAAGGAGAAAAATACCAACGATATTTCTTTTATAAAATTGACCGAGCAATTGTAAGAGATCTGTATAATTATCCTCACATCTTTTTAAGGAGCTGATTATCATTGTGAACATTTCATGCTTTTTAAGGCTTTGATTTAAAATTAATGATGGTCCTCAAGATATAATGATCAACTTTACAATAATGTTTTCCACTTGCATTGAGGATGCAGCATTAGGTGCTGATCTGATATTACTCATCAGTAACAATATCCCACTATAGAGATTTGAGTGCTCAAGAAAAGCATCAACAAAACTATTTTTATTAGTAAAAGGAGTTAACCATAGTAAAAAATGTTATTTCCCCATTGCTTCTTCTAATAAATAATTACATTTTATCATGCCTTGATGTTCCAGTATAACTCTCATTCCAAGGAATATATGAAGCTTGCAGAAACAAGGGTTTAAGGATCTAAATCAAGATCGTGGGTGCACATTTGCATTGTGGGACTATAGTCCAGCCCTGAGATCCCAACATCAGACTTGACAATTTTCAAAAATGCTTTGCTGAAAGCAAATATGTAAATGTAGAAGTGCAGCCAACACAGAACACTTATTGTAAAAATACAGTGAAAATCAAGTTTGGTTGTCTGTTTATATATTTTGGGGATTACATTTTCCAGGTTATTACTCTACCTTTAGAGAAGGAAAACTCTGACTCCAAAAAACCTCCGCTGCCTTGCAGCATACCTCTTCAGGGGAAAGGCTAAGGGAGTAAACCCCGACAGAAAATCCGGAGCCAGAGTCCCTAAGGCGGTCTGACGTTGTAGTCAACACCGGCAACTCCTGCGGTGCACCTGAAGCCAAGCTGTATTGACTCCGTCTTTCCCTTGGACCCTTCAGCTGCGAAGAGAGAGGGGGTCTGCTGCATGGGCAACAGCAGACCCTCCATATCACCCTGCCCAGGCTCTGTAGCTTCAGCTCCACTGGAGAGGACACTCCAACGTCATCACAAGATGTCGATTCAACACGGGAGGAGACAGATACCGTGTCACTCCCGAGTCGGACTGCACAACCATTCTCGGCAGTGCAGATAGACTCTTAAGAAGCTACACCATCGTCTCTCGAGACGGACGACTGCCGACGACGACTCTACCTTTAAAGACCATTGTAATTAGAATACACTGCTGAGTCTACATTCTAGCTGCATCATCCACCTAAGAAGTAGATTAAAGAATTCCACAATAACCTCCATGATATTTTGGATTAGTATAGAAGTAGATTTAATATGTTTGGTGTCTTAACTAGGAAAACTACTGGATAAATTTTATTACTGATAAACTCAGCATAGCTGGAGACAGGAGGAAGACCAGGAAAGCAAAGACTGTTTTTCAAGACGCTACTCATTCGATAGAATTACGAAGCTCTAATTCCACACATAATAACTATATAAATATCAGCAAAGCATAAAAATCCAATCTGACTCTGCCAGCCCCCTTTATTCAAATATCAATTTTCCCTGCACCAACAGGTAATTTTTTGTTTTTATGTTTACCAAAGTTGACAAAAGTAATAAAAGTTCTTTTCTTTTTATCACTCACTTTACACACATCTCTTTCAATATGGAATTTCCTTAAAAAACTAAAAATGGAACTGTATTTTGATCCAGTCACTCCACTGATGGGATTATACTCAAAGAATCCTGAAACACGAATTCAAAAGAACCTATGCACCCATATTTTCATAGCAGCACTATTCACAATAGCCAAGTGCTAGAAACAGCCTAAGTGCCCATCAGTGGCTGAGTGGACCAAAAAACTGTGATACATTTACACAATGGAATACTATGCAGCAGAAAGAAAGAAGGAACTCTTACCCTTCACAAGAACAGCAATGAAATATTATGTTTAGTGAAATAAGCCAGGTGGAGAAAGACAAATACCATATGATAGCACCTATATCAGGAACCTAATGAACAAAACAAACAAATGAGCAAAATAGAACCAGAGGCATGGAAACCTCCCATCTACTTACCCCAACATCTGCCCCATCATAATATTTGTATTCTCTGGACTCTTTGAAATTTCAGTGCAGCCATTACGGTCATTCTGTTCCCTCCTTCCTCACTAACACCTGCTGACCTATGGTGCAGGAAGTCAGGGTGATTTCACTGGGGCATATGGAGTGATCTGTAAATTTCCCAATTTACAAATCAGTCAGAACATACTCAAGCCTACGTTAGGATAAACTAAAGTATGTGACTTCACAGAGATTTACCAAATAATGTCCTGCCCTTAATCCTGTTTTGTTAAGTGTACTTGATTTATCAGAGAGGTATTTAGTTGAGAAAGACCCATTAACACAGTCAAAGTGTTAATGCTCTCTTCAGAAGGTTTGCCCACACAGCCACTTAAAAAGTGGCTATAGTGTGGGTAATTTGTTCCACCTGCACTGCTGTTCTGGCTGGCATAACCTGAACAAAAATGTCTATAAACCTGGAAATGCCCAATTCTGTTTAAATGTCTACAGAGGTATAAAAACGTGGTGGCATATTGGGGTTGCATTAAATGAACTCCAGCTCAGGCTTCACTCTGCCCTTCTTCAAAGGTACTGGGTCTTTTTCCAGTGAGTTTGTGAAAGTGCAGGGACTGAAATGCTTGTCAAATGGCTTCATATTATGAGGGCCCTTACTATCCAATTCATTTGTATACGGCCTCTGTGCATTAGAGCAAATGGCTAAAAAATGTTGTAAAATTATTGTAGGGTTGCCGAAGTTCTTATAGAAGATTGATGTCTTAATTCAGCCTGTTAATAGTCTTCTTAGGATATGTTCTAATAACTGAACAGTCAGATTGGGATTTAGGGTCACTATATTAGTTTGTTGAGTGCCACTAAATGAGGTTTTCTTTTCAGAACCAAATTGTAATTTTACAGCTAACTCAAAAACTTAGCTCAAATACTATTTAAAAGGCTTAAAGAGTTGCTTATTTACCAAGCTTTGAGCCACTAAGCTGCAAGCTGTAAAAGTTGAATTCCAGCCATTAGGAGTTTCAGTCTTTACTTGATTATAACTCCCTTTTAAATAATATTATAATGTTCTACATTTAATAAGAAGGAAAAGGTAAATTACACTACATTAAAGAGAAAGTTGTAAGTATACACATACTAGTATAAATTATATTTATTGCTTTAATCAAATTTTAAAAAGTTGTAAGTGCTTTAAGTTTTCAATGTTCTTATTAAGCCTAATTTCAGTTAGTAGAGAGGAGCACCGAAAATATATTTGGCTTCAAATTTTCCATAAAAAAATTCTTTAACAATTGAAAGTTAATATGAGAGAATTTCCTTTACTCTTCTTTCTAATCTTATTATTTTATTTAATTCTATATTTGACCTAAAAAGACTTTGAAATTTATCATATTATTAACAAAAGAAGCATTTTCTGTATTTAAAAGGAAATGAGCCTGCTTAAATTCTGATTCATGAATAGTGTGCTAAAATATTCCGAGTTTCTTAATCTTATTCCTAAAAGATGTTTTCAATGTGACCATACATTCCAGTACTGTGGACAAGTAGGAAATGTTTTTGAGAGACAGACAAAAAAGTCCATGTTTATCTGAGTCCTTACTAAACCTACATTCTTTGATTTCATGCACTAAACCTTTCTGAAACTAATTCTCATAGCATATATAGCATATTGATGAAAAAAGTGAAGGAAATAGAAAGATATAATTAAAAACAAAGTTTTACAAACATGCTTCTATTACTATGACAATGATGGCAAGATGAAACTAGGCCCAACCCATTGGGCCTTTGGGACATAGGGCAGTTTGGTTGTGGGGTTCCTCATACTTGTGGAGAAAATGAATGGTTTGATGAAGAGGCTGTGCTGGTTTAATATGCAGATAATGAATCCAAACCAAATAGGTCCAGACAAATATGGATTAAGGTAGGTTAAAAAACAAGGCAATACAAAACAAAACAAAAAGCAAAAAACAGAAGAAGTAAAGAGAAAAGGTTTCAGGGTGAGTGAGTAATAAATAGGAAGGCTCATGAGATAGCACTCCTAAGTCTGCAATGGAGTATGACATGCTCCCAGTGCACATCTTCAACCAGATGTACAAGAAGGCTCCTCAATGATAGTGTAGATCAGGTTGGTGGGTTTGGGACCAATGATTAGAATACTTAATATGTAATCAGAATGTATATAAGACAAACCAATGTTGGTAATTAGATTATTTATTTGGTCTGATTATTTCATAAAATATAGGTTCAGACTCCATGCACAATCTTGCTTACATACATTAGGCTGATTCTTACTAGCATTTAATTTAAATCAACTTTGTTTTGGAGAATGACTACTAAAGCTCTGTTCATTTTCAACATATGATGTATTAACTAATTAACTTGTCCTTCACTCATCAACAAATATTTGCTGAGTTCTTAATTACCATGTGCCAGACATAAAAAGTAAACATGATAGCAAAGTGGATATTCATGTAGTCTGCAATCAAATCCGGAATCTAGCATTTACTTGATGAATGACCTTAGACAATTCTGACCCCTTTGTACCTTATTGTCAGAACAGGAGGCAGCTAGAATGCACACCTGGACTTTTGGTATATGCTAATCAACCTGGCCCTGGACTTAGTTGTTCCCAAAGGATATGCTGATGGACTGAGCATATTCCCAGAGGAAACGGTAATGGACCTAGCCCGATATGTTAACTAACCTCTTGTGGGAAGGGGAAAGCAATGAGATGTAAGTGACTTACTGAATATGTTGATAAGCAAACTCACCCTTACTGAAAGGTGTATAAAAATGGGTGCCTGCACAAGTGCCAATGGTTATTCTTATGGGCCCACGAGGAGGACCAGGAGCCACACAACACCCCCCCCAACTTCCCTTGCTCCTACAGGCCATTGAGTCAGTTTGGGAATTGCCTCTCCCCTTAATCCCCTTCCCCCTTCCTTTGGTCCCTCAATGAACCAGTTATTTACTCCCGCAGTAGTCTCTGGGTGATTTCTCAGAGCAGGGCTGCCCTGACACTTAGTTTCCTTATCCTTATAATGGAAACAATACCTCCTTCAGAGGGTTGAATTAAGAATTATTTTTTTCTTTAAGTGAACTGCCTACAACACTTCTTGATACAGTGTAAATAATATTTAAATTGTTTTTATTTTGAAAGAAAATAACTCATATTTCTTACACTCAAGAAAATATAGCACAAAACAAAAAAGTTATGAAATAGAAATATAGAAACACTTGAGGTGTGATGTGTATGAATAGTGACAGAACATTCTCCCTCTCAAGCAGTCACTTTGTGATAATAGTTTGAGTTCTATCTGAGCTCTAAGACCTGTGCCAGTGCAAGTGGAAGCATCAAGAATAACACAGTAAAAAGGCAGTACAGTTTAACTACTAAGCTTGGATTCTGATTCATGAAGCAAATTGTATAGTGGAAAAGACATGGGCTCGGATATAGATTTCAATTAGGTTCCAAAAACTATTCCCTGGTTAACCCAACAAAATTTGATAAAACTTTATAGACTCCCTTGGCCATTTTTCCCCTAGATATTGGTTATTCTGTGCATGATCTATTAACCAACAATAGATGTTCAATAACTGGTAGCTGTTATTCTCATTTTTATTTAGCTTATAAAAATATGTGACATATAGAATTAGAATGTCATTTATCTGTTTACGCCCTTCAACATGTTTTCAGTGTCCTTAAGAAAAACTTTCAATTTCTAAGCCTATTTTTATTACTCCCTCCCCAACCCAAATTCACATGCTCTTTCCTCTAATTGGAAGATCTTCTTGTCCTAAACATAAAGACTCATTCATGTTTTATCTCTTAAAAAAGAATTCACTCTCCTAACTTTATACAAAGTAAGGTAGGTTCCCTTCTTCTCTGCTTCAAAGCACTGTGCACACATCTACCCTGGCATTTTATTTCAGCTGTTCTTCTGATTTTTTCTTAACTCAAATTCCTTGAGAGAAAAACTGCCTTCCATAACAGCCTCTCGGAAACCTAGCTTTAAATTGGTCACATAAAGGTTGCTTAATAAATGTTTGTGAAATAAATGAATCAGTGAGTCCACATAAAATGTAAAATGAAAGAGTGAGCAGAAACTAGATTATAAAATTAAAAGGTGCCTAAAGCATGCCAGGAATTTGACAAGAGAATCCTCTACCCATGAGAAGGCTCTTATAAGTTTAGGTACTTTTGCATTCAGAGATATGGCTAAAACTCCTGATACAATGCGAGTATATCTTTGGCTCTAGGGAACAGAGAGGATTCTGAAGTAGAAGGTGCATGTCTACCACTACCAATTATTCTTTACTTAGTGTTAAAAACCAACTCAACTGAATAAATTTGAATACCTACTTGGCTTTGTTAAGCAATTCATGAATCAGGCAACATCCCAACTAGCAACTAGAAAGGTACTCCTAGGGGTTTTACAAAATGGAAATTTTTTGTTGTTGTTTATTTATTTTTAATAGAAATAAGGGTGAGTCAAGGAGGCTATTAACAAAAAAAGAAAGGGATTCTTTTTAGACCAAGATATCTTCTTTTGAGGGAGGGTGGATGAAAGATTTTATCAAGTAGATTGCCTCCTCTTTTTATTTTTTTTAATGTATTTTATTCATTATATTGTTACAATAGTTCCAATTTTCTCCCCTTTACTCCCCTCCACTCAGTATCTCCCTCCCCCAGCAATTCCCCCCAAGTCCATACCCATGGTTCATAAAAAATAACTATCCCTCCCTCTCAGATATTAAGACCCTTTGTCATCTTGTAAAGAACAATGGGCGAAGGTCTCAAGCTCCTCTAGCTGCTTCAAGCTGGACATGGTCGTTGTCCTACCTACCCTTGGGTCCAGAAATCCCTAATAATAGTGGGGGTGTGGAGGGGAGAGTGGCCTTCCCACATGGGGAAGGATCATGCAGACTCCAGGTCAGTTGGCTGTCTCCGGACAACAGCGTGCTTGCTTTAACAGGCTGGCATCCTTGTTGTGTTCTGGGGGCAACAGATTTGGCGAAAAGGGTTAAAAAACATCACTCAATCCATAACTACTAGATGACAAAAGGCAGGGATTAATTTTTCAATGTTCCACATTAGGAGAAAAAAAAAAAAAGAAAAGAAAAAAAGGGCTTCTTTGGAGGAAGGTGTGCTAGGCACATCTCACCTGTCCAAAACCCTTTTGCCCATTATACTTAGTTTGGGCTGAGGAAAATAGTTTAGGTTTCCCCCCTCTCAGACCTCTGGGCTCTTTCTATCCAAGCAATTAGAATAGAAAAGAGAAACCAGTTTTAAAGTGAAGCCCACAGACCACCCCATTCTTCACCAACCCAGCCATTTAGTTCAGCCAAACCGTTGAGTCTCAGGAGGCAGCGCTGCAGAGAGGATTAAGTGAGGCTTATGCATACAGACAATCACTCAGGTAATGCGGTCATAGGCTTATGCCCTTTGAAAACAGAAAACACATGTTAATTTATGTAACATAACCCACAAACAAGTCTCTAAATCTGTAAGACTGTCTTATTGGAAAGACATCCAGTTGCAAGGCACTTGATATTCTACTTGCCTGCAACTTGAATATCTTTGATGATATCACAGACATGGTTTAATTTTCAAGTGAAACCATATTTTAAATGAGAAGAAACTTTTAAGACGGTTAGTTGCCCTACTTTATAGTCTACTACTGATCATTGTGATTTTCCTTGAATAATGATTTTTCTCCCTAAGATTACCCTCCTTGTCTTTAAACGGACTACATTAAGTCCATTTTTAATTTATCCTGTTCATTTGCATAAACATAACAAGAGCAACAAATGATCACTTATGAACTTTAGTTCTGCTTTGCTGGAACTTACGCAAGGAACATTTAGGGTGACCCTCAGTCTGCTCTTCAGGGCACAGAAGCTGAGCCACATTCCTGGCATTCATCCTTGCCTGTATACACCTGTCCTTTCCAAGTCCTTCTGGATTTTCATTGTGCCTTAAGGTCCCTTCTAGCCATCTTTCGGGAAAACAACCTTCGTTCCTTCCCTGGAAAGATTGCTGTGGACCGCACAACCAACCATGGTACCAGGCCTTTTATCTCGCGGACTTTTATTACCTTTGAAAGTCATTCCCAGTTCCTCAAGACTTTTTGGTAACAACCTGAACCCAAGTATGTCTCCTTTAGGCTTGACATTCCAGTCAAAGACTTGGTCAAAAAAAAAAAGAAAAGAAAAAAAAAAGGAACCTCTATTAACAACTGGTCTTATTAGTTTAATGCAAAGAAACTTATGTCATTACTTACTTGTTTAGAATGCCAAACTCTGGAGGGATCAAATAGGGAGAAAAATATACAACATGAAGGAAAATCTTTGTCCTAATATTCACTGAACTGGCATTTCCATTCTTCATATTTTCATTTTTCCCCACTAAAAAAAAAAAAAAAAAAATTGTTTGTTTTTTCATTACAGTTGTCTCACTTTTTTCCCCCTCTTGCTTCCCTGCATCCTGCCCCTCCCTTCGCCCACATTCAGTCCCCACTCAGTTGCCCATGTTCGTGAGTCATTTATACATGTTTTTTGACTTGATTCTTTCACTTCTTACCCCCTTCTCTCCCTCCCACCTCCCCCCTTGTTACTCTTAGTCTACTTCTTGTTTAAACACCTCTGGTTCAATTTTGCTTATTTGTTTGTGTTGTTCATTAGTTTCCTGTAATAGGTGACAGCATGAGGTATTTTTCTTTCGTTGCCTGGCTTATTTCGCTAAGCATAATTCTCTCTAGTTCCATCTATGTTGTTGCAAATGGTAGAAGTTCCTTCTTTCTTTCTGCTACATAGAACTCCATTGTGTAAATGTACCACAGTTTTTTGATCCACTCATCTACAGATGGGCATTTAGGTTGTTTCCAGCACTTGGCTATTGTAAATAGTGCTGCTATGAACATTGGAGTGCATAGGTTCTTTTGAATTGGTGTTTCAGGATTTTTCGAATATAATCCTAGCAATGGAATTGCTGGTTCAAAAGGCAGTTCCATTTTTAGTTTTCTGAGGAAATTCCAAACTCTTTTCCATAGTGGCTGCACAAGTCTGCATTCCCACCAGCAATGCACCAGGGTTCCCATTTCTCTGCATCCTCTCCAGCACAAGTTGTTTGTTGATTTGTTGATGATGGCCATTCTGACTGGTGTGAGGTGGTATCTCATTGTGGTTTTTATTTGCATCTCTCTGATAGCTAGTGATGTTGAGCATACTTTCATATGTCTATGGGCCCTCTGTATGTCTTCTTTGGAGAAGTGTTTGTTCAGGTCCTTTGCTCATTATTTAATTGGGTTGTCTGTCTTCTTGGTGTTGAGTCACATGAGTTCTTTATATATTTTGGAGATCAATCCTTTGTCTGAGATGTCATTGGCGAATATATTTTCCCATATGGTTGGTTTCCTTTTCATCTTGCTGATGTTTTCTTTAGCTGAGCAGAAACTTTTTAGTTTGATGTAGTCCCATTTGTTTATTCTTTCCTTTATTTCCCTTGCCTTAGGAGATATATCAGTGAAAATGTTGCTACGTGGGATATCTGAAATTTTCCTGCCTATTTTTTCCTCTAGGACTTTTATGGTGTCACGGATTACATTTAAGTATTTGATCCATTTTAAGTTTATTCTGGTGTATGGTGTAAGTTGATGGTCTAGTTTCATTTTTTTTTTTTTTTTGCATGTCCCTGTCCAGTTCTCCCAACACCATTTGTTGAAGAGGCTCCTTTCACTCCATTTGATATTCTTTCCC
Source organism: Furipterus horrens (assembly GCF_987537825.1). Taxonomy (NCBI): domain Eukaryota; kingdom Metazoa; phylum Chordata; class Mammalia; order Chiroptera; family Furipteridae; genus Furipterus; species Furipterus horrens. Next base: position 126,414,591 of record NW_028327171.1, on the reverse strand, counting down.
CCTTTGTCAAATATTAGTTGACTATATGAACCTGGGTTGATTTCTGGGCTCTCTATTCTGTTCCATTGATCTATAAGTTTGTTTTTATGCCAATACCAAATTGTTTTGATTACCGCGGCCTTGTAGTATAGTTTGATATCAGGTATTGTGATTCCTCCTACTATGTTCTTCCTCAAAATTGCTGTGGCTATTCGGGCTCTTTTTTGGTTCCATATAAATTTTTGAAGTATTTGTTCTAGGTCTGTGAAATATGTTGCTGGTATTTTAATAGGGATTGCATAGAATCTATAAATTGCTTTGGGTAGTATGAACATTTTAATGATGTTGATTCTTCCCATCCATGAGCATGGTATATGCTTCCATTTATTTGTATCTTCCTTAATTTCCTTTTTCAGTGTTATGTAGTTTTCTGAGTACAGGTCTTTTACCTTCTTGGTTAAGTTTATTCCTAGGTATTTCATTTTTCTTTTTGCTATCGTAAATGGGATTTTTCTTTCAGTTTCTATCTCTGAGTTTTTATTGTTGGTGTATAAAAATGCCTTCGATTTCTTCATATTGACTTTGTATCCTGCTATTTTGCCGAATTCACTTATTAGGTTGAGTAGTTTGTTTTTTTTTTTGTTTTTTTTTTTGTTTTTGTGGAGTCTATAGGGTTTTCTATGTACACTATCATGTCATCTGCAAATAATGACAGTTTTATTTCTTCTTTTACAATCTGGATGCCTTTTATTTCTCTTTCTTGTCTGATTGCTGTGGCTAGAACTTCCAAGACTATGTTGAATAGGAGTGGAGAGAGCAGACATCCTTGTCTTATTCCTGATCTCAGGGGGAATGCTCTCAGTTTTTGCCCATTGAGTATGATGTTGGCTTCAGGTTTCTCATATATGGCCTTTATTATGTTGAGGTATGCCCCCTCTATTCCCATTTTGCTGAGTTTTTATCATAAATGGGTGTTATACTTTATGAAATGCTTTTCTGCATCTATTGATATGATCATGTGGTTTTTGTCTTTCATTTTGTTTATGTGGTGTATTACGTTTATTGATTTGTGACTATTAAACCATCCTTGCATCCCTAGGATGAATCTTACTTGATTGTGGTGTATGATCTTTCTAATGTGTTTCTGGATCCGGTTTGCCAATATTTTGTTGAGGATTTTAGCATCTATGTTCATCAGCGATATTGGCCTGTAGTTTTCTTTCTCTGTTGTGTCTTGACCTGGTTTTGGAATTAGGGTTATACTGGCTTCATAGAACGAGCTTGGGAGTCTTCCCTCTTCTTGGATTTTTTGGAATAGTCTGAGGAGGATAGGAGTTAGTTCTTTCCTAAATGTTTTGTAGAATTCACTTGTGAAGCCATCCGGTCCAGGGCTTTTGTGTGCCGGGAGTTTTTTGATTACTGCTTCAATTTCACTAGCTGTTATTGGTCTATTCACACTTTCTGATTCTTCTTGATTCAGTTTGGGAAGACTATATGTTTCCAGGAATTTGTCCATTTCCTCTAGGTTCTCGAATTTCTTGCCATACAGTTGTTCATAATAATTTCTTATAATCCTTTGTATTTCTGTGGTATCAGTTGTGATTTCTCCTCTTTCATTTCGGATTTTATTTATTTGGGTCCTCTCTCTTTTTTTCTTGATGAGTCTGGTTAAAGTCTTGTCAATTATGTTTGTCTTTTCAAAGAACCAGCTCCTACTTTTGTTGATCTTTTAAATTTTTAGTTTAGACTCTATGTCATTTAATTGTGCTCTGATCTTGATGATTTCCTTCCTTCTACTTGATCTGGGCTTTGCTTGTTGTTCTTCCTCTTGTTCTTGTAGCTGTAGGGTTAAATTTTTTATTAGAGATTCTTCTAGCTTTTTTAGGTAGGCCTGTATTGCAGTCTTAGGACTGCTTTCACTGTATCCCATAGGTTTTGGATTGTTGTGTGTTCATTATCATTATTTTCCAGAAACTTTTTGATTTATTCCTTGATGTCATTGTTAGCCCATTCATTATTTAATAGCATGTTATTCATTGTTCATGAGTTTGAATGTTTTTGAGTTTTTTCCTTGAGGTTGATTTCCAATTTTAAGCCATTGTGATCTGAGAAAATGCGTGATATAATATCAACTTTCTTGAATTTGTTCAGGTTTGTTTTGTGTCCTACCATGTGGTCTACCTTTGAAAATGTTCCGTGTGCACTTGAGAAGAATGTATATTTTGCTTCTTTGGGGTGAAAACTTCTATATATATCGACTAATTCCATTTGATCTAGAGTGTTGTTCAGTGCCTCAATATCTTTGGTGTTTCTTTGCTTCGAAAATCTGTCCATTGTTGACAATGGGGTGTTAAAGTTCCCCACTATGAGTGTGTTGCTGTCTATATCTTTCTTGGAGTCTCTCAAAATTTTCCTTATATATTTGGGTGCTCCTAAGTTGGGTGCATATATATTTATAAGGGTTATATCTTCTTGATTGATTTTTCCCTTAAGTATTATGAAATGCCCTTCTTTGTCTCTTTTTATGGACTTTGCTGTGAAATCTGTTTTGTCTGATATAAGTATTGCTACCCCGGCTTTTTTTTCATGTCCATTTGCTTGAAATATTTTTTTCTATCCCCTTACTTTCAGTCTGTGTAGAGCTTATGTTCTAAGGTGGGTCTCTTGTAGACAGCATATATGTGGGTCATTCTTTCTAATCCATTCAGCTACCCTATGTCTTTTAATTGGAGCATTTAATCCATTTTCATTTAAGGTTATTACCAATAAGTACTTATTCATTGTTATTTTTCCCCTTTGTACTCATGTTCTTCTCTGTCTCTCTCTGTTTTTTTATCTTCTTAAAGCAGACCCTTTAGCATCTCTTGCATTGCTGGCTTGGTGGAGATGTATTCTTTTAACCTTCTTTTGTCTTGGAAGCTCCTTATTTCACCCTCCATTTTGAATGAGAGCTTTGCTGGGTATAGTATTCTAGGTTGTAGGCCTTTGTTTTTCATTGCTTGGAATATTTTTTGCCATTCCCTTCTGGCTTGTAGTGTTTCTGCTGAGAAATCTGATGATAGCCTTATTGGAGCTCCCTTATATGTTATTAGTTGTTTCTCTCTTGCTGCTTTTAGGATTCTCTCTTTTTCTTTGAATGTTGCCATTTTAATTATGATGTATCTTGAGGTGGGCCTGTTGGGGTTCATCTTCATTGGAACCCTCTGTGCCTCCTGGATTTGCGTGACTCTTTCTCTCCTCATGTTAGGGAAGTTTTCTGTCATTAGTTTTTCAAAGAGGTTTCCTATCCCTTGCTCTTCTTGTTCTCCTTCTGGAATTCCTATGATATGGATATTATTACATTTCATGTTGTCTTGCAGCTGTCTTAGAACCTCTTTACTCTTGTTCAGTCTTTTTTCATTGTGTTGCATTGTCTGGGAGCTTTTGTGTACGTTGTCCTCCAGCTCGCTGATCTGATCTTCTGCTTCCTCTAGCCTGCTTTTAATTCCTTCTACTGTGTTCTTCAATTCACAGATCGTATTCTTCATTTCCTCCTGGCTCTTATTGATAGCTTCTATGTCCTTTTTCATGTTCGTGTAATTCTCTGTGGGTTCCTTGTAGTTTTCCTGGAGTTCCTTATAGTTTCCCTGGAGTTCTTTGTAGTTTCCGCTGAGCTCATTCAGCTTCACCATAATCCATGTTTTGAATTCCGTATCTGATATTTTGCTCCCCTCTATTTCATTTAGCACTCTCTCTGGGGATTCTACCTTTCCTTTTGATGGGGGGTTGTTTTTCTGTCTCCCAATTTTTGTGATTCCTATTGTCTGTTGGTGCTTCTTAGAATGATCTGCTCTCCCTGAATCTGCCTCTGGTAGTGTCAGATCATGTACCAGACTGGCCCTAGGCAGCCTATTGGAGACTTCCAGTGATCTACTGCCTTTGTCTGTCTTCTTTAGTTTTTAATCTACTCAGTCTGTGATTAGTCATCAAGCCTAAGGACCGTGGGTGTGGCAGCTTAATTCCTGTAGGCAGGGCTTTTATTTCCCCTCAGGCTGATGCCACTTGGAGGGGAATGGTCTGTCTGCTGTACTGGGGCTGAGTCAGCACTGGCTGTCCTGGGAGGAGGTTAGTGTAGCTTCCACTTACTCCTCCACCCTCTTGGATATCCCTCTGTGTTCTCCTTGATGTTATTTCTTTAATCTGTCTGGTTGTATTTCAGCTACTCTTTGGTGGATCTTTTTCTCTGGTTAGTTGATTGAGAGTCACTCTGCCCACCTTGTCTTGAGATCTTTTTGTGGAGGTGCTGCTAAAACCTAATCACACAACCTAGGCAAGAAACCCACACCCTCCAATATCTCCCCCAACTACAATCTCACTATAGGCTGCAAATGAGCCCATATTAATATACTTGTGGAGATATTGGGACTCTTATTTTGTAGGAGAAACAGTTAGGAGTTGTTTTAAATGAAGGAAGGGAAATTTTGAGAGGGAAGTTGATAGAGTAATAATATTAGCAATTGGTATCAAGGCTATGTAAGACAGCAATTAACATTTACACTTTATGTTTGAAAAGGAGGAGAGGGTTACAGTGTGGAGTGAGAAAGCGGAAGTGTATAGTATTAGGATTATATAATTGGTATATGCTATATGATTAGCATGGGAGGGAGAATAGACATAACAGACATCCAGGCAGACAGACAGCCAGAAATTGAAGGAGAGGGCTGAGGAGGTTAGAAGTAGGAAACAGATTGAGAATTTTTCAAGAATAAAAATACAGAGTAGAAAATAGCAAGACAGGAAGGGAGAGAGGAAATAGAGAGAGAAAATAGAGAAAAGAAGGGTAGGAGAGAGAACAAAAGAAGAAGGGGAGGGAGAAGAAGGGGGGCTGGATTAACATTTTTTTAAAATTATATATTATGAAAAAAGATTAGGAGATTAAAACATGATATAAAATTGCAAGATAGAGAGAAAGAGAGAATATATAGAGACAGGAATAAGAGATAGGAAAGCAAGAGGATGGGGGAGGGAAAGAACACGGAGGAGGGAAGGAAATCAGGAGGAAGAGGAGGTATTAGGAAGGGAAAGATTGAAATTGAAGAGTTGACAAAAGATAGGATGAAGGAGAGAAATACAAGAGGGAGAGAAAGAAGTGAGGGGATGGGGTGGAAAGAGAGAAGGGGTAAGAATGGGAGGGTGAAGGGAAAGAGGGATAGATTAGAATTTTAATTTGAATATTAAAAGATTAGAATATAAAGTGGAATAGGGAGAGAGAAAGAAAGAGAGAGAGAATATTTATAGGGAGAGAAGGAAAATAAGGGCAAGGGATGAAAGAAAAACGAATGTAGACTGAAGAGGGACAAAATAAAGAAAGAAATTTAATAAAATTGAAGGTGCTTAGTGCAGAGGAAGGAGAGAGAGAGAAAGGAAATGGAGGGAGGATGAGGATAGGGGGAGGGAAGGGGATTGGAAGAAGGGAATAGGAAGGAAAGGGAGAGAACTTAAAATTTAAAAATTAACAAAGAATAGGATGCAGGGGAGACATGCTAAGGGGAGAGAAGAGAGGGAAGTGGAGGGGAGAAAAGGAGAGAGAATAAAAAAGGATGGGGGGGGCAGTTAGAGAGAGTGTGAGAAATAAAAGAATGAGAGGATTTTAACTCAATTCAACTTTTAGGCACAGTCTCTGGGTATTTTTTGGTTTGTTTGATTTTTTGTTTTTCCTTCCTTCCTTCCTGAGTCCTCCCTATTCAAAATTCCATGAGTTTCAAATTTTTTCTGGTTGGTTGGCTGGCTGTGAGAGGGTTCTGCTTGATTCTGGTATTGCTAGTCTTTTATTCGTGGGCCTACCGCCGCTCTGCTGTGAGCTGTGTTTTGTTGTCCCCTCCTGAGGCACCCTCAGCCCTCCTCAGGTTTGTCCAGCTACTCCTTCCCCCTGTTGGTCCAGCCCGTGCCTGCCAGCAATCCCCGCCCTGCCTCCAGTCGTGTCTCTATTCCCAGGCTACAGCTTCTGCTCTTTTCCCTGTCTATACGCTTGCACACCCTACCTCTCTCCCTGTCTCAAGACCATCCCTTTGTTCTGCAGGACTCTGGCACAGTCGGTCAAAGCGCTGGGCCCAGCGGCACTTTCCTGCCCAGGGCCTCTCCCCTAGTCTGGAGCTCTGCAGTGGCTTTCCCGCATGGGCTCTTATCCTTGCCCCAAAACTGTCTCTATTCCCAGCTACAGCTTCCACTGGCTTCCCTGTCTATAAGCCTGCGTGCTCTATCTCTCTTCCCTCCCCAGCACCGTCCCTTTGTTCTGCAGGATTCCAGTGTGGTCGGTCAGCGCAGCGCTCTCCTACCCAGGAGTTCTCCCCCAGTCTGGAGCTCCACAGCAGCCTTTCCCTGCGGGCCCTTCTCCCCGCCTAAAACCGTCTCCACTCCAGAACCACCACCTCCGCTCTCTTCCCTACTTACACACCCTGCACGCCCTATCTCTCTCCTAGCCCCAAACCCGCCTTTTGTTCTGTGGGATTCTAGCGCAATTGCTCAAAGCGCCGGGGGCATGCACTTTTCTCTTGCTCAGGATCTCTCCCCCTGTCCAGAGTTCCACAGCAACTTTTCTGTGCAGCAGGTCTCCTTGCCCCAAAACTGTCCCTTTGTTCTGTAGGGTCCTAGAGCAAGTGCTGTGCGCGCCTGGAGTGCCGAACTTTCTGTCAGAGGTTGCAGCTGAGGAGGTTTCCCTCTAGACTCAGTTCACACAGTTTCTCCCAGTCCTGGTTGTTCACTGTTCTCTCACTCCTCTGGCTTTTTCAGCCGAATCCTCTCCCTAACTCCCTACAAGAATTCACTTATCGGTGTGCCCCTAGCAGGGGGAGCCTCCAAGCAGCTCTCGGTTATTGAGCCCTTGGGCGTGGTACTGCAAATGCACCCTGTCCCGGAATGACTCAGCCTGCAGTGCGTGGTAAACCCCTCCACCCCCCTCCACGCTGCTCCCATGCTCTCCTCCCTGTTCATGCTATCGGAGATCCACACTCACTCAGTCACTCCTCTCCGCACTCATTCCTGGAGTCTCTCCTTAACAGGAGCGAGCTGAGAACACTGTCCCTACTCCACCACCATCTTCCAACCTCAGTCTAGATTGCCCCTTCTCTCTGCAGGGGGGATGAAGAGTGCCCACTGCTCAGATTACCTTAATGGAGTTTAACCAGAAAATCCCAGACAGATTGATTCAGATTACATTTCTAAGAAGGATTGAAGCAGCAATTAGATCAGATATTAAATCTAAGTTGAGTTATCATGTGCTTTAGTACAAGTCACACCAAGTGAAGTCTATTTTTTTTTCCTGTTTTTTGTTTTTATATGTTAGGTCCTCTGAGCTTTGAGCTTTATAAGTTTTTATTCATTGCAAACATTATGAACTCTTTTAATGTTGGGGATATTTTAGCTTAATCATAAATGAGAATGTTTTTAAATATAGAATCTATCAATACTTCACAAAGCATCTAAGGATGTCTGATTCCAGATGTTTTTATGAATTGGAACCCACTGAGCAAATTAAATCTAATATGTGGGTAGTAACCTGATTAACTAAACTTAGCAAAAGTTGTTTTCTCTCTTTCTTCTCTTTACTTCTGGCCCAAATACTTCAGCTTTTTTTTTTTTCTTGGAATTTTCCACACAATTACTTTTCTCCCATTTTATTTGAGAGAGAAAGCCTGACCACAGGGAGTTATTACCTTTCTCATCTCTCCAAGTGAAACAATGGACTCTTCTCAGTCAAAGCTCTTTTTATTTTTTTTAATTATTTATTTATTTGTTTATTTATTTTTTTAGAGAGAGGGGAAAGAGAAAGGGAGAGAAACATCACTGTGTGGTTGCCCCTCACTCGCGCCCCCAACTGGGGACCTGATGTACAACCTAGTAATGTGCCCTGACTGGGAATTGAACCAGCAACACTTGGCTCACAGGCCAACGCTCAATCCACTGAGCCACAGCAGCCAGGGTGGTCAAAGCTCTTTTGGTTGAGAGCAACATGAACTCAGTCCAACTAACTGTAGAAAACCACAAAGACAGAGACTTGATTGTAAGTAACAAAGAATGAACAATAAATGCTCTCAGCCTCTCAAAAAACTTGATTTGGCACCTGAAAAACAGTCCCAAATCAGTGTGAATGAAGTGTCAGTGAAGGTGTTATCATAGTCAAAACAATGCATGGGGAGCTGCTTCATCAAAGAAGGCTATCAGTAACTAGGGTGGACCCATCCAAGGCCACAAAAGCTTAAGAAGTTAATTGGTCCTTTGAAAAAGTACTTTGTCAGTCCCAAACCCAAGGAGAACAAAAAAGCTCTCTCTCTCTGTCTCTCTTGTTCATGACTCACACTTGTCCTCTTTGTGTACTTATGCACATTTGCAACTTGGGAGCACACAAACTTGAATTTAACATCGACCAGGGCTGCAGAGCACTGTGTGGATCCTGAAGGAATAAGCTTTGTATGAAGCTGAAACCCTGCACACTGGCTTTTTTTTGGCATTGCTGAGGATATTGTTGGATTTTTCCATGGTAGGATGGATAGATATTAGACATTGAAAACCCAAGGCAGACTTACACATGAATAAACTATTTTGCCACCTACAACCTCCCATGTGTTGGTCCTTGGAATGTTTTTCTCATGACCCTGTGGAAGAGTGTAATTTCCACCGCCAATGTTGGGACCACATTCTAAATCCAATAAGCTCAGGGCGACCCTGCATGCTGAGTCTTACAAACTCAGAGACTGAAAGTAACCACATAGGATGGTCTGAAAGTAAAACTTCCTAACCAAAAGTAAGTCATGGCAGGTAGTCACATCCCAGGCTTAATATATTTGTTGATGAAGGTCTGCTTTTACCTTAATTGAGCTTGTCTATTGTCTTTTTGCAATCTACAACAGCAGTTCTCAACCTGTGGGTTGCGACCCCTTTGGGGGTCGAACGACCCTTTCACAGGGGTTGCCTAAGACCATCAGAAAACACATATATAATTGCATACTGTTTTTGTGATTAATCACTATGCTTTAATTATGTTCAATTTGTAACAATGAAAATACATCCTGCATATAAGATATTTACATTACGATTCATAACAGTAGCAACATTACAGTTATGAAGTTGCAATGAAAATAATTTTATGGTTGGGGGTCACCACAACATGAGGAACCGTATTAAACGGTCGCAGCATTAGGAAGGTTGAGAACCACTGATCTACAGTAACATACCTTTGGAATGTCAGAGTAATCTCCTTTTTTCTAGACCCCTCAGGGCATAATCACACACTAGAGCACACACCATGATAACTCTCATTGTTACCTTGTTGCGCAAATACCATATCTATGTGCCATAAATGTTAATTATTAACTATCCTATATCCACCAATATAAAAGAAATATGTGTTTCTCCGTTTTACTTCTTATCTAGTCTCAGATATTTCCCTGCTTTGCTTTATCTTCCTTAATCTATGACCAATGGATTTTATGTAATTCTTCTTATGGAATAGGCAGTTAGACAGGCATGAGCAGAGTAGAAACTGAAGGTCAGCAGGGTGGAAAGCCTTGGTTACCTAGCAATGGGCAAAACTGGGGTGAGACTTCATCTCCCTGGTCAACTTTTCTTCCCCTAGCATATTGCTGGTCATAAGCTTTAGACTCTCCCCCACCCCTTTCATATTGTTGGTCATGCTGTTTGGACTCTCCTCTGATCTTTTCTCCCCTAGCCTGTCACTAGGCATGTTGTAGACCCCTTAAAGGAGGAACAAGGGGTGCTGGAAATAGCCTTATATAACTCCCAGACTTCTAAGTTCCAAAGGCCCTTGTTTTGTCTCTGTAACTTGTTTCTTCTATCTCTGTAACTTTCTAAATAATCTTTCTCTTGTATTTGAGTCCCATGGCTCTGAATTCTTTCCCAGCCAAAGCCAAGAACTGATGTTACTCATTCACTCTGAATTCTTTCCCAGCTGAAATCAAGAACTGAGGTTGCTGAATTGAGATTTAACATCTGGCGCCATTTGCCATTAACACTTATTTCACCTCTTTTGATTATAATGTATAAAATAAGCTCCGAAACTATAATTCTCCAGAGCATTTTCTCAATCCATTGACATTTGCTTCCCAGCAGTTGCTGTCAGTTTTGTTCAACTAAGCTCATAAAAATTCTCTACAGAAGTCTAGGAGACAGTGGGTCCAAGCTTCCATCAGCTCTCCATATTTTCTGAACAGTGCCCTCCTTGTTCCTTTCTGGTTAAGGGCAGCAGCAGTGACAGCATGGTCCCTTTGAGATGTGTGGTGTGGGCAGCTATGGAGGTGGTCTAGCTACACCAGCCTCTCCTACATCTGTGAGAACACCTGCAACAAAAATTGGACCCATTATGGAGGCAGTGGCAACCCAAGGTGTAATAGTGGCTCCACTAAACTCCTTCCCTGGGACCCACATTCAAAATCTTAGCATCAAGCTTCTATAGTTTTGAGCTTTATCTGTGAGCATCTGTTCTTTATCTTCATTGATTCTGCATATGTGTTGGCATAATGTGTCCTAAGATAATAGCTTCTTCATATCATCTCAAATAATGGCAGATTTACTAGAAATGCTCTGTCTTCAGATGATCAGGACACCACATATGTAGTAAGAAGAAGACTTATATAATTAAACAAAACATTGTTTGAAATATGGTTCCTTAAAATTAAAATTTAAAGTTTCTAAAAATAAGTATCTGCTTCACAACAAATTTTACTTAAATGTGCATTAATTTTGATGGCAATAAAATGGAGGAATGTTTGATGATGGTGCTTTAAATCAATAATACAACCTTGGATTTTCTCAGTATGTCTGCTTTGTTCCTTTCAACTTGAAATTCTTACTATTGATTATATTTGGAGGCAGGTCATTTTCCTCGTGTATCTTGTATTCAAAAGATAATAATAATGTATGGATCTAAGATTCATTGTTTAAAACAAAACATTTGCTCCGAAAAGCAGCAGCAGTACCCCACTGTATGGGTTGTGTAGTCACGCCGGAAGTTCCATGATCCTCTATCATAATGCTTCTTTGATAAAGTGCATCTCGTCCCTGATGTTGCTAGTCTGAGTGCTGAGTTTTTCAAAGGATAAAGCTATTTGAAACATTTTTTTCTAAAAATTTTATGTTTAATTAATTTATTTTTATTGGGAAATACTGCCAACGGAGAACTGTTACTTCAGAGATATCTTCATGTTAACCCACTGAATGCTGTCCGTTTAAATGACTTGTTACTATTTCTCAAAATATATTTTCATCATTTCAATTTTTTGCATTTGTCATGTAGAGTAATAAATATACTATTTTCTGTTATATTTAGTCCCCTTTACCTTTCACATAGGTATTCATTGGGAAAATATAAAATATATATTAGATGCTATTTTTAACTTTGTTCAAAATTTATTAAAATTCTTAATTTCATAAAAAAAAATAATTTTCTGCAAGTTTGGACATTTCTTACACTGATATCGGGAGGAAAGGATTCTCTCTTCCACTTTTAAGAATGTTAATTATGTATTTCTGTCTCTATATGAATGTTTAATTAATTTATTTCCAGTCAAATGCTTTTTTCCTGCTTCTCTATATAAGTAGCAGAATGCAGTTGCTTTACAATTCATCAGTCTACATATTTTCTCAGTTTGAATATTTTAATAGAAACTAAGTACATATCTCTCTGAGTAACATAACTCGATAACAAAAACATGTTTAAATAAACAAGGCATAGTCTCAGGACTTCTTCAGTTTTCCATTTTAACATACATTCTAGAACACTCTTCAAGACAGAGACTCTGTCTCTAAAAAAAATAATTATTAATCTCTGGCAATATGCCAAATATTCTTCTATAAAATTTATTTATATTCAACATATTTAATTTTCATACAAATATGGGTTTTGTATGTATTATTTTATATCATTTTACAGATGAAAAAACAAAGGAAAAGAATGGTTAATTTATGCAAATCATACAACTAGTAAACGGGGAGGAGGAGACAATTCAAACTGAGGCTGGCTTTGGAGTCAAACTAAAACCAGTGCCTATCTCTACATCTACTAGTATTAGTCATCTTCAATTTCCTACCACCTTGGACATTACTGATGTTAGTCCAATCAGTAGAGCATATATGGTAAACCTCTCTCTAACTAATCTCCTCTAACCATTTTATTAAGTTAAATATGCTTTCCATGTCTTAGCAAAACAAAATGACTAACATGTTTGTACTTCTCCTCCCACTATTTGATATATTTGATATATTCTTTGTGTCGGGTTGAACTCCTGGCTTAATCATATAATTTTTTTAAGTAAGGTATAGGCTGATTAAAAAGAATCATGAAAAGTTTTTCTTTTTCCTATGAAAAACAAGTGTTTTGTAAGAACTTAGGAAAGATTAGCTAGCATATTAGTAGTCTCTATAAATAGACTTAGAAAAGATAATATAAAAAAGAGAGGTTCCATATAAATTTTCAAAATATTTGTTCTAGTTCTGTGAAATACATCATTAGAATCTTTATATGAATTGTATTGAATCTGTAGATCACTTTGGGTATGGACATTTTAATGATGTTAATTTTTCCTATCCATGAACACAGTATGTGCTTCCATTTATTTGTATCTTTTTCAATTTCTTTCTTCCTAGGTATTTTATTCTCTTTGTAGCAATGTGAACAGGATTTTTTTCTTAATTTCGTTCTCTGCTAGTACACTATTGGCATATAAAAATGCAACTGATTTCTGGATATTAATTTTGTATCCTGATAAATTGCTGAATTCATTTATTAGTTCTAGTAATTTCTTGGTAGAAACTTCGGGGTTCTCTATGTACAGCATCATGTCATCTGCAAACAAAGACAGTTTTACATCTCCCTTTCCAATTTGGATGCCTTTTATTTCTTCTTCTTTTCTGATTGCTGTGACTAGGACTCCAGTACTATGATGAATTACAAAGGCCAAAACACTAACTTGAAAGAACATAAGCACCCCTATGCTCATTGCAGCATTATTTAAAATTGCCAAGTTATGAAAACAGCCCAAATATCCATCAGTAGATGAGTGGAGAAAACAACTATAGGACATTTACATAATGAAATTCTATGTGGCCATAGAAAGAAGAAAATTTTACCATTTGCAAAACTATGGATGGACCTGGAGAACATTAGGCTAAGAAAAATAAGCCAGTCAGAGAAAGACAAATATCATATAATTTTACTCATATGTGGAACCTAATGAACGAACTGAAGTGACAATCAGTATAGGGACAGACTCATAGATAGAGAGCAGATGATAGTTAGTGGGGGTGGAGGTTAGAGGGTGGAGGGATTGAGCAAAAAAAAAAAGGACTCATGGACATGGACAACAGTGTGGTGATTCCTGGGGAGACAGGCCTATAAGGGGATTGAATGGTAATAAAAAAAATACAATAAAGATTTCATTTAAAAAAAGAGAAGAAACATTATTAACTCCATAGAACAATGGTTTAAGAATAATTAACAAAAACCTTAAAATTATTGTTCCACTTTAAAGACTTTTTAACAGGGAAATATTATTCATATTATTATGCAAAAACATGTTAATTTCTATCAATAGAAAAATGTTTAGACCCCACATCAAAATTGTCAAATAAATACACATTTATACATGTTATAGGTAAAAATAAGATTTAAAGCAGACATGTATATTTTAAATTCTATACTCTTAATGTTTAATGGAGAACTATTTATTGAACACAATAAATATACATTAAAGTGCATAATTATCAATAGTGGGTGTCAGTTGTAAATAGTCACCACTATTAAATCCACAACATATTTAACATGCCTAAGAGAAATCCTCTACTCATTAGCAGTCTCCCTTTTCTTATCTCTACCACTTCCTGGCAACTACTAATCTACTTTTTTGTCTCTTTAGATCAGTCTATTCTGGACATATCATATAAATTAAATCATACAACAGGGTGCCTTTTGTCTAACTGAATCATGTTATCATAGTATTTGCAAAGTACATCTGTGTTGTTGCATGGTGTCAATATTTCATTGTTTCATATGGTCATTGTTTCATATGCCATGCTTATTTATTCATTCACCAATTAATGAACATAATTAAGTTTTAACTTATTTTGCTATTATAAATAAGACTGCTGTGAACATTTATGTACAAGTTTGTTTGTGGGTGTATATATTTCTTTTGAGTGCATACATGGGCGGAGAATTGCTGGGTCACATTGTATAATGGTTAATTTTATATGTCAACTTGGTAAGACTATAATATCAATTATTCAAACATTTATATAGGTGCTCTTTGGAAGTATTATTGAATTGATGTTATTTTTATTTTTATTTTTAATAATAATATAATTCTAACTTGGCAGTTACGTGCTTTCATTACTTTTTTAATTTTTTTATTTTTAATTTTTTATTTTTTAAGTATATTTTATTGATTATATTGTTACAATAGTTCCAATTTTTTCCTCTTTGCCCCCCTCTGCCCAGAATTGATGTTATTAATATCTATAATCAGTTGACTACATTATCCTTAATAATGTGAGTACATCTCATTTAATCAAGCTTTAAGAGAAAAACTGAGGTTTCTATCAAAAAAAGAAATTCTCTCTCAAGACAAAAGCATCAACACTTTCCTGAAAGTTTACAGCTTGCCAAATTGGTCTACTGGTTTCAGATTTGACAGTTCCCATAATCATGAAGCCAATTCCCTGAAGTAAATACACTCATATATCCAAATGGTTGTGTTTCTTTGGAGAACACTGACTTGTTCCAGTGATGGTATGGAGTTTTGTTTGAAAAACAAAATTTTAAGGAGGATTTTTCTACATTGGTTCTGTTTTTTTTGGAAATTGATTCTTTAATTGAATTAGATTTCATGTTACTAGTGGTTATTTCCAGTGGTAAAGAGAACACTAATAGTCCCTGTGGCAGAGATGTATAAAATATCACTATTTGATATTCCTAATCCAATACTTATAAAAGGTAAGTTTCTGGGTGATCATGTATTTGAAACCTTAGAGTATTTTTGTTAAACTAATGCGTATAATGAAATTGGCTGATTGTTCCTAACTGCTGGAGAAAGTGGAGGGCATTAATGATAAGTCAAGACTTCAGACTTTGCTTTGCATAAGTGACCGAACAGTAGTAGTATGTTTGTCCTGGGGGGGGAAAAAAGACCTTATGTCTTGGAGCTGTAGGGTTGATATTTTTGAAAGCCAACCCAGACACTCATCTTATTATTGGCTAAATCACAACACAAATTAAATTCCTAATCTCTCAAGATGCTATTAAAATGAGATCATTGATTGAGACATTGAAAATCTAAATAGAACAAATGGGAAGATTACAATAAAAATGAGGCATCAATTTCCTAAATTCTGTTGAGTCTTATTTGACAGTAATCTGGTAGCCCATTTTGTGGAGTTCAACCCCTGTCTGAGGAGATTACTCCAGCTTTGCCTGAAGAAACTATAATGACCTTTCCAGTGGCAGTCACTTTGCAAGCTACCCCTTCCACATCTCTTTTCTTCAAGACTTATAACTAGACTTGTGTCCCAGCAGGCACAGAGGGTAAGGTCAATGTGTAAACTACAGAGAGATAGACTACCCATCAAAAGTATTGTAACATATATTTTTAAAATGTACCTGGGCAGAAATCTAATGAATATTTGTGGTAATTAATATTATGGGTAATGGGGTATTAGTGGAAGGGAAAAATATTGGATTAAGCCTAATTCATTCATATGGGACTATTATCAGTGGAAAACAAGTTCTATTGGTGTCATGAGGAAAAGAATTTCCTGAGACCTGCATGAGAGGATGGGGTTCCATGATAGACTTTACTGATAATGTAAAATTAAGAGGGTTCCCCTCATGACTTCCCAACATCCCATCTCTACCTATCTCACTATTGAAAAGCTCCAATCTTGTCCTCAGTAAGGCCAGAATAAAGGCCACTGCCCAGTTTCTGCTCCACATTAAAGTCCAGCCCAGTCCAGTCCAGTATTCAGCTAACTTAGCATGTGTTTCCACCTGCAGTCCATTGCTATGCTGTGGTATTCAGGCTCCTTACTGGAGCCTGCATGTGGAGTCCATGCAGCTTCTAGGGCCACAGGGCCATGGAGAGAATGAGCGAGTGCACAGTGTGAGAGAGATTCTTTGTTCTCCTGGAATTATATTATCTTGGCTTGGGAAAGGCCAGAACCTTTTCAAATTGGCCAATGAACTTCATACGTTTTTGTGCACTTTGATGGGCTTAAACCCCCTAGTTAGACTGACAGACCTCTTTTGACAAGCATCTCCCCTTCTCCCCCCCAACAATCTGGTACCAGATGGGGTAAGGGAGGAGAGTTGATCCCCTTGGGAAAGCAATGCTGTAATCCCCTGGGGTATGAAGTTGTAGCTCCCTGGCTAGGCAAGCAGGCTTATGCTCCCCAGTTTATTAAGCTTGATGTTTAGTCCCTTTGCTCCCCTTTAAAAAAAATTAACAATCAGGTAAATACTGATGGTAACAGGATACTAAACAGAAAATCTGGATTCAATGTTGCACCTCAAGGAATTAGTAGAGATATTAGCAATTTCATTGACTGGTTGGGTGAAATGTCAAAATGGACCTGATATACTATATAAGCAGATATCCAAAGGCTTATGGAGAGTTGGATGATAGAGTGGATTTATTGCATAAGACCTACTCATAAAGGAAGTGTCCAGAAGACACACTTTTCACCATAATATGAGAAATAAATATGTAAGGGATTCCCAGCTTCCTTTAAGTTCTCTGTGGTTTTACTTCCCTGTAGGCCAGAATTTATAGTGGGAGCTCTTCCCACTGGACTGAGATTGTTAACTTCACTGGGGAATAGTTAAGTGCCAGGGTACTAGGCTCCAAATGTCAACACTTAATTGCCAGAGACAAGGCAGATGTGGTTGCCTTAATGGACAGGAAGTCAAAGCAGTAATCAAAATAGTTTCATTCACAGAGACCTAAAACTTGATCATGATATATAATCTCACTTGGTCATAGTATATAATATTATTTGACTATTTTGTATATTGTTTGCTAATATTTTTGCAGAGGTATTTTGTATGAGAACTATTATCTGCAATCTCTTTGTTGGCAGCGGCAAGGTGGCTGTTTACATTTAGTATCAAGGTAATAATAGTCTTAAAAATTAGTTGGGCAATGTTACATTATCTTCTTTTTTGTGGAAAGAATTGTGAAAAACTTGATTAATTTTTTATAAATGTTTGATAGAATTCTCTAGTAAAATACTGTGTTCTTGGAGATTTATGTTTTGGGAGCTTTTAAATTATGAAATCAACTTCTGCAACAGTTCTAGCATGCTTCAGATTGTCTATTTAATTTTGTTTGAGTTTTGGTTGGTTGTGGCTTTGGAGAAATTGATCCATTTCTTATAAGTTGTCAAATTTATTAATGCAAAGTTGTTTCAAGTATTCTCCTGCTATCTTTTTAATGATTGCAAGATCTCTCATGGTATTTTCTATTTTATTTCTGATGTCAAATATTGTCTTTTCTTATTTTATATTTGTCAGTCTCGTTAGAGATTTATTAATTTTACTGGTATAGTGCAAAGGAACAACTTTTTGTTTTATTGGCTTTTTCTGTTGTTTCTCTATTTCAAATTTCTTTGACTTTTGATCCTAATTGTTAACTCCTTCCTTCTGCTTGTCTTGGATTTATTTCTTTTTCTGGTGTCTTGTTATAGGGAATTAGATTATTCATTTGATAACTATTCTTATTTCTAATGTAAGCATTTATTTATCAATTTATTTAAGTGTATTGCTTTTTTCTGTTATAGTTGTCCCACTTTTTCTCCCATTGCTTCCCCTCACCCTGCCCACCCCTTCTCCCAGGGTCAATGCCCGCCGCATTGTCCATGTCCATGGGTCATTCACACTAGTTCTTTGACTAGACTTCCCGCTCTTCCTCCCTTCTCCCTGTCCCCTCTCCCCCTGTGTCACTGTCAGTCTGCTCCTTGTTTACATGCCTCTGGTTCAATTGTGCTCATTTGTTTGTGTTGTTCATTAGTTTCCTATACTAGGTGATATCATATGGTATTTGTCTTTTGTTACCTGGTTTATTCACTAAGCATAATTGTCTCCAGTTCCATCTATGTTGTCACAAATGTTAGGAGTTCCTTCTTTCTTTCCGTTGCATAGGATTCCATTGTGTAAATGTGCCACCATTTTTTTGATCCACTCATCTACAGATGGACACTTAGGCTGTCTCTGGCACTTGGCTATTGTAAACAGCACTGCTATGAACATAGGGGTGCATAGGTTCTTTTGAAATGGTGTTTCATGATTCTTCAGGTATAATTCTAGCAATGGAATTGCTGGATCAAAAGGTACATAGTCCCATTTTCAGATTTTTGAGGAAATTTCATACTGTTTTCCATAGTGGCTGCACCAGTCTGCATTCCCACCAGCAGTGCACTAGGGTTTCCTTTTCTCCACATCCTTGCCAGCACTTGCTTTTTGTTGATGATAGTCATTCTGACTGGTGTGAGGTGGTATCTCATTGAGGTTTTTATTTGCATCTCTCTGATGGCTAGTGACATTGAGCATTCTTTCATATACCTATTGGCCCTTTGTATGTTCTATTTGGGGATGTGTTTGTTCAGGTCCTTTGCCCATTTTTTAATTGAATTGTCAGTCTTTTGGTGTTGAGTAGTATAAGTTCTTTACATATTTTGAAGAGCAATACCTTGTCTGAAATATCATTGGCAAGTATGTTTTCTCATATGGTTGGTTTCCTTTTCATCTTGCTGATGTTTTCTTTTGCTGAGCAGAAACTCTTTAGTTTGATGTAGTCCCATTTATTTATTCTTTCCTTTATTTCTCTTGCCTCTTACATGGGTGAAAACATAGCTACATGGGATATCTGAAATTTTCCTGCCTATTTTTTTCTCTATGATTTTTATGATGTCACTGCTTATATTTAAGTCTTTGATCCATCTCGAATTTATTTTGGTATATAGTATAAGTTCGTGGTCTAGTTTCATGTTTTTGCACATCCTTGTCCAGTTCTCCCAGCACCATTTGTTGAAGAGGCTGTTTTCACTCCATTCTATGTTTCTTCCCCCTTTTTCAAATATTAGTTGATCAGCATTTAATTTTATTAATGTCTTTCTCATCACTGCTTTAGAATTATTCCCTGTATTTTTGCTTGCTTTTTTCTTTCTCATTCAGTTTTTGGTGTTTTGAATATCCTTTGAGACCCATGGATTATTTAGAAATGTGGATTTTTAAAAATTATGTACAGTTTTATAGATTTTTATTGTCCTCATTTTATTATTAATTTCCATCTTGATCTCTTTATGGCCAGAGAGCAACACACTATGTAAGATTAAGTTCTTTTAAATTTGTTGAAGCTTTTTTATTACCTAGAATATAGTCTAGCTTTGTAAATGTTTTATGGGTTCTTGAAAATGTGTGCATTTTGATGTTGTTGGTCAGTGGGCTTTTTTTTTTTTTTCCTCCTAATGTGCTAATTAAATTCTGTGTTGGTTGGCTATGTTTTTTTGTTTATTTTGTTTTGTTTGTTTATGTTTTCCTTATTTTTGTTTTATTTATTTTTAAATTTTAATTGAATGTATTGGTTTGACAATGCTTTGCAAAATTATGCAGGTTTCAAATGTACATATCAATAAAACATCATCACCATGGCATATTGAATTGTGCATCCATCACCCCAAGCAAAGTCCATCCTCATTTTCTGCCTTCTGCCCAGCTCCATCTGATCTCTACCCTTCTTTTCTCTGGCTATCACTATCACCACACTGTTGTTTGCACCTATGCATGTGTGTGTGTGTATATATGTGTGTGTGTGTGTGTGTGTGTGTGTGTGTGTGTGTTTCTTAATTCCTTCACCTTCATTTGTCCAGGTTCTAAACCTCCTCTCCTCTGGTGGTGTTCAGTCTATTCCATGTACTCATGCTCTGTTTCCATTTTGTTAGTCAGTTTATTTTGTTCATTAGATTCCACATATAAGTGAGATCATATGGTATTTGTATTTTGACTATGTTGTTCAGATCTTGTATGTTTTCTGTTGATTTTCTGTCTAGTAATTCTACTGGTTGCTCAGAAAGTAGCATTGAAGTCCCAACTATAATTATATTTATTTATTTCTTTTTTCAGATTTAATGTGTTTTATTGATTAAATTATTACATTTGTGCCAATTTCCCTTCCCTCTGCTCCCCTCCACCCGGTGGCCCCCCTCCCTCCGGTTGTCCCCCCCTTTTAGATTATGTCCATTAGTTGTGCATACAGTTCCTCCCAACCTCTCTCCGTCTATTCCATTCCCTCCTACCTTGATCCCCAATTCCTATATCATCTCCCTCCCTTTCTCCATTCCCCCTCCCTGTTGACCTCCCCCCAATATGCTTCCCGTACCCACAGTTCCTCTTCCCCTCTCGTTGCCTATTTAGTTTGCCTTTGTTTCATCTCCCTAGCTTCTGTTTTTTTTTAAACCAGTCCCTTTAACATCTCATATAACAGTGGTTTGGATCTAATGAACTCTTTCAGTTTTATTTTGTCCTGGAAACATTTTCTCTGTCCTTCTATTCTGAATGACAATTTCGCTGGATAGAGTATTCGTGGTTGTAGGTTTTGGATTTTCATTACTTTGAATATTTCTTGCCAGTCTCTTCTTGCCTGTAGAGTTTCCCTTGAGAAGTCAGCTGATAGTCTAATTGGGACCCCTTTGTACATAATTCTTTTCTTCTCTCTTGCTGCTTTTAAGATTCTCTCTTTATCTTTAATTTTTGACATTTTGATTATAATGTGTCTTGGAGTGGTTCTCCCTGGGTCCAGTCTCTTGGGAACTCTCCTTGCTTCCTGGACCTGCAGGTCTATTCCCTTTCCCAAGTCTGGGAAGTTCTCCTTTATTATATTTTCACTCAATTTTTCAAGTTCTAGTTCATCTTCCTCATTCTCTGGCAAACCAATGATTCTTATGTTGGGCCTTTTATAGCTGTCCCAGAGGTTTCTGATCCTTTCGTTGTTGCTTCCCATTACCTCTCGCTGCATTGGTTGACTGCTTGTTCCTTCTCCATATTCCAGTTTGTTGAAATGAACTCTGGATTTTATTTCCTTTCCTTCTGTCTCGTATGTTGTTTTGTTCCTTTCGTTATGAAAGTTTTTCGCTTCTTTCATATCTTTTTCCTGCTCTTTTGTGAATTCTGTAAGCCACCTGATAACAATGGCCCAGAACTGAGCCTCTGACAGGTTTCTTATCTGTTCATCTGTCAGGTTCTCTATCTGCTGCCTGGTGAGTTGTGTTACCGGTATTTCTAAAGTTGCCTGCCTCATTTTGACAGATGCGTTTTGTTTTCTTGGGCTGGCTGTCGGGGGCAGTGCCTGTGTACGCGTCACAAATTAGCGACCGGCGCCTGCTTGTCCGCGACCTATTTCGCAGCCCTGTGGTGCTTTCTTTGGGGGCGGGGGTCCAAGATGGATTCACACAGTTATTCAGCTAGGAGACCGGGATCCGTCCTCCCGCCCCCCTGGGCCTCACTGTTCAAGGCGATGCGGCGGCCGCTCTCCCCAGCTCCGGAGTCGCGCACCGCCAGGGGCTTGGCCACCGGGACTCCTCGCCGCCCGCCGCTCCGGGTGCGACCGCAAACAGCACTGCCCACTTTAACTCTTACCTGCCCAAATGGCACCGCTGGTTTATAACTTCATATGTTGGACTTCCGTGTAGTTTTATTTTCTGGAATTTCTAGTTATCCTTTGTTTTGAAGTAGTTGTATTCCTCTATAGATGTAGAGGGAGACCTAGCGTGTCCGTCTAAGCCTCCATCTTGGCCGGAAGTCCTATATTTATTTTTTATTACAGCATTAGCAATCATTGCTTCATGTAATTTGAGTCTCTGTTGGATGCATATACATTTCAAATCTTTATACATTCTTGGTGGGATTGATTTGTTTACCATTATGTAATGTATCTCTCTGTCTCTAGTAAAGCTCTTTGTTCTGGAGACTAGTTCATTTGATATTAATATGACTCCCTCTGTCTTTTTTGATTAATGTTTACATGCATATCTTTTTTTCATTTTTTTACATTAAATCTACCTATTTATTTGAATTTGAAGTGACTTTCTTTTAAGCAGCATATATGTATGTCATTTTTGTTAGTCACCTCTGTGAATCTCTAGCTTTAAACTGGTGTATTCAAGACATTTACTCATAAGGTAATTATTGATGTGTTATGGCATGTCTGCCTTTTTATTATTTGTTTCCTCTGGTTCTTATTTCTTGTTTCTCTTCTCTTGCCTTCCTATGTAACACTTAAAACTTTTAAAGTATATGAATGCCAAATGTTTTTGAGTATATATCTTTGGATAGGTTTTCTAGTGATTGCTATGTGTATTACAGTATACATGTGATTTAAAATAGTTTTCTGGTATCAACACTTTTAATGAAATTTGAAAATGTCATTTCCACTTAGGTCATTTTGCTTTCCCAAGTTTTAAATATTACTGTCATTGGTATCAGGTATCAGGTACTGTTTTATTTCAATCATGATATAATTTATAAAACTCATACACTCATATTTCTATTCTTTCTGTTCTTCCCTTCTAATGTTCTGAGATTTCTTTCATTCAGTATCTTTTGTTGTGAGCACATGTTTTCTATGTAAACTTTCCTATAAGCCAGCCTTCAGTCCCTGCTTGAATCATCTAATCTGGGCCTTAAGGACTGAAAGCACCAAGCTGCCTGTATGGCCATCAGTTCTATAGGTGACACCAGCACTGAAAAATAACAGGGAGCCAACACAGGTGACTGCTATTTATTTGGATTTTTATTAATGCAGGTTCACTCTGCTTCTATTAATGCAGATTTAATCCAAATTCATACTTAACTAATAACAATACTAATCACTCAAAAACAATCAATAATAACATCACATGAGAAAATTGGGATAGATGATCAATCCAAGTTCCAGAGTCTCAGTCCCTGGGTCTAGGAGATAACATGGTGAGTGAGGGAGTCATAGACATCTTACAAGGAAGGATTCTGGAGCCAGGTGGGCAGCAGGGCAGAAAAGTCTTCAGTCTAGCAGAGCAGAGCCTCTGGTAGCCAATGCCAAGAATGATCAGCATGGTGTGGAGCAGCATTTTGGTGTGTGGATCTCAACTGCCTCAGCAGTGGTCTGGAGCCTGCCTCAGTTATACTTTTAGAATGGTTTATGCTACCCTTTTGGATCTCTCAACCAGTGTCTTGGCACCCCTGATAATAAGTGGGGAGTCTACCCAGGAACATATCTTGCCAGATGTGTCTAATGTGACTTAAGTAGTTTCTCTCTTGAACCAAAGTGTCATGGCTGTCTGGCAGCCATCCTGGGTGACATGAGTGACTTCACTTTATTTTATATACTTTATGCTATCCTGACTGGACCAGTGCCATTTTATTGGTCCTGCTCTCCACACCTTATGTTTGAAGAACTTTTGTTAGCCAATCACTAGGGATAAAGCTGCTAATGACAAACTCTTTTTGTTTTCCTTCTTAAAAGAATGTTGTATTTATTTATTTATTTATTTAGTCATTCCTACAAGTTTTCTTTTTATTAGTTATTTTAATCTTACAGACTCAGGTTGTGATAGAGAACAGATGTGGTGGGTCCAAGGCCAAGTGGGAGACCAGGTAGGAAATGAGCAGGCAGCAACCCAGCAGATCCTGACTCCTTGTGGGGGCATCTCCAGGATGGCCTCAGTCACCGGTGCATGTTCTTCATTTTTTACTAGAGAGTTTCCACCAGTTATAGAATTTGCAATAGGTATTTTGTTTCAACAATGAAAAATATCAGGCCTCCATGGTTTTATATGAAAAAAAAATTCTACTGTTATTTGAATATGTGTTATCCTACAGATAATGTGTTGCTTGTCTCCTACTGCTTTCAAGATTTTTCTTTGTCTTTGGTTTTCAAAAGTTCAATTATGGTGTATCTTGGAAAGGATTTCTTTTGGTTTATATTGCTTGGCATTTACTCAGCTTCTTGGATTTGTGAATTGTGTCTCTCACCACACTTGGAGATTTTACTTTCATTTTTCCAAGTACTCTCTCAGTCAGCCCCACATTCTTTTACCTACCATGGTAATATGAATTTTGTCTTTTTGTTTTTATACCACTAGTCCTTGAGGCTTGGTTTATTTTTCCCACTCTATTTACTCTCTGATATTTAGATTGAGCAAATCCTATTGTTTTGTCCTCAAGATAATTGAATATATGTTTTGTCAATTCTCCTATATTATTGAGCACATCCAATGATTTTTATCCCTATATTGTATTTTTCAGTTCTAAAATTTTCATTTGGTTCCTTTAAAACAAAATTAATTTCTTCTTTGTTGAGATTTTTCTATTTTTCATTTGTTTAAAGAGAATTTATAATG
The DNA here is from genome assembly GCF_987537825.1 of Furipterus horrens. NCBI lineage: Eukaryota > Metazoa > Chordata > Mammalia > Chiroptera > Furipteridae > Furipterus > Furipterus horrens. Next base: position 126,390,201 of record NW_028327171.1, on the reverse strand, counting down.
GATTGTCCAAACATTTTTACAGCTTTCAAAAATTTAATATTTGATAATTCCAATACTTAATTCAACTTGATGTCTATATTATTGATTTTTTTTCTTATTAAAGTTATTTTATCAGTTCTTGGTTTGATAGGTAATTTTTTTATTTATCTTGGAAACTTTGTCTATTATGTTAGGAGACTCTGAAAATTATGTGAGTCCTTTATTTTAGCAGTAGTCACCTCTTTAACATGTAGGCATTGGTGTACTCCATGGACTCTAGTTCTAATGGAAGTTTAATTTTCAGAGCCTTTGTTGTTGTATTTTGCTATGTTTATTTCCATTGGGGATCCCATTATTCCCTGTTGGTGCTGTGTAAATGGGCAGAAGTGGTTTTCCCATGTCTGGCATGAAATGTTTTCAGCAAAGGAGCAAGTATGGCAGGAATACACCTCCTCCCACCTTCCTATTGCTTTGATATTTTTGAGAAATAGAGAAGAGTCTTATCCATATGGAGAAAGAGGTTTCCTAGTCCACTTTCTCCAGCTGATTCCCTCTTGTCACCTCCATCTGACCCTGTTATACTTCAGTATCTCTTAGAGGAAAAGGAGAAGTCTCTGGTCCAAGAAGGGAGGGTGTCTCCACCAATAGCTTACACAGAGGTCCTTAGTAATTCCCTTTGTTGATGGTGTTGTCCAGCTCATCTGAAGTTGTTATAAAGACTCCCTTTTATTTGCAGGATGAATGAGCTGCTTTAGTTGTTAGGGCAGGTCAGGATACATTGGTTCTGTTTGTAATTTTTCTGTTGAGGCATCAGGGGGATGAAAGGTGCCCTGTGATTACACTGTTCTTCAAATTTCAAATTAGATAAATTATTTTACCACTTCACAGAGTTCTGCTTTGATTGTCTTTTGGGCCATTTTAGAGTTTCTAATTGTGTTTGGCAGAGAGGGACAAGAAAGCAGGTTTACACTACTGAACCTTTATAAGACAAATTATAAATTGAGGGAAAAAAGACAAATGTTACACTCAGTGTTTAAGTGTATATAATGTAAATAAGTCTGTAACAAGATTTTCTGTGCTAGAAAAACATTTTTATATGTTGTATATAATAGGCTATTAATTCTGAGATACATCTGTTAAATTTTCTTATTGAAAGCCTCTGTGGTTTAAAAATAACTTCGATTTGAAGATTTTCAGATATGATGATGATGTGGGCTCTCATGTTTGGACCTTCCCCTTATGCTTCTCCAGATTGTATTTAAACTTAACAACAACAAAAATGTCAAACCCACAAAGAGTAGAAATCTATGTGGTTTTATGCCCAAGTAATGATGACACCCTCCTCATACCATAACTTAAGGAATTTCAGTGATACAGAAGAGTAATTAAGTTGGAATAAAAGAAGAGTGATGGGTAACTTCTAGTCAAGAATGGCAATGGAAAGGTTGCAGTGAAGGAAGACAAGTCACACCAACACCCAACCCTAAATTGCAGGGTAAGAACAAGCCATGGGACAGGCAAATGGAAGAAAGAAATGTAGCAAGAGGGATGCTGGGATGCAGAGCTGCTAGTTACAAGGCTAAGGTTCAGAGGAATAAACCCCAGTTCTTTATGTGCTAGATTTTCATCAGGAAAAGTGGTGAAAAATATCTCCACAACTGTGAGCATAGGAGGAATCACAGCTGATGGCCACAATAAGCAAGCCTGACTTTGGAATGAGCTAACTTGGGGAAAAAATCCTCTGAGTTAGTGAAAACCACCTTAATTCAAAAGAAAAGTCTTACCTTGAAAACTCAGAAAACCCTTTTATCTAAAATAGTTACTCTGTAGAATCAAGAAAACAATTAGCTATTTTAGATTTGCATGCATTAACATACAATAAAGCAGATACAAAACTAGATTATATAGTTGTGAAGAAACAATGATATGAGATTTCTATTCTATTCATGACATATCTATTCTATTTCTACCATTTGATTCAGAACTTAGAAATTAGTGTAAGGAGAGAATAAGAGAGGAGTTGTGAGAGGTTATACTAAAGTAACATTTTTGTCAGTATAATATAAATTGTACATATATTCAGAAAATTAAGTGGAATGACAAATTTCCAGTGACAGGTAATAAGAAAACCATATATATTTTTTCTTAAAAAGCAGTTTCAGTGATCTGTTTACACACCCTTTGCTTTAATTTAGCTGATTTTAAATACTAACATCAAAGAAGTGTTGTTAAAATGAAAGTATTTATTTTATAAGAACTTCTGGAAGTTTTACAAATACAGCTTTGGCAAGTGTTTCTCCAGACATCCCAGTGGTAATCATGGCAATCTCCAAAAACATTTCTAGGTACTCTTCAATAGCAGCTTTGAAAACTGGGAACTAAGATTCTGTAATCACAATGAAGGCAATGTGCTGTCAAAGACAATAAAAACAACTGATGTAAAGGTGGTTTTAGCATAGGTAACTATGTGCTTACATCTGGGAAATATTCCTAAAGACAGGTCCTAAAACAACACATAACATTGGCAATGGGCCAGGTAGAACATGAGGCAAATTCTGTGACTCTATACCACTTACAGTTTAGAGCAACTCAAGGGAGAAAACTCCAAAAATGAACTCATGGCAATAATTAATCCATAGTTATTAGCATTTTAAGGAGAATATTAAAATTAACTCAATGTACTGGATCTATTCTCTTTAAAACTGGGCCACCCTGAGGGAAGAAAGAACTGATTAAAAAGACATCTCAATTATAATTAAAACAAAGTAATATTGAAAATCTGGAGGTCATGGGAGGTCATTTCACTTTAATATTTTAATATACTGTAGAAGATATGGCTATTTATTCCTAGAAACTCAATCACAGTATTCAGAGAGAGTGAGTCATATTCAGATTGCTTGGAATGCATTTTGTATTTGTCTGCCCAGGCTGCCATAACAAAATACCACAGCCAAGGTGGTTTAAACCAGGGGTCCCCAACCCATGGACCATGGACTGGTACTGCTCCATGACCTGTAAAAACTGGGCTGCAAAGCAGAAGGTGAACGGCAAGTGAGTGAAGCTTTGTCTGTATTTACAACTGCTCCCTATCGCTCACATTACCACCTGAGCTGCAGCAACAGATTCTCACAGGAACATGAACCTTACTGTAAACTATACCTGTGAGAGGTCTAGTTTGCATGCTCCTTAAGATTGAACGCCTGATGACCTGAGGTGGAGCTGAGGCGGAGATGCTAGCACTGGGGAGTGGCAGCAAATACAGATTACCATTAGCAGAGAGGTTTGACTGCACAGAGATCATAATAAATCAATTGTTTGCAGAGTCATATCAAAACCCTATCAGTGAGTGGCAAGTGACAAGCTGCATCTGGTTCCAGTCATCATAGTGGTAAGTGTGTTGATGTACTTCAGTTGTAGAGCTGCATCTGTTAGCAGTCTTTAAGTCAGAATCTGACACTTACTTTAGTCATCATGTGGGCTGACCATTATTTTATTTACCACTTCTGTCTGCACTTCTTTCCCACACTGTGCTTTTGTCTCAGTCACAGTTTTGCTGAGCCCACAAGCTAACTCCAGCCAAAGAGTAAGAAACAAATGTCACTGGAGACCTTCTTTTTAAAGAGGGAAATACTCTGAGACTTCCTATCAAAAGAAAGCTGCAGTTAAAAGAAAATACCAAGAGTCCCACTTAAGTCATGGGTTCATTGCAACAGGTAATTCATATTGTCCAAGCCCACTTTGTATAATATGTGGCAACTGGCTATCCAATGAAGCCATGAAACCTTCAAAATTCCTTCACCATATATAGACTGAGAACCCTACATTAAAAAAAAAGCCTTTGTAGTTTTTCAAAAGAAAAAAAATGTGAACATGAAGAACAGAAACAATTATTGTGGGCCACCACTTCATCAAATGTATCTGCACTGACAGCATCAATCTTAGTGACTAACCACATTGCTAAAGCTAAGAATCCCTTTACTACCAGTGAAGAGTTGATCCTGCCTGCTGCTAAGGACATTTGTTGTGAACTTTTAGGAGAGGCTGGAATTCAAAAGGTTTCACATGTTCCTCTTTCAGCTAGCACCATAACTAGATGAAATAATGAAATAGACAATTTTGAGGCACAATTTTTAGAGAGAATTAATGAGTCACTGTGGTAAGCAATCCAGGTTGATGAGTCTACAGATGTTGACAACAAGGCAACAATGCTTTTTTGTGTGTGATATATTTTTTAGGAAGATGTGCATGAGAATATGATATGTGCATTTTTGTTGCCAACCAACACCATTTGCAGAACTATTCAAGTCTTTGAATGATTACATATCAGGAAAAACTGAATTGCTAGTTTTTGGTTGGTATTTGCACGGGTAGAGTGGCTGCCATGACTGGATGGCTTTCTTGTTTCAGTACTTGGGTCAAAGAGGTCACTTATGGATGTAAGTCTACTCACATGTCATCCATAGAGAAATGCTGGATAGCAAATAAATCTCACCTGAACTTAACAACACTTTACAGGATGTGATTAAAATCATCAACCACATTAAAGTACATGCCCTTAACTCATGTCTCTCTTCACACAGCTCTGTAAGGAAATGGATGCAGAGCACACACATCTTTTATACATAGAAGTGAGCTGGCTTTCTAAAGGTAGATAACTGGCCAGAGTTTTTAAGTTATGAGAGCTGCTCCAGAGATTCTTTTTAGAAAAACAGTCACCACTGGTGGCACATTTCAGTGGCACAGAATGAGTCACAAAACTCGCTTACTTGTGTGACATATTCAACCTGCTCAATGAACTCAACCTGTCACTTCAGGGGAGAATGACAACTGTGTTCATGTCAGCAGATATAGTGGCTGCATTTAAAGCCAAGCTGGAATTATGGGGGTGACGAGTGAACATTGGGATTTTTGACATGCTTGAAACATTAGCAGAGGTTTTGAATGAGACTGAGCCAGGGCCTTCTTTCTCCCAGCTGGTGCATGATCACATATCTCAGCTTTCAAAAGTGTTTGAGCAGTACTTCCCAACCAAAAGACATTCCTAAATTGAGAAGGAATGGATGGATCTGTGACCCATTTGTGAATAAGCCAAATGAATTGACTTTGTTCGGGCTAGAAGAGGGTCAGCTGCTTGAGGCTGCAAATGACAGTGGTCTTAAAGGTTTGTTTGAGACAATTTTAAATCTCCATACATTCTAGATTAAAGTCAAGGAAGAATATCCTGAGACTGCCACAAAAGCACTGAAAAGCCTGTCTCCATTTCTAACATCCTATCTTTGTGAAGCAGGGTTTTCTGCAGTGATGGCAACCAAAACGAGATTATGGAGTAGACTGGATATAAGCAGCACACTTCGGGTGCCACTGTCTTCATCACCACCTGATGGGACAGTCTAGTTGCAGGAAAACAAGCTCAGGGCTCCCACAGTTTCTGCATTATTGTTAGTTATTGTTACTTATTTCATTATATATTACAATGTAATAACAATAGAAATAAAGTGCACAATAAGTGTAATGCACCTAAATTATCCTGAAACCATCCCAGATCTCCAGTTTGTGGAAAAATCATCTTCCATGAAGCTGGTCCTTGGTTACAAAAAAAGTTGGGGACCATTGGTTTTAACAACAAGCATCATTTATGTCTCACAGCTCTGGAGGCTGAAAGTCCAAGATTGAGGTATCGATTTAGTTTATGGTGAGAGCAAACTTTCTTCCTGGCTCGTTACTGGTCATCTTCTAAATGTGTCCTCCATATTGACAGTGAGGGAGAGAAGGAGGGTGAGAGAGAGATAGTGACAGAGAGAGAGAGAGAAAGAGAGAGATCTTATTATAAGGTCACAAACCCTATCAAATTAGGAGCTCATGCTTATCATTTTATTAAACCTTAATTACCTGATATTGGGTGTTAGAGCTTCAATATATGAATTTTAGGGGACACAACTCAACCATAACACATTTGAATGGTTCATTTGAATCAAAATCCTTACTTAGTAGGGTCTATAAAACCCACATGCATGGGCTATATCTTTAGGCCCTGGGCTGTATCTCTAATATTTCTGTCTACTCTATTTAAGCATCCTGACCTTGTTAAAATGCTAAATATATTCTCCTCTTGGGGCCTTTATATAACAGTGCTTTCTTTGCCTACTTACACATTGATTTCTGTGCTTTGCTGATACACTTCAATCAGATATCTGCTCAGGTGTAACCTCATTATTTATTTTTAGGTAATTATTATTTATTTTCACTAATAGACTAAGTTCAATGAGGAGACACACTATTTTTCCCACTGTTTTGCCCACTGTCTATTGTACAGTGATTAGTAAATACATGTTAATTGAATCAATAGATGAATCTTGAATTAGGTCAAGAATAAAAGATTTTGGGAAAGAACTCTATTTTACTTACATGTCAAGGAAGACATGTGTCTTGCCTTTCTCTCATTTGTTTATAGGTAAAAGTCTCATGAACCTGAAAGCAATCTAATGTGCAAAGTTTGTCCTCTCTATCTCTCTGGCCCTTCCAATCTAGTACACATACATAATTACACACATCTAATTACATTTTTAGATATCCGGTATACTCAATAACTCATGAAAGCACACGTTTATTCACATCTCCATTTTGGAACATGTTTTTCCAAAAGCATTAAGGGATGCCATCATAAATGAAGCTCTCAAAGGGGCATCAATAATCATAGTCTTATCTCAGGAAATGTAAAATTCACGTTGTCAAACAGTTTAAAAAGAACACTTAATGATTTTTTTTTGTAAGAAGTACAATTTGACTGGCAAATTAAGTAATGATTTATTAGAAACCAGAGAGTGAAACTGAACCCACTGATGATCTATCCCAACCCCTTTGGATGATATCTACAGTCTTGGTGACAGCAAGGAGCAGAAAGAACAAGCAAGGTAGCAGGTTGACATGTTTATAGAAACCCCTGGCAATATGCACTAATTATGCACTAGAAGAATGGCTCTATCTTCTCCCAGTTTTAGCATTTCTTTCTGTACTGCAGTGGCCATTAGAAAGAACTTTAGGCAATATAAATAACTGACACCATCCTATTTAAGGTATGAGTATAAAGTAAACTTTCTTAATTATTAAACTCTGCATTCTTTCTATTTATAATTCAAAGCACATTATCTTGTCATTTCTTGCTTATCCATCCCCTCAAAAAAAGTTTGTCACAATTCCCTAGGACTCCCTTAAAGGTGAAACAGGGGTAATCCAATCCAAACATCCTGTTTGCTTTGGTTGCACATGACATTTCTTGTTACAGTATATTTGGCAAGGGGAGGCAGTTATACAAATGCCTATATGGAGCATCATTTCCCAGTTTAGCCAAATTTGAAACTCATTTGAACATAATAGAGCCATCTTATTTATCTCACATCTGTCAACTATATAAACTCATTTTCAACAAGCCAAGGTAATTGTGACACAGCATTTAAAATCATCAAAGTACTTATGCCCATATAATCACCGTGTATAAGGTTGATACCTTTTTAATAAATAACATTGACTTTTTAACTTATATGATGATATACATTTCACTAAAAATCACCATCAATTTTTATAAAATACATTTTGTTATTCATTTTATCAAGACCTTGAAGAATGCATCAGAAACAAAGAGAACAGACTTGAGAATGACAAAAACTTAAATGTCCCAGAAGCTTATAAAAGGAAAAAACAATCACCACCTTGATGACCTCAATGTTAACTCCCAGCATATTTGTCAATAAAACTTCTTTTCATTCTCAAAAGTATTCCACTTTGAATGTTAAATTATATTAACACTCGTAATGAAATATCAAGCTATTGAACTGTGCATTCATTGTCTGGTCCATTTCCACGAGTTAAGAGGCTTATGTGTTGGTAAGGAATTCAGTTGTTAGATTATTCATTATATCTAGCTGACCTATTATAATAAGTGTGGATATAAGTTATGAGTTCATTCCCATTCTTTTTTCTGATTTTTCCTTTGAGGAAGAATAGTACAGGAACCCTTGGGAATTAAAGCTGAAATCTTGCCTGAGGCTCACTGGGGAGAAATTTATGCCCAAGTACATTTCTTAGAGTGTGAGTGATAAAATGCATGAACAGAGAGAGGTTTAAAAACATTACAAAGTAGAAAATTTAATACATGAAGCCTGAAAATACCCCAGAAAATTGAATAAAAACAGATTTACAAATAGCTTCTCTGGTGATCAAAACTTGATCTAAAAAAATTGTTTTTTCATCCATATTCTTGAAATTTTTCATCTATATGCAATGAAATACTTTCTATTGATAAAGTGATCCCAGATGTTAGTCCAAACCAAGGAACTATTTCTGCAATGCTCCCACACAAATACAAGGAGAAGGACAGAAAGCTAGTGGGCTGCTGCTCCCTCTCTCAGTTTCACTTCAGAATGAGAACTGCTACTTCAAACCTTAATCAGGAAACTTCTGTTATAATTTTAATTTTCACTATTGTTGTCATCATTCTAAGGATGAACATTTTAGTCCTGCAGATTTTTTAGAAAGAAGCATCAGTGTGCTTTGCCTGTTTTCACTGTGAACAGCACTTTAGGTAGGGGTGAGATAATAGTGAATCAAATTAGTTTGGCAAGAGAAAAATATGAGGTATGTACTATGGAAAGGATAATGACTTCTCTTTTTTCCTTTCTAATATTTAATTACTTAGAATAATTATTTTTGTGTTAAATTTGTAATTTTTCCATCATAGAGACTGTTTTGACCATTCAGGCAAGAAGAAAATAAGAAGAAGGACGAAAGAGACAGAGAGATGGAAAAGGCAAAGAAATTAAGCATTTCAGTCAAGGATTTGGAAAAGTGAATAATAGAAGTGTAAGGAAAGAGGAAGGTTATAACTAATAAAGAAATAAAAATATGTTTGAAACAAATGTAGTAATAATATGTAAATCCAAATATGATTTATTTAAAAAAACAATAAAATCTAGTCCAATTAAGAACAGATAAGGGATAAAGCAGACACAAAAAATTAGAGGGGGTATGGAAGAGAACCAAAGGTACAGAGGAAATTAAAGAAATTAAACAATGCATCACTTTCTTCTAATCAATAAAAGCTAAAAACAATAAATGATTTCCTGGGAAAATGCAAACTGCTCAAATCCACACATAAAGTTACAGAAAACATAGCAGACCAATTGCATGAGAGAAACTAAACATGTTCAAAAACTAACCAGCTTCTTCCTCATCATTGAATCTCTAGAGGTTATTAGAGGTACATTTTATCAATATTTCAAAAAATTGATTATGTTACTTCTATTTAAACTTGTCTGGAGCACTGAGAGTAAAGGAAAAGTTCAAAACTATTTTTAAAAATCAAACATATCCTTGATATCAAATTCGGACACATCAGTACAAAGAAAGAGAACTCATTTAAAAATATTTTTCAGTTTCAAATAAAACAGACTCCAGCAAAAAACTGAACTAGAAAATACTATAGAAAACTAGATTTTTTCCCAGAATAAAGACTGACAATATTAAGAAATATATGTATATAGTACAACATAAAACATATACTAGTATAAAAGTATGCAACATAATTGAAAACTGGTATAAAACATATATAACATACTATGAGTTGGTATTAAAACATATACACATAACTAGTATAAAAATATATGCAAATGCTAGATTGATGGCTATAAGACATATAATAAAATTTTAAGTATATTTTATTAAAATTATTGAAATGAAATAATTGATTGATACTGTGTATTGTTTAATAATAGAATACAGAAAAACGTATCATTACATTCAGAAAACATAAAGATGTGTATCATTACTATCACTATATTTAACATTATCCCAGAAATATTAATAAGTCTAAATACACAAGAAAAGTATATATGTGCATAAAATATCTTTGTTTAAGAAGAAGCAAAATTATTCTTATATAAAAATGATGACATCATATGGCTGGTCAGTCAAGTATTTACATTAAAATTTACTATAAATTCTCAATAATTTACTTAGTACAGGTTCAAAATTAACATACACAATAAACAATTTCCATATTTACAAACAACAACCTCGTAGAAATAAAGATTTCATTTACAATAGTGAATGTATGCAAATAAATTATAGAATAAAATTAACAAGAAAGATTTTGGACCTAAGAGAGGAAACTTCCAATATCTGTCAGTTGTTCATAACTGTGTTATTAACTACATCTAAACTTAATGGCTTAAAACAATGATAACATTCATGCACATTTCTTTTGGTTGGCTGTTTGGGCTATACTCAACTGGAACAATCACCTCTGCCCTATGTGGTGATACTGGCTTTCACTGTATCTCCATGACATTTCATCATCCATAAAGCTGGCTCAGGTTTATTCATATTCTCACAGCAGCATTCTAAAAGCCTGAGAATATAAGCCAGAGGTTATTTTAGTTCTAAACCTAAAAACTTGTAGGGATCCACTCAGAACCTTAGAGTTGGTTTAAAGTTTATTTTAAACTGAAGACATTAGAAATTCAACAGACGCAGAAAGAAGTCTTCTCAGAGCTTCCTTTATCTGATTAAAAGCAGGAACTTTGAAGGAATGAGGATTGCCATAATTTCCCTCTTTGGGGAGGCTTTTATTCCCAGGAGAAGGCCTGAAAGTAAACCTACTAAAATTTTCCTCTCCAAGGAGTTTTATGGCCCTAAAAAATCCACACATACCTATATAGACAAATGTTTTTATAAACTTTCTTATCTCCCAATTATTCTCCTAAGAAAACTTTGTCTTTTTGCATAAATCTATTTTGTCTTCCTATAGGCACATTTCTTCCATGTCCCCCCTCTCAACTAAGTTAGTTACATAAGCCTTTAATTTTAACCATCTAATGTGCTAGTTATTTCTCTTGTTTTTCCCCATGACAGATGCATTACAAGGTCAGCCTGGACCCAAGGGTCTCAAAAAACAGATTTCATCTCTTGATGAGGGGAAATACAAAGAATTTGTGACCATTTTTGTTTTGCTCTATTTACAAAGGAAGACCAAATAAGTTACCTAAATATTTTGTATTTAGAATATAATAATAAATGTTGTAAACATTTCAACTCTTTCAAAACTGATCTGTAAAGTTAATGGTATTAATAAAATACTGGCTGATTATTTATATCTTAATCACTTAACTAGTCGATGCTAAATCTTAAATGTAAAAACATGTAAGAATAGGCATAAATAATAATAATTATAAAATGAATAATATCAAATCATGATAAAATAAATAATAATTTTAATAATATTTCTACATTACAAAATATTTAAAACATAAGAAAGTAACAGAAACATTTTTAAAAATATTTTATTTACTTATTTTTGGAGAGAGGGTAGGGAGGGAGAAAGAGAAGGAAAGAAGCATTGATGTGAAAGAGAAACATTGATAGGTTGATTCTCGCATGCCCCAAATGGGGACCTGGCTTGCAACCCCAGGCATGTGCCCTGACTGGGAATCAAATTGGCTGTCTTTCAGTTTGTGGGACAATGCCCAACCCACTGAACCACACCAGTCAGGGTGGTAATAGAAACATTTAATGATGGCATATAAGTAAACAGATAGATAAGTGAACTAGGATAAAGATTTCATAACAAATATAAAACACATAATAAATCTATCATTTAAAAACAAAAAAGCTATGAATTAGTCAGTAAGTGGTAATTGAACAACTAGTAAACCAAGTACAAAATAATAATAGATGTCTATAAGATATTTTTTACCATGCTCCCCTTAGAAAAATAAAACTAGAGTAAAATATAGAAAAATATTTAATCTATGTTTTAAATATTTGTAAAATAATTTACAAAGTTATAAATACACACAAGTAGTAGTTCTAATATTTACTTCCTTCAACAAAATAGGACACCCTAAGCATTACCCGAGTGTGCACACCAATGCTTGAGGATGCTGCTATGGAAACCAGAGATTTGTCCCTCCTTCAAATGCTAAGAGCTGTTACAACATATTAATCCTAAAAATTGTAGGTAGAAATCTTTTGAAAAAAAGCTATTTTTCCACTTCTATATTAATTTTTAGATTTCCAGTTTAACATTATTTTAATTTTATTGTGTATCATATAATCTTTCAGTACTTAGGTTTTCTCAAGTCTTAGTCTGGCCTATGTGAAATATTTTGATGTGAAAAGTTTGGTAGTGAGAGTGAGGGGAAGCTTGAGTAGTTGAGCATGAGGGTGAATACTGGCCAGCAAGGCTATTTCTACACAAGTACTAAGATCAAAATTGCTTCAGCTTTTGGCTACCTTTCACTGAAAACATTATGTAAGAAACAGCTGAGGCTCTATATTTTAATATTCATCCAGTTTAATGTAAAAAAATAAAGTACTATTATTTAAATACACAGTGAATTTCCTAAATTTGTGTTTTGATTTTAAAATAATTTGCATAAAATATTATTTTATGTATTAAATATGTTGTAATGATTAAGACTAGGGACTCTAAGGTTACACTTTCTGGGTTTGAATATTAGCCCTGTTATTAATATATTCACAGCTTTCACAATTCACTTAATATTATTATAACTGAATTTTCTTTTTTGGTTTATTTATTTGTTGTTTTTCTATTACGGTTGTCCCACTTTTTTCCCCATTGATTCACCCTGCCCTGTTGTCCATGTCCATGGGTCATTTATACTAGTTCCTTGACTAAACCTTTCCCTTCTTATCCCCCTTCTCCCTCACCCCTCCCTCTTTGTCACTGTTAATCTGCTGTTTGTTTACATGTCTCTGGTTCAATTTTGCTCATTTGTTGGTGTTGTTCATTAGATTTCTGTATTAGGTGATATCATATGGTATTTGTCTTCATAGCCTGGCTTATTTCACTAAGCATAATTCTCTCCAGTTCCATCCATGTTGTTGCAAATAGTAGGAGTTCCTTCTTTCTTTCTGCTACATAGTACTCCATTGTGTAAATGTACCACAGTTTTTTGATCCACTCATCTACAAATAGGCACTTAGGCAGTTTCCAGCACTTAGCTATTGTAAAGAGGGCTGCTATGAACATATGGGTGCATAGGTTCTTTTGAATTGGTGTTTCAGGATTCTTCGGGTATATCCTAGCAATGGAATTGATGGATAAAAAGGTAATTCCATTTTTAGTGTTTTGAGAAAATTTCATACTGTTTTCCATAGTGGCTGCACCAGTCTGCATTCCCACCACAGTGCACTAGGGATCCCCTTTCTCCATATCCTCGCCAGCACTTGTTTCTTGATTTGTTGATGATGGCCATTCTGACTGGTGTGAAGTGGTATCTCATTGTGGTTTTTATTTGCATCTCTCTGATGGCTAGTGATGTTGAGCATTCTTTAATATGCTTATGGACTCTCTGTATGTCCTCTTTGAAGAAGTGTTTGTTCAAGCATTTGCCCATTTTTTAACTGGGTTGTCTGTGTTCTTGGTTCTGAGTTTTTACCCATTGAGGATGATGTTGGCTTCAGGTTTCTCATATGGCCTTTACTATGTTGAGGTATGCTCCCTCTGTTCCAATTTTGCTGAATGTCTTCATCATAAATGGCCATTGTACTTTATCCAGTGCCATTTCAGCATCTATTGATATGGTCATGTGATTTTTGTTTTTCATATTGTTTATCTGGTGTATTACAGTTATTGATTTGCAAATATTAAGCCATCCTTGCATCACTGGGGTGATTCCCAATTGATCGTGCTGTGTGGTCTTTTATTGTCTTGCTGGAACTGGTTTGCCAATATTTTGTTGAAGACTTTATCATATACGTTCATCAGCGACATTGGCTTGTAGTTTCCTTTCTTTGTTGTGTCTTGACCTGGTTTTGGAATTAGAGTAATATTGGCTTAATAGAACGAGATTGGGAGTCTTCCCTCTTCTTGGATTTTTTGGAATAGCTTGAGAAAAATAGGACTTAGTACTTCCCTACATGTTTTGTAAAATTCACCCGTGAAGCAACCTAGTCTAGGGCTTTTCTGAGCCAAGAGTTTTTGATTACTACTTCAACTTCACTCTTTGTTATCACTCTGTTCAACCTTTCTGCTCCTTCTTGATTCAGTTTTGGAAGATTATATGGTTCCAGAAATTTGTCCATTTCACCTAGGTGGTCAAATACTTGTCATACATTTGTTCTTAGTAGTTTCTTACAATATTTTGTATTTCTGTGGTATCAGTTGTGATTTCTCCCCTTTCATTTCTGATTTTATTTATTTGTTTCTTCTCTCTTTTTTTGTTGATGAGTCTGGTCAGTTTTTTTTTATCTTTTCAAAAAACCAGCTCCTGGTTTCATTGACCCTTTGAAATGTTTGTTTAGTCTCTATGTCATTTAATTCTGCTCTGGTCTTGATGCTTTCCTTCCTTCTTCTCACTCTGGGCTGTGTTTACTGTTGTTCTTCTAAATCTTGTAGCTGTAGGGTAAAATTTTTTATTTGAGGTTCTTCTATCCTTTTTAAGTAGGCCTGTATTGCTATGATCTTTCCTCTCAATATTGTGTTTGCTGTGTCCCATAGGGTTTAGACTGTTGTGTGTTCATTATCATTTGTTTCCATAAACTTTTTTTAAAATTAATTAATTTACTTATTTTTTGGGGGGTGACCCCCTTCTCTGTAACTATTCCCCCTTCTCAGATTAGAGAACCTTTATAATCTTATAAAGAACAATAGGCAAAGGTCTCATGCTCCTCTAGCTGCCTCAAGCTGGACATGGTTGTCGTCCTACCTACCCTTGGGCCCATAAATCCTTAGTAAGTGTGGGGGTGTGGAGGGGAGGGTGGCCTTCCTACATGGGGAAGGATCTTAGAGACTCCAGGTCAGTCGGCTATCCTCCGACAATGGCATACTCGGTTTAACAAGCTGGCATCCTTGCTGTAATCTGGAGGTGACAGATTTGGCAACAGAGTTAAAAGGCATCATTAAAACCATAACCACTAGATGACAAGAGGCAGGGATTAATGTTTTAATGTTCCACATTGGGGGAAAAAAAGGCTTCTTTGGAGGAATGTTTACAAGGCACGTCACACCTGTCCAAAATCCTTTTGCCCACTATACTTAGTTTGGGCTGAGGGGAATCTTTTAGGTTTCCCCCAGACCTCTTGGCCCTTTCTGTCCAAGCCAGTAGAATAGAAAAGAGAAGCCAGTTTTAAAGTGAAGCCCACAGACCACCCCATACTTCACCAACCCAACCACTTAGTTCAGCAAAACAATTGAGTCTCAGGAGGCAGCGATGCAGACAGGATTAAATGAGGCCTATACATAGAGACAGTCACTCAGGTAATGAGATCATAGGCTTATGCCCTATGAAAGAAGAACACACATATTAATTTATGCAACATAACCGACAAGCCAGTCTCTAAATCTGCAAGACTGTCTTATTAGGAAGACATCCAGTTGCAAGGCATTTAGCAATCTTCTTGCCTGTAAATTAAGCATCTTTGATGATGTCACTGACCTAGTTTAACTTTCAAATGAAAACAAACATTAAGTGAAAAGAAACTTTACAGACACTTAGCTCCACTAGTTTATAGTCTGCCACTGAGCATTGTGATTTTCCTTGAATCACGATTTTTCTCCTTTAGATTACCCTCCTTGTCATTAAAGGGACTGCATTAAGTCCAGTTTTAATTTATCCTGTTTGTTTGCATAATCACAACAAGAGCAGAAAATGATCACATACGATCTTTAAGACTGCTTTGCTGGAACTTACACGAGGAACCTTTGGGGTGACCTTCGGTCTGCCCTTCAGGGCACAGAAGCTGAGCCACAAACCTGCCACTCAGCCTTGCCTATAAACACTTGTCTTTTCCATGTCCTTCAGGTTTTCCATTGTGCCTTAAGGTTCCTTCTAGCCATCTGTCAGGAAAGCAACCTTCGTGCCTTCCCTGGAAAGATTGCCATGAATTGCACAACAAACCAAGGTACCAGGCCTTTTTTCTCGTGGGCTTTTATAACTTTTGAAAGTCAATCCCAGTTCCCCAGGGCCTTTTGGTAACAACCAGAGTCCAGGCATATCTCCTTTAGGCATGACATTACAGTCAAAGTCTTGGTTATCTAAGCCTCTATTAACAACTCATCTTATTAGTTTTACGCAAAGAACTTTATGTCATCGCTCACTTCTCCAGAATGTCAAATTCTGGAGGGATCAAATAGGGAGAAAAATATACAGTGTGAAGGAAAATCCTTGTCCTTCTAATATTCACTAAAATTGCATTTCAATACTTTATATTTACTTTCGATTACTTTCCTACATGTGAAGGTTTTTGGGGGGTGAGGGGGACGGTGGGAAAATTTGCTGGCTCGTTTATGTATTTTGCTTTCATTTATTTTCCACTAAATTTTTTTTTACTTGTTTGTTTACCTATTACAGTTGTCCCACGTTATTCCCCATTGCTTCCCCAAACCCGCCTACCCCTTGTCCCACAGTCAATCCCCATCCCGTTGTTCATGTCCATGCATCATTTATACATGTTCTTTGACTAGACCCTTCTCCTTCTTACCCTCCTTCTTTCCCTCCCGCTTTCCCCCTTCTCACTGTTTGTCTGCTCCTTTTTTACATGCCTCTGGTTCAGTTTTGCTTGTTTGTTTGTGTTGTTCATTAGTTTCCTGTGTTAGGCGATATCATATGGTATTTGTCTTTCATTGCCTGGCTTATTTCGCTGAGCATAATTCTCTCGAGTTCCATCCATGTTGTCGCAAATGGTACGAGTTCCTTCTTTCTTTCTGCTACAAAGTACTCCATTGTGTACATGTAACACCGTTTTTGATTCACTCATCTATAGTTGGGCACTTAGGTTGTTTCCAGCACTTGGCTATTGTAAATAGTGCTGTTATGAACACAGGGGTACATAAGTTATTTTGTTATTATTGATAAGTACTCATTCTTTGTTATTTTTCCTCTTTGTACTTGTGTACCTCTCTGTCTCTCTCTGTTTCTTCATCTTCTTAAAGCAGACCCTATAGCATCCCCTGCAATGCTGGTTTGGTGAAGATGTATTCTTTTAGCCTTCTTTTGTCTGGGAAACTCCTTACTTCACCTTCCATTTTGAATGAGAACCTTGCTAGATAGAGTAGTCTTGGTTGTAGGCCTTTGGTTTTCATTGCTTGGAATATTTTTTGTCATTCCCTTCTGACTTGTAGTGTTTCTGTTGAGAAATCTGATGATAGCCTTATCGGAGCTCCCTTGTGTGTTATTAGCTGTTTCTCTCTTGCTGCTTTTAGGATTCTCTCTTTGTCTTTGAATGTTGACATTTTAATTATGATGTGTCTTGAAGTGGGCCTGTTAGGGTTCATCTTCATTGGGACCCTCTGTGCTTCCTGGACTTGTGTGACTTTTTCTCTCATCAAGTTAGGGAAGTTTTCTGTCACGAGTTTTTCAAATAGGTTTTCTATCCCTTGCTCCTCCTCTTCTCCTTCTGGTATTCCTATGATATGGATATTATTACATTTTATGTTGTCCTGCAGCTCTCCTAAAACCTCTTCATTCTTTTTCAGTCTTTTTTCACTTTGTTGCACTGTCTAGGAATTTTTTTTCTATGTTGTCCTCCAGCTCGTTGATTTGATTTTCTGCTTCCTCTGGCCTGCTTTTAACTCCTTCTTCTGTGTTGTCCAATTCAAAAATTGTATGCTTTAGTTCCTCCTGGCTCTTATTGATAGCTGCTATGTCTTTTTAATGCTAGTGCAATTCTCAGTAAGTTCCTTGTAGTTTCCCTGGAGTTCCTTGTAGTTTTCTTTGGGCCCACTGAGCTCTTTGACTTCCGTATAATCCATGATTTGAATTCCACGTTTGATAGTTTGCTTTCCTCTACTTCATTTAGCACTCTTTCTGGGGATTTTTTCTTTCCTTTTGATGGGGAGTTTTTTCTCTGTCCCCCCATTTTTGTGATTCTTATTGTTTGTTGCTGCTTCTTAGATTGATCTGCACTTCCTGGATCTATCCCTGGTGGCATCAGATCCTGTACCAGTCTGGGCCTAGACAGCCTGTTGGAGACTACCAGAGATCTACTGCCTTTGTCTGTCCCCTTTAACTGTGAATATACGCAATCTGTGATCAACCATCAGGCTTAAGCATCAAAGGTGGGGCAGATTAATTCCTGCTGGTGGGGCTTTTGCTTCCCCTCAGGCTGATGCCACTTGGAGGGGCATTATGGGGAATGAGTCAGCACCGAGACCTGGTCTGCTGCTCCCTCAGTTCTCTCCTGAAAGCCACCACCCCAAATTCTCCCCAAGTGTCTCTAGTCCTCTCTGCCTTCCTTCTGCTTGAGCCCAGAGTAAGTGGGTGACAAAATATTTTGTACGTGGTCCACTTAAGAGCTCTTTGTCTCCAGCTGTTTCTTTCAAGCCAGCAAAAAAAAACCTGTGGCTTTTTGCTTTTCACAGCTGGGTGCTATTTTACTTTCCACTCTGTTGCTGTAGGCTGGGAAGCCCAGCTGGGGGTTTAGACCCTGCCCTTCTCAGGGGGAACCCCCAGCTGCTGAGCTTTTTCTTAGTCCCTTCAGCTGCCACCCATGGGAGCCCAGCCAGCCCTTTCGTGCCTCCACACTACCTACCAGTCATGTTGTGATGAAGTGGCCTTCTATGTCTCTTGTGATTATAAGACTTCTCTCCAGCTAGTGTTCAGTTGGTAATTCCAGATGATTTCTCAACAATTAAGTTGTAATTTCAGATTGATCCCAGGAGGAGGTTAGTGTAGCTTCCACTTACTCCTCTGCCATCTTGGATCTCTGTTTCCAGGAACTTTTTGATTTCTTCCTTGATGTCATTGTTAACCCACTCATTATTTAATAGAACGTTGGGAACCCTCAATGCACAGAAATTTCCTGGTGTCACAGATGAAATGAAGACTTCCCACACAGCTTTTGCCAGGGGACAGAAGGCCAACAAATGTCTGAGAGAAAGATGCCTTGATTGCCTTCTCCAAGGTCTTTTATTGAGTGCAGTAAGCTTAAGGGCATATAGCATGCATGTAGAACTCATCAACAGAGACGATTACAGAAAACAGCTATTGTTCTAGGGTAACAATTGGCAGAACATTGAGATCTCCCTCAGGGCACGGTGTGTTCGACACCAAGACTTCAGATGGCCATAAAATAGGGAGGGCGAGTTCATCTTGAGCTTCTGCTGGTATGATAAAGCAATCAAGCGAGGTAAAAGAATAGGGCAAGCTTCAGAGGACATAAAGCATTTTTCATGGCCCAATTCCCACCTGAGCCCACTGGCTACAGCATTGAGGCACATATGCATCCAGCTCTCCCAGTTTTCTGGTCAGGTCTTACAAGCTTTGGTTTCTTTGCCTGGCCCGAGTGGGGCTCCAAGTCTTGATACTTTTCCAGGGGCATCCCTACAATAGCATGTTATTCATTCTTCATGATCTTGAATCTTTTTGAGATTGTTTCCTTGATGTTGATTTCCAGTTTCAAGCCATTGTGATCTGAGAAGATGCTTGATATAATTTCAATTTTCTCGAATTTGTTGAGGCTTGTTTGGGTCCTACCATGTGGTCTATTTTTGAAAATGCTTATGTGCACTTAAAAAGAATGTACATTATGCTTTTGGGGGGTAAAAAGTTCTATATGTATATATCAATTAAGTCCATTTGATCTAGAGTGTTCTTCAATGCCTCTATATCCTTGGTCTTCCTTTGCTTCAAAGATCTGTCCATTGTTGAAAATGAGGTGTTAAAATTTCCTACTATGAGTGTGTTGCTGTCAGTATCATCTGGAAGTCCTTCAAGATTTTTCTTATATCTTTGGATGCTCCTATGTTGGGTACATAAATGTTTACAAGGGTTATATCTTCTTAATGGATTGTTTCCTTAAGTATTATGAAATGTCCTTCGTTGTCTCTTTTTATGCCTTTGCTGTGAAATCTGTTTTGTCTGATATAAGTATTGCTATCCCAACTGTTTTTTCATGTCCATTTGCTTGGAATACTTTTTTCCATCCCTTCACTTTCAGTCTGTATAGAACTTTTGTTCTGAGGTGGGTCTCTTGTAGACAGCACATATGTGGCTCATACTTTCTAGTCCAATCAGCTACTCTGTGTCTCTTGATTGGTGCTATTAATCCATTTATATTCAAGCTTATTTTTAATAGGTGCTTATTCATTGCCATTTGTCCCCTTTGTACCTGTGTGCCTCTCTGTCTCTCTTTGTTTCCTCATCTTAAAGCAGACCCTTTAGCATCTCTTGCAATGCTGGTTTGGTTGAGCTGTATTCTTTAAGTCTTCTTTTGTCTGTGAAACTCCTTATTTCACCTTCCATTTTGAAACAGAGCCTTTTGAGTAGAGTAGTCTTGGTTGTAGGCCTTTGTATTGCATTGCTTAAAAAATATATATAGTATATCTTATTGATTAAGTTGTTACAGTAGTCTCAAGCTTTTTTCCCTTTGCTCCTTCTTCCCAGTACCCCATATCCTACCAGCAATCTTACCCCCCATGGTTCATGCTCATGGGTCATGCATATAAGTTCTTTGACTTCACCCTTTCCTATATTATTCTTAACTTCCCTCTGTCTATTTAGTACCAACTGATTATGCTTCTTAATCCCTGCACGATTTCCCCATTTCCCCCCACCCCCGTCCTAGATGATAACCCTCCAAATGATCCCCATACCTATGATTCTGTTCCTATTCTGGTTTGCTTAGTTGGATTTTGTTTTTATTTTTTAAATTCAGTTGTTGATTATTGTGAGTTTGTTGTCATTTTAGTCTTCATAGTTTTTATTTTTGTTTTCTTAAGTAAGTCCCTTTGACATTTCATGTAATAAGGACTTGGTGATGGTGAACTCTTTTAGCTTTACCTTGTCTGGGAAGCACTTCATTTGCCCTTCCATTCCAAATGATAACTTTGCTTGATAGAGTAACCTTGGTTGTACGTTGCTTTTCAACACGCTGGATACTGCTCGCTAGTCCCTTCCTGCCTGCAAAGTGTCTTTTGAGAAATCAGCTGGTAGTTTTTTGAAACCCCTTTGTAGGCAACTCTCTGCTTCTCTCTTGCTGCTTTTAGGATTCTCTCTTTATCTTTCATCTTTGGCATTTTAATCATGATGTGTCATGGTGTGGTCCCCTCTGGGTCCAGCTCACCCAGGACTCTCTGTGCTTCCTGGATTTGTATGTCTATTCCCTTTGCCAAATTTGGGAAGTTTTCCTCCATTATTTTTTCACATACGTTTTCACTTTCTTGCTCCTCCTCATCTCCTTCTGGTATGCTCATGATTTGGATATTGGCATGTTTAAATTTGCCCCAGAGGTTCTCAAGTCTCTCCTCATTTTTTTCAATTCTTGCTTCCTCATTCTGTACTGGCTGACTATTTTTTTCTTCCTATGTTCCAAATCATTGATTTAAATCCTGGTTTTTTTCCCTTCACTGTTGGTTTTGTGTGGATTTTCCTTCGTTTCACATAGCATAGCCTTCACTTCCTCTCTTATGCATTTGCCGTACTCAAGCATATCTGTCAAGCCTGTGAGCTTCTTCATCACCAGCGTTTGGAATTCTGCCTCTGTTAGGTTGTCTATCTCCTCATTGCTTAGTTCTGCCACTGGAACCTTGATCCGTTCCCCATTTTTGTCCATACTTCTCTGTCTCCTCATCTTGACAAGCTCCTGTGTTTCTTTGCCTCTGTATCTTAGGTAGAACTGTTGGTACTGTTACGTTGTAAGGGGCGGAGCCTTAGGGATTCATCAGTACAGGGCGACCTGCTTCACCATGTTGTGGCGCTGTATGTGGGGGAAGGGTCTGAGAAGAAACAATGCTGCCCGCTCAGCACTCACCCCTTTTCCAGGCACTTCTCCCACTTCCGTATGGGACTGGCGTCCCTCTAGCTGTTGCCCTGGCCTTTGCTCCCAGAGTGCGTGGGTATGTGGACGTTCTAGGACCGTGGGGTCCCTTTAAACAAGTGGACTCTGCTGAGAGACCAGCAGTTTCTGCCTCCACCCCAGCCCCCATTGATTTGCACAATCAGAAGGAATGAGGCTTGATTTTTCCCTGTGCTGGACCCTGAGCTGCAAGGTCTGATGAGGAGCTGGAATGCTCCCCAGGTGTCCCTTCTGACTTTTTTCAAATGTGTGACTGCCTCTTCCTGCGGGCCTGCTACTGCCGCTGCCACTGCTGCCGCCACCACCACAGAGTCCTCTCCACCCCGGCTCCGCCCCTCCTACCTGTCTGGATGAATATTTCTTCTTTATATCTTTCTTTGACAGACTTCCATGCAGTTTGGTTTTCTGGAACTTTTGGTTGTTTCTAGGTTTGAGGTAGTTGTATTCTTTCTTAGTCGTGGAGGGTGATGCAGCATGTCTGTCTATGCCTCCATCTTGGCCAGAAGTCAAAGCATTTTTTTGCCATTCCCTTCTTGCTTGTAGTGCTTCTGTTGAAAAATCTGATGATAGCTTTGTGAGGTCTCCCTTGTATGTTATTAGCTGTTTCTCTCTTGCTGCGTTTAGGATCCCTGTTTGTCTTTGAGTTTTGCCATTTTAAATATGATTTTTTTCTTTGAGTGGGCCTGTTTGGATTCATCTTCATCGGAACTCTCTGTGCTTCCTGGACTTGGGTGACTTTTTCTCTCATCAAGTGAAGGAAGTTTTCTGTCATTAATTTTTCAAACAGGTTTTCTATCCCTTGATCCTCCTCTTCTTCTTCTGGTATTCCTAGGATATGGATACTATTACATTTCATATTGTCCTGCAGCTCTCTTTAAACCTCTTCATTCCTTTTCAGTCCTTTTTTGTTTGTTTGTTTGTTTGTTGCACTGCCTGGGAATGCTTGTTTTTGTACGTTGTCTTCCAGCTCACTGATCCCATTTTCTGCTTCCTCTAGCCAACTTTTGATACCTTCTACTGTGTTCTTCAACTCAGAAATTGTACTCTCCATTTTCCCTTGGCTCTTACTGGTAGCTTCTATGTCCTTTGCCATGCTGGTGTGATTCTCAGTAAGTACTTTGTAGTTTCCCTGGAGTTCTCTGTAATTTTCTTTGAGCTCACTGAGCTCATTGAGCTTCCCTATACTCCATATTTTGAATTCCATGTCTGACAGTTTGCTTTCCTCTATTTCATTTAGTACTCTTTCTGGGGATTTCTCCTTTCCTTTTCATGGTGAATTGTTCCCCTGTCTCCCCATTTTTGTGACTCTTCTTGTTTGTTTCTGCTTCTTAGATTGATCTGTACTTCCTGGATCTGTCCCTGGTAGCATCAGATCATGCGCCCGTCTGGACATAGGCAGCCTGTTGGAGACTACCAGAGATCCACTACCTTTGTCTGTCTCCCATAGTCGTTAATCTATTCAATCTGTGATCAGTCATTAGGCTTAAGCACTTGAGGGTGGGGCAGATTAATTCCTGTGGGTGGGGCTTTTGATCCCCCTCAGGTTGACCCCACTTGGAGAGGAGTGGTCTGCCTGCAGGATTGGGAGTGAGTCAGTCCTGGGACCTGGTCAGCTGCTCCCTCAGTTCTCTCCTTTAGGGCACCACCCCAAGCTCTCCTTCAGCATATCTAGTCCTCTCTGCCCTCCTTCTGCTAGAGCCCAGGGTAAGTGTGTGCCAAATATTTTTGTATGTCATCCATTTAAGAGCTCTTTTTCCCCAGCTGTTTCTTTCAGGCTGGGAAAAAACAAAAACAACAACAGTAGAAACAAACAAACAAACCAAACATCCCTGCAGCTCTTCACTTCTTAAATTGGATGCTATCTTACTTTCTGCTTTGTTGCTGTAGGCTGTGGTTTAGACCTTGCCATTCTCAGGGGGAACCCCCGGCTGCTGAGCTGTTTCTCAGTCCCTTAAGCTGCCTCTCATGGGAGCTCAGCCAGCCCTCTATACTTTTCTACCAGTCATGTTGTGATGAAGCGGCCTTTTCTGTCTGTCTGTGGGTATAAGGCTTATCTCCAGCTAATGTTCAGTTGGTTATTCCTGATGATTTCTCCACAATTCAGTTGTAATTTTAGATTGGTCCTGGGAGGAGGTTAGTGTTGCTTCCACCTACTCCTCCCCTATCTTGGATGCTCAAGACTCAATTTTCTATCTCATAAATTTATCTGAGGCTTAAACAAGAGAATACACAAACCTGAATATAATGCCTGACCATGTGTGTCTAATACATTAGGTTTATTACTTTTATTACTAATATATCTAACTACTAAATAATAAAATTCTTAAAAAATTCAAAGAGAAATATTTTTATTATCTTGGAGAAGAAAAGGCTTTTCTAAACAAGGAAGAATCCAGAATTAATAATATAAATTTTATAAATGTGATTATGTAAAATTAAATATGTATACATGAAAATAATACCTGAAGCTTCAACTTACTCTCTACCATCTTGAATCTAGTCCCGCTGATGATATTTTTATGAGAACCAGAATTAAGGTTCAAGCAAAAGAGTTCACAGACAGAACATTTTCTGTGAAAGATACCAATGACATTTTTTTTTTCTCTCAGAGAAACACAGGGACAAGTATGCTTGGCCACATCAACTGTAGCTTGCCAATCAACTTAATGAACAGCATGGTCTTTACTTTTGTTCTTGAACAGAGCACATGTTGGACCAGAATGAGTGTGACCAATAGGTGGCCAGATTAAGACCTCATGCATATGTATAACTTCATTTAACTTACTTAGAGTATTCTTAATCAGTAGCTCTTCGTCGTCGTCGGCAGCCATCCGTCTCGAGAGACGATGGTGTAGCTTCTTAAGAGTCTATCTGCACCGCCGAGAATGGCTGTGCAGTCCGACTCGGGAGTGACACGGTATCTGTCTCCTCCCGTGTTGAATCGACATCTTGCGATGACGCTGGAGTGTCCTCTCCAGTGAAGCTGAAGCTACAGAGCCTGGGCAGGGTGATATGGAGGGTCTGCTGTTGCCCATGCAGCAGACCCCCCCTCTCTTCGCAGCTGAAGGGTCCAAGGGAAAAACGGAGTCAATACAGCTTGGCTTCAGGTGCGCCGCAGGAGTTGCCGGTGTTGACTACAACGTCAAACTGCCTTAGGGACTCCGGCTCCGGATTTTCTGTCGGGGTTTACTCCCTTAGCCTTTCCCCTGAAGAGGTATGCCGCAAGGCAGCGGAGGTTTTTTGGAGTCAAGAGTTTTCCTTCTCTGATGTGCCCTGACTGGAAGATCGAACTACCTATGTATCATATTAGAATATAATAAATATTTAATATCCAGGTGTCTCATAAATATATGTATTTTTCAGTTCTTCTCTCTCTTCCTATCTATGTGCACTCCTCAGTACTCTATTTTACTTCTCCAGAATTAAATGAGAAGTGGGGAGGAAAAGAAAGTTTAGAAATGATTTCATTAGTAGAGTTGCAATGTGATATTGATATATTTAGGGGACAAAGTTGCTCAAGTGTTTTCTCTCATGGAACACATGAAAATAATACCTGAAGTCAGAATACTAAGGATAAACTGAGAAAAACATAAAAAAGCAATTAAGAACTAAGACAAATACCAAAAACTCAATAGGAAAAAAGAATAGGCAAATATAGGGAATATGATAAATAGTTTTATGTGTCAACCTGACTGGCCAAAGATACTCAGAGAGCTGGTAAAACATCATTTCTGAGTGTATTTGCGAAGGTGATTCTGGAAGAGATTAGAAGGTGATTTTGTAGACTGAATATAAAGATCTGCCCTCACCAGTGTCTCTCTCTTTTTGAGCTGGGAATTTCGTTTTCTCCTGCCCTCAGACATCATTCTCTAGCTTTGGAGGCTTGGACGTAAACTAGCAGTCCCTTGGTTCTCAGGTCTTTGGAATAGAACTGAATCATGCATTGGCCTTCCTGATTTTTCTAGCCTGCATATGGCTGACAGGGGAGATTTCTCAGCTTTCAGAACCACATGAACCAAGTCTAATTATAAATATTTTCCATCTATCTATCTATCTACCTACCTATCTACCTATCTATCATCTCTCTGTCTATCTATCATCATCTATTTATCAATTCTATTTCTCTGGAGAAGTAAATCTAATTCAGGGGTTTAGAAAAACTTATGATCAAATATTGTATAAAAAGGTAAAGCAATGCACCCCTGCTTAGAATAAACTAACTCATAAATAAAATTAAACAAATTATAAGCTGATAACAGAATATATCAGCAGAAATAAGCCAAAAATGTTTACTTATGATATTTCTGAGCTTTATGAAAGAATAAGCTAAACTCTTATTAACTGTTAATAGGAGGGAAAATTAGTAAAAGCAACTTAAAGAACAAATTTGCAATATTAAACACAAAGTGTAAATATACATAGTTTTTGACTATTTGGATATAACTTTTTCACCTCCAACTTAAACAGAATCAGACAAAAAAGAGAGGTCTACTATCTCAGATTCTGAAAATATCCTGGAGAGAGATGCCCTTCATTTCTTTCCTCTGTTTTTCTTTTTTGACCCCCCAGACAGATTTTCTTCATAAGTTCAAATCAATTTAAACACGTTATTGTACAGAGACATTGTTACAGGAAGCAAAGTCTTATGAAGGAGGATGTTTATTATATCATTGTGTTATACAGCAAAATATAATTGTGTGTGTGTTTGTTTATCCCCAGTAATAAAGGCTAGGTTAAACAAAATGTGGAAAATATATATAATAGAATAAGTAATTAAAAAAGAATAAATTAGGTTTATCTACCTATGCCAAAATGTAAGTTTTCAACATGGTGTTTTTCTTTAATCATAAAGTTTTAGTACCATATGTACAGTTCGCTTTCATTTGTTGTATTTATATATATTTATATGATGACATATTTATATATTTATTTATATATTTATATGATGATATTTTTAAGAAATATAGACAACTCCAAAGATTATAAGTTCTTAAGAGGTGGAGGCATGGTTTTTGCTGACTGGTCGTCGTCGTCGGCAGCCGTCCGTCTCGAGAGACGATGGTGTAGCTTCTTAAGAGTCTATCTGCGGGAGATCCAAGATGGCGGAGGAGTAAGTGGAAGCTACACTAACCTCCTCCCAGGACCAGTCTGGATTTACAACTTAATTTTGGAGAAATCATCTGGAATAACCAACGGAACACTAGCTGGAAAGAAGTCTTATAACCACGGAGAGACAGAAAAGGCCGCTACATCACAACGTGACCGGTAGGGAGTGCGGAGACGCGGAAGGGCTGGCTGGGCTCACACGGGTGGCTGCTGAAGGGACTGAGAAACAGCTCAGCAGCCGGGGATTCCCCCTGAGAAGGGCAGGGTCCAAACCCCCAGCTGGGCTTCCCAGCCTACAGCGACAGAGTGGAAAGTAAAATAGTATCAGCTGTGAAAAGCGAAAAGCCACAGGCTTTCTTGCTAGCCGGAGAGAAACAGCAGGAGAAAAAGAGCTCTTAAGTGGATCACATACGAAAATATTTTGGCCACCACTTACCCTGGGCTCAAGCAGAGGGAAGGCAGAGAGGACTGGAGACTCTTGGGGAGAATTTGGCACGGTGGCTTTGAGGGGAGAACTGGAGGAGCAGCTGACTGGGTCCCAGTGCTGACTCATCCCCAGTACTGCGGGTAGACCATTCCCCTCCAAGTGGCATCAGCCTGAGGGGAAGCAAAAGCCCTGCCTACAGGAATTAAGCTGCCACACCCAGAGTCCTTAAGCCTGACAGCTAATCACAGATTGAATAGATTAACAATCAAAGAAGACAGACAACAGCAGTAGATCCCTGGAAGTCTCCAACAGGCTGCCTAGGGCCAGACTGGTACATGATCTGACGCCACCAGAGGCAGATCCAGGAAGTGCAGATCATTCCAAGAAGCACCAAGAAACAATAGGAGTCAAAAAAATGGGGAGACAGAGAAACAACCTCCCATCAAAAGGAAAGGTAGAATCCCCAGAAAGAGTGCTAAATGAAATAGAGGGGAACGAACTATCAGATATGGAATTCAAAACATGGATTATGGAGAAGCTGAATGAGCTCAGCGGAAACTTCAAAGAACTCCAGAAAAACTACAAGGAACTCACAGAAAATTATGTGAGCATGAAAAAGGACATAGAAGCTATCAATAAGAGCCAGGAGGAAATGAAAAACACGATCTCTGAATTGAAGAACACAGTAGAAGGAATTAAAAGCAGGCTAGAGGAAGCAGAAGATCGGATCAGCGAGCTGGAGGACAACCTACACAAAAACTCCCAGACAATGCAACAAAATGAAAAAAGACTGAACAAGACTGAAGAGGTTCTAAGACAGCTGCAGGACAACATGAAACGTAATAATATCCGTATCATAGGAATTCCAGAAGGAGAAGAAGAAGAGCAAGGGATAGAAAACTTCTTTGAAAAACTAATGACAGAAAACTTTCCTAACATGACGAGAGAAAGAGTCACGCAAGTCCAGGAAGCACAGAGGGTCCCAATGAAGATGAACCCCAACAGGCCCACCTCAAGACACATCATAATTAAAATGGCAACATTCAAAGACAAAGAGAGGATCCTAAAAGCAGCAAGAGAAAAACAACTAATAACATACAAGGGTACTCCAATAAGACTATCATCAGATTTCTCAGCAGAAACACTACAAGCCAGAAGGGAATGGCAAAAAGTATTCCAAGCAATGAAAAACAAAGGCCTACAACCTAGAATACTATACCCAGCAAAGCTCTCATTCAAAATGGAGGGTGAAATAAGGAGCTTCCAAGACAAAAGAAGGCTAAAAGAATACATCTCCACCAAACCAGCAATGCAAGAGATGCTAAAAGGTCTGCTCTAAGAAGATAAAGAAACAGAGAGAGACAGAGAAGAACACGAGTACAAAGGGGAAAAATGACAATGAATAAGTACTTATCGGTAATAACCTTAAATGTAAATGGATTAAACGCTCCAATTAAAAGACATAGGGTAGCTGAATGGATTAGAAAGAATGACCCACATATATGCTGTCTACAAGAGACCCACCTTAGAACAAAAGATCTACACAGACTGAAAGTAAAGGGATGGAAAAATGTATTCCAAGCAAATGGACATGAAAAAAAAGCTGGGGTAGCAATACTTATATCAGACAAAACAGATTTCACAGCAAAGTCCATAAAAAGAGACAAAGAAGGGCATTTCATAATACTTAAGGGAAAAATCCATCAAGAAGATATAACCCTTATAAATATATATGCACCAAACCTAGGAGCACCCAAATATGTAAGGAAACTTTTGAAAGACTCCAAGAAAGATATAGACAACAACACACTCATAGTAGGGGACTTTAACACCCCATTGTCAACAATGGACAGATCTTCGAAGCAAAGAAACACCAAAGATATGGAGGCACTGAACAACACTCTAGATCAAATGGACTTAGTCGATATATATAGAAGTTTTCACCCCAAAGAAGCAAAATATACATACTTCTCAAGTGCACATGGAACATTTTCAAAGATAGACCACATGGTAGGACACAAAACAAGCCTTAACAAATTCAAGAAAATTGAAATTATATCAAGCATCTTCTCAGATCACAATGGCTTAAAATTGGAAATCAACCTCAAGGAAAAAACTCAAAAACATTCAAACTCATGGAGAATGAATAACATGCTATTAAATAATGAATGGGTTAACAATGACATCAAGGAAGAAATCAAAAAGTTTCTGGAAACTAATGATAATGAACACACAACAACCCAAAACCTATGGGATACAGCGAAAGCAGTCCTAAGAGGAAAGTTCATAGCAATACAGGCCTACCTAAAAAAGCTAGAGGAATATCTAATAAAAAATTTAACCCTACAGCTACAAGATCTAGAGGAAGAACAACAAGCAAAGCCCAGATCAAGTAGAAGGAAGGAAATCATCAAGATCAGAGCAGAATTAAATGACATAGAGTCTAAACTAACAATTCAAAAGATCAACAAAAGTAGGAGCTGGTTCTTTGAAAAAATAAACAAAATTGACAAGCCTTTAAGCAGGCTCATCAAGAAAAAAAGAGAGAGGACCCAAATAAATAAAATCAGAAATGAAAGAGGAGAAATCACAACTGATACCACAGAAATACAAAGGATTATAAGAAATTATTATGAACAACTGTATGGCAAGAAATTCGACAACCTAGAGGAAATGGACAGATTCCTGGAAACCTATAGTCTTCCCAAACTGAATCAAGAAGAAGCAGAAAGTCTGAATAGACCAATAACAGTTAGTGAAATTGAAGCAGTAATCAAAAAACTCCCAGCACACAAAAGCCCTGGACCGGATGGCTTCACAAGTGAATTCTACAAAACATTTAGGAAAGAACTAACTCCTATCCTTCTCAGACTATTCCAAAAGATACAAGAAGAGGGAAGACTGCCAAACTCATTCTATGAAGCCAGTATAACCCTAATTCCAAAACCAGGTCAAGACACAACAAAGAAAGAAAACTACAGGCCAATATCGCTGATGAACATAGATGCTAAAATCCTCAACAAAATATTGGCAAACCGGATCCAGCAACACATTAGAAAGATCATACACCACGATCAAATAGGATTCATCCCAGGGATGCAAGGATGGTTTAACATTCGTAAATCAATAAACGTAATACACCACATAAACAAAATGAAAGACAAAAACCACATGATAATATCAATAGATGCAGAAAAAGCATTTGATAAAGTACAACACCCATTTATGATAAAAACTCTCAGCAAAATGGGAATAGAGGGAGCATACCTCAACATAATAAAGGCCATATATGAGAAACCTGAAGCCAACATCATACTCAATGGGCAAAAACTGAGAGCATTCCCCCTGAGATCAGGAACAAGACAAGGATGTCCGCTCTCCCCACTCCTATTCAACATAGTCTTGGAAGTTCTAGCCACCGCAATCAGACAAGAAAGAGAAATAAAAGGCATCCAAATTGGAAAAGAGGAAGTAAAACTGTCATTATTTGCAGATGACATGATAGTGTACATAGAAAACCCTATAGACTCCACAAAAAAACTACTCGACCTAATAAGTGAATTCGGCAAAATAGCAGGATACAAAGTCAATATTAAGAAATCAAAGGCATTTTTATACACCAACAATAAAAACTCAGAGATAGAAACTGAAAGAAAAATTCAATTTACCATAGCAACAAGAAAAATAAAATACCTAGGAATAAACTTAACCAAGGAGGTAAAAGACCTGTACTCAGAAAACTACATAACATTGAAGAAAGAAATTAAAGAAGATACAAATAAATGGAAGCATATACCATGCTCATGGATGGGAAGAATCAACATCATTAAAATGTCCATACTACCCAAAGCAATTTATAGATTCAATGCAATCCCTATTAAAATACCAGCAACATATTTCACAGACCTAGAACAAATACTTCAAAAATTTATATGGAACCAAAAAAGAGCCCGAATAGCCACAGCAATTTTGAGGAAGAAGAACACAGTAGGAGGAATCACAATACCTGATATCAAACTATACTACAAGGCCACGGTAATCAAAACAGTCTGGTACTGGCATAAAAACAGACATATAGATCAATGGAACAGAATAGAGAGCCCAGAAATAAACCCAGGTTCATATGGTCAACTAATATTTGACAAAGGGGGAAAGAACATCAAATGGAGTGAAAAGAGCCTCTTCAACAAATGGTGTTGGGAGAACTGGACAGGGACATGCAAAAAAATGAAACTAGACCACCAACTTACACCATACACCAGAATAAACTCAAAATGGATCAAAGACTTAAATGTAAGCCGTGATACCATAAAAGTCCTAGAGGAAAAAATAGGCAGGAAAATTTCAGATATCCCACGTAGCAACATTTTCACTGATATATCTCCTAAGGCAAGGGAAATAAAGGAAAGAATAAACAAATGGGACTACATCAAACTAAAAAGTTTCTGCTCAACTAAAGAAAACATCAGCAAGATGAAAAGGAAACCAACCATATGGGAAAATATATTCGCCAATGACATCTCAGACAAGGGATTGATCTCCAAAATATATAAAGAACTCATACGACTCAACACCAAGAAGACAGACAACCCAATTAAAAAATGGGCAAAGGACCTGAACAAACACTTCTCCAAAGAAGACATACAGAGGGCCCATAGACATATGAAAATATGCTCAACATCACTAGCCATCAGAGAGATGCAAATAAAAACCACAATGAGATACCACCTCACACCAGTCAGAATGGCCATAATCAACAAATCAACAAACAACTTGTGCTGGAGAGGATGTGGAGAAATGGGAACCCTGGTGCATTGCTGGTGGGAATGCAGACTGGTGCAGCCACTATGGAAAACAGTTTGGAATTTCCTCAAAAAACTAAAAATGGAACTGCCTTTTGAACCAGCAATTCCATTACTGGGATTATATCCGAAAAATCCTGAAACACCAATTCAAAAGAACCTATGCACTCCAATGTTCATAGCAGCACTATTTACAATAGCCAAGTGCTGGAAACAACCTAAATGCCCATCTGTAGATGAGTGGATCAAAAAACTGTGGTACATTTACACAATGGAGTTCTATGTAGCAGAAAGAAAGAAGGAACTTCTACCATTTGCAACAACATGGATGGAACTAGAGAGAATTATGCTTAGCGAAATAAGCCAGGCAACGAAAGAAAAATACGTTATGCTGTCACCTATTACAGGAAACTAATGAACAACACAAACAAATGAGTAAAATTGAACCAGAGGGCATAAGCCTATGACCGCATTACCTGAGTGATTGTCTGTACGCATAAGCCTCACTTAATCCTCTCTGCAGCGCTGCCTCCGGAGACTCAACAGTTTGGCTGAACTAAATGGCTGAGTTGGTGAAGAATGGGGTGGTCTGTGGGCTTCACTTTAAAACTGAATTCTCTTTTCTATCCTAATGGCTTGGACAGAAAGGGCCCAGAGGTCTGAGAGGGGGGAAACATAAACTATTTCCCTCAGCCCAAACTAAATAAAATGGGCAAAATGGTTTTGGACAGGAGAGATGTGCCTAGCACACCTTCCTCCAAAGAAGCCCCCTTTTTTTTTTTTTTTTCTCCTAATGTGGAACATTGAAAAATTAATCCCTGCCTTTTGCCACCTAGTAGTTATGGATTGAATGATGCTTTTTAACCCTTTTTGCCAAATCTGTTGCCCCCAGAACACAACAAGGATGCCAGCCTGCTAAACCAAGCACGCCGTTGTCCGGAGACAGCCAACTGACCTGGAGTCTGCACAATCCTTCCCCATGTGGGAAGGCCACCCTCCCCTCCACACCCCCACTGTTATTAGGGATTTCTGGACCCAAGGGTAGGTAGGACGACGACCATGTCCAGCTTGAAGCAGTTAGAGGAGCTTGAGACCTTCGCCCATTGTCCTTTACAAGATTACAAAGGGTCTTAATATCTGAGAGGGAGGGATAGTTATTTTTTACGAACCATGGGTATGGACTTGGGGGGGGGATGCTGGGGGAGGGAGATACTGGGTGGAGGGGAGTAAAGGGGAAAAAATTGGAACTACTGTAACAACATAATCAATAAAATATACTTTAAAAAAAAATACATTAGACATAAAAGAAAAAAAAAAAAAAGAGTCTATCTGCACCGCCGAGAATGGCTGTGCAGTCCGACTCGGGAGTGACACGGTATCTGTCTCCTCCCGTGTTGAATCGACATCTTGCGATGTCGCTGGAGTGTCCTCTCCAGTGAAGCTGAAGCTACAGAGCCTGGGCAGGGTGATATGGAGGGTCTGCTGTTGCCCATGCAGCAGACCCACCCTCTCTTCGCAGCTGAAGGGTCCAAGGGAAAGACGGAGTCAATACAGCTTGGTTTCAGGTGCGCCGCAGGAGTTGCCGGTGTTGACTACAACGTCAAACCGCCTTAGGGACTCCGGCTCCGGATTTTCTGTCGGGGTTTACTCCCTTAGCCTTTCCCCTGAAGAGGTATGCTGCAAGGCAGTGGAGGTTTTTTGGAGTCAGAGTTTTCCTTCTCTGATGTGCCCTGACTGGAAGATCGAACCAGCGACACTTAGCTCGCAAGCCGATGCTCAATCCACTGAGCCAAACCAGCCAGGTTTATACCTAATTGTAGAATCTTTTTTATTTGAAATATTTTTTAAAATAAAGCAATAGGGTAATTTTAGTTAAAACCACTAACTCTGCTGACAAAAATTTTATGGTTTATTATGGGAAAGAAGGGATATATATATATATGCTCTTATAAGGAAACTAGGGATGTTTTTAATAAAATGCAATGTCTGAGCTCTGGTTTAAGAAATAAATAACTTTTAAGTTTAGATAAGTAGAAGGAATTGGCATCAAAATCATTCCATTAAAGTTAATTATTCAACCTGGAATTGGCAAAACATGTTTTTATTGTGCTTTTAGACACATCTAGAAAATTTGCAAAAAATAATTAAAGAAAAACATTGTTTTTTAATGTAATTTCAAAGAACATAATTTTCACATAATGGTAATCAGGACTTTTTTAGGCATCCAACTTAAACAGAATTAAGCAAAAAGGGCTCACTTTCATGTTCTGAAAATATCCTGGAGACAGACTATCTAAACCCAGGACCCAAGCAATACAGTTAGAATAAACACCCTTTATTTCCTAGCTCTACTTTTCTTTTCCTTACTTTTTTCTTTTTTCTTTTGTCTTACTTTCAGATGGACTTTCTCCATGAGGTAAAATCCAGTGATTTCAAATTTATATGTTGATGAATATTTCAGGCTTTTCTGAGACAAATGTTAAAGCTAGTTAAATTCTACTCTTTTACTATAAAGGAGACTAGCCTATTGAATCCACCATGGTGTAAGTTCCAAAACACACACTCCAATTTTATTGCACAGAAAGACAACATTGTGGCAAGGAAAGAGTGTCTGCCACTGGATTGTGTTTGTAACCTGGCTCTGTCCACATTGCTTTCAGACTCAGGACAAATCTGATCTTTCTTTTAATCACAGATTTCTTCTGTTTGTATAAAATAGACATAATGATGTGTACCACCAGGGTTGTGAGTGTTAAATGAAGTTTAAATACAACCATGTGCTACATAATGACATTCAGGTTAATGATGGGCTATCTACGATGCTGGTCTCCTAAAGTTATAATAGAGCTGAGAAGTTCCTATTGTCTAGTGATGTCATAGCTGTTGTAATGCCACAGCACAAAGGGAAAACAAATCAACAAGGCTGTGGTTGAGATGCCAACAACTTTAATCTGTGTGTGGATAAAGGTGACATTGAGGAGCTCCTTAGAGATGATTCTGAGGAATTGATTTATGAGAAGTGACTGGAACTGGAACAGACATGCAAGCTGAAAAAGAAACAAAAGAAAAGGAAACTATAAGGTACCAAAAAAAAAAAAAAAAATGACTCCTCCCCACCAAAAGAAATTTACTGTAAAGGATTCAGCAGAAGCTTTTGCAAATGTAATAAGCCCCTTAAAAATTGAACATGGACCCCAACACCATATGATTTTCACTAATAGAGAGAAATGTTCAAGTTGCATTATCTGCTTATAAGCAAATCTATGATGAAGAAAAGAAACAAACCAAGCAAACTACCATGGATGTATTTCTGAAAAGAATGAAACCTCCTCAAGAAGAACCTCAGGCAGTTCCTTCAGGAGGTGTTGCAGAAGAAAGCACTGTTTTCATAGAAGATGGCAGCTCCATTCCTGTTATTGCCCCTGGAGACCTCCCAGTAGGCAAGATGTGGAGGTGAAGACAGTGTTACTAATGATCCTGACCCTGTATAGGCCTGGGCTAATGTGTGCCATTATACATCATATTTTAACAGTTTTAAAATTTAAAAAATATACAGAAAACATCTTATAAAGATATTAAGAATTTAAAGAAAGTTTAGAAATGATTTCATTAGTAGAATTGCAATGTGATATTGATATATTTAGGGGACAAAGTTGCTCAAATGTTTTCTCTAATGGGACAGTTCTGAGTGTTTTTCAGGGATGCCTCCATATTACTAGTTAATTAATATTTATAGTTATTTGACATGACTAAGTGAAATAGCCCTTAAGCCATAAGCTCAGGGAGCTCTCGCATGGAAAACACCTTCACATAATCCTTTAAAGTGCATTGACCCATCTTGGGTCAATGCCTATTCTATGAGGGACAAGGTGTAGTTCATTTCTTGGTAGAACAGTTATGTTCCACTCTGACCCATTTCTTATGCAATGAGAGATTATTTTAGGAGTGAGCTATATACAAGTTCCTGCACTCATATGTTGAAGACCAAATTCAATGAACTGGAAAGAAACCAGTTCAAAGACTGTTCTCCTAGCAAACACATGACATACTGAACTCTTTGAAGAATTTCTCATTGTTGGAATCTATCCAGGAGCATGAAATAAGGCTTCCAGAGCTGCTTAACAATCTCTTGACCTCTGCTCCCTTGATAGTCTTGCATCTTCTAATATTTTTAACTGAAGAAAAAAATTGAGTTTAATATTTAATTTTTTTCAACATCACATGCTACAACTATTTTTAATTATTCTCTAATCCAGCACTGATTAATCCATCATAAACTGATTAATCCACCACTTACATAACTTGATGATTATTTTTCCAGATTGCCAGTGAAAAGAAAGAGTGCACCTTAATGAAAAACCTTCTATTTATTATATTTATTTTTCTAAATATTCTTTTTATGTTTAATAATGTATATTATAATGACATGAATTTGCATTAATATAGTAGACATTCCTTAATCTATCCATATTTCTTACTCTCTTAAAGATAAATCAAAAAGCTCTGTAGCAATTCTGAGAATGAACCATTTAAATTTTTCACTGTCATTTTTTACATTATAGCCACTTTGAGATATTATTCAGGCTAAATTTCCAATGATGAGAAGATTTGTGTCTCCATTCAGAGAAATCCAGGAGGTAACATGACAATATAATTTTACTCAATTATGGTCCAAGAGTTAACACATACCCATTCAACTGAAAAGATGACAAAAACTCTCCTTATGGCTCTTAGTTCATGATTTTTAAAGTATTTTAAAATCCCTTGCTAAACAGGTGAGTTTTACAAGCAGGGCATTGGGCAAGTGACTATGCCCTTAGGAAAACCTACAAATTGAGAACTTTCTTGTCACTCTTTTTCAGCCTTCTTGCTGATAAAGAACAATCCATCAAGTTGCAAAAGGTTGATTTGACTTAGTCACAGCCCCCTAGGGGCACATTCAAATGAAAGTGGCCAACTTAAAGGCACTGTAAAGAGCAAACCAGCTCACTTCCCTGGGGGCCTACAGGTGAGAAAAAGCAATGAAGTGACAAACAATGAAAGGGTCAAAGGATTGGCTTAGCCTCAGCATCACTGAGACTGGGCAAACACATTGCTTCTGTGCCCACAGAGAAAACACACAGGAATTAGCAGTGGTGATTTGATTTTGCCTAGGTGGCTGCTATCATGCCCTTTTACATGATGCCTCCTTCACTTTTCTGATTCTAATATCTGCAACATTCAGATCAT
Source organism: Furipterus horrens (assembly GCF_987537825.1). Lineage (NCBI taxonomy): Eukaryota > Metazoa > Chordata > Mammalia > Chiroptera > Furipteridae > Furipterus > Furipterus horrens. Next base: position 126,352,848 of record NW_028327171.1, on the reverse strand, counting down.
TTTAGCTAAGAGGGAATTGGAAGTTATACTCTGAGGCCCTTTCTCATCTCTAAAGATAAAGTTATAGTAGATAAAAGACAACTTTAAAAAGATACACTTATGTTATAAAATTAAATAAATACATATCTGAAAACCAGGAAGCAAAGCACAGAGCAGGGCTGAAGCTGTGAACACTCCAGGCTCCAGATTCAGAAGCAGCTGAGCATTTGACTCATGTAGAAATTTAAGAAAAAACATTCCCCCCCAAAATGTGAGGAAATGGAGTCAGGATCACCATGTTGAAAGAAAGGCATGATAGAGAATTTTGCTTAAAAAATTGAAAAAGCTGAAAAAGGCAACCAATGCCTGGCAACATGGTTCCTATACCTGTGCTTTCTTTGGATGCAGCAGGACCGAGACACCCCTACCAGCTCAGTCACTGGGTGACCCGTAGCTGAAGACACATGGACTAGGAGCTGAGCTACACACAGGAGCTGAGCTCTCAAAAGAGAGTCCTGGGAAGCTGAGTGGAAGCAATTGCAAAACCACTCCAGATGATAAAGTAACCTTCCCCCAATCACCAGGTAAACAAAACTCTAAATGTATAAAGTACAGTAGAAATATAGAAGTTACCAAAAAACTAAACGCTGGTATATAAATTCCTTCCAGATAAAATGAAAATTACATAGTAAACCGACAAAAAGTTTCCACATGATTATTCAGATGACTCTGAATGAGTAGTGAATAAATAATATTCATTAAAACAACTAATGAAATTAAAAATGCATAAAAATTAAGGTTAAAAATGTGTAGATTCTACAACTCAACATTGCCTTTGCTACATGTATGTCAGATAAGTTAAGGTAAATTTAGCAAAATAGTAATATCATTGTAGTCTTTATTATAAGATTTTTACATGTTATTTTGCATAACAATGAGTCACATTGTTAAAAATCCTTGAAATTTGAATGGCAAGTTCACATATTTTTTGAATTTATGGGTACTAAAGTATTTTGTGGGACAGATATTATCCCCATTTAATTGAAGACACACTAAGGCAGAGTTGTAATGAATGATCACATAACTACTGACAGTATATTACTCAAACTTAAGTCCCCTGACACAAAAGCCCATTAATGTAGCTCTAAAACAATTCGCTGAATTTCTTTTCAATCCCAATTTCCCACTTGCAATTTATTGCAATGTTGGAAAGACAAAATGCTGTATGTAAAGCACCAAATGGGTCTTCAGTAAATGTTGCTATCATTTCTTTTACTTCTCTTAGCAACTTTTTGCTTTTCTTAGTGTTTATTTGACTTTTGTTTCTAAATAGGTTAAAAGTCTGTGGTGCTGGAACCAGGTTTAAGTTTTAAATTTTTTACCCACTACACCTGTCACTAACAAGTATGTGATTCTACAAAATACAACAATAACATGGTCCCTCACATCTAACATGTAGACAAAGAAGGTATTAGTGTTATTAAAAAATGTTTTTCCAGTTAAGAAATCTGAGGCTTGGTATTACTTGATTCACCCAAACTCACATAACTAAGAAAATTGAGCTGCAATTTTAAATTTGGTTTTCTGATTCCAAATCTATAATTTCCCTGTACATATGGTGCTTTCAATTATCAACTAACATACTGAGTTTTGTCTATTAATGGTTGCTCTTAGAATTTCTTAACCAAAATTATTGGTGGAAGCTCAGTATGTATAAAAAATGACAGGGAATTTGCTACTGGGTGTGAGGATACAGTGGCGCCTTGTAAAGAAAGGTGAGGCTCCAGAGACCACAAGGTTTCTGATTGAATAGGTCTAGGGTGGGGTCCAAGCTTTTGCATTTTCAGATTCCCAGGTGAGGCTGATGCTGCTGCTCCAGAAATTAAACTGTCTACAAAACAGCAGCATCAATATCTCTAGGAATATTGTTAGAAATGAACAATTCCAGAACTCACCAGATCTATTCAATCATAATTTACATTTTACTAAGACTTAGATGCACATAAATGAGAATCTCAGGTTTGATACAGTAGGTTTCAGTCTTAGGTTGTACATTAGCATAACCTGGGGAGATAGAAAAACATACATGCTTAGTTCTCCCCCTAAAAATTTTAGTTTATTTGATCTAGGGAATAGGCAGGCACAAATATTTTAAAAATGCTTCCCAGGTGACCCAAGGGTACAGATAGGGTTGTGCACCACTGACCTAGAATGTGTCACTTCCCACACTTGCCTTAGGCAACGAAACATCTGACAACCTGATTGAAAGGCAAGTTCTGAGGCACCTCTTGTAAAGTGTTCAGCAAATGAAGGAGGGGCCAAGCATATATAATTTAAACAGAAATTATAAGCAATCTTATTGCCAGATGAGTTTTAGAATCTCTCATCCAGAACTCTACATATATTCCTAAAATAAATGCATTTCCTTTTGGAAATATTTTCACTTATTTTCACAGTGCTTCAGCCAACATTTTGAATTTCATCAAATAATTTCAAGGCTTATACTTTATAAAAAATACATTGAGTTCCTCAGAGATTGGCATTATTTTAATAGCATGGAACAATTAAGTTTGAAAGATGAGAAATTGTGACTGCAGACCTGGTTGAGTCTTTATTTCCATGTATCAGTGCTGACTACTTATTTCCCATATTTAGATGTCAGCTTCTTCATTCGTTTGTAGAAAAGGACACACTAAATGACTATGACTCTAAAAAGTATCATTTAGGTAATGGTGAGGAGTGTGTAGGTTAACTATCAAGCAAACAACATCTGATTTTAACATCTGGTTTCTTTTGACCTATATTCCAGTACCTCTTTATTGATGTAGTCAACTTTTAGCTCCCCCAAAAGGCCTCCAATAACATCTGTTTCAAGCAAAGCTAACCAGTAAGAGAGAACATCATCTTGACCAATTAATAACAGTGTCTCAGAATGGAAAAACTGGGATCCAATCTATTTTGGGTTTATAACCTGGGCTGGTGGATTTTAAAGTAGGTCTTGTAAAGTGAGGACTCGGTTGAGATGAGGCAGGAAGAGTATATGACCTAAAATTTTTGGATTGATATGCACGGTAAAGTGAAGTGAAGGTTTTTAAAGTAAGTCTCAATAAGAAAACTGTTAATTTAAAAAATTAAACTCTTTAGTTGGTTTATAGAACCATATATTTCCCAAAGCAAGCAGATAATTTTTTTTTTTTTGCAGGGTCCAGTATTATGTAGCACAAAAACAAGAAGATACTTTCTTGCCTGGAATGATTTACCACAAAACCAAAAAGTATGTTGATTTAGGTTCTCTGCACTTACAAAGTTTGTTTTGTTGCGATAATCATTTGTGTCTCCTGAAGGGTTTTGTGGTGAATGCTGCTTCTTTTTCATGAGAGGGTTGCCAGTTTCTCTCTTTTCTGACATCTGATTTTTCTAGCTGGATAACCCTGAATTAGGCATCGTTTGTATCTACCAGGTAGAAGGACATTCACCAGGTTCATCGCCTCAGGCTTTCAGGATCATGGTTATCCCAGGTCATTTACAAAGGGCATTTTTAAGTCCTGAGAACTGTCTGCCCATTGAACATGGGTGACAGTTGGTTCTGATGTAACACTGCTGCTGCTCTCTGCATGAGCTCCCTCCCTCCCACTGCATCTAGTATTCTGACCTCCAGGGTTCTTTGTTTATGATCCTTTCTATAGAGTGCAGAGGCCACCCCTGCAAAGCTGTCTGCTGTGGCATGAACTATTGTTCTGGGAAATAGGAACCCAGAAATACCTCAAGTAAAGACAACTGCTGGGTTAGAAAATGGAAACTGAGCATGTCGGCAAGCACTCAAGCTGGCTGAGAAAACTGTTGGAATAGCAGGGGGAGTAAAGGGTAGGAACTAGGCATCTGCAAGGGAAGGGGAAAGGAAAGTACATATATTAAACAAAGGCTATGTTTCCACAAATATGGTGCACCCCTTATACAGCTTTGTGTCACTAAATGGCAGGGATACATTCTGGACATGTATCTTTAAGTAGTTTCATCTTTGTGTGAACATCACAGAGTGCACTTACACAAACCTGGGTGGTGTAGCCTATTACACACCTAAGCTGTATGGTATAGCCTATTGCCTCTAGGCTACTACTGTTACAGAAAGAGGGGAATCCAAAAACAAACCCCAGAGTTTGCAGCTGGGAGATAGGGAAAGGGAAGCAGCTTTCAGGATGCCCTTGCATGCCTGGGGCTAGTGGCTGGAAACATTGTTGCACAAGGATCCGCTTTACTTCCAAGGCTCAGGAAGATGGGAGGGATCTTGGACTGAGGGATAGTATGGAAGAAGCCTACAGAGACTACATAGGGTTCTGTGAATGGTCAGAACTGTTTGCAACACCCACTGCGGGAGAGGATGCAGTCAGGGATAGAGAAGCAGCTGCGGACATTTTGGCTGGGGCTCTGGCCCTGGCTCTCATGGGCTCCCTCCATGTGGCTTGGAGTAACAGGGATCTCCAGGCTGCTTTAAGAAGAGGCTGTTGCCATGCGGTTTTGAGAAGGAGAGGAGAACCACATGGTTTGCAGGAAGAAGGCAGTTTTCAAGGAGGCTGGGAATCCAGGCGGTCCTGCATTGAGAGCTGGAGGGCACCACAGCACAGAAAGGACCTCCCCAATCAGAATTGAGTGATTGGCAGCTACTGGTAAAGCTGAACTATGCCAAGGAAGTAGGAAAACAGTGTTTCTGACTTTCCTAAGACTGGCCAGGTCTGGGAAGGAGAGGCAGAACTATGTGCAAGTAAACAATTCTTTTTCTTTTCACCAAACTCTGCTATTGAGAGTTATAATTCTGGCAGCGGGCAATTGGGCCCCTAACTAAACAGCCTATGGGTTGTTTCAATTGGAGCAGCCCAGGAGTTCTGTTATGCTACCTGTCCATGATGTTACTGTACTGAATACTGTAGACAATTATAACACAATAATAAGTATCTGTGTATCAAAGCATATAAACATAGAAAAGGTACAGTAAACATATAATAAAAAATTGTATAACTAATGGCACACCTGCATAGGGCACTTACCATGAAAGGAGTTGGTAGGACTGGAAGTCACTCTGGGTGAGTCTGTGAGTGTTAGGTGAGTATGAAGGCCTAAGACACAGTACTGTAGACTTTGTACACAGTGCACACTTCAGCCACACTAAATTTATTTTTAGAAATTGTCTTTCTTAACCTTAGCTTACTGTAACTATTTTGCTTTCAAACATTACTTTTTTAACTTTTTAATTCTTGTGTAATAACACATCTTAAAACACAAATATGTTGTACAAATATACAAAAATGTGTTCTTTCTTTAAATTCTTAATATCTTTATAAGATGTTTTCTGTATATTTTTTAAATTTTAAAACTGTTAAAATATGATGTATAATGGCACACATTAGCCCAGGCCTATACAGGGTCAGGATCATTAGTAACACTGTCTTCACCTCCACATCTTGCCTACTGGGAGGTCTCCAGGGGCAATAACAGGAATGGAGCTGCCATCTTCTATGAAAACAGTGCTTTCTTCTGCAACACCTCCTGAAGGAACTGCCTGAGGTTCTTCTTGAGGAGGTTTCATTCTTTTCAGAAATACATCCATGGTAGTTTGCTTGGTTTGTTTCTTTTCTTCATCATAGATTTGCTTATAAGCAGATAATGCAACTTGAACATTTCTCTCTATTAGTGAAAATCATATGGTGTTGGGGTCCATGTTCAATTTTTAAGGGGCTTATTACATTTGCAAAAGCTTCTGCTGAATCCTTTACAGTAAATTTCTTTTGGTGGGGAGGAGTCATTTTTTTTTTTTTTTTGGTACCTTATAGTTTCCTTTTCTTTTGTTTCTTTTTCAGCTTGCATGTCTGTTCCAGTTCCAGTCACTTCTCATAAATCAATTCCTCAGAATCATCTCTAAGGAGCTCCTCAATGTCACCTTTATCCACACACAGATTAAAGTTGTTGGCATCTCAACCACAGCCTTGTTGATTTGTTTTCCCTTTGTGCTGTGGCATTACAACAGCTATGACATCACTAGACAATAGGAACTTCTCAGCTCTATTATAACTTTAGGAGACCAGCATCGTAGATAGCCCATCATTAACCTGAATGTCATTATGTAGCACATGGTTGTATTTAAACTTCATTTAACACTCACAACCCTGGTGGTACACATCATTATGTCTATTTTATACAAACAGAAGAAATCTGTGATTAAAAGAAAGATCAGATTTGTCCTGAGTCTGAAAGCAATGTGGACAGAGCCAGGTTACAAACACAATCCAGTGGCAGACACTCTTTCCTTGCCACAATGTTGTCTTTCTGTGCAATAAAATTGGAGTGTGTGTTTTGGAACTTACACCATGGTGGATTCAATAGGCTAGTCTCCTTTATAGTAAAAGAGTAGAATTTAACTAGCTTTAACATTTGTCTCAGAAAAGCCTGAAATATTCATCAACATATAAATTTGAAATCACTGGATTTTACCTCATGGAGAAAGTCCATCTGAAAGTAAGACAAAAGAAAAAAGAAAAAAGTAAGGAAAAGAAAAGTAGAGCTAGGAAATAAAGGGTGTTTATTCTAACTGTATTGCTTGGGTCCTGGGTTTAGATAGTCTGTCTCCAGGATATTTTCAGAACATGAAAGTGAGCCCTTTTTGCTTAATTCTGTTTAAGTTGGATGCCTAAAAAAGTCCTGATTACCATTATGTGAAAATTATGTTCTTTGAAATTACATTAAAAAACAATGTTTTTCTTTAATTATTTTTTGCAAATTTTCTAGATGTGTCTAAAAGCACAATAAAAACATGTTTTGCCAATTCCAGGTTGAATAATTAACTTTAATGGAATGATTTTGATGCCAATTCCTTCTACTTATCTAAACTTAAAAGTTATTTATTTCTTAAACCAGAGCTCAGACATTGCATTTTATTAAAAACATCCCTAGTTTCCTTATAAGAGCATATATATATATATCCCTTCTTTCCCATAATAAACCATAAAATTTTTGTCAGCAGAGTTAGTGGTTTTAACTAAAATTACCCTATTGCTTTATTTTAAAAAATATTTCAAATAAAAAAGATTCTACAATTAGGTATAAACCTGGCTGGTTTGGCTCAGTGGATTGAGCATCGGCTTGCGAGCTAAGTGTCGCTGGTTCGATCTTCCAGTCAGGGCACATCAGAGAAGGAAAACTCTGACTCCAAAAAACCTCCACTGCCTTGCAGCATACCTCTTCAGGGGAAAGGCTAAGGGAGTAAACCCCGACAGAAAATCCGGAGCCGGAGTCCCTAAGGCGGTTTGACGTTGTAGTCAACACCGGCAACTCCTGCGGCGCACCTGAAACCAAGCTGTATTGACTCCGTCTTTCCCTTGGACCCTTCAGCTGCGAAGAGAGGGTGGGTCTGCTGCATGGGCAACAGCAGACCCTCCATATCACCCTGCCCAGGCTCTGTAGCTTCAGCTTCACTGGAGAGGACACTCCAGCGACATCGCAAGATGTCGATTCAACACGGGAGGAGACAGATACCGTGTCACTCCCGAGTCGGACTGCACAGCCATTCTCGGCGGTGCAGATAGACTCTTTTTTTTTTTTTTCTTTTATGTCTAATGTATTTTTTTTTAAAGTATATTTTATTGATTATGTTGTTACAGTAGTTCCAATTTTTTCCCCTTTACTCCCCTCCACCCAGTATCTCCCTCCCCCAGCATCCCCCCCCCAAGTCCATACCCATGGTTCGTAAAAAATAACTATCCCTCCCTCTCAGATATTAAGACCCTTTGTAATCTTGTAAAGGACAATGGGCGAAGGTCTCAAGCTCCTCTAACTGCTTCAAGCTGGACATGGTCGTCGTCCTACCTACCCTTGGGTCCAGAAATCCCTAATAACAGTGGGGGTGTGGAGGGGAGGGTGGCCTTCCCACATGGGGAAGGATTGTGCAGACTCCAGGTCAGTTGGCTGTCTCCGGACAACGGCGTGCTTGGTTTAGCAGGCTGGCATCCTTGTTGTGTTCTGGGGGCAACAGATTTGGCAAAAAGGGTTAAAAAGCATCATTCAATCCATAACTACTAGGTGGCAAAAGGCAGGGATTAATTTTTCAATGTTCCACATTAGGAGAAAAAAAAAAAAAAAAGGGGGCTTCTTTGGAGGAAGGTGTGCTAGGCACATCTCTCCTGTCCAAAACCATTTTGCCCATTTTATTTAGTTTGGGCTGAGGGAAATAGTTTATGTTTCCCCCCTCTCAGACCTCTGGGCCCTTTCTGTCCAAGCCATTAGGATAGAAAAGAGAATTCAGTTTTAAAGTGAAGCCCACAGACCACCCCATTCTTCACCAACTCAGCCATTTAGTTCAGCCAAACTGTTGAGTCTCCGGAGGCAGCGCTGCAGAGAGGATTAAGTGAGGCTTATGCGTACAGACAATCACTCAGGTAATGCGGTCATAGGCTTATGCCCTCTGGTTCAATTTTACTCATTTGTTTGTGTTGTTCATTAGTTTCCTGTAATAGGTGACAGCATAACGTATTTTTCTTTCGTTGCCTGGCTTATTTCGCTAAGCATAATTCTCTCTAGTTCCATCCATGTTGTTGCAAATGGTAGAAGTTCCTTCTTTCTTTCTGCTACATAGAACTCCATTGTGTAAATGTACCACAGTTTTTTGATCCACTCATCTACAGATGGGCATTTAGGTTGTTTCCAGCACTTGGCTATTGTAAATAGTGCTGCTATGAACATTGGAGTGCATAGGTTCTTTTGAATTGGTGTTTCAGGATTTTTCGGATATAATCCCAGTAATGGAATTGCTGGTTCAAAAGGCAGTTCCATTTTTAGTTTTTTGAGGAAATTCCAAACTGTTTTCCATAGTGGCTGCACCAGTCTGCATTCCCACCAGCAATGCACCAGGGTTCCCATTTCTCCACATCCTCTCCAGCACAAGTTGTTTGTTGATTTGTTGATTATGGCCATTCTGACTGGTGTGAGGTGGTATCTCATTGTGGTTTTTATTTGCATCTCTCTGATGGCTAGTGATGTTGAGCATATTTTCATATGTCTATGGGCCCTCTGTATGTCTTCTTTGGAGAAGTGTTTGTTCAGGTCCTTTGCCCATTTTTTAATTGGGTTGTCTGTCTTCTTGGTGTTGAGTCGTATGAGTTCTTTATATATTTTGGAGATCAATCCCTTGTCTGAGATGTCATTGGCGAATATATTTTCCCATATGGTTGGTTTCCTTTTCATCTTGCTGATGTTTTCTTTAGTTGAGCAGAAACTTTTTAGTTTGATGTAGTCCCATTTGTTTATTCTTTCCTTTATTTCCCTTGCCTTAGGAGATATATCAGTGAAAATGTTGCTACGTGGGATATCTGAAATTTTCCTGCCTATTTTTTCCTCTAGGACTTTTATGGTATCACGGCTTACATTTAAGTCTTTGATCCATTTTGAGTTTATTCTGGTGTATGGTGTAAGTTGGTGGTCTAGTTTCATTTTTTTGCATGTCCCTGTCCAGTTCTCCCAACACCATTTGTTGAAGAGGCTCTTTTCACTCCATTTGATGTTCTTTCCCCCTTTGTCAAATATTAGTTGACCATATGAACCTGGGTTTATTTCTGGGCTCTCTATTCTGTTCCATTGATCTATATGTCTGTTTTTATGCCAGTACCAGACTGTTTTGATTACCGTGGCCTTGTAGTATAGTTTGATATCAGGTATTGTGATTCCTCCTACTGTGTTCTTCTTCCTCAAAATTGCTGTGGCTATTCGGGCTCTTTTTTGGTTCCATATAAATTTTTGAAGTATTTGTTCTAGGTCTGTGAAATATGTTGCTGGTATTTTAATAGGGATTGCATTGAATCTATAAATTGCTTTGGGTAGTATGGACATTTTAATGATGTTGATTCTTCCCATCCATGAGCATGGTATATGCTTCCATTTATTTGTATCTTCTTTAATTTCTTTCTTCAATGTTATGTAGTTTTCTGAGTACAGGTCTTTTACCTCCTTGGTTAAGTTTATTCCTAGGTATTTTATTTTTCTTGTTGCTATGGTAAATTGAATTTTTCTTTCAGTTTCTATCTCTGAGTTTTTATTGTTGGTGTATAAAAATGCCTTTGATTTCTTAATATTGACTTTGTATCCTGCTATTTTGCCGAATTCACTTATTAGGTCGAGTAGTTTTTTTGTGGAGTCTATAGGGTTTTCTATGTACACTATCATGTCATCTGCAAATAATGACAGTTTTACTTCCTCTTTTCCAATTTGGATGCCTTTTATTTCTCTTTCTTGTCTGATTGCGGTGGCTAGAACTTCCAAGACTATGTTGAATAGGAGTGGGGAGAGCGGACATCCTTGTCTTGTTCCTGATCTCAGGGGGAATGCTCTCAGTTTTTGCCCATTGAGTATGATGTTGGCTTCAGGTTTCTCATATATGGCCTTTATTATGTTGAGGTATGCTCCCTCTATTCCCATTTTGCTGAGAGTTTTTATCATAAATGGGTGTTGTACTTTATCAAATGCTTTTTCTGCATCTATTGATATTATCATGTGGTTTTTGTCTTTCATTTTGTTTATGTGGTGTATTACGTTTATTGATTTACGAATGTTAAACCATCCTTGCATCCCTGGGATGAATCCTATTTGATCGTGGTGTATGATCTTTCTAATGTGTTGCTGGATCCGGTTTGCCAATATTTTGTTGAGGATTTTAGCATCTATGTTCATCAGCGATATTGGCCTGTAGTTTTCTTTCTTTGTTGTGTCTTGACCTGGTTTTGGAATTAGGGTTATACTGGCTTCATAGAATGAGTTTGGCAGTCTTCCCTCTTCTTGTATCTTTTGGAATAGTCTGAGAAGGATAGGAGTTAGTTCTTTCCTAAATGTTTTGTAGAATTCACTTGTGAAGCCATCCGGTCCAGGGCTTTTGTGTGCTGGGAGTTTTTTGATTACTGCTTCAATTTCACTAACTGTTATTGGTCTATTCAGACTTTCTGCTTCTTCTTGATTCAGTTTGGGAAGACTATAGGTTTCCAGGAATCTGTCCATTTCCTCTAGGTTGTCGAATTTCTTGCCATACAGTTGTTCATAATAATTTCTTATAATCCTTTGTATTTCTGTGGTATCAGTTGTGATTTCTCCTCTTTCATTTCTGATTTTATTTATTTGGGTCCTCTCTCTTTTTTTCTTGATGAGCCTGCTTAAAGGCTTGTCAATTTTGTTTATTTTTTCAAAGAACCAGCTCCTACTTTTGTTGATCTTTTGAATTGTTAGTTTAGACTCTATGTCATTTAATTCTGCTCTGATCTTGATGATTTCCTTCCTTCTACTTGATCTGGGCTTTGCTTGTTGTTCTTCCTCTAGATCTTGTAGCTGTAGGGTTAAATTTTTTATTAGATATTCCTCTAGCTTTTTTAGGTAGGCCTGTATTGCTATGAACTTTCCTCTTAGGACTGCTTTCGCTGTATCCCATAGGTTTTGGGTTGTTGTGTGTTCATTATCATTAGTTTCCAGAAACTTTTTGATTTCTTCCTTGATGTCATTGTTAACCCATTCATTATTTAATAGCATGTTATTCATTCTCCATGAGTTTGAATGTTTTTGAGTTTTTTCCTTGAGGTTGATTTCCAATTTTAAGCCATTGTGATCTGAGAAGATGCTTGATATAATTTCAATTTTCTTGAATTTGTTAAGGCTTGTTTTGTGTCCTACCATGTGGTCTATCTTTGAAAATGTTCCATGTGCACTTGAGAAGTATGTATATTTTGCTTCTTTGGGGTGAAAACTTCTATATATATCGACTAAGTCCATTTGATCTAGAGTGTTGTTCAGTGCCTCCATATCTTTGGTGTTTCTTTGCTTCGAAGATCTGTCCATTGTTGACAATGGGGTGTTAAAGTCCCCTACTATGAGTGTGTTGTTGTCTATATCTTTCTTGGAGTCTTTCAAAAGTTTCCTTACATATTTGGGTGCTCCTAGGTTTGGTGCATATATATTTATAAGGGTTATATCTTCTTGATGGATTTTTCCCTTAAGTATTATGAAATGCCCTTCTTTGTCTCTTTTTATGGACTTTGCTGTGAAATCTGTTTTGTCTGATATAAGTATTGCTACCCCAGCTTTTTTTTCATGTCCATTTGCTTGGAATACATTTTTCCATCCCTTTACTTTCAGTCTGTGTAGATCTTTTGTTCTAAGGTGGGTCTCTTGTAGACAGCATATATGTGGGTCATTCTTTCTAATCCATTCAGCTACCCTATGTCTTTTAATTGGAGCGTTTAATCCATTTACATTTAAGGTTATTACCGATAAGTACTTATTCATTGTCATTTTTCCCCTTTGTACTCGTGTTCTTCTCTGTCTCTCTCTGTTTCTTTATCTTCTTAGAGCAGACCTTTTAGCATCTCTTGCATTGCTGGTTTGGTGGAGATGTATTCTTTTAGCCTTCTTTTGTCTTGGAAGCTCCTTATTTCACCCTCCATTTTGAATGAGAGCTTTGCTGGGTATAGTATTCTAGGTTGTAGGCCTTTGTTTTTCATTGCTTGGAATACTTTTTGCCATTCCCTTCTGGCTTGTAGTGTTTCTGCTGAGAAATCTGATGATAGTCTTATTGGAGTACCCTTGTATGTTATTAGTTGTTTTTCTCTTGCTGCTTTTAGGATCCTCTCTTTGTCTTTGAATGTTGCCATTTTAATTATGATGTGTCTTGAGGTGGGCCTGTTGGGGTTCATCTTCATTGGGACCCTCTGTGCTTCCTGGACTTGCGTGACTCTTTCTCTCGTCATGTTAGGAAAGTTTTCTGTCATTAGTTTTTCAAAGAAGTTTTCTATCCCTTGCTCTTCTTCTTCTCCTTCTGGAATTCCTATGATACGGATATTATTACGTTTCATGTTGTCCTGCAGCTGTCTTAGAACCTCTTCAGTCTTGTTCAGTCTTTTTTCATTTTGTTGCATTGTCTGGGAGTTTTTGTGTAGGTTGTCCTCCAGCTCGCTGATCCGATCTTCTGCTTCCTCTAGCCTGCTTTTAATTCCTTCTACTGTGTTCTTCAATTCAGAGATCGTGTTTTTCATTTCCTCCTGGCTCTTATTGATAGCTTCTATGTCCTTTTTCATGCTCACATAATTTTCTGTGAGTTCCTTGTAGTTTTTCTGGAGTTCTTTGAAGTTTCCGCTGAGCTCATTCAGCTTCTCCATAATCCATGTTTTGAATTCCATATCTGATAGTTCGTTCCCCTCTATTTCATTTAGCACTCTTTCTGGGGATTCTACCTTTCCTTTTGATGGGAGGTTGTTTCTCTGTCTCCCCATTTTTTTGACTCCTATTGTTTCTTGGTGCTTCTTGGAATGATCTGCACTTCCTGGATCTGCCTCTGGTGGCGTCAGATCATGTACCAGTCTGGCCCTAGGCAGCCTGTTGGAGACTTCCAGGGATCTACTGCTGTTGTCTGTCTTCTTTGATTGTTAATCTATTCAATCTGTGATTAGCTGTCAGGCTTAAGGACTCTGGGTGTGGCAGCTTAATTCCTGTAGGCAGGGCTTTTGCTTCCCCTCAGGCTGACGCCACTTGGAGGGGAATGGTCTACCCGCAGTACTGGGGATGAGTCAGCACTGGGACCCAGTCAGCTGCTCCTCCAGTTCTCCCCTCAAAGCCACCGTGCCAAATTCTCCCCAAGAGTCTCCAGTCCTCTCTGCCTTCCCTCTGCTTGAGCCCAGGGTAAGTGGTGGCCAAAATATTTTCGTATGTGATCCACTTAAGAGCTCTTTTTCTCCTGCTGTTTCTCTCCGGCTAGCAAGAAAGCCTGTGGCTTTTCGCTTTTCACAGCTGATACTATTTTACTTTCCACTCTGTCGCTGTAGGCTGGGAAGCCCAGCTGGGGGTTTGGACCCTGCCCTTCTCAGGGGGAATCCCCGGCTGCTGAGCTGTTTCTCAGTCCCTTCAGCAGCCACCCGTGTGAGCCCAGCCAGCCCTTCCGCGTCTCCGCACTCCCTACCGGTCACGTTGTGATGTAGCGGCCTTTTCTGTCTCTCCGTGGTTATAAGACTTCTTTCCAGCTAGTGTTCCGTTGGTTATTCCAGATGATTTCTCCAAAATTAAGTTGTAAATCCAGACTGGTCCTGGGAGGAGGTTAGTGTAGCTTCCACTTACTCCTCCGCCATCTTGGATCTCCCGCAGATAGACTCTTAAGAAGCTACACCATCGTCTCTCGAGACGGACGGCTGCCGACGACGACGACCAGTCAGCAAAAACCATGCCTCCACCTCTTAAGAACTTATAATCTTTGGAGTTGTCTATATTTCTTAAAAATATCATCATATAAATATATAAATAAATATATAAATATGTCATCATATAAATATATATAAATACAACAAATGAAAGCGAACTGTACATATGGTACTAAAACTTTATGATTAAAGAAAAACACCATGTTGAAAACTTACATTTTGGCATAGGTAGATAAACCTAATTTATTCTTTTTTAATTACTTATTCTATTATATATATTTTCCACATTTTGTTTAACCTAGCCTTTATTACTGGGGATAAACAAACACACACACAATTATATTTTGCTGTATAACACAATGATATAATAAACATCCTCCTTCATAAGACTTTGCTTCCTGTAACAATGTCTCTGTACAATAACGTGTTTAAATTGATTTGAACTTATGAAGAAAATCTGTCTGGGGGGTCAAAAAAGAAAAACAGAGGAAAGAAATGAAGGGCATCTCTCTCCAGGATATTTTCAGAATCTGAGATAGTAGACCTCTCTTTTTTGTCTGATTCTGTTTAAGTTGGAGGTGAAAAAGTTATATCCAAATAGTCAAAAACTATGTATATTTACACTTTGTGTTTAATATTGCAAATTTGTTCTTTAAGTTGCTTTTACTAATTTTCCCTCCTATTAACAGTTAATAAGAGTTTAGCTTATTCTTTCATAAAGCTCAGAAATATCATAAGTAAACATTTTTGGCTTATTTCTGCTGATATATTCTGTTATCAGCTTATAATTTGTTTAATTTTATTTATGAGTTAGTTTATTCTAAGCAGGGGTGCATTGCTTTACCTTTTTATACAATATTTGATCATAAGTTTTTCTAAACCCCTGAATTAGATTTACTTCTCCAGAGAAATAGAATTGATAAATAGATGATGATAGATAGACAGAGAGATGATAGATAGGTAGATAGGTAGGTAGATAGATAGATAGATGGAAAATATTTATAATTAGACTTGGTTCATGTGGTTCTGAAAGCTGAGAAATCTCCCCTGTCAGCCATATGCAGGCTAGAAAAATCAGGAAGGCCAATGCATGATTCAGTTCTATTCCAAAGACCTGAGAACCAAGGGACTGCTAGTTTACGTCCAAGCCTCCAAAGCTAGAGAATGATGTCTGAGGGCAGGAGAAAACGAAATTCCCAGCTCAAAAAGAGAGAGACACTGGTGAGGGCAGATCTTTATATTCAGTCTACAAAATCACCTTCTAATCTCTTCCAGAATCACCTTCGCAAATACACTCAGAAATGATGTTTTACCAGCTCTCTGAGTATCTTTGGCCAGTCAGGTTGACACATAAAACTATTTATCATATTCCCTATATTTGCCTATTCTTTTTTCCTATTGAGTTTTTGGTATTTGTCTTAGTTCTTAATTGCTTTTTTATGTTTTTCTCAGTTTATCCTTAGTATTCTGACTTCAGGTATTATTTTCATGTGTTCCATGAGAGAAAACACTTGAGCAACTTTGTCCCCTAAATATATCAATATCACATTGCAACTCTACTAATGAAATCATTTCTAAACTTTCTTTTCCTCCCCACTTCTCATTTAATTCTGGAGAAGTAAAATAGAGTACTGAGGAGTGCACATAGATAGGAAGAGAGAGAAGAACTGAAAAATACATATATTTATGAGACACCTGGATATTAAATATTTATTATATTCTAATATGATACATAGGTAGTTCGATCTTCCAGTCAGGGCACATCAGAGAAGGAAAACTCTTGACTCCAAAAAACCTCCGCTGCCTTGCGGCATACCTCTTCAGGGGAAAGGCTAAGGGAGTAAACCCCGACAGAAAATCCGGAGCCGGAGTCCCTAAGGCAGTTTGACGTTGTAGTCAACACCGGCAACTCCTGCGGCGCACCTGAAGCCAAGCTGTATTGACTCCGTTTTTCCCTTGGACCCTTCAGCTGCGAAGAGAGGGGGGGTCTGCTGCATGGGCAACAGCAGACCCTCCATATCACCCTGCCCAGGCTCTGTAGCTTCAGCTTCACTGGAGAGGACACTCCAGCGTCATCGCAAGATGTCGATTCAACACGGGAGGAGACAGATACCGTGTCACTCCCGAGTCGGACTGCACAGCCATTCTCGGCGGTGCAGATAGACTCTTAAGAAGCTACACCATCGTCTCTCGAGACGGATGGCTGCCGACGACGACGAAGAGCTACTGATTAAGAATACTCTAAGTAAGTTAAATGAAGTTATACATATGCATGAGGTCTTAATCTGGCCACCTATTGGTCACACTCATTCTGGTCCAACATGTGCTCTGTTCAAGAACAAAAGTAAAGACCATGCTGTTCATTAAGTTGATTGGCAAGCTACAGTTGATGTGGCCAAGCATACTTGTCCCTGTGTTTCTCTGAGAGAAAAAAAAAATGTCATTGGTATCTTTCACAGAAAATGTTCTGTCTGTGAACTCTTTTGCTTGAACCTTAATTCTGGTTCTCATAAAAATATCATCAGCGGGACTAGATTCAAGATGGTAGAGAGTAAGTTGAAGCTTCAGGTATTATTTTCATGTATACATATTTAATTTTACATAATCACATTTATAAAATTTATATTATTAATTCTGGATTCTTCCTTGTTTAGAAAAGCCTTTTCTTCTCCAAGATAATAAAAATATTTCTCTTTGAATTTTTTAAGAATTTTATTATTTAGTAGTTAGATATATTAGTAATAAAAGTAATAAACCTAATGTATTAGACACACATGGTCAGGCATTATATTCAGGTTTGTGTATTCTCTTGTTTAAGCCTCAGATAAATTTATGAGATAGAAAATTGAGTCTTGAGCATCCAAGATAGGGGAGGAGTAGGTGGAAGCAACACTAACCTCCTCCCAGGACCAATCTAAAATTACAACTGAATTGTGGAGAAATCATCAGGAATAACCAACTGAACATTAGCTGGAGATAAGCCTTATACCCACAGACAGACAGAAAAGGCCGCTTCATCACAACATGACTGGTAGAAAAGTATAGAGGGCTGGCTGAGCTCCCATGAGAGGCAGCTTAAGGGACTGAGAAACAGCTCAGCAGCCGGGGGTTCCCCCTGAGAATGGCAAGGTCTAAACCACAGCCTACAGCAACAAAGCAGAAAGTAAGATAGCATCCAATTTAAGAAGTGAAGAGCTGCAGGGATGTTTGGTTTGTTTGTTTGTTTCTACTGTTGTTGTTTTTGTTTTTTCCCAGCCTGAAAGAAACAGCTGGGGAAAAAGAGCTCTTAAATGGATGACATACAAAAATATTTGGCACACACTTACCCTGGGCTCTAGCAGAAGGAGGGCAGAGAGGACTAGATATGCTGAAGGAGAGCTTGGGGTGGTGCCCTAAAGGAGAGAACTGAGGGAGCAGCTGACCAGGTCCCAGGACTGACTCACTCCCAATCCTGCAGGCAGACCACTCCTCTCCAAGTGGGGTCAACCTGAGGGGGATCAAAAGCCCCACCCACAGGAATTAATCTGCCCCACCCTCAAGTGCTTAAGCCTAATGACTGATCACAGATTGAATAGATTAACGACTATGGGAGACAGACAAAGGTAGTGGATCTCTGGTAGTCTCCAACAGGCTGCCTATGTCCAGACGGGCGCATGATCTGATGCTACCAGGGACAGATCCAGGAAGTACAGATCAATCTAAGAAGCAGAAACAAACAAGAAGAGTCACAAAAATGGGGAGACAGGGGAACAATTCACCATGAAAAGGAAAGGAGAAATCCCCAGAAAGAGTACTAAATGAAATAGAGGAAAGCAAACTGTCAGACATGGAATTCAAAATATGGAGTATAGGGAAGCTCAATGAGCTCAGTGAGCTCAAAGAAAATTACAGAGAACTCCAGGGAAACTACAAAGTACTTACTGAGAATCACACCAGCATGGCAAAGGACATAGAAGCTACCAGTAAGAGCCAAGGGAAAATGGAGAGTACAATTTCTGAGTTGAAGAACACAGTAGAAGGTATCAAAAGTTGGCTAGAGGAAGCAGAAAATGGGATCAGTGAGCTGGAAGACAACGTACAAAAACAAGCATTCCCAGGCAGTGCAACAAACAAACAAACAAACAAAAAAGGACTGAAAAGGAATGAAGAGGTTTAAAGAGAGCTGCAGGACAATATGAAATGTAATAGTATCCATATCCTAGGAATACCAGAAGAAGAAGAGGAGGATCAAGGGATAGAAAACCTGTTTGAAAAATTAATGACAGAAAACTTCCTTCACTTGATGAGAGAAAAAGTCACCCAAGTCCAGGAAGCACAGAGAGTTCCGATGAAGATGAATCCAAACAGGCCCACTCAAAGAAAAAAATCATATTTAAAATGGCAAAACTCAAAGACAAACAGGGATCCTAAACGCAGCAAGAGAGAAACAGCTAATAACATACAAGGGAGACCTCACAAAGCTATCATCAGATTTTTCAACAGAAGCACTACAAGCAAGAAGGGAATGGCAAAAAAATGCTTTGACTTCTGGCCAAGATGGAGGCATAGACAGACATGCTGCATCACCCTCCACGACTAAGAAAGAATACAACTACCTCAAACCTAGAAACAACCAAAAGTTCCAGAAAACCAAACTGCATGGAAGTCTGTCAAAGAAAGATATAAAGAAGAAATATTCATCCAGACAGGTAGGAGGGGCGGAGCCGGGGTGGAGAGGACTCTGTGGTGGTGGCGGCAGCAGTGGCAGCGGCAGTAGCAGGCCCGCAGGAAGAGGCAGTCACACATTTGAAAAAAGTCAGAAGGGACACCTGGGGAGCATTCCAGCTCCTCATCAGACCTTGCAGCTCAGGGTCCAGCACAGGGAAAAATCAAGCCTCATTCCTTCTGATTGTGCAAATCAATGGGGGCTGGGGTGGAGGCAGAAACTGCTGGTCTCTCAGCAGAGTCCACTTGTTTAAAGGGACCCCACGGTCCTAGAACGTCCACATACCCACGCACTCTGGGAGCAAAGGCCAGGGCAACAGCTAGAGGGACGCCAGTCCCATACGGAAGTGGGAGAAGTGCCTGGAAAAGGGGTGAGTGCTGAGCGGGCAGCATTGTTTCTTCTCAGACCCTTCCCCCACATACAGCGCCACAACATGGTGAAGCAGGTCGCCCTGTACTGATGAATCCCTAAGGCTCCGCCCCTTACAACGTAACAGTACCAACAGTTCTACCTAAGATACAGAGGCAAAGAAACACAGGAGCTTGTCAAGATGAGGAGACAGAGAAGTATGGACAAAAATGGGGAACGGATCAAGGTTCCAGTGGCAGAACTAAGCAATGAGGAGATAGACAACCTAACAGAGGCAGAATTCCAAACGCTGGTGATGAAGAAGCTCACAGGCTTGACAGATATGCTTGAGTACGGCAAATGCATAAGAGAGGAAGTGAAGGCTATGCTATGTGAAACGAAGGAAAATCCACACAAAACCAACAGTGAAGGGAAAAAAACCAGGATTTAAATCAATGATTTGGAACATAGGAAGAAAAAAATAGTCAGCCAGTACAGAATGAGGAAGCAAGAATTGAAAAAAATGAGGAGAGACTTGAGAACCTCTGGGGCAAATTTAAACATGCCAATATCCAAATCATGAGCATACCAGAAGGAGATGAGGAGGAGCAAGAAAGTGAAAACGTATGTGAAAAAATAACGGAGGAAAACTTCCCAAATTTGGCAAAGGGAATAGACATACAAATCCAGGAAGCACAGAGAGTCCTGGGTGAGCTGGACCCAGAGGGGACCACACCATGACACATCATGATTAAAATGCCAAAGATGAAAGATAAAGAGAGAATCCTAAAAGCAGCAAGAGAGAAGCAGAGAGTTGCCTACAAAGGGGTTTCAAAAAACTACCAGCTGATTTCTCAAAAGACACTTTGCAGGCAGGAAGGGACTAGCGAGCAGTATCCAGCGTGTTGAAAAGCAACGTACAACCAAGGTTACTCTATCAAGCAAAGTTATCATTTGGAATGGAAGGGCAAATGAAGTGCTTCCCAGACAAGGTAAAGCTAAAAGAGTTCACCATCACCAAGTCCTTATTACATGAAATGTCAAAGGGACTTACTTAAGAAAACAAAAATAAAAACTATGAAGACTAAAATGACAACAAACTCACAATAATCAACAACTGAATTTAAAAAATAAAAACAAAATCCAACTAAGCAAACCAGAATAGGAACAGAATCATAGGTATGGGGATCATTTGGAGGGTTATCATCTAGGACGGGGGTGGGGGGAAATGGGGAAATCGTGCAGGGATTAAGAAGCATAATCAGTTGGTACTAAATAGACAGAGGGAAGTTAAGAATAATATAGGAAAGGGTGAAGTCAAAGAACTTATATGCATGACCCATGAGCATGAACCATGGGGGGTAAGATTGCTGGTAGGATATGGGGTACTGGGAAGAAGGAGCAAAGGGAAAAAAGCTTGAGACTACTGTAACAACTTAATCAATAAGATATACTATATATATTTTTTAAGCAATGCAATACAAAGGCCTACAACCAAGACTACTCTACTCAAAAGGCTCTGTTTCAAAATGGAAGGTGAAATAAGGAGTTTCACAGACAAAAGAAGACTTAAAGAATACAGCTCAACCAAACCAGCATTGCAAGAGATGCTAAAGGGTCTGCTTTAAGATGAGGAAACAAAGAGAGACAGAGAGGCACACAGGTACAAAGGGGACAAATGGCAATGAATAAGCACCTATTAAAAATAAGCTTGAATATAAATGGATTAATAGCACCAATCAAGAGACACAGAGTAGCTGATTGGACTAGAAAGTATGAGCCACATATGTGCTGTCTACAAGAGACCCACCTCAGAACAAAAGTTCTATACAGACTGAAAGTGAAGGGATGGAAAAAAGTATTCCAAGCAAATGGACATGAAAAAACAGTTGGGATAGCAATACTTATATCAGACAAAACAGATTTCACAGCAAAGGCATAAAAAGAGACAACGAAGGACATTTCATAATACTTAAGGAAACAATCCATTAAGAAGATATAACCCTTGTAAACATTTATGTACCCAACATAGGAGCATCCAAAGATATAAGAAAAATCTTGAAGGACTTCCAGATGATACTGACAGCAACACACTCATAGTAGGAAATTTTAACACCTCATTTTCAACAATGGACAGATCTTTGAAGCAAAGGAAGACCAAGGATATAGAGGCATTGAAGAACACTCTAGATCAAATGGACTTAATTGATATATACATATAGAACTTTTTACCCCCCAAAAGCATAATGTACATTCTTTTTAAGTGCACATAAGCATTTTCAAAAATAGACCACATGGTAGGACCCAAACAAGCCTCAACAAATTCGAGAAAATTGAAATTATATCAAGCATCTTCTCAGATCACAATGGCTTGAAACTGGAAATCAACATCAAGGAAACAATCTCAAAAAGATTCAAGATCATGAAGAATGAATAACATGCTATTGTAGGGATGCCCCTGGAAAAGTATCAAGACTTGGAGCCCCACTCGGGCCAGGCAAAGAAACCAAAGCTTGTAAGACCTGACCAGAAAACTGGGAGAGCTGGATGCATATGTGCCTCAATGCTGTAGCCAGTGGGCTCAGGTGGGAATTGGGCCATGAAAAATGCTTTATGTCCTCTGAAGCTTGCCCTATTCTTTTACCTCGCTTGATTGCTTTATCATACCAGCAGAAGCTCAAGATGAACTCGCCCTCCCTATTTTATGGCCATCTGAAGTCTTGGTGTCGAACACACCGTGCCCTGAGGGAGATCTCAATGTTCTGCCAATTGTTACCCTAGAACAATAGCTGTTTTCTGTAATCGTCTCTGTTGATGAGTTCTACATGCATGCTATATGCCCTTAAGCTTACTGCACTCAATAAAAGACCTTGGAGAAGGCAATCAAGGCATCTTTCTCTCAGACATTTGTTGGCCTTCTGTCCCCTGGCAAAAGCTGTGTGGGAAGTCTTCATTTCATCTGTGACACCAGGAAATTTCTGTGCATTGAGGGTTCCCAACGTTCTATTAAATAATGAGTGGGTTAACAATGACATCAAGGAAGAAATCAAAAAGTTCCTGGAAACAGAGATCCAAGATGGCAGAGGAGTAAGTGGAAGCTACACTAACCTCCTCCTGGGATCAATCTGAAATTACAACTTAATTGTTGAGAAATCATCTGGAATTACCAACTGAACACTAGCTGGAGAGAAGTCTTATAATCACAAGAGACATAGAAGGCCACTTCATCACAACATGACTGGTAGGTAGTGTGGAGGCACGAAAGGGCTGGCTGGGCTCCCATGGGTGGCAGCTGAAGGGACTAAGAAAAAGCTCAGCAGCTGGGGGTTCCCCCTGAGAAGGGCAGGGTCTAAACCCCCAGCTGGGCTTCCCAGCCTACAGCAACAGAGTGGAAAGTAAAATAGCACCCAGCTGTGAAAAGCAAAAAGCCACAGGTTTTTTTTTGCTGGCTTGAAAGAAACAGCTGGAGACAAAGAGCTCTTAAGTGGACCACGTACAAAATATTTTGTCACCCACTTACTCTGGGCTCAAGCAGAAGGAAGGCAGAGAGGACTAGAGACACTTGGGGAGAATTTGGGGTGGTGGCTTTCAGGAGAGAACTGAGGGAGCAGCAGACCAGGTCTCGGTGCTGACTCATTCCCCATAATGCCCCTCCAAGTGGCATCAGCCTGAGGGGAAGCAAAAGCCCCACCAGCAGGAATTAATCTGCCCCACCTTTGATGCTTAAGCCTGATGGTTGATCACAGATTGCGTATATTCACAGTTAAAGGGGACAGACAAAGGCAGTAGATCTCTGGTAGTCTCCAACAGGCTGTCTAGGCCCAGACTGGTACAGGATCTGATGCCACCAGGGATAGATCCAGGAAGTGCAGATCAATCTAAGAAGCAGCAACAAACAATAAGAATCACAAAAATGGGGGGACAGAGAAAAAACTCCCCATCAAAAGGAAAGAAAAAATCCCCAGAAAGAGTGCTAAATGAAGTAGAGGAAAGCAAACTATCAAACGTGGAATTCAAATCATGGATTATACGGAAGTCAAAGAGCTCAGTGGGCCCAAAGAAAACTACAAGGAACTCCAGGGAAACTACAAGGAACTTACTGAGAATTGCACTAGCATTAAAAAGACATAGCAGCTATCAATAAGAGCCAGGAGGAACTAAAGCATACAATTTTTGAATTGGACAACACAGAAGAAGGAGTTAAAAGCAGGCCAGAGGAAGCAGAAAATCAAATCAACGAGCTGGAGGACAACATAGAAAAAAAATTCCTAGACAGTGCAACAAAGTGAAAAAAGACTGAAAAAGAATGAAGAGGTTTTAGGAGAGCTGCAGGACAACATAAAATGTAATAATATCCATATCATAGGAATACCAGAAGGAGAAGAGGAGGAGCAAGGGATAGAAAACCTATTTGAAAAACTCGTGACAGAAAACTTCCCTAACTTGATGAGAGAAAAAGTCACACAAGTCCAGGAAGCACAGAGGGTCCCAATGAAGATGAACCCTAACAGGCCCACTTCAAGACACATCATAATTAAAATGTCAACATTCAAAGACAAAGAGAGAATCCTAAAAGCAGCAAGAGAGAAACAGCTAATAACACACAAGGGAGCTCCGATAAGGCTATCATCAGATTTCTCAACAGAAACACTACAAGTCAGAAGGGAATGACAAAAAATATTCCAAGCAATGAAAACCAAAGGCCTACAACCAAGACTACTCTATCTAGCAAGGTTCTCATTCAAAATGGAAGGTGAAGTAAGGAGTTTCCCAGACAAAAGAAGGCTAAAAGAATACATCTTCACCAAACCAGCATTGCAGGGGATGCTATAGGGTCTGCTTTAAGAAGATGAAGAAACAGAGAGAGACAGAGAGGTACACAAGTACAAAGAGGAAAAATAACAAAGAATGAGTACTTATCAATAATAACAAAATAACTTATGTACCCCTGTGTTCATAACAGCACTATTTACAATAGCCAAGTGCTGGAAACAACCTAAGTGCCCAACTATAGATGAGTGAATCAAAAACGGTGTTACATGTACACAATGGAGTACTTTGTAGCAGAAAGAAAGAAGGAACTCGTACCATTTGCGACAACATGGATGGAACTCGAGAGAATTATGCTCAGCGAAATAAGCCAGGCAATGAAAGACAAATACCATATGATATCGCCTAACACAGGAAACTAATGAACAACACAAACAAACAAGCAAAACTGAACCAGAGGCATGTAAAAAAGGAGCAGACAAACAGTGAGAAGGGGGAAAGCGGGAGGGAAAGAAGGAGGGTAAGAAGGAGAAGGGTCTAGTCAAAGAACATGTATAAATGATGCATGGACATGAACAACGGGATGGGGATTGACTGTGGGACAAGGGGTAGGCGGGTTTGGGGAAGCAATGGGGAATAACGTGGGACAACTGTAATAGGTAAACAAACAAGTAAAAAAAAATTTAGTGGAAAATAAATGAAAGCAAAATACATAAACGAGCCAGCAAATTTTCCCACCGTCCCCCTCACCCCCCAAAAACCTTCACATGTAGGAAAGTAATCGAAAGTAAATATAAAGTATTGAAATGCAATTTTAGTGAATATTAGAAGGACAAGGATTTTCCTTCACACTGTATATTTTTCTCCCTATTTGATCCCTCCAGAATTTGACATTCTGGAGAAGTGAGCGATGACATAAAGTTCTTTGCGTAAAACTAATAAGATGAGTTGTTAAT
This sequence comes from Furipterus horrens, assembly GCF_987537825.1. Taxonomy (NCBI): domain Eukaryota; kingdom Metazoa; phylum Chordata; class Mammalia; order Chiroptera; family Furipteridae; genus Furipterus; species Furipterus horrens. The sequence goes on along the minus strand of NW_028327171.1, from coordinate 126,327,886 downwards.
AGAGGCTTAGATAACCAGGACTTTGACTGTAATGTCATGCCTAAAGGAGATATGCCTGGACTCTGGTTGTTACCAAAAGGCCCTGGGGAACTGGGATTGACTTTCAAAAGTTATAAAAGCCCACGAGAAAAAAGGCCTGGTACCTTGGTTTGTTGTGCAATTCATGGCAATCTTTCCAGGGAAGGCACGAAGGTTGCTTTCCTGACAGATGGCTAGAAGGAACCTTAAGGCACAATGGAAAACCTGAAGGACATGGAAAAGACAAGTGTTTATAGGCAAGGCTGAGTGGCAGGTTTGTGGCTCAGCTTCTGTGCCCTGAAGGGCAGACCGAAGGTCACCCCAAAGGTTCCTCGTGTAAGTTCCAGCAAAGCAGTCTTAAAGATCGTATGTGATCATTTTCTGCTCTTGTTGTGATTATGCAAACAAACAGGATAAATTAAAACTGGACTTAATGCAGTCCCTTTAATGACAAGGAGGGTAATCTAAAGGAGAAAAATCGTGATTCAAGGAAAATCACAATGCTCAGTGGCAGACTATAAACTAGTGGAGCTAAGTGTCTGTAAAGTTTCTTTTCACTTAATGTTTGTTTTCATTTGAAAGTTAAACTAGGTCAGTGACATCATCAAAGATGCTTAATTTACAGGCAAGAAGATTGCTAAATGCCTTGCAACTGGATGTCTTCCTAATAAGACAGTCTTGCAGATTTAGAGACTGGCTTGTCGGTTATGTTGCATAAATTAATATGTGTGTTCTTCTTTCATAGGGCATAAGCCTATGATCTCATTACCTGAGTGACTGTCTCTATGTATAGGCCTCATTTAATCCTGTCTGCATCGCTGCCTCCTGAGACTCAATTGTTTTGCTGAACTAAGTGGTTGGGTTGGTGAAGTATGGGGTGGTCTGTGGGCTTCACTTTAAAACTGGCTTCTCTTTTCTATTCTACTGGCTTGGACAGAAAGGGCCAAGAGGTCTGGGGGAAACCTAAAAGATTCCCCTCAGCCCAAACTAAGTATAGTGGGCAAAAGGATTTTGGACAGGTGTGACGTGCCTTGTAAACATTCCTCCAAAGAAGCCTTTTTTTCCCCCAATGTGGAACATTAAAACATTAATCCCTGCCTCTTGTCATCTAGTGGTTATGGTTTTAATGATGCCTTTTAACTCTGTTGCCAAATCTGTCACCTCCAGATTACAGCAAGGATGCCAGCTTGTTAAACCGAGTATGCCATTGTCGGAGGATAGCCGACTGACCTGGAGTCTCTAAGATCCTTCCCCATGTAGGAAGGCCACCCTCCCCTCCACACCCCCACACTTACTAAGGATTTATGGGCCCAAGGGTAGGTAGGACGACAACCATGTCCAGCTTGAGGCAGCTAGAGGAGCATGAGACCTTTGCCTATTGTTCTTTATAAGATTATAAAGGTTCTCTAATCTGAGAAGGGGGAATAGTTACAGAGAAGGGGGTCACCCCCCAAAAAATAAGTAAATTAATTAATTTTAAAAAAAGTTTATGGAAACAAATGATAATGAACACACAACAGTCTAAACCCTATGGGACACAGCAAACACAATATTGAGAGGAAAGATCATAGCAATACAGGCCTACTTAAAAAGGATAGAAGAACCTCAAATAAAAAATTTTACCCTACAGCTACAAGATTTAGAAGAACAACAGTAAACACAGCCCAGAGTGAGAAGAAGGAAGGAAAGCATCAAGACCAGAGCAGAATTAAATGACATAGAGACTAAACAAACATTTCAAAGGGTCAATGAAACCAGGAGCTGGTTTTTTGAAAAGATAAAAAAAACTGACCAGGCTCATCAACAAAAAAAGAGAGAAGAAACAAATAAATAAAATCAGAAATGAAAGGGGAGAAATCACAACTGATACCACAGAAATACAAAATATTGTAAGAAACTACTAAGAACAAATGTATAACAAGTATTTGACCACCTAGGTGAAATGGACAAATTTCTGGAACCATATAATCTTCCAAAACTGAATCAAGAAGGAGCAGAAAGGTTGAACAGAGTGATAACAAAGAGTGAAGTTGAAGTAGTAATCAAAAACTCTTGGCTCAGAAAAGCCCTAGACTAGGTTGCTTCACGGGTGAATTTTACAAAACATGTAGGGAAGTACTAAGTCCTATTTTTCTCAAGCTATTCCAAAAAATCCAAGAAGAGGGAAGACTCCCAATCTCGTTCTATTAAGCCAATATTACTCTAATTCCAAAACCAGGTCAAGACACAACAAAGAAAGGAAACTACAAGCCAATGTCGCTGATGAACGTATATGATAAAGTCCTCAACAAAATATTGGCAAACCAGTTCCAGCAAGACAATAAAAGACCATACAGCACGATCAATTGGGAATCACCCCAGTGATGCAAGGATGGCTTAATATTTGCAAATCAATAACTGTAATACACCAGATAAACAATATGAAAAACAAAAATCACATGATCAAATCAATAGATGCTGAAATGGCACTGTATAAGGACAATGGCCATTTATGATGAAGTCACTCAGCAAAATTGGAAGAGAGGGAGCATATCTCTACATAATAAAGACCATAATGGAAACTTGATGCCAACCTTATACTCAATGGACAAAATTGATAGCATTTTCTCTGAGATCAGGAACAAGAAAGGATATTCACTCTCTGCATTCCTATTTAACATGGTCTTGGAAGTTCTAGCCACAGCAATCAGACAAGAAAGAGAAATAAATTGTATGTGAATTGTATAAGAGGAAGTAAAACTGTTCTTATTGTGAATGACATGATAATGTACATAGAAAATCCTATAGACTACAAAAAATACTCCTCAAATTAATAAGAGAATTTGGCAAAATAGCAGAGTACAAATTCAATATTCAGATATTGAATGCAATTCTCTACACCAATAATAAAATATCAGAGATAGAAACTATAAAAAATATCCCATTTATTATTGCAACAAGAAAAATAAAGTACTTAGGAATAAACTTAACCAAGGATGTAAAAGACCTGTACTTGGAAATACTATAGAATACTGAAGAAAAAAATTAAGGAAGATACAAATAAATGGAATCATATACCATGTTCTGGATGGGAAGAATCAACATAATTAAAAGTCCATACTACCCAAAGCAACTTATAGATTCAGCGCAATCCCTTTTAAAATACCAATGACATATTTCACACCCCTATAACAAATAGTTATACTTCTTTAGTGCCTTGCAGAATGTCCAGGTTATACCAGGCATTCAATAAATATATGGTGACTATATAGATGAATGTAGGGCTGGGAAAAGGTAGGTTTACAATTGTTCCTGTAGAAAATAATACAGTAATTAATAAATAGTAATACAGAATAAATCTGTATTTTGCATACTCACAACTGTAAAGCTACTTTTCCCCAACCTGTATTAACAGGCAGTAGAGCAATTTTTATTTTGAAATGTTTTAGACTTAAAGAAGAGCTGTAGAAATAGTACATAGAATTTCCAAATACTCTTCACTCAGCTTACTTTAATATTAAGATCTTACACAGTATATTATCAAAGTAAAGGAATTAACATTTATACAGTTATTACCTAAACCACAGAGTTTATTCATTTTTTAACAGATTTTTACTAATAAACACTTTCCATGTCAGGATCCAATACACGAAGCCCAATTGCATTAACTGTTGTGTGTCTTCTTAGTGAACTCAACAATAGTGGCAGCTCCTGAGTATTCATAACCTTGATACTCTGAAGAATTTTTTCAGGTATTTTGTAAACTACACCTTGATTTGCATGTGTCTAATGTTTTCTCATTACATACAAGACTAAGGTTATATAATTTCAGTTATGTGCCATTCCTAGTATGTCATTTCAGATGATAAATGATATCAAGTTCTTATTACTATCTATTACTCTTTAACATATTGATCATATTTACTTTAAATCAATTATCAGTTTCTACATGTGTGACATATGAATCTAGTTCTGATGATTTCCCAGTAATATTTGCAAAATGACCCCAGGCACAGCATTAAAGGCAACTGGCCTTCATTTGCAATTTGACCTCTCTTGGGTACCTCCAAACCCAGAAAAATTTGTAGGCATATACACATCATTTTGTAGCTCACACTGAGTTGCCACAAGTAGGTGGCAGCTGACCTTGGTATGCACCTCTTAGTAGGCCCCAGAGCCAGTGCACCTTTTGGACACTTTTAAACTACATCAAAACATCACCCAACCTTCTCCACAAGGAACATTCTCAAGGGGTAAACTCAAAAGGCACCAAAGCCCCGTTGAAGTAAGTCCTATTCTGTTGGGTCATTTTCTGTACAGCTGATTTTTCACAGTGGTAATAGCCAATGGGCCTCGGAGTAAATTTATCCCATTATGTGACAACAACAGTGAAGGCTTAACTACAACAGAAGGTTGTGTGCACAGCCTGCATAGGTGATGCATCTGAAGTGCCTAGCTTAGGTAATAAGGAAGACTGTGCCTCTGGACCCTATGGGATAATGAACTACATTAGGTCATTTCACCAAGTCCAGGAGACAGAGACTCTCTACCTAATATATAGAAACTAACATAGGAAGCCAAACAAAATGAGGAGATAAAGAAACATGGCTCAAATGAGAGAACAGAACAAAACTACAAAAAAATTAACTAAACAAAATGGAGACAAGCAATCTACTAGATGCAGAGTCAAAACATTAGTTATAAAGATGTTCAAAGAACTTCAACAAAGAGATAGAAAACATAAAAACAGAGATAGAAAACAAAAAAAGAATCAGTCAGAAATGAAGAGTACACTACAGGGAATCAACAGTAGAGTAGATGAAGCAGAAGATCAAATAAGGGACTTGAAAGATAAGGAAGCAGAAAACACCCAATCAAAGAGCAAAAAGAAGAAAAACCAGAATCAAAAAAAGAGGATAGTATAATGAGCCTCTGGAACAACTTTAAGTGTAACAACATTTGTATCATGGAAATGCCGGAGAAGAGAGAGAGCAAGGAATTGAAAACCTCTGTGAAAAAACAATGACTCATACCAAGGCCCACACCAAGACACATAATAATTAAAATGCAAAATGTTAAAAAAAAAAAGGGAATCTTAAAAACAGCAAGAAAGAAAAAGGCATTTAGTTACCCACAAAAAAAAAAAAAAAAACCCATAAAACCGTCAGCTGATTTCTCAACAGAACTTTGCAGGCCAGAAGGAACAGGCAAGAAATATTCAAAGTGATGAAAAGTAAGGCTCTAAACTAAGGTTACTCTACCTACTAAAGCTATCATGTACAATCAAAAGATTGATGAAGAGCTTCCCAGACAAGAAAATGCTGAAAGAGTTTATCACCATCAAACCAGTATTACATAAAATGTTAAGAAGACTTCTTTAAGAGGAAGAAAAAAGGATAAAAACTATAAATAATAAAATTGGCAATAAATACATACATATGAACAATTACTTTAAATGCAAATGGATTAAAGGCTTCAATCAAAAGGTATATGAAGGCTGAATGGATAACAAAACAAAACCTTTATATATGTTGTATACAAGACTCAATTGAGATCAAAAGACTCATACACATTTATAGTAAAGGAATAGAAAAAGATATTTCATAAAAATGGAAACAAAGAAACAAAAGCTGTGGTAGCAGCATTTGCACCAGACAAAATAGATAGAAGAAACAAAAATAAATGAACAAGCAAAACAGAAACAGACTTATAGATATAGGAACATTTTGATGGTTTCCAGTTGCAAGGGGTATTACAGGACTGGATAAAAAAAGGTGAAGGGATTTAGAAGTACAAGTTGGTAGTTATAGAATAGTCACAGGAATGTAATATGCAGTGTATGAAATATAGTCAATAATATTATAATAACTATGTATGATGTCAGATGGCTTTTAGATTTATCAGAGTGATCACTTAATAAGTTATATTATGTCTAATCACTGAGTCATATACTTGAAATTATGTAATATTGTATGTCAACTGAAACTGAAAAATAAAAATATAAAGTAAAAATAAAAACATGCTCTTATTTTAGCATGAAAAAAAGTATGTGAGTTTCAGCTCAGCTCACCTACTTCACACAATTTTTCTAACAGATAAAACAAGGATATGGAACAAGGAAATTTCTAGTCTTTTCCAGTTATAAAATTATTTAGAGTGAAATAATCTATTATTTTGGTAATTTTGATCTTGATACAATAAAAACGGTTCTCTGCATCACAGATTTAGGGAAAATGCCAACAAAATATTTCTTGGGGAGTATAGATTGATGTGGCTTAATATTGTGCAAAGAAGCTCTAGTCATTGTGGCACAGTTGGTTGGAGCTTTGTTCTGTAACCCAAAGTTCACAAATTCAAGTTGGTGTCAGGGTACATACTTGGGTTGCAGTTTCAGTGCCTGGCTAGGAACAAATGATTCCCAATACAGGAGGCAACCAATTGGTGCTTCTCTTTTGCATCAATATTTCTTTATCTCTCTTACTCTCTCCCTTCATCTCTTTTTAAAAAGAATAAAAAGGTGTCCTCAAGTGAAGATTAATATATAAATATGTATATATATTTATACATAAAGTGACCATGTTATGCATTTAGGGCATTGATTAGTTACTGAGCTGATGTAAAAAAAAAAAAAAAAAAAAAAAAGACCTGTAAGAAATATGAAATATCTCTGAATGCCACATCCTTAAAAAGTTTAATCAGGTTCCCATATGTGTATTTTATCTCTCTTCTTTATTTAACACTATTTAAACCAAATATTTTATTGTTATGCCCCAGACTACTCTGCTGGCTCATATAAATATTGAATTCCCCAGATATAAAATGATTTTTACCTTTCAAAGGGACTTTTCAAGGTCCCAGTGACCTGCTCCTTAGGCAAACAAAATGTCTTTTTCTACACATAATTCTGAGTTGAGAGAAAGTAAATTGAAATGACATTTTAAAATTTAAAATTAGTTTTGGTAAATTCAATATTGACAGTGTACTACTTGGAGGCACCTGACACTTGAGAGATCAGAGATCAGTCTTTCCTCTGAGAAATCCTGCTTTTCTGTGTCAGGAAGAATATTTATTTCTTTTTGGAACCTTTGAATGTAAAATAGAGCCTGAGGAATACCAAATTCCTTCCTTCCTGCCTTCCTTATTTCATTTGTCTCCTTCTTTTTACCTCTATGGCTAGTGCTGAATTCTAATTCCTTAACATTATTGACTGGTCATGAATAAATTCATGTTTTCAAGCATGATAAACTGCTATACAGTTTATTATACAAAAAAGTTATTAAAATTATACAAAAGATATGTACAAAGTTTCATTTCAATACATTATGTATAAATATATTGAAGTTTATTTAGATTGTTTCATTTTCATATTCAATTACAAAAATATAGCCGGTGATATAGGATAGTTTTGTATAAAATTGCCAGTCTACAATGCAAGGCTGCCAAAATATTTTCTCAGATTTTTAGCTCCTCAGATACAGTCCTTTACTTGGTTTTTAGGAGTCTCAGCTTACATACACACTGTAAGAATTGGACAATGTCTAAAGTGGGGGGAATTATCTACAAATTTCAGGCATACTTCTTTTTGGTTCTCTGCCTCTATGATTTCTCCACTTAAGTTTTTGTCACCCTAGTAGCTTTAAACTCTGACTGTCCCCCTTGCCCCATTAGACTGCCTAAATCTTCATGCTACCATGCATGATGTAATTGGCAAGTTCTCTGAGACAAAACAAGAAGTGAGAGGGGGCTTTTCTGGTGTACTTTCATCCCCTGCCTGCCTTGGTTGCTTTTCTATGTTTTAAAAAACAATTTTGTATACTGTAGTCATCCTTTATAGTTTCTTTCAATGATAGAATTAATCTCTTAAAGGTTCCATTTTCTTGGTTGGAAATGAGAGTGATTACTCTTTTTTAAAAAGTAGGCGTAAAACACATTATAGTCCTGATGTGAAAAATAGAAGTAAAAAGTTAAGAGGAAGTAAGCATTTCCTGTGATAACACAGGAAGGCACTGTGGACCAGGAATTACTACTTTAGTCTCAAAAAAAAATTTTTTTTTTTTAAGCTTTTCAAATTGGCTGCATTCCTTTGCACTATTTATTTTTTATTTTTTATTTTTTTGGTTTTTTTTTTTCAGATTTAATGTGTTTTATTGATTAAATTATTACATTTGTGCCAATTTCCCTTCCTTCTGCTCCCCTCCACCCGGTGGCCCCCCTCCCTCCAGTTGCCCCCCCCTTTTAGATTATGTCCATTAGTTGTGCATACAGTTCCTCCCAACCTCTCTCCGTCTATTCCATTCCCTCCTACCTTGATCCCCAATTCCTATATCATCTCCCTCCCTTTCCCCATTCCCCCTTCCTGTTGACCTCCCCCCAATATGCTTCCCGTACCCACAGTTCCTCTTCCACTCTCGTTGCCTATTTAGTTTGCCTTTGTTTCATCTCCCTAGCTTCTGTTTTTTTTTTAAACCAGTCCCTTTAACATCTCATATAACAGTGGTTTGGATCTAATGAACTCTTTCAGTTTTATTTTGTCCTGGAAACACTTTCTCTGTCCTTCTATTCTGAATGACAATTTCGCTGGATAGAGTATTCATGGTTGTAGGTTTTAGATTTTCATTACTTTGAATATTTCTTGCCAGTCTCTTCTTGCCTGTAGGGTTTCCCTTGAGAAGTCAGCTGATAGTCTAATTGGGACCCCTTTGTACATAATTCTTTTCTTCTCTCTTGCTGCTTTTAAGATTCTCTCTTTATCTTTAATTTTTGACATTTTGATTATAATGTGTCTTGGAGTGGTTCTCCCTGGGTCCAGTCTCTTGGGAACTCTCCTTGCTTCCTGGACCTGCAGGTCTATTCCCTTCCCCAAGTCTGGGAAGTTCTCCTTTATTATATTTTCACTCAATTTTTCAAGTTCTAGTTCATCTTCCTCATTCTCTGGCAAACCAATGATTCTTATGTTGGGCCTTTTATAGCTGTCCCAGAGGTTTCTGATCCTCTCATTGTTGCTTCCCATTTCCTCTCTCTGCATTGGTTGACTGCTTGTTCCTTCTCCATATTCCAGTTTGTTGAAATGAACTCTGGATTTTATTTCCTTTCTTTCTGTCTCGTATGCGGTTTTGTTCCTTTCGTTATGAAAGTTTTTCGCTTCTTTCATATCTTTTTCCTGCTCTTTTGTGAATTCTGTAAGCCACCTGATAACAATGGCCCAGAACTGAGCCTCTGACAGGTTTCTTATCTGTTCATCTGTCAGGTTCTCTATCTGCTGCCTGGTGAGTTGTGTTACCGGTATTTCTATAGTTGTCTGCCTCATTTTGACAGATGCGTTTTGTTTTCTTGGGTTGGCTGTCGGGGGCAGTGCCTGTGTACGCGTCACAAATTAGCGACCGGCGCCTGCCTGTCCGCGACCTATTTCGCAGCCCTGTGGTGCTTTCTTTGGGGGCGGGGGTCCAAGATGGATTCACACAGTTATTCAGCTAGGAGACCGGGATCCGTCCTCCCGCCCCCCTGGGCCTCACTGTTCAAGGCGATGCGGCGGCCGCTCTCCCCAGCGCCAGGGTCGCGCACCGCCAGGGGCTTGCGCAGCCGGGATTCCTGGCCACCCGCCGCTCCGGGTGCGACCGCAAACAGCACTGCCCTCTTTAACTCTTACCTGCCCAAATGGCACCGCTGGTTTATAACTTCATATGTTGGACTTCCGTGTAGTTTTATTTTCTGGAATTTCTAGTTATCTTTTGTTTTGAAGTAGTTGTATTCCTCTATAGTTGTAGAGGGAGACCTAGCGTGTCCGTCTAAGCCTCCATCTTGGCCAGAAGTCCCCCTCAAAAAATTTTGATCCATGTTTTTTACTTTACATATTTCAGATTTGAGATAAGCTGAATATTCATGGTTAAACTTTGATCAGATTATATTGAAGAGAAAAAATAACAAGCCAACAATCCCAATTTGTATCAAAATATAAATTTGAGTGCATTACTACAAATTCTTATTTAATTAAATATTACATGAAAAGACTGGGAAGACTTTTCCTTGAATTAGCAGCTATTGATGAAGTTCACAATCTGAAAGTAGTGTATAGAATACTGTGGAAACAAACAAAATGACTCCTGGTTTTGAACATCATTACCTAGTCCAGAAGTCACATAACAAAGATATTGACAGAAGTCATGTATTCCTAATATGCAAACCAGGAGCTAATGAGTGAACCTTTTAAATTAATAATGACATTCACCGTATGATATCGTATAATGCTTATAATGATTTTCAATTGCTAAGAAGTATTTTACAGTGACAATGTATTGTATGATAATTCCACATATTATAGAGAAGAACAAAAATGGGTGCCCAGATATGATCACAGGGATTTACCAGGGCAGCAAAGAATTTATGACAGAAGTAAAACCGAGCTATTTTGTCTCAAGCCCAGCTCCATTCCCTTTTTGCTATATTGGAAAAGCTGAATGTATTATGAATACAGCCTAAGAGCTTTCTTTTACCCTACATCTCTAGCTCTACCCTCAGGCATTAGAAAATACAAAATGAACTCCATGGGGAAAGGTTTCTGAAGCTTAGAATGAAAATGTCCTGGGAAGCAACTGCTATTTAAAGTGTAACTGGAATCTTGCTCTCTTGATTATCATATGCTCTGAAGGGAACTCCAATCTTTTTTTTTTTTTTTTTATCAACAGATGGTAGGTTTTATTATTGTTAGTGTCTTCCTCAGATAGATAGTGTCACAGGCCCCTCTCTATATCAGCACAAGGCTGTTGTAATGATCCAGTGAGATTGTCCACACACGTGGAAGTACGACTTCCGCTCTAAAGCACCACAGAGACAATGGCCAGTCTTCTAAACAGGGACATGCTGTCTCTGCTCCCTCATCTTCTTTCCTGGGCTCAAGGTAATGCCCATCAAAACATCCACCAAGATCCAGCAGCCATTGAGGGTAACCAAAACCAGCTGTCACATGGGGACAGTTATTGGAGTAAATAATTCTAATGCCAGAGCAATTATATACCATGGGCAGCTGGCTTTCTGAACATAACTGACAACAGAGAAAAACCTACGTTTGCATAAGGGGTTGGTGTGCTAACCGTTGGACCCCTTGGGGTAGGGCAGTAGCTTTCTTGTCCTTTTAGTCCTCATCTATCAGCCTTCCTCCACCCTTGCCCCCATTTTTCTTGTCTAAAACAGGGCTTTTCTTGATACTTATTTGTTGGACATAAGATTTTTAAAAAATTTTTTAGTAAAATGGCTTGGGCATCCTGGAGAACCAGGCTCGGTGTTGTGTGTATGACCCTCCATGACCCCAGCTCTGGGAGCCTCCGGGGCCCACAGTGAGCAAGCCCACGGTGCCCAGTTATTTGCCTCGTCAGACCTTTCCAGCCAAGAAACCAGTGAGCATCTCTGGAGAGAAGAGACCTCGTGGACTGTTGACTGTTCCTTGCTTCTTGTGCGGCCAGCTCCAGCAGGCTCACAGGTGGCCCTTCTGAGCTTTACTCAAAGACGATTGAAACTCACAGGACTGGGCAGGGTGTAAAAATCCTAGGCTCAAGCGGAGGGAAGGCAGAGAGGTCTGGAGATGCTTGGGGAGAGTGTGGTGTGGTGGCTTTGAGGGGAGAACTCGAACTCCAATCTTTTTGTTTCAGAAATTTAGAGAGATCCCAATGGAAATCTCACATGAGACTCAGGGGCAACATTTACACAGATCTCCACATAAATGATACCCCTTGAGCTGGTGATACATTAACTGTGGGATCAAGTGCCCTTCTGTTCTCCTCCATGATCTTCCAATAGAGGTTTTAGCAATGTCCCACATTATAGTTATTACTGATTTTCCAGACACAACAAATTCTGAATATTTTCTGCAACTGTTCATGAGGTTTTCTTTCATGCAAAGTAGTTATAAGCTATTTGATGTCCCTAAACAATTAGAAAGTCACATTTTCACAAAGTACAACATGAGAGAGATTATGTCGCTTCTGTGTGTGTAACACTCTGTCAGAGAAACCTCAAAGCAGTGATACTTGTCTTGAATATGAGACAGCATTTAATGAAAAAGGTTTTGCTCACTCAGTGGCTATGGATTTTATGCTATCAAGGTTATATAATTAATACTATTGGCAAAAATAATGATGTACTCACAATTTTATTTCCCCTCTGATGGATAAGCCATCATTGTGTGTAGAACTCTTCGCTCAGGAAAAGCCCTCTCTAACTGAGTAGGCCATTTCAAGAAATTACTATCTGAGTAGCTCAACAATCTTAAAGGAAGCTCATAAGTATCTGAATTTCTCAGAATAAAATTGGAATATCCCACTATAGAAATTATAATTGACTTCATCTAAAAATTGAAGAGACTGGTTGGAAAAGAATTATACAAAATAAGTAAAATAATGTGCTTAAGTGAAATCTACATAATTTGTCATCAGTAATCATAGAAACAGATATTCCTGGATGGCATAGCCATTTACTTTGTAACCAGACTATAATAATTCTAATTTTCCAATAACTCATTTATTTAAAGACATCATTATATTTTATAGGTTTGAGTCATTAATTTTTGAATTGTCATAGTAATTTCTATTTCTTACTGAATCTAGTTATACACTATGTAGAATTTAGTGAAAATGGAGTTCTCTTTAATTATAGTTTTCTCTCTGATTCTTGGTATTGAAAAATTGACTAAATTATACTAGAAGAAACTTTTACATCAATAAGCTAAGTAAAAACTATTATATATTTTTCTTGAAACATGTGGGTATTGAAAGATTATCATTTCATATGTTTGCTAATTTTCCAAAAAGAATGAGTCAGATAATTGCTATGATTTCTTTTCTTAAGAGTTATCACTTATAGCATTCCTTTATTCTGTCCTAGAATAAAAGCTTAAAAAACAAGGCTTTGGTAATTTCCTTCTTATTTTGCTTAAGATTTCAGAAAAGTTCAGGGTTTTAAAAATTCATTTTGTTCATAAATGAAAATACTTCAGAAAACAAAGTGTGTGGTGGAGGGAAAGAAGTGCAACTGTTGTTTTTACCTTGTGAGCAAAAGATGTATAAATGAATTTGTGTTTTAATGCTAACTGCTTTAAATGTAATTGTTATATACACTGAGATCTAAGTCTTTATTTTTTTAACTCAAGAAAAACACTGCTGCTTGAAAGCCTTGTGAATATGTGGCATGATGGCCTCAAAATAGCAAATTAAATCATCCTAGTTCCCCTGATTTATGATGGAAGCTCATCAGAAAGAGATTATTTGATATTCATGACAAAAATAACAATTCAATATTTAGTAAGATAAACATTAGATATCACTTCCTTTAAGAAAAACAAAAAACAAACAAAAATGTCCATCTAACAGTGTATCCCAAACAGTAATCATTGCTCTAGAATGTCTAACACTTTTGAGAAGAAAATGAGAGCACCCAATAAATAGTTAATTACAGCACTAATTTGTATTGGGGTTGTTTTGTGAAATATTATAATAGTCACAAACATGAAGGAAAGTATTTCTCAGAATCTAGAAAGTGTTCACTTAAATATTTGGGGGAAGGCTGTGACAAAGCTTAATTTGACCCTAACTTCATATATAGCCAACTTTATACTGGAAAGATAATCATCACAGGATAACTGTTCATTTTTAAGTTCATGGCAACATTTCTCCATATTTTGTGTGTAGTCTGGTAGCTTCTCTCTTGGGTACAAAAATGTTTTTTTATTGTGAGATAGTTGTCATGCCCATCAATGGTTACCTATTAGAGTACAGCCCCAACCATGGCCTCTGGGTTTATGTTTTTATATGGCATCTAGCTCTACAGAATTATTTTTATTAATTTACCCTTCATAGTTCAATTTTTTACTAACATTTTCTCAATACTTTTTGCATTTGATTTCAATCATGGTAACATATTCTTGTGTGTGAATATTCCCATTGGGGATTTCTTAGGTGTTGTTTTCTGAAGGTTCACCAAACAAGACATAATTGGTTCAAGGCTAAAAGAAACACTTGCTTTCAGTCCTCTACATCAAGTTGAAAATTTATTCAAAATAATTTTCTAATACATGTGTATAATCACCTCAACTAGATTGTAAACTAGTTACAAGTCTTCTATGATCTTCTTATCTCTCCTTGGTACCCAGGGAGAGAATTACATACTTTTATTTAACATTGCTATAGTCAACATAAAAATAAAGGAGCAATTTTAAAAATATTATTAATCTTTCTGACTCTTCAGCTGATATTTCTTTCATAGTAAATTTTCCTATGTACACTTTTCCCATATATTCAGGTTTTATAACATTGATTTAAAATCGTTATCAGATTTTTCATGATAGGATTTCTTCAGCTACTTAAAGTTTGAGCAAAAAGGGAAAAAAGAACTCAGTGACATGGACAACAGTGTGGTGACTGCTGGGTGGCGAGGGGGAGGAGGGAGCAGTGGATGTGGAAGTGGGTATAAGGGGCATAAATGCTAATGGAAAAAATACAATTAAAACAAAGTTCTGAATTCTATGAAATGCATGAGGTTTTCAAGATTAGATTAATTCAGGTGTTGTGGCCAAATTTTGGTGATGTGAGTGGTCTAATTGTGCAAATGTCAGAATAGGTATCCTCTTAACAATCTTGCTTTGGAGATATTTTGGGTTTGGTTTCAAACCACCCCAGTATAGTGAATATTTGCAATAATGTGTGTCAAATGATTTTTTTGGTTTCCCAGGACATGTTCACACTATATGGTACTCTGTTAAGAGTACAATAATATTTCATCTAAAAAAACAGTGCACGTACCTTCATTAAAATACTTTACTGCTAAAAAATGCTAACTCTTCTTTGAGCCTTCAGTGAGTAGAAATCATTTTGCTAATGGAAGGTCTTGCCTCAGTTTTGGTGGCTGCTGACTGATCATGTGGTGGTTGCTGAAAGTTGAGGAGGCTCTGGCAATTAATTAGAGCAACAATAAAACTTGTGGTATCAATTGACTCTTCACTGATAATATCTCTGTGACATACAAGGTTGTTTGATATTATTTTACCCACAGTAGAACTTCTTTCAAATTTGCAGTAAATCCTCTCAACTCCTACCATTGCCTTATCAACTAAGTTTACTCAATATTTAAATCCTTTGTTGTCATTTTAACAATTTTCACAACATTGTTACTAAGAATAGATTTCATCTCTCAAGAAGCAACTTTGCTCATTTGTGAGAAGTGACTCCTCATCCATTAAAATTTTATCACAAATTGCAACAATTCAGTCACATATTCAGGCTCCACTTCTAATTTTGTTTCTATTTCTACCACACTTGCAGTTACTTCCTATGCTGAAGCCTTAAATCCCTCCAAATCATTCACGAGGTTAGGACTTCTTCCAAACTCCTGTTTATGTTGATATTTTGACTTCTTCCCATGAGTCAGGAATGTTCTTAATGGCATCTAGAATGGTGAATTTTTTTCAGAAGTTTTCAATTACTTTGCCAAGATCCTTCAGAAGAATCATTATCTACAGCAGCAATAGCCTTACAAAATATATTTCTTAAATAATGAGATTTGAAAGTCAAAATTACTGCTTGATCCACAAGCTGCAGAATGGATGTGGTATAACACCCATGAAAACAACATAAATTTCATTTTCCATCTCCATTGTTGTTCTTAAATGTCCAGGTGACTTGTCAACAAGCACTAATAGTTTGAAAGAAATTTTTTTCCAAAAAGTGGGTTTAAAATAGTCGGTAAACTGCTGTTAAAATATACCAATAGACTTTCTCAAAGAAGGCAATATATGCAAAGCACAATGAAGTGAAGAATAATAAAATGAGATATGTCTTTACTGCTTACACCTACAATATTCATTCATTTACTTTCATTTACTTTTTCTTTTTTTAATTATATTTTATTGATTATGCTATTACAGTTGTCCCAATTTCTTTTCCCGTTCTTCTCATCCACCCAGTTACATCCCTACCCTTCAGCAATCCTCCCCCCCCCCCTTAGTTCATGTCCATGGATCATGCATATATGTTCTTTGGTTTCATTCTTTCCTATATTATTCTTAACTTCCCCCTGTCTATTCTGTACCAACCAGTTATGCTTCTTAATCCCTGCACCATTTCCCCTATTCTTCCCTTCATTTCTCCAGTTGATAACCCTTTAAATGATTCCCCATACCTATGATTTTGTTCCTATTCTGGTTGTTCGCTTAGTTTTTTCTTTCTTTCTTTTCTTTTTTTTAGATTCTGTTGATAGTTGTGTGTTTGTTGTCATTCTAATGTTCATAGTTTTGACCTTCTTCTTTTTTTTAAATAAGTCCCTTTAACATTTCATGTAATACTAGCTTGGTGATGATGAACTACTTTAACTTTACCATGTCTGGGAAGCACTTTATCTGTCCTTTCATGCTAAATGATAGCTTTGCTGGATAGAGTAGTGTTAGTTGTAGGTCCTGGCCTCTCATCACTTTTAATACTTCTTGCCAGTCTCTTCTTGCCTGCAAAGTTTCTTTTGAGAAATCAGCTGATAGTCTTACAGGAATCCCTTTGTAAGTAACTCTCTTCTTTTCTCTAGCTGCTTTTAAGATTCTCTCTTTATCTTTCATCTTTGTCATTTTAATTATGATGTGTTTTGGTGTGGTTCTCCTTGGGTCTAGCTTGTTTGGGACTCTGTGCTTCCTAAACTTATGTGTCTATTTCTTTTGAAAAATTAAGGAAGTTTTTCTTCATTATTTTTTCACATAAGTTTATGATTTTTTGCTCTTTCTCTTCTCCTTCTGGCACCCCTATGAATCAGATGTTGACATGTTTAAAGTTGTCCCAGAGGTTCCTAGGTCTCTCCTCATTTTTTCTATTCTTGTTCCCTCCCTCTGTACTGGTTGACTGTTTATTTCTTCCTTATGTTCCAAATCATTGATTTGAACCCTGTTTTTTTTTCTCTTCACTACTGATCTTTTGTGAAATTTTTTTCTGTTTCACTTAGCATAGCCTTTATTTCTTCCCTGTTGTACTTAGCCTTGTCTGTGAGCATCATTATCAACAATGTTTTGAACTGTCATCTGTTAGGTAGGCTGTCTCCTCCTAACTCAGTTCTCCCACTGGAATCTTGATCTGTTCCCTCCTTTGGGTTATACTTCTTTGTATTCTCAACTTTACAGCCTCCTGTGTTTGTCTCTGTGTCTTAAGTAGAGCTGTCACACCTGTTATGTTGTAAGGGGTGGAGCCTTAGATATTCATCAGTGTGGGGTGACCTATTTCCCCACGTTGTGGTGCTGTATGTTGGGGAAGGGTCTGAGAAGAAACAATACCACCTTCCCTGCACTTGCCTCCTTTCCACTAAATAAACAGACTCTGCTAAGTTTCTTTTGCTTCACCAACCTCCACTGGTTTTCATAGTCAGTTTCAGCAATGTAGCTCCATTTTCCTCTGGTGCTGGAACCATGAGCTCCTTGTTCTAGTCTGGGGTTGGGATAGTTCCCCAGGTTTCCTTCCCAAATTTTATAATGTGTGACTCCCCCTTCCATTGGCTGGCCCAAGCCATTATGCCACCACCGCCACTGCCACATCTTCTCCACCCCAACTCCACCCCTTCTATCTCTCTGGATGAGTATTTCTTTTTTATTTCTTTGTGAGAATTCCCTTCAGTTTGAATTTCTGGAATTTCTGATTGTTTCTTATAGTTTTGAGGTAAACGTATTCCTTCTTAGTTGTGAAAGAAGATGCAGTGTGTCTACCTATGCCTCCATATTGGCCAGAGTCCACCTTTTATTTATCTACCTTAATTTTTTTCCCTTTACTTTCTCCCAGCAATTATTTCTCAAAATTTTATTATAAACTGCAGAGAAGAACTTCCAAAAATGTTGTAGTGTAAACAAGGCTCAGCCTTTCAGAGGCTCAAAAGATGGTGAAATCAACTGCTGACTGAAATCTGTAGGCAATGAAATTATCTCTGTGGTGGAGTGGTTTAGAAAATACTGTATTACTTAATTTACTAGGAAACTTAGAGAGGATCCCATTTAAAAAGATGACACCAATAACAGGTCTTAAAAGATAAATAAGTTTCTTAAGATGAAGAAAGTATGAAATGTCTTTTAGATAGAAACACAGCAATGATAAAGCCACAGAGACATGAAAGAACACAGGATGTTTAGGAGGAGTAAGTCTCAGTAGACTCATCTGCAACTGTGATTTCTCTAATCCCTTATCACAGCAGGGGAGTGGTGGGAGGATGACACAGAG
The DNA here is from genome assembly GCF_987537825.1 of Furipterus horrens. Classification (NCBI taxonomy): domain Eukaryota; kingdom Metazoa; phylum Chordata; class Mammalia; order Chiroptera; family Furipteridae; genus Furipterus; species Furipterus horrens. Next base: position 126,309,668 of record NW_028327171.1, on the reverse strand, counting down.
GAGCCCACATCCATGGGACAAATTAATAAAAGGTTACTGTTGCAATTGTTCTCTGAAGATGGTGGTTGATAATTATTTTTTTCTACAAACCGCTCTCAGAACATAATAAAAGGAAATATATTTAGATTACTATGTAAGTAATTTGAGAATAAGAATGACACAACCACAAACCACACCTCCAGGAATGACACACAATCTTCATCTGAAAAGCAATCTTTTCAAATCAATTGCTTGTAATATAACTTTTAAAAAGTAAAAATATAGATTCATGTAGCCCTATAGCTGAGAAAAAAATGGTTCTCTACTCAATCTACCCATTGGGCAGATCAGCTAGCCAAATTTATGTTGTACTGGTGAACATATTTCTTTATTTTAAAATTAATATCTTCTCACTTAATAAGGTATGTTTTCTTCACTGTCAGTGGCTATTTCTAATCAAGATATATTGTTAGAAAATGTTTGTCCTTGGCAGTCTTGTCCCCTTAGCATACTAAAGAATATATATAATCTTTATCCTCACTTGAAGACATATTTATTGATTTTAGAGAGAAGGGAAGGGAGAGAGAGAAATGAAGATAAACATTGATGTGAGCGAGAAATATCATTTGGTTTCCTTTTGTACATGACCCCTCTGGATACTGAGCCCTTAACCTAGGCATAGGTCCTGACTGGAAGTCAAATCTGTGACCTTTTGGTTTGGGGGATGACACCCAGCCCACTGAGCCTCACCAGCCAGGGCAACATATTGATATCTTCTACCCATTAGGATTAAAAGCTGTGTCAATGGATTGTATGTACAGGTGTACTTCTTATTTTTATTAACTCTGGGCAGTAGACTCTCATTAGAGAACATCCTTTGAACTTTAAAAAGAGTTCTGTCATGGTACTCACTGAAATAAGAATCTTACAATGGTGAAATTCCTATTGCTACAGCAAATAAATTGTATTTTGAAATGTCATAGTGAGCATATGCAAGTATGCTTTCCTATCTTCAGGAAGACTTAGGTTAATGTTTCTTACATTTAAGTAGTACACTGATATCTTATAAAGAGAAGAAAATATGTGTGTGCATAAATGCATGTATATATGTTTATAAAATGAACACCTGAGAATAAATATGGAAAGCCTAAGTTGAGAAGCAATTCAGTAAAAGGTAAATGTTGACTTTTATTTATGACCATGTTAGATAACAGACACTGAAGTTAGCATCATCCCAGAACAACTAAAATGCAGACATCATCTGTAAACCAATGGTTTTAAGACATTTAACATTGGACAATGCAAGACAATACCTGACATAGAGAAGATAAATAAAATGAACCCAAAATACCTTGTTCCTCTTTATTATCTAAGGATATTTTAAACTGAAACATAAGTACTTAGGAACCAGGTTAAGTCTAGAAATATCTCTGATTTAAAGAGACAGAAGAAAGAGCCCAGAGGAATCAATGCAAGTAGAGTTCACAAGGGTACAGTGGGAGAGAGATCTATAGATATTCACCCCTGAGTCTTCCACTGAGTACTTATTGGTGTATTTTTGTAAAGAAATTATCAGAGTTAGGATCAGGGTTAAGGTTAGCACTCTCTAAAAGCATCAGAAAGAATGATTCTCTATCATCATCATTATTATTAAAGGGAAATTCAAATAACATAAAATGAACGAGTTTATGTGCCACACACAGTTAAGTGCCACTTAGTACATTCATCATATTTCAAAATCACCACTTCTACCTAGTTCTAAAATATTTTCATTACCCCAACAAGAAATTAAGCCAGATACCTCCTGTTCTCCCTTGCCCCCAGCCAAATCAATGTACTTTTTATTTCTATAAATTTACCTATTCAGAATAATTCACATAAATTAAGTTATGTAATATGTGATATTTTGTGTTTGGCTTTTTCACTTATCACATTTAAAGGTTTATACATATTCTAGCATGTGTTAGTTCTTTATTTCCCTTTAGGTTGAACAATATTCTATTGAATATATCTATTGCAATTTATTTTTTTCTTCTGTAGATGGACATTTGAGCTATTTTCACCTTCTATTTTGAATAGTACTGCAATGACATGTGTATACATGTACTTGTTTAAGTACCTATATTCAGTTCTTTTGCTTATGTACTCAGGAAATGACCTATTGGGTCATACGGTAATTCTGTTCTATTTTTTGAGGAGCTGACAAACTATTTTCCACAGTCATAAACTTTTTAACATTCTTATCATCAATGGACTAGGGTTTCAGTTTCCCTATATACTCACCAGCACTTGTTATTTTCCTTTGTTTTGAAATAACCATCATAGTGGTGTGAAGTGGTACTTGTGATTTTGATTTGCATTTTACTAATGACTAATAATGTTAAGCAACTTTTTATGTTCTTGTTAACTGTTTTATACTTTATGTGGAAAATGTTTATTCAAACCTTTGCCCATATTTTTGAAATCCTCACCTGAGGATATGTTTATTGATTTGAGAGAGACAGAGAAACATTGATCTGAGAAAGAAACATTGGTTGCTTTCCATATATGCCCCAACTGGGGATTTACCCCCCACTAGGTATGTGCTCTCACCAGAAATAGAACCCATGACCTTTTGACCTTTTGGTGTAAGGGATGATGCTCCAACCAACTGAGACACCAGGTCAAGGCAAATTTTGTCCATTTTTGAGTTGTTTTTGCTTTTGATTTGTAAGTGTTTTTATACATTCTGGCAACAAGATCTTTATCAGATACATGATTCACAAATATTTTCTCCCATTCTATAAATTACCTTTTAACTTTATGTCCTTTAATGTTCAGAAGTTTTAAAAGTTGAAGTTTAACTTAGATATCTAATTTTAATTTTCTTTTTGTTACTCATTCTTTTGGTATCTTCTCTAAAAATCCATTGCCAAATTGAAGGTCATATTTTCTTCTAATAGTTTTATTATTTTAGTTCATTTATTTATTTCTTTGGTCCATTATGAGTAAATGTTTGTAAATGAAACAATTCTTAAAACACACACTCAAGGACAGGTCTGCTTCTAATGACTAAATAGGAAAACCTCATAGTTTATGGGGTATAATGTAGATTACTTGAAATAATATTCAGTGGGAGTTAAATTAGTCCTCAAAAAAAGGCTTTTTGTGTCTGTCCAATAGAAGTAAAAAGAATCCTTGAAGGAATTACATTGTTCCCAAGCAATTAAATTGTATATTAGAAATATACACAAGTATAGTTATAAAGAATAAAAATATATAGAAAATACGACAAAGTAAAATTATCTGCATCTAGCAAATCAAAAACCAGGAAAATCAAATTCATGACAAAGAGCAAAATCAAATAATATAATATAGTTATTATAAAATGACTAGGAAAATGCATTAAATACTTTTATTTTTGCAATTGTATTTCATATACTTAAGAAGTAGAATTAGAAAATAACAGAGAGAAGAAAGTTACAAAGAAGTTAAATTTAAACTTTTGGAAATGAATAATTTTAATATCTGAGATAATTAAAATACAATGAAATTGATATAGAGTAGGTGTATTAGAAGTAAAGGTTAGTGAATTTGAAGATATAGCAATTGAAACTAATAAAAATAGAACAGTGAATTCAAAAGCCCTCAAGAAAAGAGAACAAACATGGTTTTCTGTATTATTTAATTTTAAAAATTGATTATACCTTTTGGATACTAATCTTTTATTAGATAAATCATTTTTAAAATATTTTTTTCTAGTTCATAACTTTTTTCACTGTTAACCATTACTCTTAAAATATAGTGGTTTTAAAGGTTGATAAAGTTTGTTTTCTTTCTATGGATTAAGCTTTTTTAAATTATGCTTAAGACATCTTTACTTAATCTAAGAATACAATAGTTTTAGTTTATGTTTATTTCTTAAAGTGCTATAATTTTAGGCTTTACATGTAGAGCTATGGTTAATTTTTAGTTAATTTTTATATATGATGTGAAATAGAAACCATTTTTTTGTTTCATTTTTTTGCATAGAAGATTGTTGAAAATATCATTTTTTCCTTTACATTTATTGATAACTTTTTGGCCAAATGTGTTTTGGTTAATTCTAGACTCTTCTGTTACATCAATGTCTTTGCAATAAAGCTACACATATAGGTATGTGTCTCAGGTAATACAGGTCTCCAAATTAATTTTTTTCTAAACTTTAGCTACTCTAGTTTGTTTGTTTACCCATATAATTTTTAAAAGTGCCTTGTCAATTTCTACACAAAACGTTTTATCTTTAAATTTGATGTTAGCTATATCTCATTTGTTTATAAATGTCTTTTATTGGGTTGTGAAACTTCTTTCCTATTGCTAAATTTTTAAAAGGTTTTCAGAAATAACTGTTGAATTTTGCAAAAGCATTTTCTACATCTTTCGATATTACTGCAATTTTTTCTTTTAGCTTGTTGATACGATGAGTTGCAATGACTGACTTCTTCTGACTGTTGACCCAATCTTGCATTTCTGAGATGAACTCCATATTATTATTGTTAGATTATCCTGAAAAGATTAGAAGAAACCTTACATAATTTTTAGGCTATAAAAACACATCTATAAAGTTCTATATTATAATTTCAGCTATATATTTAACTGGTGTAAACTTCATTAACCAATAGAGAAATATAATACATATTTACTTTTCAAAATAGACAAAAATATTTGTGTCCCAGATATTATTGAAAAACTTAAATAATATCGATCATTAAATATTCAAAAAAGGTGGAATTAAGGGTTAAGTGCAATGGTAACTATCCATCTGAATTAGAATTGGAAGGTTGGTGATTACCATTGATGGATGTAATTGATGACTGAGAGGTACATGACTGAGACAACTCAAAATAAAGTATATCTGTATAGTGCAGGAGATGGGTAGATTTTCTTTGAAAAGGGGAAGTATAATAACACAAGATGGTTCTGTTTTGAACAGTGAAAATACTGGATTTCTCAAAGTAGAACCAAGTAAAATATATTAAGTTTTACTATATGTCAATTGCCCTGGCTGGTTTAGCTCAGTGGATTGAGCGTCGGCCTGCGAGCTAAGTGTCGCTGGTTCGATCTTCCAGTCAGGGTACATCAGAGAAGGAAAACTCTGACTCCAAAAAACCTCCGCTGCCTTGCGGCATACCTCTTCAGGGGAAAGGCTAAGGGAGTAAACCCCGACAGAAAATCCGGAGCCGGAGTCCCTAAGGCGGTTTGACGTTGTAGTCAACACCGGCAACTCCTGCGGCGCACCTGAACGCAAGCTGTATCGACTCCGTCTTTCCCTTGGACCCTTCAGCTGCGAAGAGAGGGGGGGTCTGCTGCATGGGCAACAGCAGACCCTCCATATTACCCTGCCCAGGCTCTGTAGCTTCAGCGTCATCGCAAGATGTCGATTCAACACGGGAGGAGACAGATACCATGTCACTCCCGAGTCGGACTGCACAGCCATTCTTGGCGGTGCAGATAGACTCTGAAGAAGCTACACCATCGTCTCTCGAGACGGACGGCTGCCGACGACGACTATATGTCAAATATGGGAATTAGCGTTTACACTATTTTTTAAACATCTCTTGACCTTCAGATATTTAAAGGTTATATAATATTCTAGGTCACACAAATAATAAGTGTTACTGGTATAATTAAAACCTAGTATTTTCCATTCCAATAGCCCATGATAACAATCACTATGCTAGAACTTGAGCACTGAGAAATAAGGTGGATGGAAACATACTGGAAAACTCTCTTAACTTAAGCTATAGCTAACTATAGGAGTTTGAGCTTGATGACATATGTATAAAACAATGAGAGGGAAAAACATTTATGAGAATGTCATAAACAGAGGGTCCAAAAGATTCCAAAAGGAAGAAAAAATGTCAAATTAAGCAATACATTAGGCTACTTGGTCTCAAGTTAATTTTTACTTATGTCAAGTCAAAGCTATGATATAATAATTTGGGTTGTTCCTAAAATAAAATTGAGAAATAGCCTTATGTTACACCAAATTTGAGTGACTACATAAATAATGACTTCATAAAAAAAAAGTGGATAAGGATAAATTTGTTTGTCTAGATCATTGGTCTCCAATTTTAAGTGCTTCAGAATAACTTGGAAGCTTGTTAAAATGGATCTCTAGGCCCCATTCAGTAGTTCTGCTATGAGGCCTAAGAAAGTGCACTTCTAACAAGGTTCCAGATGATGCTGAAGCACCTGATCTTGAGATAAACATTGACAACCACTAGCCTATTACGTTAGATCATTTCAATTTCAATCTTCTCTCAAGAGATAGGACTCAGGATACCTAATTTCCAGTCACAGCTCTCTAACTACCTATTAGAGGTCATGAGAGAGTTCCTTAATCTCCCTAAGTCTCATTTTCTTTACATCTAAAATGTGGGTATGAACTAAGTAAATGTTAATATTCCCTCCAGGTGCACAGTTGATTTTTTCATCTTATATATATTTTTTATTTTTAAATAATTATTTTATTTAAAATTTTTTAAACTTCTTTTTTATTTTTTTTCCTAAGTCTAAATCTTTTCTGTGGCTCTTCACTATTACTTGATTTTAGAACAATTTATTTGCTCATTAATTTATAAAATACTTACTAAATTCTACCTACTTCATGCTGGGCATTGAGTTATAAGATGAAGAAATTATCCCCATTTCCCAGGAACTCTATCTATTACAGATCTCCAACTTTACCATACATCAGATCATTTTTTAGAATTAAAAACAACCAGGCCTTTCCTTGGGATATCCTTTTTTATCAGGTGTTGGCAGAGCCCTAGCATCTGTAATTTTACTTGTTCTCACAAATGATAATTTAAAGCAGCCAATATTAGAAACTTGTGGTTTAGTGGAGGAGAAAGGTACAGAAAAGAGGAATCATACTGCACCTATATTAGGTAAAGAAGTCAAGTGAAACAGCTTTTATTTGTTTTCCTTCTCTCTTTTTCCTCCCTCCATCCCTCCCTTCCTTCCTTCCTTCCTTCCTTTTTTCTTCTTAACAGGTCTTAAAGAAATTTGCTATCAGCCAGATATTAGGGATCACAGGAAACTCAGTGAAGCAATGCAAACTAAAAATCAAATCAGGGACCTGGTTTGGAGCCACAACTCTGCCATTATTTTCCCTATATCTTGGGCAAATTGTTCTACTTCTTGAGGTTCAGTTCCTTCACCAGTAAAATGAGGGCTTTGGTTTTACTACCATCTGGGATGACTTACATGTCTATATGATCAGCCCTATCTCTTAATGCACAGCTTGGAACTTTAGGAAATATGACTGAGCAGATAGACGTGCCAGAAAGTTTCTAAAGGGTAGTTTTTGAGACAAGTTTTTGAAGTGGCCATGCTTCCAACAATTTTCTTATATCTCCTGTAAGTGGATTCACATAGGAGAGAAGGGAGATAACCCAGTGGTTTATATTCTGGTTTCTGGAATACACCCATCAGTTCTTTTATTATTGGAGGAGATGATTATGTCTTCTGTATGGTTCAATAAATATCATGTCCTTTCTTGATTTAGGCTTTTATTTACAGCATTTTAAATAGTCAAGTAATTATGTTCAATGCTATGTTCCCAGAGTATTCTCTTGACTGGTAAATAAATTTAGAAACAAGAGAATCCACTTAAAGAGCCACTTTCTTGGGAAAAAACTAAAACTCAAAAGGATAATATCCATTGAAATGCAAATGCTTCAGCTTATGTAGGCAAAAAATTGCTCCCTTATTTACTCTAAAAAATGAAATTTAGTCTACTCTAACAGAGCTCTTTGAAATATGCATTTCTCAGAATGATTAATGTGTCTGACAGACCATTCTGTGGGCAGTATGCAATGAGAGTAATGCAATTCTGTTTAGCATGATTTTTCTCCTATAAAAAAGAAGTGAATACTATGCCATCCAGTTAAGCCTTTGCGAGTTTTAAAGCAAAGTGATAGATTTTAATTTTAGCTTTGTCATCACAAAACAGGCCCATATGTCTAGCTGGTATAAAGCAGAAAGGGCAGTAATTTCAAATGTGGTGGAGGCTGGCATTGGTTAAGAAAAATAGGGAAAAAAGAGGAAAGAAAACACAATTTACTATATGGTTGGTATTTCCGATGGAATTTTAGTTGATATATAAGAGGAACATGAGTGAACTATGTATGGTTAAAAGCACTTAATATTTATTATTATTAATAAATATCATCATTTCAAATAATGTCATACAGGTACATATTACTTTATAGACAACTATAATCTGTTTATGTTATTTAAGTTAATCTTTTTAACAACCAAAGGAAATAGAAATTTATTGCACTTATTTTAAAGATGAGAAGAATGAAGCTCAGATAGTTTAAGTTCTTCATTCAAGGGTTATGAAAGTTATAAGTGGAATTCAAATTTAATTCTCCTATGCAGCCACTTCAGTCTATATTCTCTGCCCACTCCCTGGAAAGTCCTCATCCAAGCAGCAAAGTTTAATGAGCATAGACCACAGATGCCTCTTGTGGTGCTGGGTGATAAGCTACAACTTCAGCTTACAATTAGTTGCAAATAAAAACATGGATGCCTCTGTTCATATGAAAGCCAATGTTCATCATGACTGTAAGATACACCTGCCATTAGTAGAAGCACTAGCCAGGGCACTGTTGACAAGAAGAAAAAATTTTCTGGTGGCTTTTTGGAGCACCCCTCCCCCCCGCCGTGATAGTCTAGTGGGTTGAGAATTATATGAAAACAAAACCACACCCAAAACCCATAAAGGCAAATTGACTAAAGTTGTGAATGTCAAACGTGTTCAAATATCTTGTCAATATTAAATATTATCTTACTAATAGAATGTTTTCAGATGTGTTCTTTCTCTTCATAAGTATCATCTGTTGTCATTTACAAACAGAAAGATTATTAAGTCTGGAAAAGCTCAGAGAGGTTCTCTTGATTTTTGTGATGCTCTTGTGCACACTGGGGCTGAACTTCCTTGGCATACTGGCAGTTTTTTCTCTTCCATCTTGCTTCCTTTCTCCATCCATGCCCTCAAAGCTAAGCTGCCACTTGTGTGCTGTTAATATATACAAGAGACTCCTTATTTATGAGTATATATGTTAAAAACAACACACCCTCAGTTGGCACTCCAGTTCTACTTTTGTGCCAGGCTAATATAAAATTCTTTCTTGTTCCATCATATTTGCTGTTTATATGCCCTCCTTGTTTGCTCACTGCTGGGCTCCCTGGTGAGTTTAGTCAGATATATTCATCTTCCTTATTTTTTTTAGTCAACATGATTTTCCAGTCTATTCTAGTGGGTTTCCCAAAGAGCTTAAAAAGATGGCATTAACACAGCACTATAACATGCATATAGTTGTTGTATTTCAGAGGTATCTGGTTGCCTTTCAGAAGTATACCAATGACAAAATAGGTCATGTATCTCAACCTTCCCTTCAAAGGCCTCCCATGGATCCCCATCTCCAGGTAAAAGCCACCATCCCATCATTAGCCTATAAGCTCTACATGAATTCTGTGAACTTTATGACCTTCTACTCCTTCTGCTCTCCCTGTCACTCACTTTTGCTTTCAGACACACTGTCCTTGCTGCTCCTCAAAAGCCTTTTGGGGGTCATTGTAATTGTTCTCCTTTATGTCTCTATATATTAACATGAGATGATTTCCTTCATCCTTTAAGTGTTTGTCTATAAGACATTTGCACAGTGACGAATTGGTTGATGACCCTATTTAAACTGAAACACATATATAGAAACCTTACATTCTTTTACCCCTTATCTAATATATTTTTGATGTTCAGTTTAATTCATTTTTTAAATTTCTATCTCCTCTCACTTGAATATGGCTGAATATTTGCTGTTGTGTTTATGTTTTTGTTAACTGTTAGGTTCTCAGAGTCTAGATCAAGTGCCTGGCACATGCTCCCTTCAAAAATATTTGTTTTATATAAAAAAAAATGTCTAGGCAGTTCCCTACATAGACTCAAACTAATCATTTTTATCAGAAATAAAGAGCAACAGGGTAAAGAAGAGAAGTCTCCAAAAGTCTGGATTAAGAAACCAATTTTCAATGCAAGGTTTCATTGAATCTCTCATGACATAAAATATATTCTATTAATTAAGACATCACATAATAACAATAAAATTAATTTAGCAATTTAAATCAATTTTCACTTTATTAATTACAATTACATGCCAAATCATTTACATATCTTACAGGTACTCTTTGGGTTCTATAAAGGGTTCTTTCCTCAGAGCCTTTCTGACTCAGATATACAATCTTGAGTCCCCAAATACTCATGGTCTTGGAAACAGTTTCCTGAGCAAACAACTGAGTTTTAGTTCCAACGTCATCTATACTTTCAGCATATAAACTTAACAATTTCAAGTGTCTGATAAAAAGAATATAGAAATAAAGAGATTGGTGATATTTGGCATATGAAGTTAGAGATAATGCTTGTTACAAATAATTTTGTTTCATCTGAGATCATTAGTAGTAATGTGTGTTTATTACAGGAAAATCAAGTACTCTCACTTATTTCTTAAGGGTATTAGCAAATCCTAAGAAATCTTCCTAGAGCCATTTCTATCCCAGATCATGGTTTTTGTACCCAGAAAAACATAGTTTAGGGAAAATTTATATCAAACAGAAAAATTCATAAAATTTAGAGATGAAAATTTCAAATAAAACTACCAAATCTCTGTCTTGTCTAAGTGTGTCTTGGGTTGATATTATACACTGTTCTATATACTTTATTAACTTTTTAAATAAATATTTAATAAAGGTCTATAATATACATTGATAATGATTTTCTATTGAAATACATAACATCCTGATTACCTGTAACAAAGATTAGAGTTCAGCAGCATCCTTTGACTTACAATGTATACCCACTGTCTTAGGAAGGATGAATAGTTTTTATTCAATGAACTCAATATTTTACTAATTTTATCTTTGTAAAAATCTTCATGGTACTCAGCACTCATCATAACAATCTTTTTTTATGAAATTCAGATTGTTCCAAGGGTTATATAATTTTGGGTAAATCAAACATTATTTCAACATACGTAAAACTGTTCAACATCTTCTAATATAATTTTTAACTTAGTAAATAAAAATAGCTACTGAAAAGAAATCTTTTATAAGTAAATGATGACAAAAAAAGTCTACATAACATCTTCATCTCAAAAGAATTATGTGTCTCCTGTAATTACACCATATATCAGAGGAACATGAAATTTATATTTCCAATTCCTATGTAATTTATAATTTGATGATGAATAGTAGAAACTGGTTGGTTGTTGTTGAAGTAACTTTATGTCTTTTGACAAACTTTTCAATTTCTTTATAGTTGTGGTGGTAGCAACCCAGGCAAACATTATTTTAGACATGATCTACCTGAAAATACAGTGAATTGGAATGACTGCATCAGGGACTTTGTGTTCCAAGACCCTGGGCATGTAAATGAGTAATCTTAGAGTGTCAACTGAGAGGGAGAGTGGCAGGTGCAAACTAGTTATGAAATATTTCTAGCATTTCTGTTCCTGAATATACTAAAAAAGAGCCAGTTTTATGAAATTATTAAGACAAGTGAAACTCATCTGCAATATATTTAAAAATAATCTAAACCTATTAAAGAAGGATAACATAGTAAGTTTAAGAATATCCTTTCTCTTTGTTCTTTGTACAGTAGGTGCTGAGAAATACATTTGAGTGACAATGATTATACATCTTCCTCATTGTTCCTATTTATCTAATGTCTGTTCTGGCCCCAGGAACTACAATTTGAATCAGTCTCGCTACTATTCTTCAGGAGCCTCTATTTAACACTATTCAGTTTCCTTGGAGCAAGACCAAAATAGAATTGATAATTCTTTCAAGAACAGATGAACGAGAACATGGAGTGAGAACTCCTTAGGACAGATTGTAGCTGGCTAAAAGACAAAATAATATAGATTTCTGTCAACAAAGAAGACTCTTGGACAATATACACTTGTCTAGTAAAAGGGGTTCCTCTTTTATTTTTCTACTCCTAGTTCAGAAAGCATATTTCTAGACCCTTTTGTCAGGATTCTATACTTAATATAAAGATACTGTGCTCTTTATTTTGTTTCCTTCAAGCTTTTAATTTTTTTCATTTTCTCTCCTTTATTCTGGCTAAATTATATTTTGTGCAAAACAGCTAATTAATATTTAATCTAATATCTCAAGTTTTGTTTAATTTTTTTCATATCTCAGCAGAGTTCCTTTTTTATTTGTGTGGTAAATATATTTTGTTGTAGATAGGCAACTTTTTTTTAATATGCTTTATTGATTATGCTGTTACAGTTGTCCAAATTCTTTTCCCTTCATTCCCCTCCACCCAGTGATATTCCTCCCTCCAGTTGTCCCTACTTCTTAGTCCATTCCCATTGGTTGTGCATATAGTTCTTCTCAACATCTTACTATCTACTCCATTCCTTCCTACTATGCTTCTTAATTCCTGTACCATCTACCTCCCTTTCCCCCCTCCCCCTCACTGTTGACCTCCCCCAATATGTTCCCCATGCCTATAATTCTTTTCCCACTCTCATCACCTACTTAGTTTGCCTTTGTTTTGGGTTCCTATCTTCTGTTGTTGGTTGTTGTGATACAGTTTTTATTTTAATGTTCATAGTTTTGATTCTCTTTCTCCTAAGCAAGTCCCTTTGACATTTCATATAACAGTGGTTTGGATCTGATGAACTCCTTCAGTTTTACTTTGTCTTGAAAGAACTTTCTCTGCCCTTCTTTTCTGAATGAAAGCTTCACTGGATAGAGTAATTGTGGTTGTAGGTTTTTGCTTTTCATTACTTTGAATATTTCTTGTCAGTCCCTTCTTGCCTGCAGAGTTTCTTTTAAGAAATCAGCTGACAACCTTATTGGGACCCCTTTGTATATAATTCTCTTCTTCTCTTGCTGCTTTTAAGATTCTCTCTTTATCTTTAATTTTTGACATTTTGATTATAATGTGTCTCGGAGTGGTTCTCCCTGGGTCCAGTTGTTTTGGAACTCTCTGTGCTTCCTGGACCTATAAGTCTATTTCCTTCCCCAAGTTAAGAAAGTTCTGCTTCATTATTTTTTCACATAATTTTTCAATTTCTAGTTCTTCTTCACCCTCTGACAACCCTATAATTTGGATATTCACTCTTTTATAGTTGTCCCAGAGGTTTCTGAGCTTCTCCTCATTTTCCTCACTTTTCTTTCCTATTTCTACACTGCTTGACAGTTTGTTCCTTCCCTATGTTCCGATTTGTTGATTTGATTCCTGGTTTTCTTGCCCTCACCACTAGTTTTGTATGTGTTTTTGTTCATTTCAGCAGGACTAGCCTTCATTCCACCCCTGTCTTGTTTAAGATCTGCTGTCAGGTCTGTAAGCACTTTTATAAGCAAAGCTCTGAACTGTGCCTCAGAAAGATTTCCTATCTGCTGCTTAGTTAGATTAGAAATTTGTTGTCCGGTCACCTGTGTCACTGGGACCTCTATCATGATCTGTGCCATCCTGAACAGTTTTGTGTTTACCTTTGCTTCTTGGGCAGGGCTGTCACACCTCCTATGCTATAGGGGGCGGAGCCCTGTGCACTCATCACAACTGGGCATTTTATGCAGGAGTGGGGTCCAAGATAGATCCCTGCTGTTAAATCTCTGCTGAGAGGCCAGGAACCTCATCGTCCGTCCCCAACCCCACTGGGCCTCAGTCCAAGGCAATGGGGGTCTGCCTTCCCCAGCTTTGGAATCACAAGCTGATGGGTCTGGTCTGCAGCCAGGGGTGCTCCCCAGGCGCTTCTCGCCTCCACCTAAATATGAGTGTCTGTGCTTACCGCTGTCCTGCTGCCGTCACTGCTGCTGCCGCGGACAGCACAGCTTGACCTCTCCTCCCTGGCTTCACCCCTCCTACCTGTCTGGACGAGCACCACTTCTTTATAACTTCATACGTTGGACTTCCATTTATTTTCTGGAACTTCTAGTTATTGCTGGTTTTGTGGTAGTTGTATTTCTTCTTAGTTGTGGAGGGAGACTGAGCATGTCAGTCTAGGCCTCCATCTTGGCCAGAAGTCTCCTGTGTTTGTTTGCTTCTGTGACTCAGGCAGAGCTGTCACTCCTACTACGTTGTAAGGGGTGGAGCCTTAGGTATTCATTAGTAACAGGCGACCTGTTTCACCACCTTGTGGCGCTGTATGCAAGGGAGGGGTGTGAGAAGGAACAATGCCACTTGCCCAGCACTCACCCCTTTCCCAGGCACTCCTCCCACTTCTGCACCAGACTGGCGCCCCTCTAGCTGCTGCCCTGGCTGTCGTTCCCAGAGTGGGTCGGTCTGCAGATATTCTAGGTCTGTGGGGGCCCTTTAAATAAGTGGACTCTGCTGAGAGACCGGCAGTTTCTGCCTCCGTCCCAACCCCCACTGGTTTGCATAGTCAAAATTAGGCTTGATTTTCTTCAGAGCTGGAACAGTGAGTTGCTCTGGTGAGGAGCTGGAAATCCTCCCTAGGTGTCTTTCCTGACCTTTTAAAATGTGTAATTGCACTTTCCGCCGGCCTGCTGCTGTTGCCACTGCTGCCACCACCACACTGTGTCCTCTCTGCCCAGGCTCCGCTACTCCTACCTGTCTGGATGAGTATTTCTTCTTTATATCCTTGTTTGCTGGACTTCCGTGCACTTTGATTTTCTGGAACTTCTGGTTATTTCTAGTTTTGAGGTAGTTGTATTCCTTCTTAGTTGTGGAGGGAGACGCAGCATGTCTGTCTATGCCTCCATCTTGGCTGGACGTCTCCAAGTTTTGTTTAATTTTTGAAGACTATGTTCTTTTAGGTTTCTTATGCAAGGAAAATTATTTTTAGTAGCTATTAGTAAGCAGGAACTAGCAAAAAAGTAACATACACAGTATGAATATTTTGTAAGTCCATGACTTTTAAAAATGACTGTATAAGCATTCTTTAATGTACAAATGGGGATGTGAGGCACATGGACCCACTACTGACAGACAATAAGTAGAGAGGGAAGAATGATGAAGGACTGCAAAGTAAACACCTGATTCTGAGCATTACATACAAGCTTCAGATGAAGAAACATGGAGTAAAAAGAGAAAGAGCAAATGTGTTTGGGGTGATGATTGTAGTAAGCATGCAAAATAACACTAGAGTTTTAGAAAATAACTTTTTTCCAAAGGACAACAAAGTACCACAAAAGAATACATTTGATTGATACTTTCTATAACAGAGGTTCATGAACTGAGATTAATAAATAGCATAAAATCATTTAAAAGCTCTCTTAGTTATTTCCACCACTTCAAAAACCCTAACAAATCATACACTTAGCTATGATAAGTTTGTATACATAAACTAAAACCTTAACTCTCTTTTCTTTCTTTGGATTTATATTAGTATGGTATGACATCCATATTACATGTTACTTATCAGAACATTAGTATTGAAGTTTGGTGCTGATGGTAATAATATAAGAGATAGCATATTGATTAATTTTTTCAAAAATATTATCTTCTCTTTCCCACATCACATTCATAAGAAACATGTACTTGCTGTATTTGCTTTTAGATTTATCATATAACCTGCTTAGGACAAGTAAGTCAGAAGATGGATTAGTACAATTTGATATTCCCTCTTTTATTTCTGCTCTTATCCTGAAAATAATTTAACCTCAGTCATCTGCTGGTGCAAAAAAAAACAAAACTTTTGTGGTAGAACTGGCTCTAAAGAGTTGCTAAAAGTCACCTAAATATGCCCACCATGGATCAAACAATAGCAGTTAACTCACAAACACTTGAAGAAAAAACAATCCTTATTATTCTATACACTAAATTACAAATACAGCCAATAAATACTAAGAGATCTTCTAGAAAATAGAGAAAGAAGCTCATTTTCTTGATAAATAAATTTAGAGTTCATTTATGAATAATGAGTACTTTTTGAAGATGTTTAAGAAGCGTGACTTGGAATTCCTGTTTAGGCAGGTCATTTTATTGGATCAGTAGAGAAAATTTTAAATTTGGATGGTCATAAAAGATGACAGTCATAGAGGAAACTATGTTAATATACAAATTCAAAATATAGTTAAAATAATATGCATTTTTGTAGTTATGAGTATTGCTGTGTGATAATAAGG
Source organism: Furipterus horrens (assembly GCF_987537825.1). Taxonomy (NCBI): domain Eukaryota; kingdom Metazoa; phylum Chordata; class Mammalia; order Chiroptera; family Furipteridae; genus Furipterus; species Furipterus horrens. Next base: position 126,293,561 of record NW_028327171.1, on the reverse strand, counting down.
TTAGACCCTGTAAACAACTCACCTTACAGCAGTGATGATTTTAAACATTAGCAGTAGAGGGCATAGGGAGGAAATTGAAAAAAGAGTGTATTTCTTTCCCTAGTTTGAACGTGTTTCTCTTGGCTTTTCCTCCCTTCTGCCATAGAGTTGCACACTCAGAGAATGCAGTCCATAGATTAGTTTGCAGCCTCAGTTCTGGCACAGTTCCTGCCTCACCATAGGCTTTCCAATGAGGACACTTGTGCTGCCATTCCGTGAGATGGCTCCTGAGTCAAACCTCAATGCACCCATCTATGTGCCTTCATCAGTCAGAGGCAAACCAAGTAACACCTAACACAGATACCATATACCTCAGGCCTCAGGTTACCCAGCCATTTAGCAGCTCTTAAAGCCCTGATCGCATTTATTGACCTCCCAACCAGTTAGTCTACCTCAGTGGTTGCTTCCTGCTTAAAAAACCTCAGGAACAATTTCTACTTACCTACCTTGGACAGGTGTTCTCTGTTTGCTTAGAAAGTATGAAACAGCTTTCATCTATCTGAAACCAGAGAATTTCTCTACCAACTGGTGAGCTGCTGCCATACTTGCTCCAACAAGGTCTCAAACCTAATCTTGGGAAAGAAACTGCTTCCACATTTGTTTTCCTTTGATACTTTCCTTCATCCCTATTTTTTAGAGTTATCTTTCCTTTTATTCCATGATATAGATAATTAATTACATTGTTTCTCTGTTTCAAATTACTATGTGGTTTCTGTCTCCTGATTGGATTTAAACTGCTAAATAATGATGTAGAATTAATTGTGAGAGTAAAGGAAAGAGTAGTCAAGTGTGTTTCTAAGATATAGACCAATTAATAGTGGCAATCTTGAATGATATATGAAATAGGAGCAAACAGGGAAAGAAATTTAATTTAATTTGAATCTGGACAATGTAAGGTGCTTGTAGGGCATTCAGAGGAACTTGGCCATCAGGTAGTGAAAGAGCATAACTGAAGCTTGGTAGAAAGAGGGCAGATAGGGAATATAAATTAATGAGTAATCAGCATTCAAGAGCATGTTGAAATTATGAGTGGAGGTGATCACCAAAACTTCTAATATATGATGAATGGTAAAAGCAGAGACTCAAGGACAGAAACTCACAGAAGACAAGTATGTCATAATTCCCAAGAAAAACTTAGAAGTAGTTATGAAAGGAGACATTTTCTCAAGTATGGAGTGACTTAGTGATTCCAAAAATAACAAAAAATTGTATAACATAAGATCAGAAAAATTTCACTAAGTTTGACAATTCAATTCTACTAAGAAAAAATTTAATTCTTTTTTGAAAATAGGAGCTAATGGATCATGTTGGAAAGTAAATGTCAGGTGATATGACAGAAGGTAGTAGTAGTAGTTATTGTTGTGTGTGTGAAGCTTAAGTAAAAAAAGAAGATAAAACAGTATTTTGTAAGACACATGATATATGAGTTAAAGAAAGATTTAGTTTTTATAGTGAGAAACTTTTATGCATGATTAACAAAAGAAAATAATCAGAGAGAGAAATTAAAAGTAAAAGGGGTGTAGAAATAAGCAACAGAACTCAATCTCTGGGAGTTAGACGGTATTAGAATTAAAAGCACATGTGGAAAAATAGTTTTGAAACTAAGGTGGTACTTGACCCTTTTGTAACTGGGGGATATTTTAAAATTTAGAAAGTTATGTAAGGTGGACAGGAGAAATCAAAGAATTTTATGCTTAATGCCAAATCTCAGTGAAGTGATCTACTGAGATTGATGAAGCGGGTGGGGGGTGGTGGAAAATGTAAAAATGTAATGTTCTTCAAAGGAATTAAATGTAGAATATGTTGAGAAGCTTGGGTTAGAAATTTCTGACCCATATAGATTTAATAGCAACAATCAACAATGGAGTATGTAGATATATGTTTGTGTTTCTATGTGCGTATATATATTCGAGAAGTTCTTATTTGCAAATACATATATACAATTTTTTTTTGTGTGTATATATATATATATACATAATTTTGCTTTTCCCAAACTATTTCTGAAAAATATTTTTTCTAATTTGTTTTTCAACTGGCAGTGTATGAAAGAGACTATCACATTGCCTAAGTAACATTTAAGTAGACTGCCACACAGCACCCAAAGTCAATTGCAAATCCCTATTTTTGATGGCTTTAGACCAAATGTGGAGTAATGGAAAAAGAGTAATTTTTGTATGAGAAAGAGCTTGTTGAACTTAAAAATAAAACAGAGAGTTATTTTCCCTTTTTTCTTTATTTTTATTATTGACACTATTACAGGTGTTCCCAAATTATCCCCCTTTGCCCACCTCTAGCCAGCATCTGCCCCCCTGGCCACCACAATACTCTTGTCTATTTCCATGGGTAATACACATATTTTCTTTGGCTAACCATTTTCCCTGCTTTTATCTATTTTTCCTCCCTCTCCCTTTCCCTCTGAGAGCTGTGATTCTGTTCCATGTATCCATGCCTCTGTTACTATTTTGTTCATCAGTTTATTTTGTTAATTAGATTCCACATATAAGTGAGATCATATGGTCTTTGTCTTTTTTCTGACTGGCTTATTTCACTTATCATAACAATCTCCGGGTATGTTCATGCTATTGCATAAGGTAAAAGTTCCTTCTTTTTTAAGTGTACCACAGATTTTTTATCCATTTATCTAATGATGGGCACTTATGCAAAGAAACTTTATGACATCGCTCACTCATTAAGAATAGCAAATTCTGAAGGGATCAGATACGGATTAAAATACAATGCAAAAAGAAAAAAATCATTGTTCTTCAAAATTGCATCTTCATGCCCTTCCAACTTAATGTGAACTTTTAACTCATAGAAATCTCAAATTATTTTCTTTTTTTAAACTACATTTTGTTGATTATATAATTACAATAGTTCCAATTTTTCCCCTTTGCTCCCCTCAACCCAACACCGCTCTCCCTCAGAAATCCCCACCAAAGTCCATGTCCATGGGTCATACATACAAGCTCTCCCGCTTTACCCATTCATACATTCTTCTTTTTTTAAATAAATAAATGATTAATTAATTAATTTAACAAAAAATAACAATCCCTCCCTCTCTGACTTAAGACCCTTTATAATCTTATAAAGGACAATGGGCAAAGGTCTCGAGCTCCTCTAGCTGCTTCAATCTGGACATGGTCATCGTCCTACCTACCCTTGGGTACAGAAATCCCTAATAAGAGTGGGGGTGTGGAGGGGAGGGTGGCCTTCCTACACGGGGAAGGATTGTGCAGACTCCAGGTGAGTTGGCTGTTCCCGGAAAACAGCGTGCTTGGTTTAACAGGCTGGCATTCTTGTACTCAGGGGGCAACAGATTTGGCAACAGGGTTAAAAGACATTATTCAATCCATAACCACTAGATGACAAAAGGCAGGGATTAAATTTTCAAAGTCCGACATTGGGGCAAAAGAGGGCTTCTTTGGAGGAAGGTGTACCAGGCACGTCACACCTGTCCAAAACCCTTTTGCCCATTATACTCAGTTTGGGCTGAGGGAAATATTTTAGGTTTCCCCCCCTCTCAGACCTCTGGGCCCTTTATGTCCAAGCCATTAGGATAGAAAAAAGAAACCAGTTTTAAAGTGAAGCCCACAGACCACTCAATACTTCACAAACCCAGCCACTTAGTTCAGCCAAACTGTTGCGTCTCAGGAGGCAGTGATTCAGACAGGATTAAGTGAGGCCTATACGTACAGACAATCACTCAGGTAATGAGATCATAGGATTAACCCTTAGAAAACAGAAAACACATGTTAATTTCTATAACATAACCCACAAATAAGTCTCTAAAGCTGTAAGACTGTCTTATTGGAAAGACATGCAGTTGCAAGGCAGTTGACATTCTTCTTGCCTGTAAATTAAACATCTTTGATGATACCACAGACATAGTTTAACTTTCAAATGAAAACATATTTTAAAGGAAAAGAAACTTTAAAGATGGTTAGCTGCACTACATTATAGTCTGCAACTGATCATTGTGATTTTCCTTGAATAACAATTTTTCTCTCTAAGATTACCCTCCTTGTCATTAAAGGGGCTGCATTAAGTCCATTTTTAATTTATCCTGTTCATTTGCATACACACAACAAGAGCAAATTATCAGTTATGACCTTCGGTTCTGTTTTGTTGGAACTTACACAAGGAACATTTAGGGTGACCTTCAGTCTGCCCTTCAGGGCACAAAAGATGAGCCACATACGTGGCATTCAGCCTTGCCTGTACACACCTGTCTTTTCAAAGTCTTTTTGGTTTTCCATTGTGCCTTAAGGACCCTTCTAGCCATCTTTCATGAAAAGAAACTTCATTTTTTCCCTGGAAAGATTGCTGTGGACTGCACAACCAACCACGGTACCAGGCCCTTTATCTCGTGGGCTTTTATTACCTTCAAAAGTCATTCCCAGTACTTCAGGGCGTTTTGGTAACAACCAGAGCCCAAGCATGTCTCCTTTAGGCATGACATTCCAGTCAATGTCTTGGTCAATAAAACCTCTATCAACAACTGGTCTTATTAGTTTTATGCAAAGAAACTTAGGTCATTACTTACTTCTTTAGAATGCCAAACTCTGGAGGGATCCGATAGGGAGAAAAATATACAATGTGAAGGAAAATCCTTGTCCTTCTAATATTCACTGAACTGGCATTTTCATTCTTCATATTTTCATTTTTCCCTCACTAAAATTTTTTTTTCCATTACAGTAGTCCCACTTTTTTTCCTCTCTTGCTTTCGTGCACCCTGTCCCCCCTTCTCCCACATTCAGTTCCCACTCAGTTGTCCATGTCCATTTATATATGTTCTTTGAATAGACCGTTCCCCTTCTTACCCCCTTCTCTCCCTCGCACCTCCCCACTTGTTACTGTTAGTCTACTCTTTGTTTACATAGCTCTGGTTCAATTTTGCTAATTTGTTTGTGTTGTTCATTAGTTTCCTGTAATAGGTGACAGCATAAGATATATTTGTTTTGTTGCCTGACTTATTTCGCTAAGCATAGTTCTCTCTAGTTCCATCCATGTTGTTACAAATGGTAGAAGTTCCTTCTTTCTTTCTGCTACATAGTACTCCATTGTGTAAATGTACCACAGTTTTTTGATCCACTCATCTACAGATGGGCACTTAGGTTGGTTCCAGCACTTGACTATTGCAAATAGTGCTGCTATGAACATAGGGGTGCATAGGTCCTTTTGAATTGGTAGTTGAGGATTTTTCAGATATAATCCTAGCAATGGAATTGCTGGTTTAAAAGGCAGTTCCATTTTTAGTTTTCTGAGGAAATTCCAAACTCTTTTCCATAGTGGCTACACCAGTCTGCATTCCCACCAGCAGTGCACCAGGGTTCCCATTTCTTCGCATCCTGTCCAGCACAAGTTGTTTGTTGATTTGTTGATGATGGCCATTCTGACTGGTGTGAGGTGGTATCTCATTGTGGTTTTATTTGCATCTCTCTGATGGCTAGTGATGTTGAACATTCTTTCATATGTCTATGGACCCTACGTATGTCCTCTTTAGAGAAGTGTTTGTTTAGGTCCTTTGCCCATTTTTGACTTGGGTTGTCTGTCTTGTTGGTGTTGAGTTTTACAAGTTTGTTATATATTGTGGAGATCAGTCCTTGTCTGAGATATCATTGGCAAATATATTTTCCCATATGGTTGGTTTCCTTTTCATTTTGCTGATATTTTCTTTAGCTGAGCAGAAAATTTTTAGTTTGATGTAGTCCCATTTGCTTATTCTTTTTTTTATTTCCCTTGCCTTAGGAGATATATTGGTGAAAATATTGCTACATGAGATATCTGAAATTTTCCTGCCTATTTTTTCCTCTAGGACTTTTATGGTGTCACAGATTACTTTTAAGTCTTTGATCCATTTTGAGTTTATTCTGGTGAATTGTGTAAGTGGGTGGTCTAGTTTCATTTTTTTGAATGTCCCTGTCCATTTCTCCCAACACCATTTGTTGAAGAAGCTCTTTTCACTCCATTAGATGTTCCTTCCCTATTCATCAAATATTAGTTGACCATATAGACCTGGGTCTATTTCTGGGCTCTCTAATCTGTTCTATTGATCTATATGTCTGTTCTTATGCCAGTACCAGACTGTTTTGATTACCGTGGCCTTGTAGTATAGTTTGATATCAGGTTTTGTGATTCCTCCTACTGGGTTCTTCTTCCTCAAAATTACTGTGCCTATTTGAGCTCTTTTTTGGCTCCATATAAATTTTTGAAGTATTTGTTCCAGGTCTGCGAAAAATGTCATTGGTATTTTAATAGGGATTGCATTGAATCTCTAAATTGCTTTGGGTCATCGTCATCGGCAGCCGTCCGTCTCGAGAGACGATGGCGTAGCTTCTTGAGAGTCTATCTGCACCGCCGAGAATGGCTGTGCAGTCCGACTTGGGAGTGACAATCCCTGCCGCACTTGTTACAGGTGAAGGCAGATGGCTGTTGTTGCTGCTGTTGACGCTGCTTCCGCCTCGATCTTTTCTGGACCGCCTCCTCGTTGCGCGCAGCCTCTGCGCGTGACGTACCTTGCCTGACCGCGAGCCTCCAGGCTAGGCGGTCGTCTGCTTGAACTTCCCATGTGTTGAGATTGATGGAGCATTGTGTCATGTCCTTTTTGCAGATGTCTTTGAACCGCAGTTTTGGGCGCCCTGTCATCCTCTGGCCTTCTGCTAGCTCGCCGTAGAGGAGGTCTTTGGGAATACGGCCTGCATCCATTCTTTTGACATGGCCGAGCCACCTGAGGCGTCTCTCACTAAGAACTGCATGCAAACTGCTCATGTTGGCTCGCTTCAGCACCTCGGTGTTGGGGACCTTATCCTGCCAGGCGACATGCAGGACTCGTCGCAGGCACCTCATGTGGAAGCTGTTGAGTTTCCTTTCGTGCCTTGCGTAGGTGGTCCACGTCTCGCTGCCATAGAGGAGAGTGCTGAATACGCAGGCTTGGTAGATGCACAGTCTGGTTTTCTCAGTGAGGCTGGAATTGTTCCACACTCGCCGGTTCAGTTTGGCCATAACTGTGGCTGCCCTGGCGATTCTCTGGTTGACCTCCAAGTCAACTGACAGAGAGCTTGAGATGGTGGACCCGAGGTAAGTGAAGTCGTTGACAACCTCCAGGGTGTATCCGTCGATGGTGATGCATGGGGGAGTCTTCGTGCCTTGAGCCATAACGTTCGTCTTTGTCAGGCTGATGGCTAGTCCGAACTCCTTGTATGCATGGGAAAGGCAAGTGACTAGCTGCTGAAGTCCCTCTTCGGAGTGTGATGTCAAGGCTGCGTCGTCGGTGAAGAGCATCTCACGGATGAGCACCTCTTTGACTTTGGTTTTGGCTCGTAGATGGGCCAGGTTGTAGAGCTTGCCATCGGATCTGGTGTGAATGAAGACACCCTCGCTGCAGTCCTTAAAGGCGTGTTGGAGGAGCATGGAGAAGAAGATTCTGAACAGCGTAGGCGCGAGGACGCAGCCCTGCTTTACTCCGCTGCTGACTGGGAAGGCCTCAGAGGTTGTGCCGTTGTAGGACACCGTGCTGTGCATGTTGTCGTGAAAGGACATGACCACAGCAAGCAGATGTGGTGGACAGCCAATCTTCCGTAGCAAGCTGAAGAGTCCGCTTCGACTGACCAGATCAAACGCCTTCGTGAGGTCGATAAAGGCGAGGTAGAGTGGTTTATGCTGCTCGTGACACTTCTCCTGCAGCTGGCGTAGGGAGAAGATCATGTCCACTGTTGATCGGCCAGCTCTGAAGCCACACTGGGACTCTGGGTAGACGCGGGAAGCAAGGGTCTGCAGGCGGGCAAGAGCGACCCGGGCGAATACTTTGCCGACGACGCTGAGGAGAGAGATGCCCCGGTAGTTGTTGCAGTCGCTGCGGTCTCCTTTGTTCTTGTACATGGTGATAATGTTGGCGTCTCTCATATCCTGGGGGATGTAACCCTCCTTCCAGCAGAGACAGAGTAGATGGTGGAGCGGCTGTAGCAGGACTGGTTTCCCGCTCTTTAGTATTTCTGGAGGGATTCCGTTGCTTCCTGGTGCTTTCCCGCAAGCGAGGCGGTCGATGGCTTTGCCGAGCTCTGCCGCAGTAGGTGGGGTGTCTAGCTCCTCCATGACTGGTAGGTCTGGGATGGCGTTAAGAGCAGTGTCTGTTACGGTGTTCCTCGTCGCGTACAGCTCGAGGTAGTGCTCGGTCCACCGCTGCATTTGCTGTTCCTGGTCAGTGATGACCTCACCTGTCTTGGACTTAAGGGGGGCGATCCTGGAGGGGATTGGGCCTGTTGCCTTCTTGATACCCTCATACATTCCTCGTGCGTTGCCTATATCGGCGGCTTCCTGGATGCTTCTGCACAGGTTTAGCCAATAGGTGTTGGCACAGTGGCGGGCGGTCTTCTGGACTTTGTTCCTGGCAGCCCGTAGAGCTTGAAGTGTACTGGGAGTGGGTGTGGCCTTGTAAGGCAGTAGGGCCTTCCTCTTAGCCTCGATCACAGGTTCCATTTCTTCCCAGTGAGCCTCATACCAGTCAGCGTTCTTCCGCTCTTTCTTACCGTAAGCAATAATGGCGGAGTTGTATATGGCGTCGCGGAGACGTGGCCAATTGGATTCGATAATGTCGTCTGCCGCCATTCCCTCGCCGAGTGCATCTTCCATCCTGTTGATGAATTGCTGGGTCTTAACTGGGTTGCTGGCACAACTGGTGTTGATGTGTGGGCGACCCTTCATCTTGGAGTGGTGCAACCTCTTCGGCGTTATGCGCACCTTGCTTACCACGAGGGCATGGTCCATGTCGCAGTCTGCACTGTGGTAGCTGCGGGTGAGGAGGGTGCTGCCAATATCCGTACTTCTGGTGATGACGAGGTCAAGCTGGTGCCAGTGGCGGGAGCGGGGGTGCCTCCATGACACCTGGTGGATCTCTTTGCACTTGAAGAATGTGTTTGTCACGCACAGGCCGTGGTGACACAAAACCTCAAGCAGTCGCTGACCATTCTCATTGATCTTTCCTCTCCCAAAGTTTCCAAGGCAGGTGGGCCAGGCCATGTGGTCGGCTCCTACTCTTGCGTTGAAGTCTCCAAGGAGATAAAGAGCGTTACTTCTGGGGATCTTGGATAACGCTTCGTCCAGTGCATGGTAGAACTGTTCTTTCTCTTCGGTGGTGGCGCAGAGGGTTGGGGCGTACGCGCTAAGAATGCTGACTGGGCCGAAAGTTGTTGACAATCAGAGGGTAAGTAATCTCTCTGTGCCTCCTGTGGGTGGCTCTATGGAGTTAACAAGCGTGTTCTTCACAGCGAACCCAACACCGTGCTGTCTTGGTTGGTCCGGAGACTTCCCTTGCCAGTAGAAGGTGTAGTTGGTTTCTCTGATAGTTCCGTTGTCAGCCAACCGGCTCTCCTGTAGAGCCGCAATGTCGATGTTTAGTCGTGCCAGTTCCCTGTCGATGACGGCGGTTTTCCTGGCACCATTGATCCACAGAAAGTCTGCAGTAAGTCCGGGACACATGGTCCTGATGTTCCAGCTAGCGAGGTGAAGAGCTGGAGGCTTCTTTCTTGTTGTTTGCTTGGAATTGCCTGGTGCGAGTGTTTTGTGGCCCACTTTTCAAGAGACGCCTCTCTGATCCCCATGCACCCAGTGGGGCAGGTGAGCCATGGGGAGACGGCACCTAATTGGCTGGGGGTTGCCTAGCTTGAGGCGGGCGGTAGCTGTCCAGTGAGGTGCGATGACCTCTCCCACCATCAGAGGAGACCCCTGGCGCTCGTTTCCTTCGCCAATCGGATGAGCTTATAACCGGTAACTGTCTCCTCCCGTGTTAAGTCGACATCTTACGATGATGCTGGAGTGTCCTCTCCAGTGAAGCTACAAAGCCTGGGCAGGGTGATATGGAGGGCCAGCTGTTGCCCATGCAGCAGACCCCCCCTCTCTTCGCAGCTGAAGGATCCAAGGGGAAAGACAGAGTCAATACAGCTTGGCTTCAGGTGCACCGCAGGAGTTGCCGGTGTTGACTACAATGTCAAACCGCCTTAGGGACTCCGGCTCCAGATTTTCTGTCGGGGTTTACTCCCTTAGCCTTTCCCCTGGGGAGGTATGCCGCAAGGCAGCGGAGGTTTGGAGTCAGAGTTTCCCTTCCCCTTAGCCTTTCCCCTGAAGAGGTATGCCGCAAGGCAGCGGAGGTTTTTTGGAATCAGAGTTTTCCTTCTCTGATGTGCCCTGAGTGGAAGATCGAACCAGTGACACTTAGCTCGCAGGCCGACGCTCAATCCACTGAGCCAAACCAGCCAGGGGGGTTGCTTTGGGTAGTATTGACATTTTAATAATATTGATTCTTCCCATCCATGAGCATGCTTTATGCTTCCATTTATTTGTATCTTCCTTAATTTCTTTCTTCAGTGTTATGTAGTTTTCTGAGTACAGGTTTTTTACCTCCTTGGCTAAGTTTATTCCTAGGTACTTTATTTTTCTTGTTGCTATCGTAAATGGGATTTTCCTTTTAGTTTCTATAGCTGAGATTTTATTGTTGGTGTACAGAAATGCCTTCAATTTCTGAATATCGACTTTGTATCCTGCTATTCTGCCGATTTCACTTAATAGGTCAAGTAGTTTTTGGGGGGAGTCTATATGGTTTTCTATGTACACTATCATGTCATCTGCACACAATGACAGTTTTACTTCCTCTTTTCCAATTTGGATGCCTTTTATTTCTCTTTCTTGTCTGATTGCTGTGGCTAGGACTTCCAACACTATGTTGAATAGAAGTGGAGAACGTGGACATCCTTGTCTTGTTCCCGACCTCAGGGGAAATGATCTCAGTTTTTGCCCATTGAGTATGATGTCAGCTTCAGGTTTCTCATATATGGCCTTTATCATGTTGAGGTGTGCCCCCTCTATTCCCATTTTGCTAAGAATTTTCATCATAAATGGGTGCTGTACTTTATCAAATGCTTTTTCTGCATCTATTGATATGGTCATGTGGTTTTTGTCTTTTGTTTTGTTTATGTGGTATATTTGTTTATTGATTTGGAATATTAAACCATCTTTGCATTCGTGGGATGAATCCCACTTGATCGTGGTGTATGATCTTTCTAATGTGTTGCTGGATCCGGTTTGCCAATATTTTGTTGCGGATTTTAGCATCTATGTTCATCAGCGTTTTGGCCTGTAGTTTTCTTTCTTTCTTGTGTCTTGACCTGGTTTGGTAATTAGACTAATACTGGCTTCATAGAATAAGTTTGGGAGTCTTCCCTCTTCTTGGATCTTTTGGAATAGTCTGAGGAGGATAGAAGTTAGTTCTTTCCTAAATGTTTTGTAGAATTCACTTGTGAAGCCTTCCAGTCCAGGGCTTTTGTGTGCGGGAGTTTTTTTATTACTTCTTCAATTTCACTAGTTGTTATTGGTCTATTCAGGCTTTCTGCTTCTTCTTGATTCAGTTTTGGAAGACTATATGTTTTCAGAAATTTGTCCATCTCCTCTAGGTTGTCAAATTTTTTGCCATACTGTTGTTCATAATAATTTCTTATAATCCTTTGTATTTCCGTGGTTTCAGTTGTGATTTCTCCTCTTTCATTCCTGATTTTATTTATTTGGGTCCTTTCTCTTTTTTTCTTGATGATCTGGTTAAAGGCTTGTCAATTTTTTTTATCTTTTCAAAGAACCATCTCCTACATATGTTGAACTTTTGAATTGTTAGTTTAGTCTCTATGTCATTTAATTCTGCTCTGATCTTGATGATTTCCTTCCTTCTACTTGATCTGGGCTTTGCTTGTTCTTCCTCTAGTTCTTCTGGCTGTAGGGTTAAATTTTTTATTAGAGATTCTTCTAGCTTTTTTAGTTAGGCCTGTATTGCTATGAACTTTCCTCTCAGGACTGCTTTCGCTGTATCCCATAGGTTTTGGGTTGTTGTGTGTTCATTATCATTAGTTCCCAGAAACTTTATGATTTATTCCTTGATGTCATTGTAACCCATTCATTATTTAATAGCATGTTATTCATTTTCCATGAGTTTGAATGTTTTTGAGTTTTTTTCCTTGTGATTGATTTTCAATTTTAAGACATTGTGATCTGAGATGATGCTTGATATAATTTCAATTTTCTTGAATTTATTGAGGCTTGTTTTGTGTCCTACCATGTGGTCTATCCTTGAAAATGTTCTGTGTGCACTTGAGAAGAATGTATATTTTGCTTCTTCGGGGTGAAAAGTTCTATATGTATCGACTAAGTCCATTTGATCTAGAGTGTTGTTCAGTGCCTCAATATCTTTGGTGTTTCTTTGCTTCGAATATCTGTCCATTGTTGACAATGGGGTGTTAAAGTGCTCTACTATGAGTGTGTTACTGTCTATATCTTTCTTGGAGTCTTTCAAAATTTTTCTTACATATTTGGGCGCTCCTAATTGGGTGCATATATATTTATAAGGGTTATATCTTCTTGATGGATTTTTCCCTTAAGTATTATAAAATATTCTTCTTTGTCTCTTTTTATGGCCTTTGTTGTGAAATCTGTTTTGTCTGATATAAGTATTGCTACCCCAGCTTTTTTTCATGTCCATTTGCTTAAAATACTTTTTTCCATCCCTTCAGTTTCAATCTGTGTAGATCTTTTGTTCTAAGGTGGGTCTCTTGTAGACAGCATATATGTGGGTCATGCTTTCTAATCCATTCAGCTACCCTATGTCTTTTGATTGGAGCATTTAATTCATTTACATTTAAGGTTATTACCGATAAGTACTTATTCATTGTCATTTTCCCCCTTTGTACTGGTGTTCCTCTTTGTCTGTCTCTGTTTCTTCATCTTCTTAAAGGAGACCATTTAGCATCTCTTGCAATGCTGGTTTGGTGGACATGTATTTTTTTAGCCTTCTTTTGTCTTTTAAACTCCTTATTTTACCTTCCATTTTGAATGAGAGCTCTCTGGGTAGAGTATTCTTGGTTGTAGGCCTTTGTTTTTCATTTCTTAGAATATTTTTTGCCATTCCCTTCTGGCTTGTAGTGTTTCTGCTGAAAAATCTGATGATAGCCTTATTGGAGCTCCCTTGTATGCTATTAGTTGTTTCTCTCTTGCAGCTTTTAGGTTCTCTCTTTGTCTTTAAATATTGCCATTTTAATTACAATGTGTCTTGAAGTGGGCTGTTGGGGTTCATCTTCATTGGGGCCCTCTGTGCTTCCTGGACTTGCATGACTCTTTATGTCCTCTGTTAGGAAAGTTTTCTCTCATTAGTTTTTCAAAGAGGTTTTCTATCACTTGCTCCTCTTCTTCTCCTTCTGGAATTCTTATAATATGGATATTATTGTTTCATGTTGTCCAGCAGCTGTCTTAGAACTTCTTCAGTCTTGTTCAGTCTTTTTTCATGTTGTTGCACTGTATGGGAGTTTTTGTCTACATTGTCCTTCAGCTCTCTGATCTGATTTCTGCTTCCTCTAGCCTGCTTTTAATTCCTTCTACTGTGTTCTTCAATTCAGAGATTGTATTCTTCATTTCCTCCTGGCTCTTATTGATAGCTTCCATGTCCTTTTTCATGCTGGTGTAATTCTCAGTAATTTTCTTGTAGTTTTTCTGTAGTTCCTTGTAATTTCCCTGGACGTCTTTAAAGTTTCCGCTGAGCTCATTGAGCTTCTCCATAATCCATGTTTTGAAACCCATATCTGATAGTTTGCTCCCCTCTATTTCATTTAGCACTCTCTGGGGATTCTACCTTTCCTTTCGATGGGGGGTTCTTTCTCTGTCTCCCAATTTTTGTGACTCCTATTGTTTTATGGTGCTTCTTAGAATGATCTGCACTGCCTGGATCTGCCCCTGGTGGCATCAGATCCTGTACCAGTCTGGGCCTAGGCAGCCTCTTGGAGACTTCCAAGGATCTACTGCCTTTGTCTGTCTTCTTTAGTTGTTAATCTATTCAATCTGTCATTGGTCGTCAGGCTTAAGGACCAGGACTGTGGGTGTGGCAGCTTAATTCCTTTAGGCAGGGCTTTTGCTTCCTCTCAGGCTGATGCCACTTAGAGGGGAATGGTCTGCCTACAGTATTGGGGATGAGTCAGCACTGGGACCTGGTCGGCTGTTCCCCCAGTTCTCCCCTCAAAGCCACCGTGCCAAACTCTCCCCAGGTGTCTCCAGTCCTCTCTGCCTTCCCTCTGAATGAGCCCAGGGTAAGTAGGGGCCAAAATATTTTCGTATGTGACCCACTTAAGAGCTCTTTTCCTCCCACTGTTTCTCTCTGGCTAGCAAGAAACCCTGTGGCTTTTCACTTTTCACAGCTGGATACTATTTTACTTTCCACTTTTTTGCTTTAAGCTGGGAAGCCCTGCTGGGGGTTTAGACCCTGCCCTTCTCAGGTGGAACCCCTGTCTGCTAAGCTGTTTTTCAGTCTTTTCAGCTGCCATCTGTGGGAGCCCAGTCAGCCTTTCCACGTCTCCGCACTCTCTACCTTTCACGTTGTGATATAGCAGCCTTTTCTGTCTCTCCGTGGTTATAATACTTCAAATTGATGCTTTTTGAAAACATTTCTATGAGTGCGCCGTGCAGGAGTGCGGCCCAGCCTGAGCAGCCCGTGCCTCTTCCTCTCTCATGTTCCCTCTGCTCTCCACTTGTCCCCCTTTTCACTTCCAGATCTGGCCGGCAGGTCCCGCTGGAACTACCTCAACTTATTTTCAAAAGAGCTAAAAAGAAGGACTGATACTAGCCTTAGAATCTTATCTCACATCAATCAGTACCACAAATGACACTGACAAGGTCCAAATGTCACGGAGCCCAAATAGCAGAGACACAAGTTTCCCAGTGTATACAAAACAACAAAAATCAAACCAGGTCCCCCAAAAATAAAGAAAGCAAGGAATAACTGTAACCAAAAACTAAGTTTTTTTCTTTTCAAATTTAAAACTTTTATAAATTTTTAGAATTGTTGCAGCCTTCTATACATCTTTCTACAACTTTGACAAACCTTCTTACCCATACAGAAATAACCATTTTAGCCTAACTCACTTTGAATCCTTGATCTTTGAACAGTGGAAAGGATCATACTCTAACTCTGTATCAGAGAGCTAAAAGTCCTTAATTGGCAATTGCATGCCATAACTTCTTGAAATACAGTTGTTGTTGTTTTTTTTGCTCGTATTCCTTGCTAAATCCTTATTGTGTAGTATGGCTTTGGATGGCACTCTCCTTCACCCATGCAGAATAAATTTGTGGAGGAGGCCACCACATGGGAAATGCAAAAAGAATAGAAAGGACTTAGCTTTGGGCGCTACTATTCCTTTCCAAAAGAGGAATTCTAAATCCCCTTCAGGAGTGCAGGTCCAGCTTTTCCTTTCAGTGTCAACCACAACAACAGGGTCTCAGTCCTCCTCATGTGGCACCTGCTTTGTCCATGTGTGGTGGATCCAAAGCTGCCTACCATTATCTTTAGGGAAGAGTTTGTTGTTAGCAGGACTTCATAGAGACCAGTCCATTGCTTGACTAACTGCTGTTCAGGACCTTGAGTCTTCCAGGTCTTTAGTAAGACTTGGTCTCCCAGCCAAAATGGATGCAAGGACTTGTCAGATGAGCAAACCTGTGCAAAATTATTGATGTTTGCCTTAAATATTGAACATATTGTTTAATTTTTGATTCATGCTCTAAATCTGAAGGGGGCATCCCTAAAACACAGGGCTCAATCTAAGCCTACTTCTGGGTGCTATCCTAGTTCAGAGCAAGGCAATATGGAGTACCTGATTCCATTTTTAATGCATTTCCTAGCATATTTTTTACCAGGGTCTTCTTTATTGTGTGGTTCATTTTCTCAGCCATTCCCATAGATTGAGGTCTCCAAGATGCATGTAGTTCTCATTGAATCTGGAGTAACTGTACAAACTTTTGGGAAATCTCTGAAGTGAATCATGATCTGTTGTCACTTTGAATGCCTGTGAGGAAGTCCAAATCCAGCTCATCATTAGCCATTTTCCATAAAGCTGGTCCCATCTGTATATAATTCCCAGTCAGGTGCCATCAGCCTCTGGTCTAAGCAATCACGCTGAAGGGCTGAGTCTCCCTCTGAGTCTGAGAGCATGGTGGCCTGATCCAAGATTGTGATAGTCTGTAAGGTAACATTTGGGTTGTCTAAGAAAATAGAAGGGTTAGTATCAGAGGATGAATGTCCTGGACATAGTAATTTATGGGTACTGGTTGAATCCCTTCTAAAGCTTTCCTTTTAAAGAAGTATTATTCCTTCCATGGGATCTGTGTTATTTCTTTTAGGTTAGTTTTTACTTGCCCCCTGGAGACGGAGTGGGACCCTCTCTAGCCGCCTGGAGATGGGCGCCTTCCCACTGACTCTGTCCCCAGTTTCCCCTGAGACACAAGCCCCCCTTGTCCTCCTGACCCTGGGCTCCAGGAGGGAGGGGCTCCGTCCTGTCCCCTCCCGCCGCCCCGGCCGCTGGCTGCGTCCTGGCTCCGTGGTGGTGGGTTCCCTGCTCACCCCCAGGCCCACGCACCCAAAGGTGATGCCCTGCCTCTTTGCACACGGCCTGCTCTCGCCCTGTCCCAGTGCCGAGGGCCCCGGCGGCCCCTGCGGCCCCTGCTTATGTTCACAGCAGCTTCTGGATGTCATTGGGGGCGTCTTGGAGACAACACTATTCAAAGGTTTACTTTCAGGATTAACCCTGGCTGGTTTGGCTCAGTGGATTGAGCGTCGGCCTGCGAGCTAAGTGTCGCTGGTTCGATCTTCCAGTCAGGGCACATCAGAGAAGGAAAACTCTGACTCCAAAAAACCTCCGCTGCCTTGCGGCATACCTCTTCAGGGGAAAGGCTAAGGGAGTAAACCCCGACAGAAAATCCGGAGCCGGAGTCCCTAAGGCGGTTTGACGTTGTAGTCAACACCGGCAACTCCTGCGGCGCACCTGAAGCCAAGCTGTATTGACTCCGTCTTTCCCTTGGATCCTTCAGCTGCGAAGAGAGGGGGGGTCTGCTGCATGGGCAACAGCAGACCCTCCATATCACCCTGCCCAGGCTCTGCAGCTTCAGCTCCACTGGAGAGGACACTCCAGCGTCATCGCAAGATGTCGATTCAACACGGGAGGAGACAGATACTGTGTCACTCCCGAGTCGGACTGCACAACCATTCTCGGCGGTGCAGATAGACTCTTAAGAAGCTACACCATCGTCTCTCGAGACGGATGGCTGCCGCCGCCGCCGCCGACGACGACGAGTTTTTACAGGTTAGATGTTAATTGCTCTTCCTGTGGTTCTATCAGCCCAAATGGCTTAATCAATTTTCTCACAGATCTTGGGTGAGAAGAGTTTACCCCTAGGCCCTTCTGGGCAAGTCAGAAGGGCCTGGAGCTGGATAGCATGTTCTAGTGGGACTTATACACATAATTGCTCCCTCACAAGAGAAAACTACTTAGACATGCAATTTACAAAGAAAATAACCCAGCAATGGATTGGGGCAATATGGCAAGTAGAGAAGACTATGCATAAGTTTTTGATTCCCAAGCTGGAATTCTAGAGGTTGAAGGAACACCTGTTTTTGAAATTATCCAGTCTTTCCAGTAACCATTACTGCAGACAATTTTTCCTCAGTTAATTTTGTATTTAACACTGAGTATGTGGCTCCTATATCTACAAGGAAATCCATTAGCTTGTTTCCCACTATTAATTGTACCTGGGGCTCCTGTGGGGAAACAATAATAGGTTGGGAGATTTCTAGAGAAGCCCTTGGGACTACCTATTTGTCGTCAGAGTCTGCTTTCCTTTCTAGCAATTATTGGTGAGGGTTTTTATTCTCTTTATTTCTTCTTTTGAATTTTGGGCATTCCCTTCTCCAGTGACCCTCCTCCTTGCAAAGGGCACATTGATTGGTGCCTAATAGGTCTTTCCCTTTTCCTTTCAGGTTCCATTTCTTCTTCTGGTTTCCCTATACTTTTTAAAAGAAAATGGTGACCTGTCTTAATTTTCTTGCTTCCCAGGCATTGTACAGTTTAAAGGCTATGTCCACCAACTAGGAGGGATTCACTCCCAATGTCCCACCTAAACATTGGAGTTTCCTTCTGATATCTGGGGCACTTTGCCTAATAAAAGTCACATTTATCATCCAGATGTTTTTTGGTGCCTGTGGGTCAGCGTCAATGTTCTTTAGGTAGGCCTAACAGATCCTTTCTAAAACTTCAGAAGGATCTTCATCAGGTTTTTGTGGAACAGCAAGTATCGTATTCTGGCTTTTTTTTTTTTTTTTTTTTTTGCTTAGGCACCCCTTTCTTAAGCCCTTCCAGTATTCACCTTTTGTAATGTTCTAGAAAGGTTAGGTCCTCACTGTTTGGGCCCCAGTTCAGCTCTGTCAATGGAATTGCCTCAGCTGTGTTGG
The DNA here is from genome assembly GCF_987537825.1 of Furipterus horrens. NCBI lineage: Eukaryota > Metazoa > Chordata > Mammalia > Chiroptera > Furipteridae > Furipterus > Furipterus horrens. The sequence goes on along the minus strand of NW_028327171.1, from coordinate 126,275,227 downwards.
GGCCCCATTGGAATTCTCTTGGTGGAGGCACTGGGTCTTTTCATTAGCCTTATTTATAAATAACTGCCATTCATCAGCCATTAGCAGGATATTAATGAGAGCCTGTATATCTGCTCAGTGTAAGTGATAAGTGGTAAAAATGGATATGATAATATCTGTCATTTTCTGAGGATCCTTCTTATATGAAGAGTTGGAATTCCTCCAATTTAATAAGTCTGAAGTGGAAACCAAAGTGCGGCCCCAATAGTAGCCAGTGGGCTGGCCTGCCTGATTTACTCCACCTAGAGTGTATTGTCTCAAAGGAAGTTGTCTTGCTCTGGATAGGGATACTCCCTGAACAAATTGGGTGCTCTGATGGGTCTTTGAGGAGGACCCATTATACTACAATGGGACCATTGGTATTCTGGGCCCTGTTTTGATATCTAGCAGGGATGGTCTTCCTGCTACTAAGTCTGTGTCCCCTGGGTTTAGGACATTAATGATACTTTTCTGTGTCTTATTATCAGTGTGGCAAGGGGGTGTTTGAGTCCACTCCCTTTCTATGCATATAATAGGGATTCCTTGCTGGATCCCTATTATATAATGACATAAATACCTTGACATGATGGGTTTCATTTCATTTGCCTAACTGTTGTCAAAACAAATACAATTGCATGATGTAATTTAGGGGGCCAATTAGGGGACACTTTTCCCCACAGTCCAAAACATACATAGGCCATGCAGTGTTACAATAAAAAAACAGTTCCTCCTTAGACATTGAATAGTGGCTGTATATGAACCAGTCTGCTAAAATTCAGCCTAGGGAGCTCCATCCAGGAGTCAAAATGAGCAGCCCCTGATTGCCCAGATGTACAAACAAAAAACTATGAACTAGGCAATCTGGGAACATATAAACAAATCTTGAATCTACAACTCCATTATTCCAAACAAGTGTTCACAAGCAAGCTTCTGTCAACCAGTACTGCAAATGAACCCCCCCACCAAAAAAAAAACTTGGGTGATCCTCATCTCTTTTTAGAGTCTGCCTCCTATTCAAGCATTCCAGGTGGCTGGTGCCTTGGGCAGGAGTGCAGGGAAATTCCAAGAGAATGGGAAATATTCACAGTTCCACTCTTGGGGTCAGCCTGCCATAGGCAGCTAGTGCCCCATATTAAGCACAGTTTCTGTTACCGAACAGAAGTTGGGTTGGGCTGTCTGCTGTCACTCACAGGAAAATTCCAGAGGCAGAGTTAGATGATAAAAGGAAAGAGCTCTTTTAAAAGCTGCATAGTATGTGAGGATGGTAGGCTCCTGCTTTAAAGCCCATCCCCTCCAGAACACCCAGAGGAGAATCCAGGCACCATCTGCCAGACTAGTCAAAGGCTGTGCCCAGAATTCTTTCTCCAATTTAAAACTACTGTCCTTAGGGAATTGCAGGTGGTGGCAGCACACTTATCCAAGTGACTTAGCTTGCTGCCAGTTGCAGTCTGGCTTTAGGCTCCTTCCTGGAGTCTGTGGGTGTTGTCAGAGTCGCCATTCACCATGTGCCATGCAGGACCAAAAAGGTCCCTCAAGCCCCAGCCTGCATGTCCTAATTAGTTTGATGTAGTCCCATTTTTTAATTTTTCTGTTTATTTCCCTTGCCCTAGGATATATATAAGCAAAAATATTGCTTGACCGATGTTTGGGATTATACTGCTAATGTTTTCTTTTATAATTTTTATGGTTTTATGACTCACATTTAAGTCTTTTATCCATTTTGAATTTATTCTTGTATATTATGCAAATTTGTGGTCTAGTTTCACTTTTTGCATTTACCCATCCAATTTCCCCAATGCCATTTGTTGCAGAGATTGCCTTTACTGCACTGCATGTTCCTGCTTCCTTTGTCAAATAATAATTGACGATGAAGTCATGGGCTGATTTTCATACTCTTGGTTCTGTTATATTGATCTATAAGCCTCTTCTTATGCCAGTACCAGGCTATTTGATTACAATGGCATTTTAGTATAACTTTATATAAGGTATTATAAACTCAAGAAAAAGGGAAAACTTCCAAGCTCTATTTACAAGGCCACCATTATCTTAATTCAAAAATCAGATAAAGACACTACAAAGAAAGAAACTTATAAGACAATATCCTTGATGAACATAGATGCAAAAATTTTCAACAAAATATTAGCAAACTGAATCCAGCAATACATTAAAAAGATCATACACCATGACCAAGTGGGATTTATTCCAGGGATGTAAGGTTGATAGAATAGCTGCAAATTAATACATATTATACCTCACATAAACAAAATAAAAGATAAAAATCACATGATCATACAATAGATGCAGAAATGTATTTGATAAAATCCAGCATACATTTATGATAAAAACTCTCAGCAAATTGAGAATAGAGGAATAACACTTCAGCATAATAATGACCATATATAATGAAACCTACAGTCAACATCATATTCAATGGGCAAAAACTATAAGCTTTTCCCTTAAGATCAGGTATAAGACAGTGATGTCTGCTTTTACCACTGTTATTTAACACAGTACTGGAAGTCTTAGTCACAGCATTTAGACAAGAAGAAGAAATGAAATGCATCTAAAGTGTAAAGGAAGAAGTAACACTGTCATTATTTGCAGATGGCATGGTACTGTATATAGAGAGCCTTAAAATTTTAATTAAAAAAAAACTATTAGAACTGATAAATGAATTTGGTAAAGTAGTAGAATACAAAATAAATACCAGAAATCAGTGGCAATTTTACAAACCAATAATAAACTATCAGAAAAACAATCTATGAAAGCAAGTTCATTTACAGTTGAGGAAGATGCAAATAAGTGGAAGCATATACTGTGTTCATGGATAGGAAGAACTAACATTATCAAAATACCCATACTACTGTCAGCAATCTTCAGAAAGAAAACAGGCAGTTACTTTTACCAGTAAAAAATGGTTTATTTCGGAATAGCAAAGAATTGCAATTTTGGACAAACATGTTATAAGGAAAACTATGGGCAAGTCCAGCAAGCAAAGGAGAAAAGTATTACTTTATAGAGAAAAGAAGAGAAAGTTGGAAGGGGGCCCTTTAAATGACAGTCCATTAAAGGAAAGCAAGAGTTCATAATGGTGATGGCTTTTCATTGGCTGAATTGCAATGATTTACAATGGCTGGGCTTGTTGCTGAGAAAAGAGAAAATCTCCTTTCTTCCTGCTGGAATGTTGAAGTACAGACTCTTCTTACTGGTAATGAATGCAAGGTATGTCTCTTCCTGTTGGGATCTGTAATTGGTGTTTCTTTCTGTAGACATCAAGTGGTATGCATGAGAGTGCCTCCTTCATTTTAAAAGTTGTTCGTGTGTTTTTCCATCTTATTGAGTCTCAGTTTCCTCATGTCTAAAATAAGAATAATCTTGACTCTTTAATGTTGTGGTGAAGATCAGTTGAATTAATTAATGTATTTAAAGGCCATGGCTCATTGAATTTACATATTTTTAAGTTAGTGATTGAAAATTAACAGAAAGTATAGATTTTTCTTAATTTTCTCATTGATTTCTCTTCCTCAGTTCAAATATTTAAAGCAGTGGTTCTCAAGCTTCCTAATGCCATGACCCTTTAATACAGTTCCTCATGTTGTGGTGACCCCCAACCATAAAATTATTTTCGTTGTTACTTCATAACTGCAATTTTGCTACTGTTATGAATCGTAATGTAAATATCTGATATGCAGGATGTATTTTCATTGTTACAAATTGAACATAATTAAAGCATAGTGATTAATCACAAAAACAATACGTAATTATATATGTTTTCCAATGGTCTTAGGCGACCCCTGTGAAAGGGTTGTTTGAACCCCAAAGGCGTTGTGATCCACAGGTTGAGAACTGCTGATTTAAAGCAATCCACATACACATTAATTATGTTAACCACTTGTTATTTCTGATATTGACTTTTATTCTTCTGAACCACTATTAATTATTATTTAATACATAAATATTTTAATTATCAATTAATTGTTCTTAGCAAACAGAAATCATTAAGAAGATATTTATTGAGAAATGAATAGAGAACCTTTAAATATGCAAATATGGATGAAGTCTCCTATTTCTAGAATTATAGCAGATTAAACATTCTGGGGGGAAAAAACCAACAACAACTTCTTACTACAAAAATAACTAGAAACCCTAAATACAATGCAACAAATGTCCTCATAAATGCATATCTAAAATAACAAGAAAGTGTACAGACAGAATAGCTGAAACCTGAAAAGTAAATAAGAAATAAGATAAAGGTTTGCTTACATGTATTTGCTTATGCCATAAATTTAATACCTTAAGTTTTAAGGCCTCTTCAGGATACAGAGACAAGTCATTGAGTTTACATCAGGAGAAAAGTAAAATGAAACTTTTTTTTTTTACAAAGTTAAGGCCCTTATCTATAATAAAGTTTGTGTTATTTTTTCCCCCTTAACATAACGGTTGAGGTTTGAACTTCAAAGACCTGCATAATCTTGGAAAACTCAAGGTGAGAATTTTATTTAATGTGTTCTCAGGCTAATATCCTAGATTCCTGATACTCAATGTATGATCTACAAACAGCAGCAGCATCTGTATCACCTGGGAACATGTTAGAAATACAGAAACTCATACTCCTTCCTAGGCCTACTATTCAGATTCTCATTTTAAATAAGATCTCAAGGTGATTTGGAATTTCCTTGTTTTGTTTCTATAATAAATTTAGTAGAACAGACTGCTTTAATCACAAATTTAGTGGAAATAACACAGAATTATTATCTTACTGAAGATCAGAAGTCTTAATGTCGAAGAATGGAAGACTATGTCTTTTTCTGGAAGCTTGAGAGGAGAATCTGTCATTTTGCCTTTTCAGGTTCCTGGAAGCCGCTCATAGCCCCACTGTCCTTAATGCCATCAGGGTAACATTTCAAACCTCTCCCTCTGTTTCCACTCTGTTTCTATCATCACATGTTCTTCCCTTACTGTGACTCGATTTTCTCCCTCTTGTAAGAACCCTTGTGATTACATTGGGACCAACTGCATAATCCATTAACTTAACCCTATCTGCAAAACCCCTTGGCAACAAGATACGGTATATACAGATTCTGAGTATTAAGATATAAACATCTATGTGGGGAGGGGGGCTTTTCTTCTTTCTACCACACGTATTAAAGACTAAGGAGCACTGCCGCAGAGAACCATAAAGAGCCAAATATTAAAATTCTCTAGGGAAACCCAACTTAGATAGTTGGGATTTTCATTAAATAAAATGAGCTGAATAAGAGCTTACAAACAGAAATTACAAATCAATTGAGACAAACAGCATGTGAAATAGCAGAAAGAGCAAACAACATAAGGAACAGAATGCTAGTACTTCAGATGTTATGAATATGTATTTTTAAAAAGTAATATTATGAATAAAAAACAAATATGGCTTTCTGAAACAAATTGTCATATGTAAAAAAAGAACTAGTATGTTACAAAACAAATTAAGAACACATTAAAATAGTGTATTGACAAATGCATATATAAATGATCCATAATGCAACAATGAGACACAAAAAGAAGCTATTAAAGAAGGTTTATTCTCATCAAAGGGTACAAAAAACCCAACATACAGCTAATTGAAATCCAAAAAGAATATAATAATGAGAAGGGGTGAGAGTACATATTTCAAAAAGATATTGGAGAATTTTTCAGTTGTTGAAACAATAATATTCAGGAATTATAATTAATTTCAAGAAGATTAAAAAACAATAAATATTCATATATATATCAGAGTGAAACTATATAACACCAACACAGGTGGTGGTGGGGATGAGACATAATGTACAAAGGACAATAAATTTAATCACAATAATGAAAGCCAGTTCAGTAGATTATCATTATAGGACTATTAAGAAATAACATAAAATATGGAATTATGTAATTAACTAAGAACTAGGGTTAAGTGAGTCCTTTTTTAATATAATACTTTATATTGCACAAGGATATATATGTGTGAGAAAAGCTCTCAGTGAAAACACCAAGACACAGGACTTAAGCAGTGGTCGAGGCATTGTTTATTCGCAGGTCTGCAGGTCTAGGCGCAGCCAAATCAAAGGTGTGTGCCGACAAATAGAGCAGGCTGGTTTTATCCTAATGTGAGTAAACCCCTCTTTCCCCCTCCTCCTCCATTTTTCCATGCTGGATATTCTGGAGTTACAATCTAACATGATTAACTAAATTAACTGAAGGTAGTAATTAACTAAAGATAATCTGATTATTGGTCTGTCTCCAGCTCTCCCTTGACATTTCCCTAACTTGTTTGCTGGGCTGTCTAGCTACATTTTCTCATTTCCCTGTGTTTGGTGATGAATATCTTCCCGCTTTGACCTCAGAGGCACTTGTGCTGAGCTGTGGAATGTCCCTTCCTGACTTCTAAGTATGCTAATACTGTTGACTCTGACTCGGAGACCCCCTAATTAAAGATTACATTACATTTGTCCTTTGCTGTTAATTATTCCCTACTTGTTTGAGAGTCACCAGTTTCTTTGTCACTTACATATGTATTATATATATATATATATATATATATATATATGTATGTATATATATTTAAGATTTAAAACGTAGAAATAAAAAATAGCAATGTAGTAGAGTTGTCAGCTTAAAAGTGAATGGAGGATATTTGGATTACAGGAATGTACATAAAGATTTTAATTCTTTTGGTATTGTTTTATTTATTAAGACAGTAGTTTGTGTATATACTTTCACATCAATTATAATCACCCTCATACTTTTTTGAATGTTTAAAATACATAATAAAATCAATGCAATATATTGACTTTGATCTTATTCCCCAATATGTCAAAGATAGAATTTTTTAATTAAATAAGTCTTGTCTACTGATCGCAGTTTAAATGCTCTACAGGGCTAAATTTACTTACCTTAAAAGTCAATTTGCCTCATTTTCATTTCTAATCTATTTGCATCTGTCTCATTTCTACTCTTTCATCTGTTAATACTTTAGGATATGGAAAGAGCACCAACTAGAAAGTCAGACAACTTTCAAATCTGATCATGTCATGGAAACTTTAGACAGGTGGATTATGAAAAAATAAAAAAAGCAAAACCAAACCACAATATTTTTCTTATTTTTGTACAGGAGTAATAATGCAAGAATGCTAGGGGACATAGGGGATGTAATACAGAACCACTACATGAAAGAAGTAAAATAAGCAATAGTTGATAATTATTAACCTGAAAATTTGGAAAGAAAAGATGTTGAATTTAAAACTCAGAGAAAGCTGATGTTCAATAATTCAAATATACACATTGGTTTTTCGAGGGTTTCTTATAAAGTAGTATATCAAGTTGAAGACCAGGAACCCATATAAAACTTGTGAGACATTAGTGAAAGACTATCAGAGATGTGTGCCTATAAATGTTGGGTGCATCTGTAGCAAAGAAAGTAGGTCAAGCATCAGTTAACAATTATAACATAGTCTGATATATTTAGAAAATTGTTAATGATCTAGGATATCAAGTCTTAGAACACAAAGCCATCAAAGTATTTTTAATTTCATTTTACAATGCCTAGACATTGTTAAAACAATGGTTCTTTTAGTGTGGTGATGATCAGAAGTACAGATTACTTTTTTTAGCTTCATTGCTAACAAACACAACTAACTCTAAAGAGCATAACATTGTAATATTATACTGTTTTGGACTTCAGTTCTGCTGACCCAGCTACAAAGATAGGAAAACATTATGGTTTAGATATTCAGTGTATCAGTTATCAATTGCTGTGTAATAAATCACCCAAAATTTAACAGCTTAAAAAAACCCAAACATTTATTTTCTCACGGTTTCCATGAGTCAGGTATGTGGAAACTTAGAGTGGGTAGTTGTGGTTCAGGATACTTCGTGTGGTTCTAAACTGGAGCAGCAACCATCTGAAGACTCAAATGGGGCTGAAGGATTAGCTTCCAACAATTCACATGGCTGTGGGTGGACCTCAATTTTCAGTAGCTTTTGGCCATTCCCTGGCCTACTGACCTCTTCATGGCACTGTTTATAAAATTGCTTCTCTCAGGGGAGTGAGCCAAGAGAGAATGAAAGAGAGAATACACTCAAGAGAGAAGCCGCAGTCTTATAATTTAATTTGAAATTTACATACCATCATACCGGCCACATGCCATTGTCACTCAGATCTACCCTGAAATGTGGAGGAAGGAACTACACAAAAGTGACAACACCAAGATGTGTGGTTTCTTGGGGACTATATTGGAGGCTGGCTATCACATGCAAATTAGAAAATTATGCTAAGTATAAATCAATGCACTGCTTTATTCATCAAGGCATTAATGTTACAAACAAACAAACAACATAACAACAAATAAAAACCTTCAGCTACACTAAATTGTGTTCATGTCTTAGTAAAAACTGAGTTCCCTAAAAAATATGTGTTATACTTAAAGTTATTCTCTTTATTACATGGTAATATCAAAACATCATAACAAATGTATTGAATATGGAGGTACAGAGGTTAATAATAATTCTCTCAATGATATTTAAATTATGGGTCAATGCTTTTTTGCAAATGTTGTTGTGAGGTAAGAGATCAGTTTTATCCTGATATAAACATATACTTTCAATAGCTATACTTTATTTTTTGTTTATATTCATTATTTTTATTTAGTTTTTAAAAATATGTTTTATTGATTATGCTGTTACAGTTGTCCCAATTTCCCTTCCCTCTGCTCCCCTCCACGCAGTGGCCCCCCTCCCTCCAGTTGTCCTCCCCCCTTAGTCCATGCCCATTGGTTGTGCATATAGTTCTCAACATATTACTATCTACTCCATTCCCTCCTACTATGCTTCTTAATTCCTATACCATCTCCCTCCTCCTCCCTGCTGACCTCCCCCCAGTATGTTCCCCATACCTATAGTTCTTTTTCCACTCTTGTTGCCTATTTAGTTTGCCTTTGTTTTGATTCCCTAGCTTCTGTTGTTGGTTCTTGTGATGCAGTTTTCATTTTAATGTTCATAGTTTTGATCCTCCTTTTTCTAAACCAGATGTTTCTTAACATCTCACATAATAGTGGTTTGGATCTAATGAACTCCTTCAGTTTTATTTTGTCCTAGAAGCACTTTCTCTGCCCTTCTATTCTGAATGACAGTTTTGCTGGATAGAGTATTCATGGCTGTAGGTTTTTGATTTTCATTACTTTGAATATTTCTTGCCAGTCCCTTCTTGCCTGCAGGGTCTCCCTTGAAAAGTCAGCTGATAGTCTAATTGGGACCCCTTTGTACACGATTCTCTTCTTCTCTCTTGCTGCTTTTAAGATTCTCTCTTTATCTTTAATTTTTGACAATTTGATTATAGTGTGTCTTGGAGTGGTTCTCCCTGGGTCCAGTTTTTCTGGAATTCTCTGTGCTTCCTGGACCTGTAAGTCTATTTCCTTCCCCAAGTTAGGGAAGTTCTGCTTCATTATTTTTTCACATAATTTTTCAATTTCTAGTTCTTCTTCTTCACCCTCTGGCAATCCTATAATTAGAATGTTCAATCTCTTATAGCTGTCCCAGAGGTTTCTGATCCTCTCCTCACTTTCTTTTCTTTTTATTTCCTCTTTCTGCACTGGTTGACTGTTTGTTCCTTCTCTATGTTCCGGTTTGTTGATTTGAACTCTGGATTTTATTTCCTCACCACCTGTCTCGTATGTGTTTTTGTTCTTTTCAGTACGAGTGGCTTTCTTTCCCTCCCTGTCCAGTTCTAAATCTTTTGTTAATTCTGTAAGCCACCTTATAACAATAGCTCTGAACTGAGCCTCTGAAAGGTTTCTTATTTGTTCGTCTGACAGGTTCGTCATTTGCTACCTGGTGAACTGTGTCACCAGGATTTCAATCATTGTCTCCTTCATTTTGACAGATTTTTGTTTTGCTCTGCTTCCTGGGCAGGCTGTGGGGGGCGGATCTCCATGTACTCATCACTACCTGGCAACTGAAGGTGATCCCGACCTTTTTCGCCGCGCTGTGGCGCTTTGTGTGGGGACAGGGGTCCAGGATGGATTCCTGCCACTATTCTCCGCTGGGAGACCAGGACTCATCCTCCCACCCTCTATGCCTCACCGTCCAATGCAATGGGGGAGCTGCCTTCCCCCGCGTTGGGGTCACAACCTGCTGGGGCTTGACTGCAGCCAGGATTGCTCCCCTGGCATTTCTTGCAGTCCTGCCGCTATTCCCGAGTCTACCACAGACAGTTCAGCCCGGCCTTTCTGTCCTGATTCTGATTTCGCCCCTCCTGCCCGTCCAGGCGAGCACCACTGGTTTATAACTTCATACGTTGGGCTTCCATGTAGTTTTATTTTCTGTAATTTCTGGTTATCTTTTGTTTTGAGGTAGTTGTATTCCTTTCTAGTTGTAGAGGGAGAACAAGCGTGTCCGTCTAAGCCTCCATCTTGGCCGGAAGTCTGTATATTCATTACTTTTAATGATTTTAACATCCATAAAAGGATATGTTTGTTACTAGTATTCAATTTAAAAGGGCAAAAAGCAAAGTTTAGAATCCTGTAAGAACAGTGGTTTAAAATGATGATATTCCACAACTTAAGAATAATTATCAATCAATTAGGTGATCGTAATAGTATAAATCTGTGCACCTTCAAAATTTGATAGAACATTTTAAATTTTATTTCCATCTAGATAATATCCATGCATAAAATGTTTATAATCAAAATATATTTTTTAGTTAAAAAACATCTTTAATTTTAATTTTACAAAATAAAAACACTAGCTATTGATGAAAGCCTGGCAAAAAATTTTAAAAACAAACATCACATGTTACGTTTTGGAGAAAAGTTTAAAAGAATAATTTTAGCATGCTTTAAAATCCTTATATTTCCATTAGCACACCACTATAACACAGGTTCTCTAGTATGAATGTTATTATAACAAGATATTAAAGCAGTTCAGTTATACATTATTTTCTGTATGTAGCACTAGTCTAGGCAACCTAGTTGGATAAGTTAATAAGTGAGAAACAAGCTCACTTATCATATTAATATTTCATTGTAAGTACATATAATATTTTATTGTAAGCACATATAGCTGCCTGCAGGTATTTTATATGGAGAATTGTTATATCTTTCCCAAATATTCATTTAACTATGAGTATAGAATGACAACAATGTATTTAATATTTTCTATATTAGTTGATAACTCATAGTTGCAATTAACACTGCATATATTTAATTATTTCCCCATTTTATGTTTGTTTTGATTAATTTTCATGTCTAAGAGTTGAAAAAACTTTGAAACTGTGTATTATTGATCTTTATTGTTCATTTTATTTTCCTAGAAATTCATTTTAATTTTAGTTATTAAAGTGTTGGACTCTGATAATTTGAAAATTTTTTAATTTTTTAAATTAAAAACTGTTTGGCAATTGATGATCTAGTGAATTTTAGTAAGTTAATTACACATTTATTTAAAAATACTTCAGCTTGGGACCCACAGGAAGGCAGCAATAGATTCAGAGTTCAGTACAAAAAGTGGTGTGGGTGTTTCAGGGGAAGTCATGAAAGAAAAAACATTCAGGCTCTATAGATAAGGTATAGAGAAAAATTTTCTTCTTTCTGTTTTTTTTTTTTTTTTTTTTTACCACTAAAAAAGAAAGAAAAAATGAGCGGGACTTAAAAAAGCACTTTCAATTTTCTCAAGTTTTGTAAAAATGGCTTTGTCAATAATGTTGATAAAGAACATTTTCATTCTTTAGAAGAAAAGATACAGATTTTATCTGATTGCCTTGAAATATTTTTTATGAACTCTTTCATGTAATGAGGAGATATGTATTTCTGTAGTACTAATGAAAACAGTAACACTGATGTATTTTTAAATTTAGCTGAAAAGATTTAAAAACTCTCAAATTATGAGAATTTTCATCAAGGTTTTTTTATGTTAATTTTATATACTTTCTTATATATAAAGTTACATTCAATCAGAAATCATTATCCATGTGAATAGTTATCACAATATTTTAAGAGCCTATTATACATTATGCATTTTATATTTGTTAAATTATTATATATGTTAGATATGTATATGTATTTTCTCTAATTTATACAAGAACTCTGTAGAATAAGTGGTATATCATTATGTTGCATATGGAAAAATTGGGGCACAGGAAAGTTAAATAATATGCCCAAAGCTACCCAGGTAGGCTGTGTTGGCACTAAAAATTAAACCCAGCTCATTTTGATTCTAGTACTGTATATTATTTGTCCCAACATTCATTTTCTGCCATTATTTCATAAGTATCTTTACATGAAAGCAAAACATGCATAATGAAAAAGTCTATCATGCAAAAACACTAACCAAAGAAAAATCTCTAATTGTAAACTTGGTTACTTGAAACTTTTTGAATTTTCATTTCACTGAACTTATTATGAGACCTGTTTTTCTTAATAAAATATGCTACAAAAAATCTAGATCAATATATACTACCACTTGGACAATTTATGTTTGTCTCCAATCTTAACACAAAGTGGAAGTTATGAAGTTCTCCAAAGTGACATGTTTTCTAAAAGTAATTTATATGAAGGAAATGATCCTTGGATATATATAGAATGATTAAGAAATCATTTCCAAACTTATAGTAAAATGATTATATTTTTCATATATGTTCTGTTTATTTGACTGATTTTTCTGACACATATTGTGAGGTAGTTGCTTGTGAAATATCTAATATAATTTTCCTAGTGTTAAGTATCATGTAATATTTTGCAATTGATTTTGTCTTTCTTTTCCCATAATATTTACTATGTTAACAAATAAGAAAATGTGTTGGTTCTTTCTTCCCGCTCACCCATGACATCTGAAAAGTCATCAAGATCCACTGATTTCACCTAGTACATCACGTTTTCTTCACTCTGGCTACAGCTTATCTGCTCAGGCTATCATTCTCTTTCTCTTGGAAAATTAGAGCAAGTTTTTAGTTCTGACTATCCACTAATCGCATTTGACCACTGAGCACTTTAAATCTGGTTGGTGCATGTAATGACAAGCTGAAAGTGTATACTACACACTGCAGTTGGATATAGTATTTAAAAAAGAATGTGGACTATTTCATTAATAACTTTACAATAATTTTATGTTGAAATGTCCATATTTTAAATATGTTGTGTTAGATAAAATGAATTCTTAAAGTTGATTTAACTTCTTTCATTTTACTTTTCTAATGTAGCTGCTAGAAAAAGATAAAATGACCTGTGTGGTTCAATTACATTTTTATTTGATAATACTACTTTCTTGTTGGTCTTCCAGGCTTATAAATTTACATTTATTATAATATTCAGTTGCCAGAGTGGCCTATCTTAAACATAATTCTAACCACTGAGCGTTTCAGATGTTGTCCAGAGCAACTGGGAGAAATTTTTACCAAATTGGAATAGTAAGTTTTGAATTTAGAGGCAGTTAAGCAAAAGACATGGTAATCCTTCAAAGGAGTAAAATATCTGTGTGTACTTTGCACAGCATGCTGGTGCCCTGAAATCTGCTCTATGTAACAGGTGGAGAGAGTGGCATGCCTAATTACAGAGCATCATCCTTCCTCTTCAACCCATGAACATACATTCACATGTATACCCCAAAAGCTACCCAGTGCTTATAGATAAGAAATTTTAGTTGCAATTAAAAAGAATATCAATTAAAACTAAAATAAAAAATATTTAACTATTTTTGTCTCTATTAGTATAGTTCCCCATCTCCTATTTCTTTATAATCCCTCTTCTCTATGAAATAAAATCATCTACTTTCCTAATCACCAATTTAAATTTACTAATATTATATATCAGCATTTCAGTAATACAGAAACAAGATTACCTTGCAATTGTTTCTTTTTATTATACAACTTGAGAAGAAATGAAATTGTCATTTTTTACTCATATTTGTTAGTAGAATATACACATGCAAGTATATACAGGTTTAACAACTTTCCTTTATTTAAAGCAAACCATTACAATGCCTTTTTCCTTTAGTTTTTATTTTACCTCAGTGAGAAAAACATAAGCTGGCATTTCTTTGGAAAGCAGTAGGTTGAAGACTTGATGTGGACTGATGCAGGAATGAACTAAATTTAGCAGGTCTATACAAGGATTGAATAGGTAATCAGGTTTCATTATTAGAACAGTGATTCGAGCTACTAGGCGATTCAGCCACAAACAAAATGGAGATAATTAGTGACTTTCAAAGGCAGTGAAAGTAAGTGAACATTATGAGTATTTTCATTCTTTTTTTATTTTTTTCATTTTCGTAAGAGTTTATTTGAGCCAAAACTGACAAGATCTCAAATGCTCTGGAGAGTAACAGTTTTGCAGTTTCTTTTATGTGTTTGAGATTAAGGAGAGAACATAAGGAAGATTACATGAAGTGGGAGAAAGCCAGGTACAGAATAGTTAACAAGATTATGAGCTCCCAGAGTGTGGTTATACCTTCAAGGTGTCTGGAGAAAAGGATTACTCTGGCATTTTAAAGGTGTGTTAACATAATTGCACAAGAACAATGGACAGGGCTGGCTTAAAATATGTGGATATTTGAACTTTTTTAATGAGATCAAGTTTAGTCATTTATTTTTATTTTGAAAATATGTCACAGGGTTTATTCTTAATAGTTCACATGAAAACAGGAGCTTAAGATCTGCAATATAAAGAAAGGCTCAAAAGGCTAGAAATAAAATCAACTAATTTTAATAGGTTTTAGTAATGTACTTAAAAGGCTAAAATTTTACTGATTATATATCAGAGTAGTTCTGTATGTGTATGGTGGGATGAATTTTAAAAAGAAAAAAAGACAGTGCTTCCAGAGAACCCTTTTTTTTTTCTTTCTTCTTCTTTTGAGAATGCAAAGAAAAAAGTAGGAAATAAGTAATACTTGAACCATCATTTCCAACATTTTTGTCAGGCTGCTTTTGCTCTGAAAAATCACCCAAATAACAATCTAGGATTTTACACCAGGTTTACTGAGAAAAGAGAGGAAATGGAGTAGAAGAAACAGGAAAACGCCCAATCTACCCCGAAGCCTTATTCAACCAAGGGAAAGAGGAAAGGAAGCAGGAGAAAGAGAAAAGTAGGAGTGGGGATTTCTAGTCACTCAGAAAAGCCTACAGAATTTACCTCCTGTATATGGGCCCACTGATGCTGTCTCCACACCTTTCTGGACATACATTTCGGTTAGGGTAAGTTTATACATCGACACATCCAATAGGTCATTTACATTTCCCCGCTTTTCCGCAGTCTATATGTCATGCTAGGTCCCTCAACATTTCTTCTGGGAATGAGCAAAATCCACTTTCATTTCTCATGGGGGAAGCTGGGACCTAGGTTAATTTGTATACGGCTTATTTGCATATGTCAAAAGTGTGGACCGGCAGTCCATCCCGCCATGTTGTGACAATGAAAGTACAGAAAGTGTAGGCAGCACAGAGGCCCCGAAGGAACTGGGCTGGAGGGAGGAGCCTTTTGAGGTGAGATGAGCCACTGTGCATGGAGCTTGCTTGTGGTAGAAGCTGAGGTAGAAGCCGCACTCCCTCCCGCTTGTCACGCCAACTGGACCACCATGTTCTGACAATTTTCTGCTTTTTTTGTTATATAACTGAGGATAAAGTTAGTAAAGAACTTGTAATTTTTGAAGAAAGGAAACGCTTTCTGACCAGGTTGAGATTTCTATTAAAACATATATGGGTTTTAAATGAACGATTAAATGACGAACAAAATAAAACCAGAAGCGAAGCATGGAATGGACTGACAGATCTCTGAGGGGAAAAGGGCAGGAGGGACTGGAAGAGATTAGCCAAAGAACATACTCATTTATGCATATATGCATAGTCAGTAAACACAGACAACAATGTGGTGAAGGTGGGAAGGAGAGCTGGGTGGAGGGGACAAAGGGGGCTTTGAGGGTATGGGGAACATCTGTACTAGTGTCAACAACAAAAATAGTTTTTGCAAAAAATGCAAAACTATGCCACTGAAATGTTTCCCAATTAAGAACAAGACATTGTGTAAAGGTTTTGTTATTATCTAAATAAAGTACTAAGTAGCCATTTAAAAAACACATATGGCTTAACATTTATGAAAATTGAATTATCTATGTATTATATAGATGTGTATTTTTTTATGACTAGTGAAACTATGTCCTGATGTGCAATTGAATTTAGCTAAATAGATTTTAAAATATGCTTTAAAAAATGCTATATGGAATTTTATTGCTTAATTATACTGGTTATATATACCTTATCTATAATTTATACAAGATTATTTGATATCACCATTATACAGATGAGAAAATTAAGGCACAGAAACTTAATAGTTAACCAAAAAACAGTTTGATGGTGCTGAAATTACACCCAACTCTATGATTCCAAAGTTTTTTTTTATTTTTCCACTGTATTATTTTATCTAACATATAAATGTGACTTTTGTGTAAAAAAGCATAATTTCATAAAAGTAAAATGTACATAAATTGGAAAAACTCCATCATGTAAAAATTTGCTAAGTTAAGCAACGTCTCTGTGTCAGCTCTCAATCATTTCCTGTTTTGCTTGTCTGTGCTGTTGCCATTGTTAAGAGATTGAACTGATCTGAAGGAAATTCCAAACACAAAATAAATTGGATCAAATGCCCTATTAATTTGGAGATTTATAGTTCTGTCTATTTAAAATGGCAGCTAATAAAGCTTCTTTTAAGGACATTCAGAACATTGCAATGTATAGAATCAAATATGATCTCTGGGTAGAGGTTAAAGAGAGATGCAGTTCTGTACCATATACCCATGCTCCAAACTTCTAGTAAAGTGATTCTGCTTCCCCTACATGTTTTATAAACGTGGGTAAGTTATTTATTTAGTTTTTTAAATAGATTTATAAAGAAATTTAAAATATACTTAAAAACTTTTAACTTATTTGTTTTGTGGAATATATAGTGTATTTTTATTTCTTCCATTAGTCATAGGATATTCCTCTTATTCTTTATTTCTTTTTCAATAAAATTTGTTCTAATATTCTAATGTTGACTTTTCAAGGTGATCTATTTAAACACAAGTTGATCTATGGTACTCTCTATTATTATTCTTCAGTGGTCACTCTATCACTTAAATTACAAAATGAAAGTCCTTAATTTATCTTGCTACACCTTTTATAATATGATGTTTGCTTAATTTTCTGACCTGATTTCTTACCATTTCCTTCTCATCTTTTATGCTCCAGCAGCCTCTTAGGTTACTTTTTTTCATTCATTCACTAATACAGTTCATTCATTCACTAAACACCTACTCTGAGCAAGACACTGCACTTGCTTGCTGATTAGAATTTTTTAAAAAATATTGTTTCTGCTGTAAAGAAACCCATCATTTAACAAGAAAAGTCCTTTCAGAGAAACAAAATTCTCACTATAATACAGCATAGCAGCTTCTTGGAACCAAAGAAAGCATATTACACTTCTTTGACTATTCTTTCTCCTCTACTTGCTTTTTTTCATCTCCAAGTCAAGAAATCAGGTCTCCTTCCATTTTTAAGCATCTGCCATGACATGAACTTCATTAGGGGCAATAGAAACACATAGTATATAGAAAATAAGATAGCTTCTCTCAATAAATATATAGTATATCTGAAGAGAATTAAATGGACCAACTAGAGATTTATGTAATTAAGGGTCAGGAAACTATTTCAAAAAAGGGCTATTCAGTATTTTTGCCTTTGTGTTGCATACATACAATTTATGATGTACTCGATCAGCTCTATTGTTGGGCAAAAGCAGCCATAGATACATGAATGGGCATGTCTGTGTTCCAATAAAAGTTTATTTACAAAAATAGTGGCAGGCTAGATTTGGCCCAAGGGTTACAGTTTGCTCACTCTTGATTTAATGGTTATTAAATCAAAAGTATGGCATAAAATATTAGTCATATGAACATTCAGAGAAAAAAAATGTGTTCTGAGTTAGGTCTAGTTAAGGCAGAATAACTGGTTACAATAATTACTAAACAGGTACTTTGAGATAAAGACCAAAGAAAGTACTGTGGACAGAGTAGAATAACAAAAAGAATAATAAAATTAAAGTCTTATAATAAGTTATGCAACCAGCTTGGTGAACCTTAAAGAAATATACAAGAAAAAGTCTTTGAATTACATTGCACTGTATTAGGGTTCTCTGGAGAATCAGACCTAATAGGATAGATAATCTCCTAAACATACCTACATGCAGAAAATATATATCTATGAAATATGTATGTGGTATTTAGCTATATGTCAATATATCAATAAATTTATCATAAAAAAATTGGCTCATGTGATTCTGGAGGCTAACTTGTCCCAAGCAAGATCTGTAGCTGGCTAACTGGGGACTCAGGAGCACCTGTGTTGTCACTCTAATTTGATTGTGAAGGCCTGAGAACCAAGAGAACAAAAGGTATGGTTCAGTCCAAAGGTCAGCAAGCTCAAGACCCAGAAAGAGTGGATGTTTCAGTTTGTTTGAAGACAGGAAAAAAGGCAGTGTTCCAGCTCAAAGTAGTCAGGCGTAAGGAATCTTCTCTTATTCAGGAGAGAGTCAGCCTTTTTGTTTTATTCAGACCTTCAACGGTTCAGAAGAGTTTCATTCATATTAGGGAGGGCAATTCTCTTTACTGAGTCTATTGATTTAAATGTTAAACTCATCCCAAAACATCCTAATAGAAACATTTAGAATAATGTTTGAACAAATATTTGGGCATCACATGGTCCTGTCAAGTTGACATAAAATTAACCATCACACAGACCAGGCTGGTATTTCAAAGCCAGTGTACACAACAGAAGCCATGAATGTCTATTGCTATTTACACAGTTTCACCTCCACTTGCCCCATCACTCATGCCTCTATACCTCTTCCCCAATCTGCCTAATGATTACAGAATGAAAATATATTTGACATTAAAAGTAAAAGTGATTTAATACTATTTAGTTATTTATTTATTTTCCCATAGTTTACATTAGGGTTTATTCTTGATAGTGTACATTTTATTGGTCTTGAGAAAAGTATAAAGGTATGTATCTACCACTATAGTATCATATAGAATGATTGTTTACTGCCCTAAAAATACACTATGCTCCACCTACCTACCCATTCTTTCCTTCCTTCCAAGCCCTGGCAACCACTGATCTTTTTATTGTCTCCATAGTTTTGCCTTTTCTAGAATGCCATACAGTTGGAATCATGCAGCGTTTTCAGATTGGCTTCTTTCACTTAATCATATGCATCTAAGTTTCCTTCATGTGTTTTCTTAGCTTGATTGCTCATTTCTTTTTAGTGTTGAATAATATTCCATTTTATGGGCCCTTTCTTTATACTCCATACAATGGAACCTGGAAGAGACATCAGTAAAAAACAGCACTTGAACCTCAATACAACTTTTTAAAAAAGCTACATAATAGTCAATTATAGTAATTAGGTTTTTAGTTTTATTATATTTGTTGTTCATCATATATATACACACACATGTGCACACACTAGAATCTACTAGAAAATTCACAAATCCATATAAGGACATATAATGTCATCTCTTCTATAGGACAGAGACTACACTGTCATCTATCTAGCTTTATGTGAAGTAATATGTTGAGAGATGGCATGTCATTGTAATTTGTGTATTTTAGTATTTTATTAATGGAATGTGTTGCTAAAAACTTCCATAGAAGGAAATATGTTTAATGTTTGACTTTTTTTTCCTTTATTTTATTTACTTAAGTAACATTCTGGTATCATAATCTATTTTTTAATCCTCTTTACCATTGGGAATGAAAAAATTGTAATTTTATTTATATTACCTACTCAACTTGTCAACATTCCATTGTTTAAGTAAAGATTCATGCTAGTTAGGAATTACCATCTGACACTGTCAAATACTGCTTTTTTTTACATCCCTGCTAGGTTCTGCCTAAACACCACAAACCAGGTGCAGTAAGGAAGGAAACACCTTGATATTAGCATAAGGAACCAGTTTGGAACCATCCATTTGGTTTCGGATAATTTTAGATTGGTACATATCTCTGAAATTGAATTTCTCTTTACATAACAGTTGAAATCTATTTAATTCTCAATGGCCTGGAAGTTTCTTTGAGTCTTAGATGGGTAGATTTGTGTTTATGAAAGTAACTGGCATCTATCTTCTGCAACTATTTTTTCTGACCAACAAGATATAGTTGGGGGGTTGACACATGACATTCCTTTATAGAATTTTTGACTATAAAAGAACTTTGTAGATTGAGCCATATATAAAGTCATAAATTTCCAATTTAGTTATAAATCTATCAAATGACATCTTCTAGGTAAATAGTAAATATTACTTCTTTTTGTTTTCTCTTCTCTGCTTTAAAACCTCTGAAGTGGTCCTTAGAGCAAAATAAAGTTTACAGGGAAAAATATAATTTGTAATTGAGATTTTATGTTAACATTCAGTCTGTATTGGCTGTGTTCAATGTCTTTATTTTTCCTCTGAAAATAGCAGTAAATTAATGTACTGGTGATATTTTAGAAATCCCATCTTAGACTGTAACTTACACTTTATATTGCATTATAAATACTGGCTTGCTCTGAAACCCCTGTGTATCTCTCATGCAGAAACCAAGTAGAGAATAAAATCATTATTCAATTTAATCTGCAATATTTATTATCCTTGCTGGATATGCATGTGTTAGCTATATTCATAACAAATCGTCTCTGGGTTGTTTTCTTTAACTTACATTTCACACATTTAATATTTTTACTTTTCTCTATGTGTTTAATGTATGATACAGAGAAAATATATAAGTGTAATCGGGAATTAAGATAAGACATTTGAATTTAGGATATGATCCTGCTGAATAGAAATCCTGTATAGTGTTCTTCTGGGTTTCTTTACACTATAAATTTTAATAGAAGAGGAGTATTTTTCTCTATAATTATTTTTAATTATATCTGAACTTCCTTATTTCATCCTTTTGATTAAAATCATTTTATGTGGGGTTTTTTTGTTACTCTTCTTTTGCCTCTTGTTCTTTTTGTCAGTTTATTCATATTAGTGTCAAAAATAACACAGCTGTTGTCCATTCCAATAAAAATTTAGTGTCCTATTAAGCATCTAAGTTGATTTAGTGTAAAATCAAGAGACACATAAAATGTCAATTTTTCCAAGGTATATGCTTAACAGTAGCTGTTTCTGTGATCACTGGTAAGACATGAGAGGTGCAATTGGTGGGTTGAATTCTACTTGAACATTTGTTTTGGATTATTTTGCTGAGAAGATAAATGTGGAACAATCTTTGGCCTTTGTAGTATAATATACACTACTAATGAATCGATCCAGTTCTTCATTTTGTCCCCATGTATTAGTTTCCTTGAGCTGTAATAACAAATTTCCACAAAGTGAGTGTCTAAAATAATAGAAATATACTCCCCCATGATTCTGGAGGTTATAAATCTGAAACCTTTTGGATTCTTACAGAGGCTCTGAGAAAGAATTTGTTCCATTCATCTCTCCTAGTTCTTGGTGGCTCCTGGCAAACCTTGTCATTCCTTGTAAGGTAGTTGTATAACAACTCCATCTTTACTTGGTCTTATTCTCTGTGTCTTTGTATTTTTTAAAGTATATTTTATTGATTATATTGTTACAATAGTTCCAATTTTTTCCCTTTGCTCCCCTCTACCCAGCATACCCTGTCCCCCAGCAATTCCCCCCCAAGTCCATGCCCATGGGTCATACATACAAGCTCTCCCGCTTCACCCTTTCATATATTCTTCTTATTTTTTTAATAAATAAATGATTAATTAATTATTTTTAAAATAAAAAATGACAATCCATCCTCTCAGACTTAAGACCCTTTATAATCTTTTAAAGGACAACGGGTGAAGGTCTCAAGCTCCTCTAGATGCTTCAAGCTGGACATGGTCGTCGTCCTACCTACCCTTGGGTCCAAAAATCCCTAATAAGAGTGGGGGTGTAGAGGAGAGGGTGGCCTACCCACATGGGGAAGGATCGTGCAGACTCCAGATCAGTTGGCTGTCCCCGGACAATGGCATGCTTGGTTTAACAGGCTGGCATACTTCTTGTATTCTGGGGGCAACAGATTTGACAACAGGGCTAAAAGACATCATTCAATCCGTAACCACTAGATGACAAAAGGCAGAGATTAATTTTTCAATATCCCACATAAGGAAAAAAAAGAGCTTCCCTGGAGAAAGGTGTGCCAGGCACATCTCACCTGTCGAAAACCCTTTTGCCCACCATAGTTAGTTTGGGCTGAGGGAAATATTTTAGGTTTTCCCCGTCTCAGGCCTCTGGGCTCTTTCTGTCCAAGCAATTACGATAGAAAAAAGAAACCAGTTTTAAAGTGAAGCCCACAGACCACCACATTCTACACCAACCCAGCCACTTAGTTAAGCCAAATTGTTGAGTCTCAGGAGGCAGCGCTGCAGACAGGATTAAGTGAGGCCTATATGTACAGACAATCACTCAGGTAATGAGATCATAGGCTTATGCCCTTTGAAAACAGAAAACACATGTTAATTTATGTAACTCACAAACAAGTCTCTAAATCTGTAAGACTGTCTTATTGGAAAGACATCCAGTCGCAAGGCATTTGACATTCTTCTTGCCTGTAAATTAAACATCTTTGCAGATACCACAGACATAGTTTAATTTTCAAATGAAAACATATTTTAAAGGAAAAGAAACTTTAAGGACGGTTAGCTGCACTACTTTATAGTTTACCACTGATCATTGTGATTTTCCTTGAATAATGATTTTTCTCCCTAAGATTATCCTCCTTGTCATTAAAGGGACTGCATTAAGTCCATTTTTAATTTATCCTGTTCATTTGCATACACACAACAAGAGCAGCAAATGATCATTTATGATCTTTAGTTCTGCTTTGCTGGAGCTTACACAAGGAACATTTAGGGTGACCTTCAGTCGGCCCTTTAGGGCACAGAAGATGAGCCACATACCTGGCATTCAGCCTTGTCTGTACACACCTGTCTTTTCCAAGTCCTTTTGGTTTTCCATTGTGCCTTAAGGTCCCTTCTAGCCATCTTTCACAAAAAGAAACTTCATTTTTTTCCCTGGAAAGATTGCTGTGGACCGCACAACCAACCACAGCACCAGGCCTTTTATCTCATGGGTTTTTATTACCTTTGAAAGTCAATCACAGTTCCTCGGGGCTTTTTGGGAACAACCATAGCCCAAGCATGTCTCCTTTAGGCATGATATTCCAGTCAACGTCTTGGTCAATCAAACCTCCATTAACAACTGGTCTTATTAGTTTTATGCAAAGAAACTTATGTCATTACTTACTTCTTTAGAATGCCAAACTCTGGAGGGATCAGATAGGGAGAAAAATATACAGTGTGAAGAAAAATGCTTGTCCTTCTAATATTCACTGAACTGGCATTTCCATTCTTCATATTTTCATTTTTCCCCTACTAAAAATTTTTTTCCCATTACAGTAGTCCCACCTTTTTTCCCCTCTTGCTTCCCTGCAGCCTATCCCCCCCTTCTCCCACATTCAGACCCCACCCAGTTGTCCATGTCTTGGGTCATTTATACATATTCTTTGACTAGACACTTCCCCTTTTTACCCATTTCTCTCCCTCTCTCCTCCCCACTTGTTACTGTTAGTCTACTCCTTGTTTACATACCTCTGGTTCAATGTTGCTCATTTGTTTGTGTTGTTCATTAGTTTCCTATAATAGATGGCATTATAAGGTATTTTTCTTTCGTTGCCTGGCTTATTTTGCTAAGCATAAGTCTTTCTAGTTCCATCCATGTTGCTGCAAATGGTAGAAGTTCCCTCTTTCTTTCTGCTACATAGTACTCCATTGTGTAAATGTACCACAGTTTTTTGATCCACTCATCTACAGATGGGCACTTAGGTTGGTTCCAGCACTTAACTATTCTAAACAGTGCTGCTATGAACATAGGGGTGCATAGGATTTTTAAATTGGTGTTTCAGGATTTTTTGGATATAATCCTAGCAATAGAATTGCTGCTTCAAAAGGCAGTTCCATTTTCAGTTGAGGAAATTCCAAACTGTTTTCCATAGTGGCTGCACCAGTCTGCATTCCCACCAACAGTGCAGTAGGGTTCCCATTTCTCCGCACCCTCTCCAGCACAAGTTCTTTGTTGATTTCTTGATAATGGCCATTCTGACTGGTGTGAGGTGGTATCTCATTGTGGTTTTTATTTGCATCTCTCTAATGGCTAGTGATGTTGAGCATTCTTTCATATGTCTATGGACCCTCTGTATCTCCTCTTTGGAGAGGTGTTTGTTCGGGTCCTTTGCCTATTTTTTAATTGGGTTGTCTGTCTTCTTGGAGTTGAGTTATACAAGTTCTTTATATATTTTGGAGATCAATCCCTTGTCTGAGATATCACTGGCAAATATATTTTTCCATATGGTTGGTTTCCTTTTCATCTCACTGATGTTTTCTTTAGCTGAGCAGAAACTTTTCAGCTTAATGTAGTCCCATTTGTTAATTCTTTTCTTTATTTCCCTTGCCTTAGGAGATATATCAGTGAAAATGATGCTACATGAGATATCTAAAATTTTCTTGCCTATTTTCTTCTCAAGGACTTTTATGGTGCCACGGCTTACATTTAAGTCTTTGGTCCATTTTGAATTTATTCTGGTGTATGGTGTAATTTGGTGGTCTAGTCTCATTTTTTTACATGTCACTGTCCAGTTATCCCAACACCATTTGTTGAAGAGGCTCTTTTCATTCCATTTGATGTTCCTTTCCCCTTTGTCAAACATTAGTTGACTATATAGACCTGGATTTATTTCTGGGCTCTCTATTCTGTTCCATTGATCTGTATGTCTGTTCTTATGCCAGTACCAGACTGTTTTAATTACCGTGGCCTTGTAATGTAGTTTGATATCAGGTATTGTGATTCCTCCTACTGTGTTCTTCTTCCTCAAAATTGCTGTGGGTATTCAGGCTTTTTTGGTTCCATATAAATTTTTGAAGAATTTTTTCTAGGTCTGTGAAAAATGTCATTAGTATTTTAGTAGGGATTGCATTGAATCTCTAAATTGCTTTGGGTAGTATGAACATTTTAATGATATTGATTCTTCCCATCCATGAGCATGGTATATGCTTCCATTTGTTTGTATCTTTCTTAATTTCTTTCTTCAGTGTTATGTAGTTTTCTTAGTATAGGTCTTTTACCTCCTTGCTTAAGTTTATTTCTAGGTACTTTATTTTTCTTGTTGCTATGGTAAATGGGATTTTCCTTTTAGTTTCTATCGCTGAGATTTTATTGTTGGTGTACAGAAATGCCTTCAATTTCTGAATATTGACTTTGTATCCTGCTATTTTGCCAAATTCACTTATTAGGTCAGGTAGTTTTTTTTTGTGGAGTCTATAGGGTTTTATATGTACACTATCATGTCATCAGCAAATAATGACAGTTTTACTTCCTCTTTCCCAATTTGGATGCCTTTTATTTCTTTGTCTTGTCTGATTGCTGTGGTTAGGACTTCCAACACTATGCTGAATAGGAGTGAAGAGAGTGGACATCCTTGTCTAGTTCCTGATTTCAGGAACAATGCTTTCAGTTTTTGTCCATTGAGTATGATGTTGGCTTTAGGCTTCTCATATATAGCTTTAATTATGTTGATGTATGCTCCCTCTATTCCCATTTTGCTGAGTGTTTTCATCATAAGTTGGTATTGTACTTTATCAAATGCTTTTTATGCATCTATTGATATGATCGTGTGATTTTTGTCTTTCATTTTGTTTAGGTGATGTATTATATTTATTGGTTTGCCAATATTAAACCGTGCTTGCATCTGTGGGATGAATCCCACTTGATCGTGGTGTATGATCTTTTTAATGTATTGCTGGATTCTGTTTGCCAATATTTTGTTGAGGATATTAACATCTATGTTCATCAGTGATATTGGCCTGTAATTTTCTTTCTTTGTTGTGTCTTGACCTTGTTTTGGGATTAGGTTAATACTGACTTCATAGAAAGAGTTTTGGTTTTTCCCTCTTCTTGAATTTTTTTGGAATAGTTTGAGAAGGGTAGGAGTTAGTTCTTCCCTATATGTTTTGTAAAATTCGCCTGTGAAGCCATCCAGTCCAGGGCTTTTGTGTGCCGGAAGATTTTTGATTACTGTTTCAATTTTCTTCTTTGTTATCGGTCTGTTGAGACTTTCTACTTCTTGATTCAATTTTGTAAGGTTATATGTTTCTAGAAATGTGTCCATTTCTTCTGGGTTGTCAAATTTCTTGCCATACAGTTGTTTGTAGTAATTTATTACTATCATTTGTATTTCTGTGGTATCAGTTGTGATTTTTCCTCTTTTGTTTCTGATTTTGTTTATTTGTGTCTTCTCTTTTTTTCTTGATGTGCCTGGCTAGAGGCTTGCCTATTTTGTTTATTTTTTCAAAGAACCAGCTCCTAGCTTCATTGATCTTTTGGATTGTTTGTTTAGTCTCTATGTCATTTAATTCTGCTCTGATCTTGATGATTTCCTTCTTTTTTTTTTTTTTTTTTGGCCTAGGCTTTGTTTGTTGTTGTTCTAGTTCTTGTAGCTTTAGGGTTAGATTTTGTATTTGAGATACATCTATCCTTTTCAAATATGCCTGTATTGCTATGAACTTCCCTCTTAGGACTGCTTTTGCTGTGTCCCATAGGTTTTGGGCTGTTGTGTGTTCATTATCATTAGTTTCTAGAAATTTCTTGATTTCTTCTTTGATGTCATTGTTAACCCATTCATTATTTAATAGCATGTTATTCATTCTCCATGAGTTTGGGTATGTTTGACTTTTTTCTCTGAGGTTGATTTTTAGTTGCAAGGCTTTGTGGTCTGAAAAGATGCTTAATATGATTTCAGTTTTCTTGAATTTGTTGAGGCTTGTTTTTTGTCCTATCATGTGGTCTCTCTTTGAAACTGTCCCATGTACATCTGAAAAGAATGTATATTTTGCTTCTTTGGGGTGAAAGGTTCTATATATATCAGTTAAGTCCATGTGATTTAGTGTGTTGTTCAATGCCTGTATATCCTTGGTGTTTCTTTGCTTTGAAGATCTGTCTGTTGTTGATAATGGAGTGTTGAAGTCCCCTACTATAAGTGTGTTGTTGTCAATATCCTTCTTGTGGTCTTCTGGTATTTTCTTTATGTATTTGGGTGCTCTTATGTTGGGTGCATATATGTTTATCAGTGTTATATCTTCTTGATGGATTGTTTCTGTAAGTATTATGAAATGTCCTTCTTTGTCTCTTTTTATTGCCCTTGCTTTGAAATTAGTTTTGTCTGATATGAGGACTGCTACCGCGGCTTTTTTTCAGGTCCGTTTGCATGGAATATTTTTTTATATCTCTTTACTATGTAAATCTTTTGTTTTGAGGTGTATTTGTTTTATACAGCAAATATGTGGGTCCTGTTTTCTTATACATTCCGTTACCCTATGTCTTTTAATTGGAGCATTTAATCATTTACATTTAAGGTTATTATTGATGTGTATTTATTCATTTCTCCTTTTTTCTTAAAACATTCCCTTTAGCATCTCTTGCAATACTGGTTTGGTGTATTCTTTTAGTCTTCCTTTGTCTGAGAAACTTCTTATTTCACCTTTCATTTTGAATGAGAGCCTTGCTGGGTAGAGCATTCTTGGTCATAGGCCTTTGTTTTTCCTTGCTTGAAATATTTTTGACCATTCCCTTGGCTTGTAGTGTTTCTGTTGAGAAATCGGTTGATAGCCTTATTGGAGATCCCTTGTATGTTATTTGCTCTTTTTCCCTTGCTGCTTTTAGAATTCTCTCTGTCTTGGAATGTTGCCATTTTAATTATGATGTGCCTTGGAGTGGGTTTTGGCGGGTTCCTCTTCACTGGAACTGTCTGTGCTTCCCGAACTTGTATAACTTTTTCTCTCATCAGGTTGCAAAAACTTTTTATCACTATTTCTCCTGTCAGCTTTTTTATTCCTTGTTCTTCTGATTCCTCTTTAATTCCAATTATTCTGATATTGTTTTTTCTTTATGCTATCCTGTAATTCCCTTTTTTCCTCTTCATACTTTTTCAATCCTTTTTCATTTTGCTGTAACGTCTGGGAATTTTTCTCTACATTATCTTCTAACTCACTAATCTGATCCTCTGCTTCGTTTAGTCTGTTTTTGACTGATTCTACAGTGTTTTTCAGTTCAGAGATTGAATTCTTCATTTCTTCCTGGTTCTTGTTAATAGTTTCTATGTCTTTTTTTATGCTGGTTTAGTTCTCTGCAAATTTCCTGTAATTTTCTTGGAGCTGTTGGTAACTTCCTTGTTGATTGTCATAGTTGTTTTTAAAGTTGTCGAGTATATTGAGCTTCTTCACCACCATTGTTTTGAATTCCGTGTCTGACATTTGGGCTATGTCTTTTTCATCTACCTCTCTTTCTGGGGATTCATCTTTTCTTTTTATTGAGAGGTTATTTCTGCATCTTACCATGTTGGATTCTTCTTGTTTGTTTTTATTTTTTGGGTTTGTCTGCTTTGACTTCCCACCTTTGTGGTATGAGATTCTATATTGGAGATCTGGGGGTTTCAGTGGTGCAGTCTCTTTGATCTCCTGAGTCTGATGTTCTTGGGTTACCCTTTATATCATTTGTTTATGCTGTCTGGTTATATCTCAGATGCTCTTTCTTAGGATCTTCCTTCTGGCTAGTTGATTGAGAGTCACTCTATCCATTTTGTCTTGCGTTCTTTTGTGGAGATGCTGTTAAAAACCTAAACACACAGCCCAGGCAGGAGACCCACACCCTCAAAAATATCCCCTACCCTCTATCCCGCTCTCGTCAGCCAACGAGCCAGTATTAATATAAATGTAGATAGATTAGAGCTTTTATACTATAGGAAGAATAGATAAGAGTTGTTTTTAGGGAGGAAATGTATGATTTTTGATAGAGGGGATGATAGATTAATAATAGTTGAGACTATGCAAGACAGTAAGTAATATTTATACTATGTTAATAACAATAGAAGAAAAGGAGGGAAGAATGCAGAATATAGTAAGAAAGTGGGATTATATAGTATTGGAATTATATAGTAATTATATTCTATTTATTTAGAGTGAAAGGGAGGCTAAACTAGACACACAAACAAATAAACAATGATTAAAGAGGAAGGATGAGAAGGAGAGATTATATGAAACAAATTAGAGATATAGTTTTGTTTTGTTTTTTTTCCTTCCTCTCTTCTCTTCTTTTTTCTCTTTTTTAAGGAAGGGGAAAAGAAAATAAAAAAAGGAATGTTTTTACTCAGTTCAGCCTTCATGTGTCATCTTCTTTTTCTGCTTCCCCAGCTGGTCTAATGTGGCGGGTCAGAGGTTCTTGTTCCTTGTAGCAGCGGTGTGTGCCTGGGGTGGCCAGCATGGCGCGCTCCCTTGGCGCCCCCTGAAGCCAGCTGAGGTGCCTTCGCCCACACACCCCTGAGCGCACAGGGTGGCCCGAGAGCTTCCCTCGCTCTGGAAGCTGGTCTCTCGCCTCCCAGGGTGGGGCCCCGAACACTTGGGCAGTGGAAGTGAGCGATTGGCGCCTATTGAAGCCTGCCGAGGTGCTTCCGCACTCAGTAGCCCATATGCATGCAAGGCGGCCCGAGAGCTAGCCTCAGTCCCACCTAGCCACACTCCGGGAGTTGGTCTCTCGCCTCTTAGGGCGGGGCCCCAGACACTTGTGCTCAGTGGAACTGAGCGTCTGTGAGTCTCAGCTGCCCGGTGTTCCCACACCTGCCTGAGCAAGTGCTCTGCGTTCTGGCCTGGTGCCCACTGGAGCTGGCCAAAGGTGTCTGCGCACGGTCTTCTGCGTGTTCAGTGGGCCCTCCCTGTGCCCGTTGGGGCACTGATCTTATGTTTGTTGGGGCATGTCTGAGGGGCACCTGGACTCACGGCTCCATGCACCTGGGCCAGTGAATGAGGGCACTTCTTTATGTGCACCCGCATGACCCAAGGGGAGGGTTGCGCAGTGGACGAGCGCACCTCTGCGTCTGCGCTCCTCAAGAATGTCCTACCACCCCCAAACTTTCCAACCCTCTCCGCAGTCCACAAGAGAAGAATATAAAGGAAAATTATGTTCTCACTTGCACAGCAGTACACTGTGTCCTGTCCTTCAGCGTCAATGCCGCCTGGTCAAGTCCCGTCTCTGCCAGTGGGCAGAGATCCGCTCTCCTCCCAACTCCTCTCTGGGGAATCCTGTGGTCACCAAAAAGCCTTTGTGTACTTCCAGCTGCAGCTCAGGCAGCCACCCCAGTCAGGAATTCCGTCTCATCCCTTTTTCCTCCACTATCCTCACTAAACAGTTTGTTCCCAGATGGTTTTCTCTAATCCAGCAGTGCCAAGGCTCGACTCCTGCCAGTGTCCAGCTGCTCACTGAGATGTTCTGTCTGCAATTAGCCCAAACTGCAGACGGGTCTCTGGACCTTGAAAGCGCAGCCTCCCCTCACTCCTCCACCATCTTCTCTTCTGAGATACTTAATTGTAATCATTAATCAAATCCCTAAACTCTTCAACAAAGGGTTGCCCAGTTAAACGTTTGGCCTCCTATCCAGAGCACACTTTCTGAACAGTGGATCTCAATGTGTTCTAACACCAATTCTCTGACATTGAGTGTCCTACAATTCAATTTAATTCTGACACTAACTACCCATAATTGATATAGATGCCACAACTTAACGGTAAAGTCCTACAATACTAACACTAACTACCTGGAGTAGACCCCACAAATGAAAGGGCAAGGTGCTCAACAAGACTGCTTTTACTTCATATTCCAGCCACAAGAGGGGTTCACAGACTACCTGCATTTCTGTCTCAGTTGGTTACAAATTTTGGCATCCCCACAACACTGCATCTCTTCAGGTTCCTGGGCTTGTAGTTTCATATTTTTAATTTCTCCTTTAATTTTCACATGGCTTTTTCCTTTCTGCCTCTGTGTTTCTATGGCTCTGTAAAGACACATAATTTTATATAGGACTCACCCTAAATCCAAGAAAATCTCACCTCAAAATCTTTAATGTAATTACATCACAAAAACCCTTTTCTAAATAAAATTACTTTTGCAGCCAGGTCATATAGCTTTTAGAGGATCACAATTCAATTTATTATACCCTTCCACCATTTTCCCCCCTCTATCTCTAATTCTCTCTCATTCTCTTTGTCTTTTATAAAACTTTTTTACATAACAATATAATATGTTTTTTGAAGTTATATTATTCATGCAAGTTTTGCTTGTAACTAGTAGGTCTGGGCTAATTTTTTCAAGATTCATCTACTACCTGTTTTATAGTTAATACATTAATAATTTGAATTTTGACCCATGGGTCACCTCTTTAAAATATTAAAATATGTGCTGCTCTAGTTGTTGCATCTATTAAATATTTAATTTAAATTTGTCACCATTTTGTTACAGCTTTTCCCCCTATACTTTAAAATTAACCTTGTTTATAATGCTTTAACCTATCTGTATGTTCATATAGATAAAAATAGCTTCCAATATATAACACTATTAAATTTCATTGGCAATAAAGTTTAAAAGTTGTGTATAGAGCTCCTAATGTGTGCAAAGCCAATGTGCACTGATTGTGAAAACCATTTCCAGAGTTATGCTGATTTAAAAAGTCACTAAAGAAGCTTGTTAAATCAGCAGTTTACAGGTACAATTCCAGACCTATGACATAGTTCTGAGAAAATGCTCAAATAATAAATGACAAGATTTGTATTTCTCTGCTGCGTATTTCTAATACATTGTGTTTATATGTATTGTCATACTTATAATCAACTAAACCATGCAATACAGCATATCATGTTTTGTTAGAAGAATGTTGGAGACAATGTGTCTTATTTATCTTTATAGCACATAGCATATAGCCATACCTGTTGTTCATTTTTGAAGAACCCTATGGTAATGAATCCCCAACTAAAAGAAGGGCTAATTTTTGTAAAGGGATAGAGTTGTAGAATGTTAACCATAGTTGTCAACATATTCTGGAAGCTGAGTTTTATAACATACTTTATATTGAATTGAACAAATATGTCCTTATTTGTAATTTTAAAAACTTATAAAATATTTTTCTTTCAAGATTAATACATGGAACACATATATAACCTATACAAAGCAAGGCTTTTTATTAAATTTTGAATGAGTCCACAAATAATAAATACGATTACATGACAAACCTACTATTTCAGACTTTTTACATCATGAATTTCATGAAGGTGACATTTTTAAATAATAATAATGATTATAACAATAACAAAACCAATGGTTACCACTTATTATCTACTAATTAGGTACCTAAATTAAAGCAGATTCAGTACCCATTATAAGATTTGTTTTAAGTCACAGTTAAGTGGTAGAGGCAGAATCTAGACAGAAATGTATGTCTGCAAAGCCAATGTCTCTCTTTAGCATGCCCCAAATTCTTTAGTGTTCATATAGAAGAGATTATAAGCCCTTTCATCCTCTATCAGGCAACAAGATGATTGACCTGTATACAAGTCACTTTCACAGTATCAGATTAATTACAAGAATTTTCCAGGAAGGAAGATTGGGAATGTAATAGGCAGTTGTAAGAAATGTCATTGCAATGATAAGAACAACATTCTCCTGGAGTTCTAAAGGAAAAATGGCTGCCCCTTATTGGATCATCCAAGAAGGCTTAAAGACAGTAAGGAATCTGAAGTTTGATGTGGTTATTATGACCACTTTACAGATGAAGAAGCCAAAGCTTTGGAGGAGTATGCTTTTTCCTAAGCTACTGATAGGACTCTCTTCTTTATTAAACTTTAGTCAAGTTCCTCTATGCTCTATAGGCCTTGACATTCGGTGTCTGTCCCTGTCAAAGTCACATCACCCAGTTTAGGCAGAATCACATTTAGAAAGAAGTCCCACCCTCAATATCTGACCCTAACCATGCCCTCGGTTATAGCTGATCAACCTGGCCTGCCTTCAGCAAGAATTCTGTCAAGTCAATTTAGCTAGAAATGCACCTTTATCCCAAATGTTTTCTTTTAGTAATTTTCCTTCACTGACCCCTAGCCTTCTCCCTGGCTATAAATCCTTGCTTATCCATGCTGTATTTGGAATTGAGTGCAGTTCTATACTGAGGTCTTGTTCTCTATTGCAACAACTGTCCAGCTCTAGTTTTTCTTTGATTCTACTGAACTACTGTGTAGTACAATTGGATGTTTAGGAC
The DNA here is from genome assembly GCF_987537825.1 of Furipterus horrens. Classification (NCBI taxonomy): domain Eukaryota; kingdom Metazoa; phylum Chordata; class Mammalia; order Chiroptera; family Furipteridae; genus Furipterus; species Furipterus horrens. The sequence goes on along the minus strand of NW_028327171.1, from coordinate 126,242,019 downwards.
TTTTATATTCTGACTTAAAAATGAGTAATTCTTCTGTCATACAAAGAAGAGCATAAAGAAGGACATATTTTTCCTTTAGGCTGCAGCCAATTTTATTGTGGTTTTACCAAAATTGAATGTATATGGTTAATCCATTAAGTATTTTTTTTCTAAGTCTGTAATAGAGTTTATAATGAAGTTGTGATGGAGGGATACAGGATTAATTTTGGTTAAATAATCAAAGAAGAAATGCACTTTAAATATCACCTTGGAATACTTCTATTCATTCTTTCAAAAAATATTTAGTGAACATCTTTTCCTCAGGCAATTTTGTACACAAGTAGACATGTATTGTCCTTCAGAAAACTTGAAACCTACTAGAGAAAACATAATATTAATCAAATAATCATATATTTATTTTTTAAAATGCATTCTTATAAATCATAATGAAGACTAAGAAGAAGAGGCAAATTATATTACTATTAGAGCAAATACTAAAAGGATTTGGCTTTGTCAATAAGTCAGGAGAGGTTTCTTGCAGAAGGGGAATCAAAGTCAAGAATCTCCTTCTAGGCAGAGGCCACAACATGAGAAAGTAAGATCTCTCAGGAGACTACAAGCAAGCTGGCAGCCTGCGAAGGGCCCATGGTGCAAAATGAGATGAGAGAGCCAGGAACTTTGTCAGGCTTTCTATTTTACATCAGGGTCAGCCAAGTTAAGTAGATTTGTCCTTCACTGGAGAGAAAAGAGAAGACAATGGATGCTGTTAGGCTGAGAGCAATAGAAGATTTGAGTGGTGGAAAGATCACTGTGCCTGTCCTAGAAAAGTCAGATTTAGAAAAAGCAGGTATGGACCTTGAAAGGCAGATCAGAAGAAAGGCAATTATAGCTTGAACTTGTGAAAGAGAAGCAGTGAGATCCATAAGCAAGGGTGACAGATTCTGTATGGGGAGTGAAGCAAAGGGCAGGAGTAAGAATGAGGCTACAGCTTCTGCCTACTAAACTAAATACCGGTGGTGACAGTCACTGGTCCCATGGCAATAGGAACAGATTTCAGGTGAAGATCAGAAAGTTAATTTAGCTATATTGAGCAAAAATACTATTGACCTTATAAATAAATAGACAACCAGGCATTTTTCCAGAAAAGTGGTTTATTTGATAACAACAAAGAGTTGCAATTCAGGACGATGTGTGATCTAATGGCGAACCAGAGAAACAAAGAGGAAAAATGCGTTTTAATGAACTTCGGAAGAGCTATCATAAGAGAAGACTACATTGCAGCAAATTGCAAATGTGAAGTATAGTGACTTTTCACTGTCTGAGTTATGGCCATCTCCCATTGGCTGAGATGTGACCAGGCAAAAATAATTTTTTTTCTTTTTCCTGCTGAAGTAGTAAAATAGTATCACTTCCTGGCAGCAACACAAGGTATGTCTCTTCTTATTGCAGTCAACATTGTGCATTGAGTGACACCTGCATGGGAATTCTCACTTTTAGGCTCCCGACTCCATTTTAAATGAGTTTTCTATTTATTAATTTTCATGGTATTTGTGTTTAAATCCAACTGAAGGTTTTAGTCACAAGTTAGACAATTAGGTCTAACTCAAAGCTTAATTTTATTCTCCTGACATCTCTTCCTGGAATCAATAGATGAGGATCACAGCATGTTAACTTTTGTTGACATTTTTCCTTACAATGTAGAAGAGAGAACAATGCAAACACATTCTTGTTAGAAATAATACATTATTACCTTGTGTTCTTTATTAATGCACAATGCCCAGATGTTTATTATTGCAAATAACTAAAAACCCAACTGTAACAACATGACTTGTTTTCTAGGTTCATGTAAACAGTTCAGAGGTAGTAAGGCTCCAGTGTTATTTGCTCAGTGCTCCAGCTCCACTTTCCTGAGATTTTCTCAACTCTACTGTTCTTGTCCATCATATTCAGGCTGGAATTCCTCATGGCAGAAAAAGGACCACATCAGTTTCAGACTCACCATCTGCCAACCCAAAGGAAGAAGAATGCATCTCTGTCATAAAATTTGTAAGAAGAGACCTGAGATTAACTGCCTCAACAGCCCACTCATAACAAGAATTTCCATCTCCTTAACCCACAATTGAAAATTACTTTTGGGTAAATTCAGCAATGTAGACCTGAGATGTAAGGTAAAGGTAAGCTGCATATCTGCTCTTTCCTGCACTGAAGTGAGTTTCTCTTGGATAAACGAGATTGCTCTGCTAAAGTTTTTAGGGGAGACTTTGGGGATCAGTCTTTTCCTGTGTCCCAGCCTTAAAACCTGCCAAAGTTTTGACTTTACTGTCTCTTCCAGAACTAATGTTAGGATTTGGGGTAGAAAAATCTAACTATTAAAATCCTAAAATCACTCAAAATACTGAATCTCAGCAACATGGATTGAAGTTCATGGACAGGAAAGGTCTCTTATAATGAAGATGCTGATCTTCTTTCAGACAGACAGATTTCAAAGCATCTTGTCCCTCTGATGAATGACCTCACTAAAAACAGCAATAAGTAGCACCATTCTGATTTTTGAGCCATGTTCTCTAATGCTGCCACCTTTTTAAGCAAAAGATCCATGCCCAAACATTAAACAGACCATAGTTTAATGACTATTTCACCAATGAAGAGCAATAACCATAAAATTCTCTCACATGGAGTAAAGGGAAATTCAATACCTCTCTCCTCTGTATTTTAATTGAGTATAATCTTCTTGCAACACTCTCCATTTCCAGTATTAATTTCATATAACTTGGGATGATTTTGCCTTTAAGTATAGAAACTGAATTAAACTGAATTCAAACTAATTAAAATGTAAATATAATTTTGTTTTCTTAAGTAATTCAAAGGAATTAATAGTTAGGGTAGTCTTCTGGCTCTATTTCTCTACTATTCTCTGGACTCTCATCTCCTTAGGGTTGCTTTCTTTCTAGGCCTCTATGTGGCTGCAAAAGTTCTAGTCCTTTTACTCCTACAAACAAGAGATAGTGTTGTTTTTATGTTTTCTTCAATATCCCAATTAAATGTTCTTACATTAACTAAATTAGAACAATTTAGGTCAATTGCCCCACCTGAATTGATAATTATGGCCATCTTTGTAGAATGGTTGTTGGGATTAGGTCTAGTCACCTGCTGCATTTCTAGAAACTGAGGTAAATTATACTACCTGGAAACCATATGAATCTTCAATAAAAATTGTGGAAGTGACCAATAACTATCTACTGCAGTAGATACTCAATTAAAAAAAAAAAAAGTCCAATAAGAAAAGAGAACATTTCCAGAATTTTAACATTTAATTAACTGGCATGTTAAATGGCATGGGACACTAATTGTCTCCTACTTTTTTTCCAGTGTTGGCACAGGATCAGCCTATACTAGGATGACCATTCCACAGCGGTGGTCTGGTCCTGGCTTCCCAGGGAAACATGGAGTTTGCCTTTATGCATGTTGGTTAAATCATCGTACATGCCTGGAGTTAGACAAGACATGTACTAGGAAATTGAGAGGATGGACTCAAGGTCCTTCTGGCACATTTGGGGGGATGTATATTATCAACAGTATTATTCATTAAGGTATGAAAATAGTAATCTCTGTTTTCTCATGACAACTTTTCATATCATTCAAGCCTCTTGTCTTCTTTTATCAAATAGATATTTAAGGAAATATGCAAAACTTTCAGTTCCATAAGTCTGTGAATGTAAAGAAAGCTTTTTAAAATAAAAATATAAATAAACTGCTTTGAAAGTTTATGCTAAAGTTGTGTCCTTCTAAAATGAAGTTTTTATTATCTTTAATGGTTCTTTTGGAACTGGAATAATTACTTTGATAAACTTTGGTACTTTTAAATTAGAGCCAATTCAATAAAATATGTTTGTGTCTTTTCACAAGTAAAACTTATTCATATGTAGCTTTTACTGTAGTTCTACTTTGAAAAGGTCTTTTTTATTTCAAAGAATATTAGTAACTTCAGTTTTGCTACTCCATTCTCTCAGCTCAAAGTCACTATCAGCTGTGTCCTACTTAAGTGTGTAGAATAACAAGCATTATATTTTTCAATTTCAAAAACATTGTGTTTTGTTACATTCCATTTATCCCTGCTATCTGATAGAAATTATCTGAAGAATTGACTCAAGCAAAGGTATTCAAGGATGAATCTGCACAAGGGAGATACCAAGAAGGCCATTTAAAGAGGTTTCTTTCTCTCATTATTACAAAGAGGCTATCTGCTCACCAAACTGTGCATCTGATTTGCATCTGTCTAGAATAAAACACTTTTTTTTGGTTTGTAGAAATATAGTTTTTCCTAGAATTTCAGATCTAGTTGTACAATTTAATAGAGTTTCATATCAGTTAGGGATTTTATAGCAAGCAATTAAAATTTATTTTGGTTAACTTATGAAACAGAAAAAAAATTTGTAAAGATATTGGGGTAGTTTATAGAACATTATGACTTGCAGAAGGACAGTCAACAGAAACAGGTCAGTTGATGAAGTCTTATTAAGAAAGAGTAAAAAAGCTCTTCACTAAAGGAAAATAAGACCTTATTACCAAAAGGATGGGGAAAGAATACTGGGTAAATTAGAATAATAAATGTCCATTTGTGACAGACATGAAGATATGAAATTCAGTTTATCCTTTAAGAAAGATCTCATTGCCCAGCTTTCCAAAGGGAAAAGCTTTAGGTGCTGTACCTGGACATCTACTTTATGTAGAAGAAGAATTGATTAGAAATATACAGAATAGAATACACACGGGTTCATGAAAAGTTGCAGATGACCTCATGGGTTTATCAAAGGTCTAGATTAAAAATAGTGCAAGAACAAAGACAAAGAAGTTTAAGGTAGAAAGTTATGGATAGATCTATGAGAGTAGGAACAAAGCATAATGATTGTTGTTTCACATATTAGTATGCACCAGAGAACATCTACCAGAGAGACACTACTGAATAAGCACACAACATGACGTTATTATGATGTTCCATCAGGTAGATCTTTCTGGCTGGTCCCACTTCTTAGCAAAGGAAATGTATTTAGGATTGCCAAGAATATTATACACTAATTGGAAGCAGCTAGTTGGTGGAGCATCATAACAGCTTATTGAAAGTGCAACTGATATACCAGCTGGTAGAAAATGGTATATGAGCCTGGGTTACTGTTTTCCTGGAATTAAAGACCTCTTTATGGCATTTTATCTCCAGCAGAAAGAATACTTAGTTCTGGGAAGCAGGAGTGGAGCCAATTATGATCATACTCAATTCCAATGGAGACTATATACTTCTCATTCCCTCAACTCTTAGTTCTGCAAGATTAGAAATACTATTCCACAAGAAGTACACTCTTGCCAATAGATATAATCAACATCTTATAGAACTAAAAGCTAGGACTACCAGCTGGAACTTTGGACTCCTATGTCCAAAAAGCAGGGGTTAGGTTCAGTTGTTTACTTAGCAAGCCAATCACTGAACCTGATCAGCAGAAGAGTATAGAGCATCTATTATGCAACAATGGCAGTAAGAAATATGTGTAAAATACAGATTACTCAGTTGGGCACTGCTCAGTACTTCTTTGCTCAATAGTTATTATAAATGAATAAGTGCAGGACATTAACCCGAGAAAAATATTGTTGCCAGGAACTCAGACCCATCGATAATGAGGGTGAGACACATCATAAGGTAAGCCACCCACTGAGGCCAGCCTAAGTGTTAGGTGGGGACATGGGGATTTGAAAGGCTGGATAAAGAAAGAGATGGACAACTACTAGTTGTGGCCATGGAATGAGGAAGAGGAATGTGATTCAAGCTGCTACTTTCCTTTTCTAAATTTCCTCCCCATGAGTAGCTGTCATATAAATGCAAACAGATAAATGAATCCACAGGCTACAAGGGATGGATTGCAGCAAACACAGAGGGGTGTAACTCTAAAATCCCCCTTCAAGGAGACTGGTCCAATTGTGAGGAGTGGTTAGCAGGCAGCTTCTTGTGGTTAACTTCTGCAGGTGTGCGTAAGCTTATGCACTGAGATCATGATCTCCTTGGGGCAGCCTCAGCCAAAAACTGCACACTGCAGGATAACTCTTAATATTTTCTCACTAGTGCACAATGAGCTGGCAGATAATTTGTTATTTTTGCATCACACTTTTGACACTCCCTGTCCAATCCGTTTTTACTTTCACAAATGTTACTTGTCTTTAAGCTTGTTACCCTCCTAAGTGCATTTCAGTGTCATTTTCACAGAACCTTCTGTGGTTGGGTCCTATGGAAAAGTCCTCTTTCTTTTTTTAATTTTTGTAAGCAGTATATGAGACAGAATTAGCTAATCCTGACTCATAGGAAATGTCGATTCCTCTTAGAGTGCTACACATTCTGATCTTGTGTCTTGGTTTAGCTTGAAAACGACTTAACATGACTTTAAAATTCTCTCTACAAATTTTATAACTTAGGGCAATTCACCCTGTATCAGCCTAGAAGCACCATGTTCATTTAAATTACCTATGTATAATGTTTACATACTCTAACCACCTAATAAAATTATACAAGATCACATTTGCCAGCTGGTATGGGCAGCATTTCCAATGTCCAAATAAGTTCAATGTTTTATTTTTCTTTGCTCATATGAAAGGGTTTTTTGAGAGCATTTTAAATAAATGTTTACATCCAAGCATTACATATGGCTGATTCTCAGTTACCTCATATGCTGAAATAACTTTTGTTGTCATGGAAAAAACTCAAGGTTTTAAGTCAGTATCACCTAGGGTTAAACCCCAGGTTCTGTCTCCTACCTGGCATTTGACATTAGGAGAGCTACTTAATCCCTTTGTTCCTTAATTTCCTCACATAGAGTGGGATAATTCTGATGCCTATCTTAAATTTTTCCTCTGAGAATGAGTAATGTATGTAATGCAAGCAGGATTTCTGGAACATAAAACTCAATTATGAAATAGTCTTTTCCTGAAGTTAAAGTAGGTGAACAGGGTCCAGTATCTGGAAAAGGAAATAAACTGTGTTCTGTTTAGCACCTAGCATGAGTCATGCCCTTGGTTAATTTGTTGTGTATATGGTCTCATTTTTTCAATGCATACAATAACTTTGTGAATGTAATATATACACCAACACATATATAAATCCTTATTTTATAACTAAGAAAACACTCCTCTCTGAAAGGTGAAACAACTTGCCCAGTGCAATATGATTCGTAAATAGCAAGGATAGAAAAGTTAGAATCAGTGACAGTCTTTAAGAAAAATTAATTACCAAGGCGAATGCTAATACTAGGTTGAAATGCACTTTCTTATTTCTTCTCCACCCTGCTGTGTATGGAAAACCAATGCTTTTGCAGTGTATTTTCTATGAGAAGTAGACTGAGCAACTTGCTTGTGGGTTTGCATGTAATCAGTTGAATTATTCATTACAGGTGTTATTGGTTTTAAATACATAAAAAATCAAATCAAAATGGAAAGATTACTACTTTAGAGATACTTCTGGGTCAACTTTTATGATTAGATCTTTTTGTCATTAATAAATAGCCTGTTAAAATGGTTAATGAATGGATGCTTATTTCTGCTCTGAAGAATTTGCAGCTCCCAAAATGTGCCAAGCTCAGTCAGGTTTCCCCCTCTGCATCTGGCTGACTTCTGTGACTTCTTCTTGAAAACACATTTTTTCTTACTTATTTGCTTAAACAAAACTTCATACTTCAGCACCAGCATCAACTCCTCTTAGAAGTGTTTCTCGAATCACTTTCCCGCCCCAGTTCCCCAAGCCACAACCTAATCACATTAACTAGTCCAATGTCTTTCTCACAGCCAGCTTTTATGATAGCATTTTATAAATTATGTACAATTTAATAGTTTGTGTTATTTGAAAACAGGAAAGGCAGGAGTTCAAAATTTGTTTGGGGAGAGTGGGAGAATGATCTATTACTACAAAAACCAGCTGAGACTGTTTTAGTTCAAACTACAAATCCCAGTTAGACTATCGAATCCAACAAGCTTGAACTATGTTCTGCAGGAGATGTCATCGGCGTTCCACCAACATCTCTTCAGATCTGTTTTCCACTTATGTGTCACCCTACCCATTTATTGTTCTTGTGTTTGCAAAGGTGAGCACTTGTCTCTCCTTAGATGACTGTCCAGGGGCTACTACATTCACTTTGCCTGTACCACCAGTGACAAGAATACCTGAAGGCTGTCCCTCTCATCTTCTCCCTGCATAGTCCCTTAGCAGAGGCAGTCTGTAATCTAGAGTGCAGAGTAAAAGCCCAACTCCCTTGTGCACGGTCAAGACAAGATTTTACAGGATTAGCCTGAGGTGAGACTTTCATCTGAAATCACCCTGGTTGCATCTTTTCCTTCCTGGTCCAGCTCAGAAGACTGTGTAACTGATTCCTCCCAGAAACACTTCAATAATAAAGCATTTGCACACAAAAATATGTTGAGTTGCTCAAGGAAAACCTATCTTGGAGACATTAAATGGCCATTTAAATTTATTGTTTATTTTATTAAGGCAATGCCTACATAAAAATCACAATAATAGATTACTGTCATATTGAAAAACAACAGTGATGGCCCTGTACACACAGCTATTGTTTGGTTTTAGGCTTAATATAGGCTATTATTTTGTATATGAGATTTAGTTACCATTTATTTTCTGGAAATTAGTAAAGAGATTAGGAAATAGCTCACATGTTTAATGAAACCTCCCCATGAGGGCCTTCATCCCCATCCTCACAAAAGGGTTTTGTTGTTGTTGTTCTGTTTTGTTTTACATTCATATTTTTTTAAATTTTATAAAACACCGTTATTCTTATTTACTGAAAAATTTTCAAAGTTTTGTTTATTTAAAAGTCTTCAAAACAAAAACAATTTAGAAATGTTGAGACTGTGTAAAAGGAACATGACAGAAAAGGAACTGAAAGTCCCCTAAGGCAACAGTTTAATACAGGGAAACAGAAACCCACTTATAAGTGTTGTAAACAACAAAAAATGGAGACCCTGCTCTCAGGTTAACATGGCTTCATTTCCTTTGTACTGTGTTCAGTGTGTGAGCATGGACACCACTCTGCACAGTCTTCATTTCACAGAGTACTGAGGGTCTCTTGTCACAAGGATCAATTGCCCCAAACACGCATATACACCATACACACACCACTCTAAAATCAAGACCTTTCAATATTTTAAGTTATGCCTTTTAAACTAAAACATTTTACAGTCACAAAAATGTTTCCTGTGAATATAGTTTGCACATTTATTGCAAGCTATTGACTAACCACAGACAGAGCAAATGCTAAGATTTGTGTTGTTTTTAATTTTTAGGTAAAGGATGACATATCTATATTTGTGCTTAAAGGTGGAACAAGAGCCAGTTCCTAGAAATCTTCACTCTTCAGCTTGTGTGGTTGGCTGATGTTGGACTGCAGGCCTAGTCCATTTCTTGTGACTAGAATAATTTCTATTGTGCAGCAAGCAGTCAATAGCCTTGTACCATGTAGCTATGGGAAATGGATCCCCACCCTAACACTAGAAAGAAATAATGCTTAGTAAACTGGGACTGCAGGGGTCAACCATCGAGGGTATTTTTATTTTTTCCTACATTTGCAAAATCTATATTTATAGGCACCCATCAAATGTATCTGGAAGAGAACTTTGATCAGTTCACTGGGTCCACCAACCCTTTGTTTCTCTTTCCGGTGATCTTCTGCACCTGTCCAAATCTCACTTCTTTGGGAGAGAGAACCTCTGGTTGACTTTCAAATGGGTGGAATTTGGATGTTTGCTGCTGTTCTGTGACCATCCTCTAAATCTGGTTTTGCATAGTTCTAATTTCTGAGATACTTACTAAGGCAATGGCTTGATTTGATGAGCAGCTTGAGTAAACCAGTTACAAATAATCAGCTTCACTAGTAACCAGCACACACAGCTGCTAGAGGTACACATTGTTTTTTCAGATATCCAAACTGGGCCAAAAGCATATTTCTACAAATAATGCTTAGGGGCTGGTGAACATTACAGCTTCTCATAGCACATATGAGAGAGCAATAAAGTGTATTAAAGCTGACTGCGAGGGCACAATATCTTCTCAATGGAAAATTGTTTTAAAGATGAGAAGTTGCAATTTGAATATACAATGTAGATAAAGTACCTGCTCACAGTCTATATGTTTTAAAAGTAAGCAAAGTACATACATACTCATTTACACATCACTTAGTATCATTGGCTAAAAGCACTGGGGAAACAAACTAACACACCAGTCAGAAGGCTGGGGAAAAATTCTAATATATACTGGAGAAGAGGTGGTCAACTCTGTTGCTTAAGGGAGGGCTGTCTAGTGTAATTTGCTAATAGATTTGGGGTTGGCATGAATGACCAGCGCTTCTGACCAGAGTTAATATGTAAACCAACACGAAAGCAATAAAGGCACTGTTGTCTTCTTGTTATTATAGAAATTCACAGTTTTATTTTGGTTGTGTCTGCAGCTTCAAGTAAGTTACTATCTCACCATCTCTTGAAAAATGTTCAAGATCTTCATTTAAAGAATCGTCTTTCTTCCAGAGAAATCCATCTCAGGAGCTCTTCCATGTGCTCTAATTTAGACTTTCAGCCCTGCTACATAGCTCACATCATAGAACTTACTTTTCTGCTCTCTTGAGCCTATGTCTTCCTTTTAATTAGATCAATTTCTTATCTTACTAGACTATATCCTGGAGTAATTTCCTAAGTGTGTATAAAGGTAGTCTTTTGAGTCTTTTCATGATGAAAATGTCTTTATCTTGACTTCTTACTTTATTATAGCTTATCAAAGTCTGCTATTCTAGGTTGAAATTTTTTCTCTCTCATAATTCTGCAGGGTTTTTCCTTTATAGTCTTCCTACATTCATTGTTGCTAAAAAAAAATAAATAAATAAAAAATAAAGGCTGAGGCCACTCTATATTTCATACCTTTGTAACTGACCTATTTTTTTTATACTTTGATGGTTTTAGGGCCTTCACTTTATCCTTAGAATTCTGCAATTTAAAATTGATACATCTTGATTTCTAATTTAATTTTCAGACATCTTGCTTGGTATTCACTGTATACTTTTCAGTTGAATGCTCACGTATCCTTTCTGATGTGGAAATTTTTCTTAAATGTTTCTTTAATAATTTCTCCCCCATAATTTTTTTATGCTATCTCTCTGGAACACCTATGTGTCCTTAATTGGTCCTCTTTGATTTTAAACTCTTCCTTCATATTCTGAATCATCCTTTGTCCTATCTTCCAGAATATATCTTCACCTCAGTCTCTATCTCATCTATTGTTTGTTGTATTTTGGAAATAATAATTTTAACATCTAGTTCTGTAATTTTTCTGTGTCATAGATCCTGTTTTTGTCTATCAATAAAATTTTACATTTTCCTGACCTTATTTCTTAAATTACTTTTCTTTTATCCAGTTCAATTATGAACTCTTCTCCTTTCTTCAATGTTTATGGATCCTTCATTTTGGATGTATATGTATGTGTGGTGCTCACTATTCATAGACAACCTGTTCACAGACAGGTTCAGGGATGGAGCTGACAGCTATGCTGAGAGAACACTCACATCAAGTTAAGGGGAGAGGGGCTTGTTCTCCCAGACATAAAATACACATTTATAAAGAAGAGCATTTTTCAGACATAGCTACTAGACTAGAGATGGGTTTTGTGTGTTTACATGGAATGAACTATCCTCACTTACTTGTGTTCTAGTAGACCCATAACTTAAGCCTGAATGCTCATTTTTATCTACACTTTATCCTGATTTCTAAATATAGAGTGTCTCTGTAGCTCTGCAAATAGGCAAGCATCTTTTCTGGCTGGAGACCCTGTGCACATGGCCACAATTAATGCTGCATCACTTGATGCTTCCTAACTCCCTTTCCATCTTCTAATAGTTGTTAATTTTTTAAATATATGGATCACTATTTTTTCATTCTATTTGTTTTTGTTTATGCCATTTTGTAAATTCCTTTATTATCTTTTTATAGAATACTAAAAGAGAGAAGAGATTGTATGGTGTTGTTTTTATCTGCCTCCCTTACTTCTAGAAATTTGTAATTTCACCCATTACTATTACTACTACTATTGATTCTAGTTTGGGTCTTACTATTAGCATGTAATTGCATCTAACATTTGTTTACAGTACCTTGTCACAAGAACATTTTATTAGATATGTGTATTTCATCATTTCCTGTAATTATTGTTTTCTCTTTACAGGTGTGCTACCTCTATTAAACATAGGAGAAAAAATGGAGGTTCAGAAAGATATGTATCAGAGAGCTTAGCTTTGCAATTCAGACTTCCTGAATGCAAAGGTCATAGTCATTTTGTTATGTTAGGCCAAAGCTACTCTGAGCCTCTCAATAGGTGTTGTTTATAAGCTTATTTGATTGTTTACAAATATGTGGCATAAAATGTCACTGTTTGTGAAGTAAAAATGGGTGTACTTTGAGGTTTTTTCTTCCTGATGCTTAATAGTTTTCTATATGTAATGACATTGCCCTTTTAAAATACCAACAAATTAGAAATTTATTCTTGGTAAGAATCTCGAACATCTGAAATGTAAGATAAAATACAAAGCAAAATAACATTTAACTAAGTTGAATTTTCCAATTATTGATAAATAGAACTCTGTAAGTATTCAGATACAAAGAACTAAGGCAACTTTGTATTTTTTTTTTCTATGCTATAAATCTTATCAGAATACTCACCAATAAGTATTTGGGCAAGATGTGTTTTTAAAGAATTTTGTGAATTTGTTTGCTAAAAACATAGGCATATATATATATATGTGTGTGTGTGTGTGTGTGTGTGTGTGTGTGTATAATTATAACAATTTACTCATTTTAATGGGGTTTTGTTTTTGTTTACTGGCCCATCTTGGAGTCTTGTATGTATAGTTGTACTTATAAAAATTGAACTTCAAAGCAGAAAGACTGTTTTCATCCTTCTTTTGATGGTCTGTATTCATGAGAAAGAAAATTTTTTAAAAGATAAGCCTAACAAGAACTGGGACTATATAAAATAATTTTTCTACTGTGAAAATTAAATTTAATTTCTTCCTAGTTAAAAAAAAAAATTTAGCTGTGACCTTGTGAAACCCCTTAATCTCTAAATTTTCATACTTTTTATCTTTAAAATAAAAGAATTAGAATAGATCAATAGTTAACGTTTTTTTTTTCAAAGCCTTTTTGCTAGAAACAGTATTAAAGAGAAGTCCAACATTAAAAAAAAAAAATCAGATTAAAGCCAAGCTTCTATGGTGGAAGTTGTGTGAGGTGAGCCTGAGAAGATGTGCACAGCTCCTCATCTTCCCCTCAGTCCAAATGGAAGCTTCTGGGCACCTCTCCTCACCCTCAGGGGCTATGGAAAGCTGCTCACAGAAATAACATCTACATAAGCTTCAGTCTCAAAATTTATGACACAGAGTGATGAGTTTTTTAAAAAAGAGAAATGGGAAAATCACCAATCAAAATAGAAGGTGATTGCTCATACCTCATTGGCACTGTTTTTTTCCTTTGGAAATTCCTGTAGTAAAATTTATCTTTGTATCTCACTATTGTATATGACCATTTGTATAAGATTCTCTAGAACCAAGTAATTTACAGATTCCTCCTGCTACCCCAGAGTAGAGAATTCCTTTGAAACCTTTCCTAAGCCAAAATGGTGCAAAGTGAAAAAGCAATTACCTTAGGACATAATAGATGCACAAAATAAATCAAGATAAAGCACAGACACTCACTGACATAGTTCAAATCCAAAGTGGTTTGATGCTGAGATGCTGAGTGCGGTTCCAGAGGAAGGAGCTTGATGATGGGGCCACTCTCCGCTGGGGGTGCCGCTGATTCTGTAATAGCTTCAGCAAAACAACAACAACAGCAAAACCTTGAACACCATTTTTGCTTTTCATCTTTTTTCTCAAAAGCAAAAGTGCTCTTCGGGTATCTTTTGGTCAGCAAAATCAGATACAAAAGTAGGTCTTTCATAAAAGCAAAGTGATATAAAGTGAATTTTCAAACAGTGAGGAATATCTGTATTGCCTTTTTTCATAATGATGTAACTTTTTAAAAATATGTACTTTTATAAGCCATTTCAGAGAACTAAGCTTAAAGATGAGAAGTTCAAAGGTCAGATCTTGGTCCCCCAAGAAGTCTATATTTTTGGTTCTGAAATCACAGACAAGATGAAATTCAACCCCATCCTATTTAGCAATAGACCTTTCAGTCTTCGGAAACCCTTTACCTCTATTTTCCTTTTACAATTAGTAATTGAATTACTCAGGGGAAACTTGAACACAAATTGCCTTGTAAGTGAAGGTGTTTCTTTAACCTTCTTGATGTCAAAAGTTTAATCTCCTTGATGTTTTGCTACCTCTTCTTATTTTTATTTTAAAGCTTATATTTATTTTTAGAGAGAGGGGGAGGGAGGGAGAAAGAAAGGGAGAGCAACATTGATGTGTGAGAGAAATGTCTATAGATCAGTTGTCTCTTGCACATGACATGACCAGGAAATGGACCTGCAGCCCAGGCATGTGCCCTAACAAGGAGTCAAACCAGCAACATTTTGCTTTGTGGGATGACACTTAACCAACTGAACCATATCAGTAAGGGCTTACTGCCTCTTTCTTATTTGAATTCTGTATAGAACTTAGAGTAATGCCACACAGGTAAAATGAGTTCAATCAATATCCATCTTTGTTGGAAGAAGAGGTGAGAGGGTATCATGATTGACAGAATTGTCTCTCTATGACATTTTTAACTTTTTAGCTTATACCTAGATCTATTATGAACTCATCAATATAATATGAATCATAAAAAAATATATCAGGTTAATGTATCCCAAAAGTTTGATAAGGACACATTTTTTGATAAAGTATAGCGATGAAGAATGGATTGTAACAATTAAAAGTTGAACTTATTTATTTTTTTAGCAGTATAGCCAGAGAAATAATTACAGGCTATGATAAGAATGGTGAAATAATTAACATTATAAAAATATGAAGCAATAAAGTTGTTTGAAATGTTAAATAATTTTTAAATTCTCTTGTATAAATTTTTTATTAACTTCACATGTGACACTTTGTAAAATGGTGTCCAATGTTTAAAAGTTGCATTTCATTGAGCATAAAAATATACATGTTTCAGTTCGATGTGATAATGTGCTGGGTTGAGTCTTTTGGGATCAAAGATCATAGGAGGCACAACTCTGTTAAATGAAAAATGCAATAAAGCCTCAGTATAAATCTGAATATATCTTGATACACTTCATAAGTTCTGAGTATTTGGGGGATGTAAGAATTTTTCTAGTCTCTCAAAAATTCATGTTGCAGAAGGCATTTTTATCCAAGTCATAAGCCCCTACATCAACGTCTCAAAGTTCCCAATTACTCAAATATTCATTCCTCCAGAGATAATAATGTGCAGTTGATAAATATTTAAAAAAATCCAATCTTAAAAGTTAAATCTTAGGGATGACAAAACAGCAGGTATGTTATCTAATATCGGTCATATCTTGATGCCACAACAATGATGATTCAGAGCATTATGCACACTCAAGGATGAGCATCTCAAACCATATGCTGTGAAATGTGTCATTAAGGTTTGTATTTTTCGTGAAAATGTTTACCATTCTCTAGGTCTATATTGTCATAATATGCTTGTCAGGGAACTGCAAACTGAGATAGAAAATCCAGGGAAAGAAAGAAGATTGCTATGATTGTATTGTGTTATACATTAAGCAGTAAAAATGAGAGGTCATTTTTTTTTCTTAGACCCTAGGGTGTTTTCTGAGAATGCAAATAAAACATCAAGTTTCTGCTCTCACCTAGTATTTTACATCACAATTCTCCACTATTAGAAGACAGGGATCCCTGCCACCAGTTCTCTTACACCATTTTCACTTCCAGATGTAAGATGTTATAATAATCATAACCAGCGCAAGCTAGGTTTCTCCTAGGAGAGTACAACACAAAGGGATGTCAATCTCATTCTTCCTGTCAACACCCCATATTCCAGAGTGGGAGGGGAAGAGGATGTTCTCTCTGTAAGACATCCTCCCCACTTCACTGTAGATTTCAAGAATTCCTGGAAAAACATAAGTACTTCCTGACAAAATACTGAGAAGCCTGACATAGTTCCTAAATATCATGAAAAATGCTGTGTAATGCTGCCTTAGAGCATTTATATCAATTCAGTCTAGTTACTTGTTATCTACTTTGTACTGCAATTTTTGTTCTATGTTTTTCCACTGCAGTCACTATTTTGTTCTGACACTAACTTGAATCAACTTCTCAAACTTCCTTTAAGTGTTGTAAGCATTCAAAAGAGGGAAGGATTGCTTCCAGGGGGAGGTAACATCATCTTTGTAAAGGCAGGTACCGAATTTTCTATTGTACTCGTATGCTGCTCTTCTAAACAGTAAGGGTGCAAATGAAACAAGACAGAGCTTTCCCTCCTTGAGTGCTTAGTGTGGGGGGAATCAAGGGCGATTCAAGGATGGGCGAACATTTGAGCTGAATCTAGAAAGATAGCAGATTAGCTTCCTAGAGTTGCTGTAACAAAGCATCGCAAACTGAAAATCTGAAAACTACAGAAATTTATCCTCCCACTGTTCAGGCTAGAAGTCCTGAGAAAATCAAGGTGTTGGCAAAGTCAATTCCTTCTTTGGGGCTCAGAGGAAGAATCTGAGCCATGCCTCTCTCCCAGCTTCTCATGCTTACTGGCAGTTTGGGGTGTTCCTTGGCATCTGGCAGCAAAACTCCAATTTCTGTCTCTACCTGAGCCTGTCTCTGAGTCTTCTCTTCTGAGCAGAACATATGTCAAGTTGGATTAAAGGACTATTCTATTCCCATATGAACTTATCTTAACTAAGTACATCTGCACTGACCCTATTTCCAAATAAGGTCACACTCTTAAAATTCTGGGTAGGACATGAATCCTAGAGGGAAACTTTTCCACCCAATACTGATGGGTAGGATTTAGGTAACTGAAAATACAAGAGTTTTTATTTAATTTTTTTTCAACAAGTATTGAGTACCTCAGTCCAGTTATAATGATAATGTATGAAAGTAAAGAGAACAGATATGGTCACTATAGTCAATGAAGAGAAATATTTCCCCTAGATATCTTTTGGGTGTGTATGTTTTTTCAGCAATGTTCTGCCACTACTGAGGTAAAGCCTTCACCCACAGGTTGAGGCAGAGTGTGGAAGGAACTCAGCTACTGGCCTCCACTCACCTGAACCTGAGCTTCTGTGATAAAAAACTGGGAGATTAAAAAATGTGTCTCCTTCCTCTCCTAGGGAGGTTCTGTAGTCTGGCAGCTGCGGAGAGATATTAGTCTTCTTGGCCACACCCAGCCAGAGTGGAGCTTCTGTTATGCTCATTTGGGGATGAGAAGGAGAGTAGCACCAGGTGATGACTCGAGTTTCACAGACTCACAGGTCCTTTTGATATTTAGTAGATTTTATTGAATAAATATTTCTTCATCTACAATGTATCTTGAAGGCATTTTTCAAAGATTTTGAACTTTTATTTTAAATAATATTCGCTAGTCATGGTTGTTTTACGAATGAGAATGTCTGCAGAGCTCCTTCTGGTGCTATTCCAGAAGTGGACTCTCCAGATAATCTTATTAGCCTTTGTATGTCTTCTCCTCTGTGTTAGTTGGAAGTGATTGCAGCAAGGAGATACCACAATGACAGCCAGAGGGAAGAAGGGATGAAGGTGGGCAGAGGGGGGGGTGGGGGTGGGGATGGGACTATCTGTATTAGTATCAACAACAAAAGTAAAGGCAGAAAAAAAAAAAACACTGAAATAAAAAATAAAACTTATCTTCCAGAAAACAAAAGAAAAAAGAAAAAGACACCATAATGAAAAAGGCAATTAAGTAGTGTGATCAGGGTACTTTGTAGTACCTAAGAAAAGCACTCCCTACGAATTACTGAAAAAAAGTGATTATCTAAATGGGATTTTATTTTCTTTATATCACTTATCATTTTTCTATTTGATTTAGTTCGTACTTTTTTATATATTTGTTGCTCCCAATATAATATAAGCTAGTTGAGTCTAAGGACTCTTGCTCTCATACCAGCAAGTGGTATTGCACTTGGCACAGGTGAAAATAGTTGTTGACTCACTGACTAGTGTGTTTGTAATTAAGATGGAACGAAGTGAGAAAACTTGAAATATATTTCAAACATAAATTTGAAATAATTTGCTGATATATATTATATGAAGAGTCAGAAAGAGA
Organism: Furipterus horrens; assembly: GCF_987537825.1. Classification (NCBI taxonomy): domain Eukaryota; kingdom Metazoa; phylum Chordata; class Mammalia; order Chiroptera; family Furipteridae; genus Furipterus; species Furipterus horrens. The sequence continues at coordinate 126,223,763 of NW_028327171.1, read as the reverse complement.
GTTGTGAAGGAAATAGGCCAGGTGGCTCTATTCATGGAAATGCAAACAGAGGGGAGTAAGATGAGCGATCTGAGTTTAATAGTTAGACCTGAGCCTTCTCTATGTGTCTTTGTGCCTAATTCTCCACATTGAAAAGTATAGTGATAGGAGGTATAATCTTTAAAATTCCTTCATATGGTAAGATTCTGTCATTGAGTTAATGCTAATTTGCATAAAGGACAATGGGTAGTTTGTTACTTCTTTTTTTGGTTTAATATACTTTGACAATAGCAACATGAGTGCTTAGTTTAAGGATATATATATCTTTAGTTCAGTAGTGACATTATTGAAAGTATACAGTCTCAGAATATTAATTTCTCTTCTTAGCGTAGTCTTTATTTTTGGGAGGGGTCATAAAAAAATCAAGCCTATATAACTAAAATTTTTACTTGACATCTTCCTTAGAAAATCTCAAGCCCTTTTCCATATCCCTTGTTTCTGTGAAATTTAAAAAATAATATCTTCGTTAGTTTTATTTTTCCAACCCCCTTCTACCAAGTAGTCAAATTATTTTCGGTTTTATAAATTACAATACCATTTAAATAATAAACATTTTCAGTCATATTTAGCTAAATTTTCTTGAGTTTCTAACACATAAAGTTATAATAAAACATTATACAAAAGGCTGAAGTCTATAATATTTTCTTAATAAAATAATTCAGTCTTTCATGTTTGCATATAGGCTGATTATTTATCAAAAAAAGACAACATAATAAATAGCATAATATTATGGTTGTTTAAATATTACTTATTTATTTAGATAAAATGTATCTGTAAAGGACAACATTTTAGGTTCAAAGCCAAAATGGATTTACCTCAAATGTCATGAATTCTAAGATATGGGTCATATTTAAGGTTTCTGGGTTTGGAAGGCTTTTAAATGTATATTTAGAGAATGGTTTTCTTTTAAATTTATTTTTAACTTTTTTGAACTTTATAAATTGCCTTTTTTATTGTTTGTTTTCTTTGTGGAAAGAAAAATAAGTGCTTCATTGTGTCATTAAGAACTTCTAGTTTCTCACACATAAAGTTTGTATTCTAGAACTCACTTTCTTCTTGAAGAAATTCTTTATGGAGCTGACTTATTCTGGGTTTATAACTCAACTCTCACTCTTGGGATTTTAAAATTGAAATCATGGCTTAGTTATTATTTATCTAGTCTTATGCCTTTTAATTTTGTAGCAGCCTTTCCCTTTATTGGCATGTTCTTGCAAGTAATATGATTTTTATTTTTTAATTCAGGCTTCTGAGAGCATTCATATCGTACAATATTTTCTTTATCCATTACATTTGATTAATACTTTTTAAGGGTACCAGATTATAGATTCAATAGTATTTTCCCACAACTTTAAACATGTTATTCTACTGCCTTCTAATACCAGAAGTACAAATGAAAAGCTCAACAGATATAATTTATATCTTTTAGTAGGTAATTTAAAAAAAATCAACCTGAGTTCTGAACAAATTGTTTCTTTATCATTGATGTTCTTAAATTCTACAAGAATGTGTCTAAATATGACTGTTTTATGATTCATATTATTTTTTCCTTCTATTTAGAATATTTCCATCTTTATTTGCTCCTGAAATTTAAAAAAATGTTAATTAGTTGATTTAGTTTGGTCATTTATTTATTCTTTTCTTTTTTATTTTTCTTTTTGTGGATCTACTATTGGATGGATGTTGAATTGACCATTTTTGCTCCTAAATAATTCATTCTCTCTCTCTCTGTCTCTCTGTCTCTCTGTTTCTCTCTCTCTCTCCCCATCCCTCCCACACATATACAGACACAAACCAGTTGTTTTCAGGATTGCTCAAATTTATTTTCCACTCTTTGTGTCTTTGACAGCTATCTGCCTATATAATTTTAACAATAAAAGTTTCATTAAAAATACCCTTTTCACTAATTGCTCATTTAGCATAGCACTTGGATGTTGTTTCATGCATATGTCACAACTAATCTTGCTATAGAGAATAACTGGAATTTTTAAATTGCTTTTGTTTTCTATTTTTATTTCTTCCAGGGCTATTAGTGTTGTTCACTAAATGACTCTAGTTCTCTACCCTAGCCATTGGCTAAGACTATTTCATTTAATGTCCATATCGATATGCTTAAGATTCTCCTGTTTGTCAGGGGGATCATGGGATTAGCCCTACTCTGTGTAATTTGAGTGCAAACAATGTGTGTCACTTCTAGGTTGAACATATACTTGCTGGTGCATAAGCTCTTTTTTCCTTCTGCCACAAAACAAGCAATATTGTCATTTGAAACTTTGGCATTTTTTTGTTACTGTAGTATAACCTCCCCTATCCTGATGAATGCAACCAGACATCTGTTAATCTTAGTCTTTTATGTATGTGTGATTGGTTTTCATTTTTTATTTTTATCTTCTTAAGTGATAGACAAGTTTGATAATACAGCTGGTGCGAGTGTATTTGTGACGTAAGCCTCTTTTTTACAGCAACCTCCTCTTTCTGGAACTGCAGAGTGAGTAGTGAGCTCTAGCTAAGTGAGCAGGGCGTGCCATTAGCAAGGTTTATTCTGGTTTTGGTCTATGCATGAAAGTCTAACCTCTTAATACTTAAATAAAGAATGTGATGCTCTGAGTTTCCCAAACCCATTCTGTGACCTTTGCTGTCTCTGATCAAACAAGCCAACTTCTGTAAATAGTGCCCCTTCACAATCGTTCTATAGCTGAATTTCACTCTTTCTTGCCACTAATTTTTGAGAAGAATGGAGTAGGGAAAGTTCGGAGGGATTAGTTATCATGGGATTCTCTAAATAACATATTACTCTCATTACCATCTGGCAAACAGCTCATATTTGCCTTGTGGAGTGGGAAGGATGGGCCTGTCACACTGCATCTGCAATACTTTCAGCCCATGTTTTTAGCTGTAGTCCATATAATTTTTATTTTTCAGAAGTTTGTCAATATTATTAGTTGACTGCCTCCTCATGTTCCCCAAACTCCCATTTTAAGTGCTGTTTTTACAAATTTTTTTGTTATTTCATTTTAATAGACTTTTGGGAGGGAAATAGGGTGATTCTGCCACTTTGAGCAAGAAGTCCATGTATATTTTGTGAATGCTTCAATCTGTCATCAGTTTGAAAAATATTTAAGTGTAAGTTTTGTTGCAATTACAACAAAGAACCATAAATTTACCAGATAATCTTGTCAAACAGTCTTACTTTATGTTTTTAAAACACCTTCATATAATTTTTATATGCTGAAAATTGCAGATGGTACTTTTCAAATGACCACCAATAACACTTTTTCCATTAACTAACAGTAATAGGTATTGAAAATATGAATGACTATGCAGCCTACTGAACATTAAGGAGATCAGGACTAAGATGTAGCACTTGTATGTTTTAGTTATCCTCTCAGTTATTATGTGACTGAGAGAATTGAGTTATTGAGTAATTCATATTTCTCTAATACTAAATTTCTCATCTATAAATAGAATTGCATTAGTGACTTCAGACTTTTTTCTCCAGTTCTAATGCTTTAGGGTTTCATGATTCTAAGATAATAATGAATTTTAGTGAATGTTATTCCTCTAAGAAAAGAGGTTCCAGTACAACAGACATTCAAAACGGTTCAGATTTTCAAATTATTTTAAATGTTGAAACAAAATCTACAGCACTCACCATAAGAGGGTGTTAGCATCTTCTGTGTTCAAACTAGTTTCGTCTGTTATAATTCTTTTAAAATAGATGTCTTTTGCACATCTTGTTAAATACATTTCAATTATCATGTAGATATAGAATAAAATATGCAGAAGTCACTCTAGTGGATCACACAAGTTAAATCCAGTCTTAAATGTTATGCCTTTTCTTATTATTAATGATAACTTTCAAATGCCTTAACATTAGATATACAATTACTTCCAATTTCTTGTGATCATATTTGTCCCTCAGAGAAGGAAAACTCTGACTCCAAAAAACCTCTGCTGCCTTGCGGCATACCTCTTCAGGGGAAAGGCTAAGGGAGTAAACCCCGACAGAAAATCCGGAGCCGGAGTCCCTAAGGCGGTTCGACGTTGTAGTCAACACCGGCAACTCCTGCGGCGCACCTGAAGCCAAGCTGTATTGACTCTGTCTTTCCCTTGGACCCTTCAGCTGCGAAGAGAGGGTGGGTCTGCTGCATGGGCAACAGCAGACCCTCCATATCACCCTGCCCAGGCTCTGTAGCTTCAGCTTCACTGGAGAGGACACTCCAGCGTCATCACAAGATGTCGATGCAACACTGGAGGAGACAGATACCGTGTCACTCCCAAGTTGGACTGCACAGCCATTCTTGGCGGTGCAGATAGACTCTTAAGAAGCTACACCATCGTCTCTGGAGACGGATGGCTGCCGACGACGACGGATATTTGTCCCTATTGATCTGCTTCTTGATCATCCCATCCTGTCTAGGCTGAAGCCACACTAAACTGCTTGAAATTCTCCAAATATCCTGCACTCTCAAATGTGCCTTAGCACATAGTGCTCTCTGATTAAAATGCACTTTTCCACCTTCTTTATTTATTTATTTATTTTTAAAATGTTTATTGTATTTTGCCATTACCATTTATTCATTAATTCCCCTTATATCCCTTTCCCCCCTGGCAATCATTACACTGTGGTCCATGTCCATGAGCCCTTTTCTTCTTCTTTTTTTTTTGATCCCTCATACCATCCTTACTAAGTTTTCAAGACATCTCTTTTAGGAAAATAGTCCTATCCCAACTGAACTGTACCATTACCTAGACAGATATTTTTCTTTTGTGTTCCTTATCATTTGGCATTATGTTTATAAAGGAGCTCCATAAGAGCATGAACTATATCTGTGTATCTCATGTCTCCAGTATCTAGTACAAAGCCTGACCTATTATTGAATTATTAATATAAGTTTTTTGCATGGATAAAAGTTAAGATTTTTAGCTACCCTCCCTACTCCTTCCCATCTCCCTCAAAGAGTATGAAACAATGTCTAGGAAAGCAGGCACTCAGTGAAAGCTTAACAGCATTTTTCTTTCTATATTCTCTCCCATTTTTAGCTTCCTGTAATACCACTACTACTACTAATAATAATAATCACATCATCATAGCAACATATTAATTGAATCACTGTACTTATTAGAATCAGTGCTCATGCTGCATAATCACTTATTGACTCCACAAATGGTTTTCTTTAACTTATTCATATCAATCTGATGGAGATTCTCTGGATTTCTCCTTCAAAGTAAAGTCTCTCATCTTTATATAAGAATATATGTTTCTATCAGTATGATTAATATATAGCCAAAATATAATATTTAAGATTTACAGTTTGATAAGCTTTGGTGTAAGTATGTAAAACCACCAACACAATCAAAATAATAAACATATTCATCACCCCAAAGGTTAAGAATATATGTATAGTGTGTGCTAGTAATAGCATATACATAATAAAATATTATTAAAGAGAATCAGGTTTGGCCCTCTATTCAGGCATTACCTACAATAGCCCTTCAGACTGCAAATGAATTAATTTATGGGAATCTGTTTCCTCAACTGCAAAATCCATGTAATAATAAATTTATCTCATGTTTATAATGAGTATTAAATGAGATGCTGTATGTAAAGATCTTACCACCATGGAGAGCATTTAGCACCATGCAAGGCACTTAATTATTACCCTTAAAGATGTTAAATAATTGAAAAAAAAAAAGAATATGAGTCATTTGGCAGAAAATAAAGATCACCCTGGAACAAATGGTTACTCTCTGAAATGCCACTTGATCTCATTCAAACACTGTGATTAAGTATCTCCTTTTTAACAGAGGTTTGTTGGTTTGTTTGTCTGTTTTTAAACTAGGGGAAAGAATCATAATGGGGACATTACTGTACTTTATTCTATTTTATTTATTCTAATTATTGCTGGCACATATTGTACTTACCTTGCCTAAAATTAAAACCTGTACTGCTTTCAGCACTCTCTAATCCCCTTACTGAAATAATTATAAGTAAAAAAAAGAATTTAAATTTCTTGGCTTCAGAATTAAGTCCTTGAGTAAAATTTTTGCCTTTACTAACATAATACAATAGAGTGCATTGTTTTGTACTGAATTCTGCATAGGAACCTTTCTTTACATTGATGTTAATTATCTTTAGAGGGCATCTGAAACTTTGGTGTCTATATATCAGACAGCTAAGTAGTTTACCTGAGTTATGTGTACCATTTTATTTCTTGAACATATTTCTGGACCTTTTTAAATGGATGACATTTAATGGTACATAAAGCTTTAGGGGACGAGAAAGTAGTTTGATAAATAAAAAGCAGTTCATGCTGTCTTTTTTCAACCCTACTATTCAGTGCAGATGAGATGAACAGAATTTTAAAATGGCCTAAAAAGACTGATTTCTGATTGCAAGTGAGAGCAGATTAATGAAAAGAAAAATAGACAATTATACTTAAAAAGAGTGGAGATTCAGGTGGGGCCTTTGGAAGGGAAGTTGAATCTTGGGAGGGATATAAACTGAATGTTATCTAAAGTGATTCTATGTATTCAATATGATAGATGAGTAGAGGCCAAATTATTAAACAGAAACATATTTAAGTGAAATTATGAGTGACAATTTTTTCCTTGAATGTTTCATATTTTAAATTTTTTCCTAAATATGTATTACTTGTGAATCAGAAGACAATAGAAGTCATTGAAAACATTTTTGCTTAAAATAATTTTAGAACCAATTTACACCCAATTTAATGTTAAAGTAAAAGTATTCTTAATTCAACAAAAAAAATTATTTAAATAACACAGAGTTCAGAAAAAGGTCCCTTCCTATTTTGTTAACTACACGGGCTTATTAGAATATATTATCATATAATTTCTTGTCTAGAAAGAACATTCTTAGGTCATCTACTTCATCTCCTTAGCAGCACACAATATGCCTCTTAAACTATTAATGAAAGGTTAGAATCATCCTATTTTAGACCTTTTAAAAAGTTGCTATGTATTCCTTTGTTGGAGTTTTTCAGCACTTAACGTTTTACTGACAGAGCATTTTAAATTTTATATTTAATAATGGCCTAATGAAAAATTATGTAACAGTGAGTACTTTATAAAACCATAGTATTTTTAATACTACAAAGTCAAGTTAAATTACTGAAAAAACAATAAATAATTTTGCCTCCTTAAAACAGTATGTCTTCCATGACTACAGTTTTCCCTCCTCTAGGGGACCTGGTTCCATGGGAGTTACATTCTCCTTAGGAGGCCTGAGGAGAACCAATGTGAGGAGAACATCTCCCATGCACCAAGCACACACCAGGCTCAATGGCTGGCTCTTTGGTATGAATATATTTCATTCCATTCTGCAAACTAAATACTCAGAAAAGCATCAATGTGATCGTGAGTTTTCTTTGTATGAAATGCTTCCATAGTTTCTTAAGATTAAAGGAAATAAGAAAGTATTAACTCATCAACCTGACATGGAAGGTCCTTTTGTAAGAGAACAGACAGGAGCCTTAGAATTTGGGGGATGGAACTCAGTGAAGCACAGCCATTTTCCTGAGAGATACCTAGTTTCTTAGTTATACAAATGATTATGGCCATTCCACATGCCAAAAAAATGGGAGGGCCTTTGGTCATGGAATGGTGGCAGAGAGCTCATGTGACGGGGAGGGCCTGTGTGAAATTTCTCCCATGTGGCCATGACAGGTCACCATACCCACTGTGTCATAGGCTGCGGTCAGGGATTTAAAAATATAGGCTGTGGTCAGGGATTTAAAAATAAAGCAGCAGCCATTAAACAAGAGAGAGAGCCATGTGGTTTGAAAGAGGTCAGGTGTGTAAGAAGGTGCCATGCAGATCTGGATTAAGAGCTGAAAAACACTGCTACAGGGGCAAAATCTCCCCAGTCACGCATAGATGAATGGGAGCTGCTGGGAGAGCTGATTTGTGTCTTGGAAATACAAAACCATGGACTTCTGTTTCTCTAGAGGAAAATAGTATCTCTGACTTTTCTGTTCTGAAACTGGCCTGGTTTGGCAGGGAAAGACAGGACTATATGCTTGTGGATGTTTTAAAGGAAGCAAGACTTAATGGTAGAATTTCACCATTAATCTAAATCTGTATAACTTTTAAGTAAACAATCCCTTTCCTTTTCACCAAACTCTAGTATTGGAAGTTATGTGTTTTGGTGGGGGCAATCAGGGCCCTCAAAACTGAAGAGCTCATGGGTTCTGTTTCACTTTCTCAGATTTATCTCAGTGATCAGAGCACTGTTCACATACTAGGACATTTCCAGGTTCTACTTCTGCCACCAATGTTCTTCCTCATTTGCATGCAACAGGCAAAAGCTATGCATCTTTTTGACACCTTCTTAAACATCACCTCTTTTTGTAGAACTTTCACTGAATAGTTCCACCATCCTGAAACCTTCTTCCTTTAGGCCACCCTCTCAATATATAATTCTAATTTATAAACTGTAACATTAAACTTTATTCAAATGTATATTTATAATTTTAGAGCCACATACCTATTAGATGTTTATTAGATGTTTGCTGAGTAAGTGACATGTAAAAGAGAAAGGTAGCTCCTGTGAGTTTGGGTGGCTCAGTATACAGAGCTAAGCCTTATTATTTTTCCAATTTGGCATAATTTCACATAACATCAACAAAAATCAAGCCCACTCAGTGACTGATGAATCAAGTCAAAACCATGACCTTGCCTAAGCACAAAAAATGGCCCAATATCCCTCTTTTCTAACCCTAGTCACTAATGTTTCTTTTACAATCACATCTTTAGCCTCTCTTCATTCTTTTTTATTTCTAGGTAAAAATTAAGATACTCAGCATGAAATTACTCCATTTCTTCTCAGCATTCCATAGAGAGACAAGCATTACTTTGAATCCTTCTCAAAATCACCTAACACACACCTAATTCCTATTCTAAGTCCTCTCGAACACACTTTCATTAGATGCCTCATAAATTTCCTTGAATTACCTGTATATTCCCTTGGTCTTTTGTTGAAGAGCTTTAAGAGAATGAATCAATAATGACAACTCTTACTTGTATTGGACTACATGTGCTGTGTATTCAAGCATGGGATCATTCCTCCTTCCTCTCAAATGTCAGATTTAAATAGTCACAAAATAAATGTGGAGTGAATGAAATAGCCTTGATCCTTGCTGCCTTTGTTATCCCTTTCTCTCTTCCCTGCTAGTATCACTTTGTGAAATATGCACCCCCTGTTATTGGCATTGTCGACTCCCCCTCAGGCCAGCAATTTCTATTTTTATTTATTTCAAAGTCTTCTTAAATCTAAGTTACAAACTTTAAAGGCTGTTTTACTTTGTTTTTATTGGCTAATAGCCAGGAAAGTGATTTGGCCCAGAGAGTTTGTTGGTCAAGTTATACCTGTCTAAATGTAGTTTTAGGAACCTCAGCTCTCATTTTTAATGTCACTGGGATACAGATTTTCTCTCATCAACTGCTTCACTCAGCTACTATACATTCTTCACAAAATTAAAAAACCCTAAAAACATAGGTATAGACTAAGCACCTGATTTGTTAATTATTTAGGAGAGCTAGTATCTAAGCCCTTTAGAGAGGAATTCTTCTTGAGACAAATTAGTTGGGAAAAGTATTTATTTCAAGCATATATAAAGTTCTCAGTAGCTTCTTATACCCATGTACTATCAGGAAATAAAACCCCTTTGTGAATTAGTCCCCTCTACTAGGAATATAAATATGAGGGATAAAATTAACTAAATGAAACTCAATAGTGAGGTTTAGTTCCTGTTTTTGGAAACCAAAAGATAAATTTAAGTTACCAAAAACTATCATAAAAGTAAAGGAAAAATATTATCCCAAAATTCAAGTACAATGCAACATATGCTCATTTAGAAACTATTGATCTTTGTTAACAAAATTGTGGTTTTGTTTTGTTTTTAATTTCTCATCATTTGGATCTTGGTAGCTCTGCACAGAAGGGAAAAAGACTAGGATTTCAAAACACTCCTTTTATGGTGATGGAAGGGTAATAGCAAGAAGTGGATATATAGGCTTAAGAACATAAATTGTGTGCATTCAACACTTCAGACTTACAAAATTAGCCTTAAAATTCTATATGCATCAACCTAATATAAACTTAATTTGACATGAGTGTAGGCAGGAATATGAGCTTCCATGGGAGATGTTGGGTGGAAACCAAAGTGTGTTAAAAGGTAGCAAAAGAGAAGAGGCACTTTTCATTTTGTATGGTATAGTTGTTTGACAACAAGTTATAAAGTAGATCACTGTTTTGCCCACTGACCTGATGATCAGCCAGAGTGAATAAATCACTAACACGGTTGTTGCCTCACATTCTCTACATATTAGTGAGAACAAATACCTTATCATCCAACTTAGGGAACTTTTGAAAGCAAAGGGAGTGCTGTGAAAACCACCCCAGGAAAATGCTCCCGAACCTGTACTGCCTATAGCAAATTCTCTAGAGTTACTTGCTTTTCACGGATATCATTGCAATGATGGCTGATGAGACTTTCACATGAGAGCCTGGGATCTACCTCCTTGTTAGTATCAGTGAGTTTAATTGAGATGGACAGAGCATGACAGCCTATCACTATAACTTCCTAATTCTCTACCTTATTAGATACAGTTCTTATAATAAATATTTTAATATAAATTTATGACCTGATATTCATAAAAACTATAACCAACACATATTATTTCAAAAATTATTGTAATGCTTCTACTTAACTATTAAAGACAAAGAAATGTAATCTATAATAAATAAGGTGAAAATGAATGAGGAAATTTTTGGAATATCTGAAGGAGCCAGATGCTTGCTATAGCTTAGAAGAAATAAATTTATATTTAAGAAATATAAGATAATATTTAATTAAACATTATTATCAGCTTTCATCTGACATTTAAAAAATAAATGGCAAGTAAGTGCATAATTTTTACACATAGAATCACAAAAAGTAACAGCTGCAAATGCATACTATTATAAGTTCACTGTTTGACAATTCAAATATCATGACCAATGTTCCAAAGAGTGACATGATTTTTCAAACCGATAAACAAAATCTTGGTAATATTTCTAAAAATAAGAAACAACTTTAGCTTAACATTCATGACTGTTGTAGTCCTGGAAATTTTATTTTTATTAAGTCCACAGCATTCAGAAACCCTGGCATTTGCTCATTGGATGACATATGTGTCCCCCAATTTTGATGACAATCAAATTTGACCACATAAATTTCCAAAATATCACCCATGAGTCCTATGATATACAAAATGCTTTAAGTATGAACTTTTCTTATTTCTTCTGATTACTGGAAGAGAGTTCAATGATATTATGTGATAGGGAGGGCTCTTACCCCTGCGGTCTTCTTTCCAAAACCCAATCGTTCCAGCCTGATTATGAGAAAAGAAGGAAAGAAAGAAAGAAAGAAAGAAAGAAAGAAAGAAAGAAAGAAAGAAAGAAAGAAAGAAAGAAAGAAAAGGAAAGGAAAGGAAAGAAAGCAAATCGAACCAAAGCAACATCAGAGAAATGCAGGTTGAAAGTCACTACAAAACATTTGACCCTTACCTCTCAAAACTGTCCAGGTCATGAAAACCATGGGAGCACTGAGAAATTGGCGTAGAGTGGAGAAGACTAACGGTTACATGACAGCTAAATAAATGTAATTGCCTACAGTATGGTGATTGTCAGAGGGAAGGGGGGTGGGGTGGGCATAGGCAAATTGGGAATAAATGGGGATGGAAAGAGACTTTGGGCTATGGTGTACAATGCAATGTGCAGATGATGTTTTTTGAGTTGTACAGTTGAAACCTGTAATGCTTTTATTAATCAATATCACCTCAATAAAACAACAATAGTGAAAACAAAACAAAACCAAAAAATAATTCAACTTAGATTTCTAAATAAATAAATAAAATGTAGTTCCCTAGATCGAACCTTAGAAGAGAGAAAGGGCATGACTGGAAAAAAATAAATAAAACAAAACTATTTCTTGGTTATTTAAATCAAATTAATTAAGTGTGAGGTTTGCTTAGTAATAATGCATCAAGATTGGTTTCTCAGTGTTGCTAAGTGCACAATGGTAATGCAAAATGATAGCATTAGAAAAAAACAAATTTTGTGTAGAATATATGGACACACACTCTTCTACATTATGTAAACCTAAAATTATTATGAAATGCTAATTTATTTCAAAAGTAAGTGAAGATTACACCAGACATAGACACAGCTCATGTTTCAGGCTAATTAACTTATTTAATAAATGTAAATGTAAAGTTTGAAAAATCCTCTCAATACAGTCAATGAAGATATTTTATAAAATATATTGTAAATGTATAAAGTATATAAATAAATGTACGGAAGTTAACATTTATGTGGCATCCTATTAGCCCACAGATGTAATCAGTTTAGTGGAAAATATCAAGAAGACTAGTTTGTTTAAAACTTCTTGGAAGAAAAAATGAAGCCAGTTAAATAACTAAGTAACTAAGCATTTTGATTACTATAATGTATGTATAGACACTGTGTCTTTAGGCTATTATTTTAAAATTATTTTTGTCATGCTAACACTGTATTTCAATAATCATATTGTTAAGTATTCTATTGTAGCTCCAAGTTGAAGTTGAATTTTAGCTGTGGAATTTTAGGGTCAAAAATATGTCTGCACTTTTAAAAAACTTAGTGTTACATATTTAAAAAACTGCCCAACAGAAGTGTTCCACCAGCCCTGGCTGTTGTGGCTCAGTGGATTGAGAACTGGTCTGTGAATAAAAGGGTTGCTGGGTTGATTCCCAGCCAGAGCACAGGCCTGGGTTGCAGGCAAAGTCCCCAGACAGGGGCGCGTGAGAGGCAACCATATATTGATGTTGCTCTCCCTCCTTTTTTTCCCCCCTTCCACTCTCTAAAAAATAAGTAAAGTCTTAAAAAGAAGTGTTGCACCAATTTATACTCCCAATTTTAAAAGACTACTGCTGTTAACTTAGATCTAAATGTGTATAAATTATCAAGCTAGTCTAGCTTTTTACATTTATTTTACTTATTATTTGACATATTTATAAACAGGTTGTGGCAAAAATAGATTTATAGTTATGAGTATGTGAAATACAGTTTATTCTTGCATTATTATTTATTAATTATTATAATAGTTTCCATATGAACAACTATAAACCTACTTTTTCCCCACCCTATTCAATGCAAAACTACTAATTCCAATCTATGTTTTAATTCAGTATAGTAATTTTTCTTTTAATCTCCTTAAAATAACACATTGATTATCAAAGAAAAATGTTCAAAAGTTTTTTTTCTAGAGCATAACTTTCTATTTCCCATCCATTCTTTGATTTTCCAAAACTCATTCCTTTTCTTAACACCGTCATTCTGTCATGACCTTAGACAACAATCTTTGTTGGTAATCATCTCTAATTTCAGGTCATGTAGTCTGTGACATGTGTTAATAATGACATGATTGTTCTCTCCTTGGATCTATTAAGAAAACAATATCATCTTTTTGGTTTATATTTCAGATAGACCCGTGGTTCCCCAGGTCTATCATGTGAAATTAAGGGTAGTGATAACCACGAATTCAGTTTTATCTACTGGCATTTGAAAAATGAAGTAAGCAAGAAGCACATCACATTGGAAATGCAGAAATACTTAACTGACAAGAACAATTTTAAATAGCTATAATATCCTTCAGGGAACTTATTTGGAAAACTTAAGTTTCCTTGTTCTCATATATATTTATGAAGTATTGATGGCTTATAAAGTTCTTCCTCATCAGTTTTATTAATCTCTTCTTCATAACCATAAGAGATGCCAGTTTCTTTGTAGCTATATGATAGAAGAATTTATTGTATGTGTTCTCTTAAAAGATAGCAAAAGATTTATGAAAATGTTGCAATGGGACTATTAAAGGAATCCCTTAAAAAACTCAGTGGACTGCTACTTTCCTAAAATAACAAAATACCACCTGTCAGATGGAATTTGTATGGTGAGAGAATAATAACATTTTATTTACTGCATACACCAAGAGAATGGATAAATCTTCTTGAGGTCATGGATGCTTTTTTGGAATACTTTCAATTTAAACTTTATTTGTGAAGAGAGCTGTCAGAAGACATGTTGGAGGCAGTCAATGGTATGTCATCATGATGCTGGCTGTTCACAGCACACCCATAGTGAGAGAGAACATTGACTGTGGGAGACAGGAAAACTGGGCCAGAAGGATGAGGGCAGCAATTTTCAACTTTTTCATCTCTTCGTACACAAACTCATTACTAAAATTCTGTAGCATATCAAAAACACATTTTTTGCTGATCTGACAAAAATAGATATAATTTTGATTCATTCACACCAGACAGCTGTTCTATTGGCTGTTGTCATTTTATTACTTGACAATCTAAGGAAAAAAAATCAGTGCCCCTGACTAAATTGTCAGATAATCACTGGTTTTTGTTTTTGTTTTTGTTTTAATTCCTCACCTGAGGACATGCTTACTGATTTTAGAGAGAGGGGAAGAGGGAGGAAGAGAAAGAGAGAGACATCGATGTGAGAAACATATCAATCAGTTGTCTCTTAAACACACTCTGAGTACCAAGTCCACAGTGTGTGTGCTGTGACTGGGAACAGAACCCATGACCTTTCCATTTATGAGATGATGCTCCAATCAACTGAACCACACAGGATAGGGTGTGCAATCCATGTTTTAAAAATACCTGCAGCACACCAATTGGAAATTGCTGGACTAGAAACAGTTTTCCAAAGAGCCAAATGTTAGAAGTATTTTAAGAAAAATCATAGGGAAAAGAAATTATGAGTGGTAGACAGATTAAATTGATCTCACTCTTTTAGTTGTCTTCTGAACTCATGGTACTACCAACATTGGCAAGAACAGATTGTCAATTATTTGTCTTTAGGAAGCTCATTTCAATAGTAAAGCCATTGAATACATATCATGAGCAAGGCAACAGGCTAGGTAATGGTGATAATCAGGTGAATATGATAACCTCTCCATCCTTGAAGTACTTACAGCATAATGGGGAAGCAAAGCAACCCAGACAATTCCCAGGGAATTTACAATGTAATCCTTAGTTTCACATGCACTGTGTGAACCTTTTACTTCACTCAAGCAGGAGATTTGGAGAAGGTTTTCTGGAGAAGATGATATCTTAACTGAATATAAATGACATGGCTAGGTAGGTATGTTAAGGTTCTCCAGAGAAATAGAACCAATAGGATACATAAAGACATTTATGAGATTTATTAAAGGAATTGACTCTCTTACAGTTCTGAAAATCAAGAAGTGCCATGATCTATCATCTCCAAGCTGGAGAAGCAGGAAAGGTGGAGGTATATTTCAGTTTGAGTCTGATAGCCTGAGAATCAAGAGCATCTGAGATGAAAGCCAGAGAGCAAGGAGTTTGGATGTCTGAGGACAGGAGAAGATGGGTATTTCAGCTTAAGCAGAGAAAGCATATGTGCACTTCCTTGGTCCTTGTATTGTGTGTGTGTGTGTGTGTGTGTGTGAGTGTGTGTGTGTGTGTGTGTGTGTGTGTGTGTGTGAATCACTCTTTGGCACTCAATATTTTCTAGTATACCCATTGCAAGCCTCAAGAGGCTTAAGGTTTTAAAGCACATAAACCTCCCCTGACCCATGGGTGAAGAGTAGAAAAGAAAGGCTTCCCATGCAGATGGAGAAACTGATGCATGCCCCTCGGTTCCAGGTTGGGGTGGAAAGACTCCAGTTGATCCGTCTCAGTGCCTCTTTCCCACAGCTGTGCCTCCAAATAATCACTTCTCTGCTTCCCATCAAAATACCCATCCTACTTCCAGATGCCCCTCCCACCCAAGCCCTGGACTTGAGGCTGCTGTGTCCCCCAGTACCCCCACCACAGCCTGCCCTAGGGCCCTGGCAGTTCTCTCTCTGCTTCCAGTCAACCCCTTCCACATTCAGGCATCTTCCAAACCCTCCTTGGATATGACAGGGACATCTCATCACCACCACCCTGCATGAGACAAGAGATGTTCCCTACACCTCAGGCTACCTTTAAAAAGAATTCACTCCTGGCAGTGAGTGGGGATGAGGCTATCTTAGCCCCCCGGGGCATGTGGTGTGTCCTTATGGAGAGTCCCTGAAGCAGGGCAGACCACGAGCTCCACAAACTCAGTGACTTATGGGTGACCGGAATTGATGGGGTGGGTGGGGCAAGGCAAAGAAGCAGCCTGCCTCCATCACGGCCCGTAGTGCCTGGCACGGGGGAGATCTGCTGGCCTCTCTCTGGAGCTGCCCTACTCTGCCTTGAGGCTCAGTAGCTCCCTCAGCCTGGGCCTGAGCTCCAGCCTCTGGGCTTTCTGGGTGGGGAGGAGGCTGGAAGTGGGGAATAACCTTCACTTATACTGTACCTTGAATTTCAATCTTCTCTTCCCAGGAAGGATAATGAATGGGTTTGAGAAAGACTTTGATCTTGAAATAGATAGTCATGGATCCAGGTCTTGAATTTGCCACTGACTAGCTGTGTGACCTTGAACCAGTCCATTAATATAGTCGTAGAAGGCCCCTCACAGAGTTTCTGTAAGGATCAAATAAGATAATGGGTGGGAAAGTGCTTTGCAATCTGTAGAGTGCTGTACAATGGAAATAAATTATAAGGGTTGTGGGGCCCTGCGGCTGGAGCGCAGTTGTCCATACAAGGGCCGTATGGAGCCTGGATGACAGCCTTCACTTTCCCACCTTGGTGTGGGGACAAGGAGCTTTGCAAAATGTGGCAGCTGCCAGGTGGGCAGGGAACTGTTCAGCATGGTTAAACAGCCACAGAGCAGAGGGAAATGAACCTTCCCTGGCTGCTCGGCTCCCCAGATCATTTTACTGCACACCACAAATTATCATCCTGTTTTATTCTCATTTTATAGCTACTTCCAGGCCATTTCTGGCTATTTACTCTCTGCTCTGTGCCAACTGTGTTAGAAATGGTTTCCTGGTCTTTATCTTTCTCTGTCAACACCTAAGATTCCTGGCATTAACCCAGCAACTAACTGGGGGGTTTCTGTGGCCACCTGTTGGCTCTCAGAGCTGGGAGCTGAGGGGTGACACCACAGTCAGCACACTTAGTGCCTGCCCTCAAGTGACTTCCATGAGCTGGCAGGCAGCAGCTCTCTGTGTCCACGTGTCTGCGTGGGCTTGTCAAGCCCGCTGCTGGAGAAGACAGTCTCACCTCCTGGGACCTGGGCCTCTACTTCAGGCAGCTGTCAGGGGATGATAACAAACTGTTCAGTGTAGTTGGCTTTCTCTTAATATAGATGGTCCAGCCTTCTTGTATTGAGAAGAAGGTGTGAGGAAGCTCTCCAAGATCATTTCCATTGTCAACATCCTACAGTCCATCCTACCACTGATTGTGAGAAGCTGGCGTGGGGGAGCATCCCAGCTGGAATCATGGGTTTGCATTCTAACCCAGTTCTAGTACTAGCTAGTGCCTTAGACAAGTCCCTTCCTCTCTCAGAGTGTCAGTTTCCTCATTTGCAAAGTTAAGGGGACAAAGCAGATGGCTTCTGGAGTTCCTTCTAGGGTTGCCATGATATAACACAGGACATTCAAGCATTGGTTTCCAAAGTGACAGATTCACACAACAATGTACTGTCAAGTGTCACACAAACAGTACTGTTTTTAATGAAATGCTGGCTTTTCAAATGAAGGCAACTATTAGGGAAGATTTAAATGGTACTCATCAGCCTTTAACAGAACATTTTTACTGAGTTTTTTTCTTTTTTTTGTATCTTGATTGAGGGAAAAGCAAAGAAGTGGCAAAGTTGTCTCTCCTGTAATTATTCAAATAGAAGAAGATTTTTGTTCAATACAATCCTTACAGTAAATTGTCAATTACCATTCTCCCCAACCTATTGCTAAGGCATGACCTTCTGTCATTCTAGTTTGTGAATACGAGGTGGTGAAAGATTAAGCAGTACATGCAGAGTTTGTGATAGATGAAAGGGCACAGATGGGGACCAGTGTCACAGTACTCACAGTAGTGGGGTGAGAGGGTCTGGAGGGAGGGAAAGAGATCTGCCTTTACCATGCCAAATATAAGAGGGTGGCTGTCACGAACCTCTGACCAGCAGGGTCCATGGTGTTTTGGACAAAATGAATAAATGCACACGGACTGCAAGAATCCTGTTGAGAAGAGGGGACAAAACTGGCCACTCTCTAAAGGAGAAAGCGCGTTTTGTCCCTGCCTAAACAGGCTTTTATTAACTCTTTAGATGGATTACATCCAAGAAAGTTATGAATCATTGTGCCAATAATTGCCTTATATGATTATTACTTTTATATAACAGAGAAAAGAATGTTACACATGCATGGATGGTAAGGATAACTGATCTAACCACATCCCATCCTTGAAAATCAGCCAGGAATAGACCCTAAGAAACTGCTTCAAGGTTACACACTGAACATCTGTTGTTCTCAGCCCAGGATGAGGGAGCCCTTTGGCAGAAAGCAAGCTTTTAAGCTATTATAGAAACGCAGGCCTGGTTCCCCACGGGAAAACTGGTGTGTGGAGTGGGTCCTGTATGCCGCCACATTCCCAGTGGTTTTCCAAATCTGGGGCTGAGCTACATTTGCTACCACCAAGCACCCTTGCTTCCCATAAGTGGCAGCCACCTACTCAAAAATATTCTGAAAAACATATGACAGGACCAGGGACCAGGGAGAGGCAGGACTGGTGTCCTTCACACTGAACGGCATCAGGAGTGAAGGCAAAGTGAACAGTATAGTAGATTCAGGACCAAGTGAGGGCAGCCCCTCTCTGGGCCTCAGTTTCCTCATCTATACAATATGGGAGCCCTGGCTGGTTTGGCTCAGTGGATTGAGCGTCGGCCTGCGAGCTAAGTGTCGCTGGTTCGATCTTCCAGTCAGGGCACATCAGAGAAGGAAAACTCTGACTCCAAAAAACCTCTGCTGCCTTGCGGCATACCTCTTCAGGGGAAAGGCTAAGGGAGTAAACCCCGACAGAAAATCCGGAGCCGGAGTCCCTAAGGCGGTTTGACGTTGTAGTCAACACCGGCAACTCCTGCGGCGCACCTGAAGCCAAGCTGTATTGACTCCGTCTTTCCCTTGGACCCTTCAGCTGCGAAGAGAGGGGGGGTCTGCTGCATGGGCAACAGCAGACCCTCCATATCACCCTGCCCAGGCTCTGTAGCTTCAGCTTCACTGAAGAGGACACCCCAGCGTCATCGCAAGATGTCGATTCAACACGGGAGGAGACAGATACCGTGTCACTCCCGAGTCGGACTGCACAGCCATTCTCGGCGGTGCAGATAGACTCTTAAGAAGCTACACCATCGTCTCTCGAGACGGACGGCTGCCGACGACGACGACCCATTGCAAGAGATAGATTGTTAATCCAGATCACCCCAATAGATTTTCTTTGCATAATTTGAGTTTTTAGTTTTGTTTGGAAATTTTACTTTTCATCATCTTTTAATTTATTCAATTTCCTGAACATATTTAAACTTAGAACATTTCCATAAAATTCCACTTACAAATCAAATACCTGGTTTAAGTCATCATGTAGTCAAATATATTAGTGTTAATTTAAGTTTCACCTACATCAATATTTTCAGGTTAAGAATTAATAGTGGGTTGTAAAATTAATTTAGTATATTGATAGTAGTAGCTTAAAGTAAAATATATAATAAAATAATAAAAATAGATTATATGCACACACTAAAGGTGAATATTGTTTCACAATACATTTGTGTGTCTATGTATGTATACTGAATAGCATATATTTCTTTCTATAGATCATTGAATCAATTGTGTCCAGTCAGAAAACAGAAAACTTACCAGTTTTTTTAAAAATACAGAATTTATTTGTATACTAGAGATTCAGGATGCGAAGGGGCAAAAAACAAGAAAGAACTACTGCTCAGCTGGAGCTAGTATTACTGAGTTAAATGGGTGGACACTGTAGGGAATGCTCCCAGAGTCTGAGGATGGACACCAGCATACAGTGCTCATGTTTCTAAGTGGGAACAATGATCGTGGGGCTGGGTTGGAAAGATTGTTTATTGGAATTAGCTGTGGCCACTTGATCACACTGCTTGGGTGCTTGGGTGACACTTGAGAGGGATAAGAAGGCAAAAACAAGGAAGAGAAAGAAAACAGGAAAGATCTTTCCAGTCACCCTTTTATACTCTTTGCAGACTCTAAAGGGGAATAAAATGGCAAAGAATAAATCTGATTTGCTGAATCTCAGCCCTAGCAACACAAAGCAGATTATAGAATGATAGAATTGAAGCTAAGAAACAATAGCTTTTTTCTTGTAGTTTCCATAGTATAAATATTTTATTTCAATTAAAAAAGATAGCAGAAATACAAAATAAGATGTTTTGATCATTATAAAACACAAGACAGAATGTCACCGTATTTTCAGATCTTTAAAATTTTGATCACCAATAGTTTAGTAACTGGCCCAGTTATGCTGAAGAAGCCGTTTAGATAATTTCAAATTTCATCTTCCCTTCTACAAATTATGAGTCCAAGTCTACATGCTATACCAATTAAAATAAGTCACTCTTTTTATCTTGAAATAATGGTTACAATCACATATTACTAAAGAATATAATTGGCCACAAATAGTATGCCTGATTGTCATATTTTCCCATAGCTGTAAATGTCCTCAAATCCTTATTTTCTAAATAAGCATGTTGTTTTTCAAACACAAATGCTTTTATCAAAAGAGAAAACAGAGAAAAAATTAGAGTCTAAATTTTCAAAACAAATGATAAAAAGACAACAATAAACTTTGTGTAATCTGGAGTCTGAAAAGGACATGAAAACTTTATAGGGATTATAAGTTTAAGGCCAATTATAAAATCTGGTGATCAAAATTTACTCGGGTTGCAGTATCTATGAATAGCAGTATGAAAAAAAATAGTTGACAGAATGTAGCAATCAAGAAGTCAAATACGAAAGTTACTATAAAAATTTGGGGAGAATTGGAACTAAGATCTGATTTGTGCAGATGACAATTTATCAATTAAATATCACCTTTGATCAACTCCTTTTCACATTAGGTGGATGAACTGTGTAGTTTTTTTTGTGAAGGAGTCTTCATTTTAATTAATTACACTCCAATTTTTCTTACTCTCCTATTATATTAGATAATAATTTCAAATTATATACTAAAAGATCATCAAGTACAGAGTTTTGAGGCAGCCAATATTTCTTTTCTAGGTCCATTTTATAAATTAATATTTCCCTCTAGTTAAATAAAATATTACCTTTACAGATAGTAGTGGATAGGTCCAATGCTAATGTTAAGTGGTTTCTTAAAGGAGTAACTGATTAAAATGGCAGATAGAGTTTTTAAAAAATCCTATAACAGCTGGAGCACTTCTGAATATCATCAATTACAAATAATTTGACCTTGTCCAGTTGGTGTGTGATCTTAGTTCATCCTGGTGTAAAACTTTGAAAATCAGTAATAAATTATAAAGATAATGTTTGGTATGACATGGGCAAGGTAAAGCAGTAGTCATGGGGAAAGACATGTTTGGGGTAAATGTGCAGATGGAGCTCTTTTAAGATAAAATAAATGGCAGGTGAACAGGCACTCCTATTTTTCCACCGAGTCACACATTGTGCTATAGAAATTGATGGGTCATTCTTTCTAAATGGATTAGGTACTCAGAAGAAAAACAGATTAGTTGTGAAAATATACAGGTGTTACTTTGAGAGCTAGTAGTCAGCCCAGAGTGTATCACTAAGTCACAATAAGTCTGGAAATAGTAGTTTTTAGTACTATGGTGAGGTCCCTTTTGTTAAATGAAAATTCTGTCTTTGAAGGGGACATTTGCTGCCACTAATGCAATATATGGTTTTAGGTCTATTGAGTCCACTTTGAAAAATTAAGAAAATAGCTTAGGAGTAAATATGAGGGTTGTCAATGTTTTCTGTAGGCCTTCTGATTGTAATGGACAGTTTTGAGCACAAGAGTAGATTTGATATGTGTTAATGAACTTTTCCACACTCTAGTATGCCTGTCAAAGATAAATTATGCTGGACATTAGTTAAGGCAGTGAATATAGATTTTATTCCATAACCACTGACAGTAACTGGACATTTTAAAGAAGAATGAAAGAGTAGGGAGAGGCAGATCAAGTAAAGTCAGAAAAGTGAAAAATTATAGATTTTATCAGTGTAAAAATGCCATTACAGAATTTTGGCCAAGATTGAGGCATAGGTAGACATGCTTCACTTCTCTCCACAACCATAAGAAGAAATACAACTACCTCAAAACTAGAAATAACCAGAACGACCATAAAATTAAATTGCATGAAAGTCCAGCAAACAAACATATAAAGAAGTAATACTCATCCAGACAGGTAGCAGGGGTGGAGAAGGGGCAGAGAGGATGCAGTGTGGCGGTGGCAGCAGCAAGGAAGTGGCTGTGGCTGGTCAGTGGGAAGCCCAGTCACACATTATAAAAGTTGGGAGGGACACCTGGGATACGAGCGACAGACCAGACCACACAGCTCACAGTTCCAGCACCAGAAAAAATAAAGCCTCATTGCTTCTGACTATGAAAACCAGCAGGGATTGGGGTGGTGGAGGAAGCTGCTAGTCTGTCAGCAGAGTCCATTTGTTTAGAGGTCCTCCACAATCCTAAAACACCTGCAAACCTAACCGCCATGGGAACCACAACCAGGACAACAGCTAGAGGAGCACCAGTCCCATATAGGAACTGGGAGAAATGCTTGGAAAGGGACAAGTGCTGAGAAAGTGGAATTGTTCCCTCTCAGACCCCTCCCACACATACAGCACCACAATGGATCTCCCTGTGCTGACAAATACCTAAGGCTCCACCCTTACAATGTAACACGTGCAGCAGATTTACCTAAGACGCAGAGGCAAACAGAGGAGGCTGTCAAGTTAAGGAGAGGAGAAGTATGGCCCAAAAGAGGGAACAGATCAAGGTTCTAGTGGGAGAACTAAGCAATGAGCAGAAAGCCAACCTGACAGATGAGGAGATAGCCAATCTAACAGATGCAGAGTTCAAAACACTGGTGATAGCAATGCATACAGACTTGACAGGCATTCTTGAGTATGGCAAACACATAAGGGAAGAAATGAAGGCTATTCTAAGTGAAACAAAAGAAAATATACATGAAACCAATGGTGAAGAGAAGAAAGCTGGGAGTCAAGTTAATGATTTGGAACATAAGGAAGAAATAAACAGTCAAACAGTACAGAATGAAGAAACAAGAATTGAAAAAAATGAGGAGAGGCTTAGGAACCTCTGGAACAACTTTAAACTTACCAACATCTGAATCATAGGGGTGCCAGAAGGAGAACAAGAAGAATAAGAAATTGAAAACTTATTTGAGAAAGTAATGAAGGAAAACTTCCCTAATGTGGTGAAGGAACTAGATATACAAGTCCAAGAAGCACAGAGTCCCAAATAAGCTAGACCCAAGGAGGACCACACCAAGGCACATCATAATTAAAATGCCAAAAGTAAATGATAAAGAGAACATCTTAAAAGCAGCAAGAGAAAAGAGAGTTACCTACAAAGACATTCCTTTAAGACTGTCAGCAGATTTCTCAAAAGAAACTATACAGGTAAAAATGGACTGGCAAGAAGTATTCAAAGTGATGAAAGGTGAGGGTCTATAACCAAGACTACTCTCTCAAGCAAAGCTATCATTTAGAATGGAAAAGCAGATCAAGTGCTTCCCAGACTAGTAAAACTAAAGGAATTCATTATCACCAAGCCATTATTATATGAAATGCTAAAGGGACTTGTTTAAGAAAAAGAAGATCAAAACTATGAACATTAAAATGACAACAAACTCACAACCTTCAACAACAGAGTTTAAAAAATAAAAACAAACTAAATAAACAACCATAATTAGAACAGAATCATAAGTATGGGGATCATTTGGAGGGTTATCAGGTGGGAGAGGGAAGGGGAGAAATGGAGAAATGGTGCAGGGATCAAGAAGCATAATTTGTAGGTACAAAATAGACAAGAGGATGCTATGAATAATATAGGAAAAGGTGAAGCTAAAAAACTTACATGCACAACCCATGGACATGAACTAAGGGGGAGGTATTGCTGGAAGGAAAGGGGGTACTGGGAAGTGGGGAACAAAGAGAAAATAAATTAGGACAATTGTAACAGCATAATCAATAAAACATACTTTAAAATGCCATTAGGCCAGCTGGGTCTCTGTGGCAATTATCTAAGTTAGGGTTCTATCAGCCCACAGAGACTGAGGGACAGAGCCTTTTTCCTGGTGATCACATTTCAAAGAAATGGCTTTCATATCCTTGAGATAAACATTCCTGAGTTGTCAGAAATACAAATACATCTCAAAGGGACATAGGAATGATTTATAATTTGAATGCTTTTCAGTAAATGCTCTAAGAAAGGGTGAGAGAGGCCTATTATTAGGTATTAGCTAGAATAAACAGTAAATTCTTTTGACAGCCCTGTGCTTTTCCAGACTGGAACTCAAAGGGGAGTTAGTCACCTCAGGCACATGGCCATATAATGCTAAAAGTCATCTTAAGGTTCAGTCAAGTATTTTAGTGCAGGGGCTTGGATGGAGATGTTAAATGCAAGAGTTCTTTTATATCTCATCCCAGGGTCATTTATGTCTTGGAAGTCCTAGATTCAGTCTCATAGAGCATTGTTCCAAAACTGAACATCACAAAAAAGTTTGGTTATATAAGAGGTTATATATTGGGTTATTTTAATTGAAGATTCTACTGAGTGTGAGAACAGAGGACGACATATGAGAAGATATTATCCATAAAGTTCACTTTTCTGCAAGTGGAAAGTTAAGGACCTCAATGTTAGTAGGAGCCACTATTCTTGTCTGAATATACCTTTTATGAAAGTATGGTCTCATAAGTAGATAAATTTAGTGTTCAGGATGTTTCTACTCAATCATAAGATCTTGAAAATAGATGTACAGTGTAATAGAGAATGGCCAATAAATGACACTAATTGTTATAGTGGGCCAAGGAGATGAACTTACCATCAAAGCTTGCCCGTATATTGTGTGTAGAATCACTGGACTTGTATTGGATCAAGGATGATATTTAAATTTCTGGAGATCCCAGAATACTAGGATTCACTAAAGAGGTTGAAGAACATTTTTCATAGCTATGAAATTTTAAAAATAACAACAATAACAAAAATGATGTCATGGTCAAGCCACTCAATATTTCCATTTCAATAAAACCAACTCATTATTTTCCTCTTTTGTTATGTTTGGTCCTAGATTTGAGTAATTTGCTTTAAGAATTTCTTAAAAGTGACATATTCATAGACATGCTTGCTCTGGCCAGGTAGCTCAGTTAGTTAGCACTTCATCATGATATGCCAAGGTTATGAGTTGGACCTCTGGTCATGCACATAAAAGAAGCCACCAATAAATGTACAAATAAGTAGAAAAAAATCAACCCCCCCCCTCTCTCTTTTCTTTCCTTCCTCCCTCCCTATCTATCTCTCCAAAATCAATAAATAAAAAATATAAAGTATAGACATCATATTTGTTACCCACACTTTACTGAATAGCAAAGGGAACTTGCCTGGTTATATTGATCTTTCTTAGATAGAAAACTAGCAAACCAGCAATCATGTAAGTAGAATTTTTCCTCCGGTGTGCTTCTTGCCCCCTTAAACTGTAAGGAACTTGAAGGCACCTATCTCTATCACCCAGAATACCACCTGGTATAAACAACTGCTTAATTAATCCAATTATATTTGTTTAAGTTAACATTTTTCAACCAGTGTGCCAAAAGAATTTTTAATACATGCAATACCTGTTTAGTCAAGGGCACTGACCTCTTCTCTTTTAGACTGTCAAGTAAAAAAATTACAACAGCTAACAACAATAGCTGTCCAGTGAATGAATCAAAATTATACCTATTTTTTGTTATATTTTTGGTGTGTTACATAATTTTAGTTATTATTTTTATGTGCCACGATATTAAAATATTGAGAATTGCTGGTTTAAGTGATTAAGTAAATGAATGTGTGCTGGAATGACAGTGGACCGGTATTAAAACATCTTTTTAATTGAATGTCCTGGTTGAAATTTAAAACTTTATTATCTACCACTCTTGATACCTAATCCTTTGTTATCCATTCCTTGCTGGGTCTGTCTTTGAGGGTTGTCTTGTATAAACCTAGATTCTATGCCAAAGCTAAAAGGATATTGTGTTGAACTGAATCTCAGCCCATACGAGATATCTCTATTGTTCGACCATTCTTATTCCATAGTCTTCCAAATAGCTTACAGAAATTCCTGCAGGAAATTTTTATAATGACTTTTCCATGATTTCTTTCCTTTGCTAAGGCTATGGCTTTATCTTGTACATCTCATAAGGCAAATACTAAAGAGTATCACCTTATTCTGATCTTCAAATTCCGGCCAAGATGGAGGCTTAGACTGACATGCTCGGTCTCCCTCTACAACTAGAAAGGAATACAACTACCTCAAAAAAAAAGATAACTAGAAATTCCAGAAAATAAAACTACACGGAAGCCCAATGTACAAAGTTATAAACCAGCAGTGCTCATCAGACGGGTAGGAGGTGCAAAATCAAAATCGGGCAGTGCTGTTTGTGGTAGCAGTGGGGACAGCAGCAGCGGGGAGCAATCCTGGCTGAAGTCGAGCCCAGGCAGCTTGTGACCCCAATGCTGGGAAAGGCAGCCCCTGCATTGCCTCGGATGGTGAGGCCCAGAGGGCGGGAGGACAGATCCCAGTCTCCCAGCAGAGAATAATGGCAGGAATCCATCTTGGACCCCTGCCCCCACTCAAAGCACCACAGCTCAGCGAAAAAGGTTGTGGATCGCCACCAGTCGCCAGGTAGTGATGAGTACACAGGACCTGCCCCCTACAGCCTACCCAGGAAGCAAAGCAAAACACAAGTCTGTCAGAATGAGGCAGACAACTATAGAAATCCCGGTGATGCAGCTCACCAGGCAACAGATGAAGAATCTGACAGACGAACAAATAAGAAACCTTTCAGAGGCTCATTTCAAAGATATAGTTATTAGGTGGCTTACAGAATTAACAAAAGTTTTGGAACAAGACTGGGAAAGATTGAAAGCCACTCATATTGAAACGAATGAAAATACATACGAGAGACAGGTGGTGAGGAAATAAAATCCAGAGACCAAATCAACAAACCAGAACATAGAGAAGGAACCAACAGTCAACCAGTGTGGAAAGAGGAAACAGAAAGTAAGGAAAGTGAGGAGAGGATCAGAAACCTCTGGGACAGCTATAAGAGATCGAACATACAGATTATAGAATTGCCAGAGGGCAAAGAAGAAGAACTAGAAATTGAAAAATTAAGTGAAAATATAATAAAGCAGAACTTCCCTAACTTGGGGAAGGAAATAGACTTACAGGTCCAGGAAGCACAGAGAGTTCCAGAAAAACTGGACTCAGGGAGAACCACTCCAAGACACATTATAATCAAAATGTCAAAAATTAAAGATAAAGAGAGAATCTTAAAAGCAGCAAGAGAGAAGAAAAGAATCATGTACAAAGGGGTCCCAATTAGACTATCAGCTGACTTCTCAAGGGAGACCTTGCAGGCAAGAAGGGACTGGCAAGAAATATTCAAAGTAATGAAAATCAAAAACCTGCAGCCACAAATACTCTATCCAGCGAAGCTGTCATTCAAGGATAGAAGGGCAGAGAAAGTGCTTCCAGGACAAAATGAAACTGAAAGAGTTCATTAGATCCAAACCACTGTTATATGAGATGTTAAAGGGACTGGTTTAGAAAAAGGAGGATCAAAACTATGAACATTAAAATGAAAACAACAAGACTTCCGGCCAAAATGGAGGTATGGACCGATACGTTCTGTCTCCCTCTACAATGAAGAAGGATTACAGCTAATGCAAAACTAAAAATAATAAGAAGTTCCTGAAAATAAAGCTACATGGAAGTCCCAACATATGAAGTCATAAACAAGTGGTGCTCGTCCGGACGGGTAGGAAGTGTGAGCTCGCGGCTGAGAAAGATCGAACTGTGCTGGAGGTGGCAGTCACAGTGGCAAATGGCAAGACCTGGTGAGCAGATGCCTGTGTTGGGGGGAGGAGAGAGGCGCCTGGGGGCCACCCTGGCTGCAGACTGAATGCTTTAGCTCGCAATTTCAACAGCAGAGAGGGCAGACCCCGTTGGGAGGTGGCCCTGTTCGCCAGTGAAGAGTAAAAGCGGGAACCCATCTTGAATCCCCGCCTCCACGCAAAGCACCACAGGGTGGTGAGAAAGGTCGCCAGGTTGTGAGGAGCACACGGGGCTCCACCCAATACAGCATAGGAGGTGTGACAGCGCCCCGCCCAAGAGGGAAAGATAAACAAAATGATCAGAATCACAGAATTGAAATACCAATCACACAGCTAATGAAAAAACAAATAAAGGCCTTGACTGAGGAACAAATAGTGAATCTTTTGGAAGCTCAGTTTAGAGCCATAGTCATAAGGCAGCTGACAGACCTAACAGCGGGGCTGAATCACGACAGGGAAGGAATGAAGGCTAGCCCTGCTGAAATGAACAAAAATACATACAAGACAAGTGGTGAGGAAGGGAAAGCCAGGGATCAAATCAACAAATCGGAACATAGGGAGGGAACAAACAGTCAACCAGTGCAGAAAGGGGAAACAAAAAGTGAGGAATATAAGGAGAGGCTCAGAAACCTCTGGGACAGCTATAAGAGAATGAACATTCAGGTTATTGGATTGCCAGAAGGCGAAGAAGAAGAATTAGAAATAGAAAAAATATGTGAAAATATAATGAAGCAGAACTTCCCTAACTTGGGGAAGGAGGTGAACTTACAGGTCCAAGAAGCACAGAGAGTTCCGGATAGACTGGACCCAGGGAGGACCACAACAAGACACATTATCATCAAAATGTCAAAAATTAAAGATAAAGAGAGAATCTTAAAAGCAGCAAGAGAGAAGAGAAGAATCATGTACCAAGGGGGTCCCAATTAGACTATCAGCAGATTTCTCAAAAGAGACTTTATAGGCAAGAAGGGACTGGCAAGAAATATTCAAAGTAATAAAAATCTAAAACCTACAACCACAATTACTCTATCCAGCAAAGCCCTCATTCAGGATAGAAGGGCAGAGAAAGTGTTTCTAAGACAAATTAAGACTGAAGGAGTTCGTTAGGTCCAAACTACTGTTATATGATATGTTAAAAGGACCTGTTTAGAAGAAGGAAGATCAGGACAATGAACATTAAAATGAAAACTCTATCACAACAGCTAACAGCAGAAGCTAGGGAACTGAGGCAAGGGCAAACTAGGTAGGCAACAAGAAGGGAAAAAGAATTATAGGTAAGGGGAGCATATTGGAGGGAGGTCAGTGGGGAGGGGAAGGGGGGAAAGGGAGGGAGATGGTGCAGGAATTGGGAAGCATAGTGGGAGGGAGTGGAGTGGACAGGAAGATGTTGAAAAGAACTATATGCAGGACCAATGGGCATGGACTAAGGGGGGAGACAACGGGAGGGAGGGGGAGCAGGGGAAAAGCAAATTGGGACAACTGTAACAGCATAATCAATAATACAATTTTTTTTAAGAAATGAAAACTGCATCACAAGAACAAATAACAGAAGCTAAGGGATCGAAACAAAGGCAAACTAAATAGACAACGAGAGTGAAAAAAGAACTATAGGTATGGGGAACATATTGGGGGAGGTCAGCAGGGGGGGTAAGGGGGAGAGGGAAGGAGATAGTACAGGAATTAAAAAGCATAGTAGGAGGGAATGGAGTAGACAGGAAGAGGTTGAGAAGAACTATATGGACAACCAATGGACATGGACTAAAAGGGGGGCACAAGTGGAGGGAGGGGCGGCCACCAGGTGGAGGGGAGCAGAGGAAAGGGAAGTTGGGACAACTGTAACAGTATGATCAATAAAACATTTAAAAAAAATTTTTTTTAAAGAGTATCACCTTGTGAATACTTGACTTTCTTTCCATATCTTTTTTAGAATATATATGCAATTGATCTCTAAATTTATCTATCAAGGGATAATGTGTACCTGTACAGGGAGAGGGGAAAGGAAAGTTTGAGAAATATATGAATGGAAGAGTTACTGGGGAAGTTTGCCATGTTCAAAGCCTCTTGTTGTGTCGACATGTGGTATAAAGAATGAGTTTTACTAAGTTAGCAGCCCTATTGTGTGGGTAGCATTCTCAATAAAAGGTAGAGTTCTTAGTCAAAAGTGTGTAAAAATTCTCCCTCCAAGTCATCCATTTCTTCTGAATAAAATTTAGAAAAGTAAAGACACAAGTATTTATCTAAATGTCAAAACAAGCAAATTTGATTTAGCCCAATAGGACTCGGATCAGAGCATAGCTGAGATGTTTTAAAGAGTAAGTTGCAACCTTACTATAGAAGTCAGATATAAGTGAGGCGTAGCAGATTCTGCTTTTGACACAACCCTTTTAGACATTTGGGTAAATCACCTTGACTTGTACCTGTGCCTTTCTATCATCTCAGGAAATGATGTCTGATAACTTTTCAAATCTGTGTGGACTTTAAGACCCATATCCAGTGGGTCTCCAGCACTTGACTTTTTTTCTGTTGCTGCTGCAATTCAATCCTAAGTGATTCTTTCATAAGTTAGTTTTAATTAATGTGATAATGTACACACACAGGCTTCAGATCATGTACAAATTAAAATGTTAAATTAACATAATATATACAATCAACTAACTTCAGAAAAGGCTAAGCTTGTACTTCTTAATGTCCATTCCTTAAAAACTTTCCTAAAAGATGTTAATAAAGCCCTGACTGATGTGGCCCAGAGGGTTGTGCATCATCCCACAAAGTAAAAGGTGACTAGTTCAATTCTGGGTCACAACACATGCCTGGATTGTGGGCTTGGTCCCCAATGGCTCTAGCACACTGATGCCTCTTTCCTTCTCTTTCTCTCTCCCTTACCCTTTCTCTAAATAAATAAATAAATAAATAAATAAATAAATAAATAAAATCTTTAAAAATATTAATAAGTCTTTCATGGAGTAAAAGAAAAACAACTTTAAAATTAAATAATCTTTTTTTATTATAGATATCTCATAATTTTTAATATGCTACTATACTTTATATATATATCAGAAAGGAGATAACACACATCTCGTCGGCAGCCGTCCGTCTCGAGAGACGATGGTGTAGCTTCATAAGAGTCTATCTGCATCGCCGAGAATGGCTGTGCAGTCCGACTCGGGAGTGACATGGTATCTGTCTCCTCCCGTGTTGAATCGACATCTTGCGATGACGCTGAAGCTACAGAGCCTGGGCAGGGTAATATGGAGGGTCTGCTGTTGCCCATGCAGCAGACCCCCCCTCTCTTCGCAGCTGAAGGGTCCAAGGGAAAGACGGAGTCAATACAGCTTGGCTTCAGGTGCGCCGCAGGAGTTGCCGGTGTTGACTACAACGTCAAACCGCCTTAGGGACT
This sequence comes from Furipterus horrens, assembly GCF_987537825.1. Classification (NCBI taxonomy): domain Eukaryota; kingdom Metazoa; phylum Chordata; class Mammalia; order Chiroptera; family Furipteridae; genus Furipterus; species Furipterus horrens. The sequence goes on along the minus strand of NW_028327171.1, from coordinate 126,192,232 downwards.
CCGGCTCCGGATTTTCTGTCGGGGTTTACTCCCTTAGCCTTTCCCCTGAAGAGGTATGCCGCAAGGCAGCGGAGGTTTTTTGGAGTCAGAGTTTTCCTTCTCTGTACACACATCTATATGTTTATATATACATATTTATAGAGAGATATTATTTATCTATCTACTTAGTCTAATTGGTAAACTTTCTTGGCTAATAAATGCTTTTAATTTTTTAGAGCATCTAGAGAGACTATTTTCCTTGGAGCTCATTTTCATATATGTTGAGAAACTCTTTGAGGATGGTTAGCACATTTGTTATCCTTTCACTCATTGTGCTTAGGTACCTAATTAAGTGTGATTAGGGAATTAAAGGAACTGAGATAACATTTCTTGAATCCTAAGTGTCAATATGTGCCATAGTCTATGTTAAAGATTTTACATATGTATGCCTAGGCAATCTATGCAGCATTTCTCTATTATCTTTGGTATTTACCCCATTATATGGTTGAAGGAACTAAACTCAAAGAGTAATTTCCCAAAGGTTGCATAACTAAGAGTTGTCAAAGATTGGGTACAATCACAGTTTATGAATGTTCAGTATAACTTCTAAGAACTTTATTATTTTTATATCTCATAAAGAGCCAGTCAGGACTTTAGATGATTGTGGGTTTTACATGTTTTGTAGGGAGGTATGAGTGGCATGAGGAAGGTTAGACAATTAACTTACTTAAGTAAATTAACATGGGCAAATCTTCATACAGATTTAACAATTGCTGTTATCATTATCAACTTTGCAATAAAAAAAGCTCATATAACCTAATTATTTCTCATTTCAATACCTAGAGACCATAAGAAGCACAAAACATTTCCCAAGAATTAATGACCACCTGAAGTTAACAGTTTTCAACTCTACCTTAGGCCATAAACTTCTTCTTATTTGTTCTTTAGTCCTTAAAGTACCACACATTTGAATTTCTATTTCTTAAACAATAACACTTGGACTTTCGGGTGAATGCATTACAGAGTCATTACTGGATCTTTCTGTTGTTGTTGTTGTTGTTGTTCTTTTGTCTCCGCATTTATATTTGAATTGAAATATGCCAAAACATAAACTCACTTAGTCCTAATAAATTAAGATATTTGAAAACAATATTATTGTTGATGTTTAGAACATTGATTACCCTCAGCTTTTTCCCTAAACTTCTGTACTCCAGAAAAAAGTATTTTTGTGATTTATTAGAATGGTCAAGTTGTAACAGAGTAGTCCGGCCAAATTTCTGGAGAAGGCAGGGGGCAGGGAGAAAACCCCAAGGCAGCACTGAAGATTACAAGTAGCTTGCCCTCTGCAAAGGGAGCAGCTACCAGAGGAGAGACTGCTTGAAGCAGTCAGAGAGCTCATGACTCAGCAAAAATGAACTTGTGCAGAGAATGTGTAGTTCAAGACTTTGCCTCCTTATGAAACATGGTGGCCAGAAGAGGGGCAAAGGCAAACGTGGCTGACATTATCCCTCATTGGTTAAAAAGGTGAACACTTCCATTAGCTTCTGGGGCACAGGAGACTCCGGGAGAGGACTCTTAAACTGAGGGTTGGCAGAAGCCTCTCTTAACTTTTGTACCACACAGACAGGAGTGGCAGATGCCAGAAACATTCAGGGCTTAGGACCTGCATGATCAGAAGCCAACTCCTGGAGGTAGTGTCCCATGCTGGGATGTGTGCCTCACCAAGCACCAGCCCTTCAGATGCTACAGCCTAGTGCAGCATGGGTCCTGGACTACTTCTACCCTCTCGCTCTGAGAGCAGCACACAGAGAGGCATGAGATACAAAGTTCCTCATGGATGGAGCTTCCCCTGCAGGACTGTATGGAGTGACCTCACAGTGCATCCCAGACCTTGAGAGAGGGAGAGCTTCTGCCAGCTGATGGTAACTCTGGCACCAGAGAGAGAAAGCCTGGAGCTGGAGAGATTGAGTCCCATTCAAATAACAACCTTGGGCTGCAGTTAAGCAATAATGGGGACCTTCTGGTTATGGACATTAATTTCCCTAAGGGTGCCTGGTTTTCTGTGCTTTGCAGGAGAGGTCATCTTAAAACAGGAATGCTCCAAGCTCCCTCTAAGTGGGAACACTGTTAATAAAAATCTATTTTCTTCCCCACAAATCTTTGTTTTATATGTATACGTGGGACAAGTGGCCAGACATCATGCTGCCCAGTTACAAAGTGAGATTCGTTTTCTCCTTACAAACAACACAGTGCAATATAACAGACATTAGAACCTATAGATAATTTTTGGTGAGTTTATTTGAGCCAAACTGATAACAATTGCAGGGAAGCAAAGATCTCAATGGACTGAGAAATGCGTCAGAGGATGGCAGTTTAGCATCTTATTTTTACACATTACAATCAAAGGAGACATAGCGGTTTACATGAAATCTATTGGGGATATATTAGAGAGGCAGGAGAAAGCAAATTGGGGAAATATCTGGGATTGAATAAAAGGTAAAATGATAGACACATCTTTGACACAGATGAGTAAAGGATAATTAAGAGTCAATAATTAACATGATAACAATAACAATGAAGGGTCCTGTGGTATCAGCTCTGGTTGCATGATTGTACCCAAGGGGTTTTGAAAAAAGGAAGAAGTTACCTTGACATTCCAAAGGTATGCTATGTAGATGCAAAAAGACAACAGACAGGTTCAGTTAAACTAAAGATTGACCTTTGTTAGGGAAAATTACCAGCCTAGGACAAGACTACCTACCATACACTGCTTTTAGTTAATAACTAGTTTTAATTTCAGACCATCCTTTGTGGTTACCTTAGGTCTCTGAGTTTGTAAGGCTGCTTCGAAGGCCTCTTCCTGTGTTTGTCAGATTATTATGTGGTCCCTTTTTTTTTTTTTTTTTTTTAACACAACTCTTCTCCAATGTTAAAGAAGCTTATATTTATTTTTCAAATTAATAGTGTGTCATGAAATATTTTTTTAAAGATTTTATTAATTTATTTTTATAGAGAAGGGAGGGGAGGGAGAAGGAGATAAACATAGATCAAATCACCTCTCGCACATGCCAACTTGAGACAAGATCCACAACCTAGGCATGTGCCCTGACCAGGAATCAAACCTACAAACTTTTGCTTTGAATGATGATACTCAACCAACTGAGTCATAATGATCTGGGATGAAATATTTGTTTTGATAAGCATCACTACAAATTTATGTTCACAATTAAAAAACATATATTTTCCAGCAAAAGACAGATGCTTTCTGGGACCCAGTTGGTTATCCATGGCAAGCTATATATTATTTGTGGTTCTTTATTTTTTCTGCAGATTATCTGACTGTGTCAGAGAGCACTTACAAAACTCTATATATTCAGGTAGATAAGGGGATAAGGAATATATCAAATCAGTCCATTTCTGGATGCTCTTGACTGAGAGCTGAGTATACTAATCCTGTAAAAGTCACAGTTTGATGAAAGCTTTTTCTTTTTTTTATCTTTGGGAAAATCACTATGTGTCAAGTAAATGCCTTATTTGACCGAGAAGATTTATCTTTCTCATCTAGTTAATCTCAATTACCTTTCCTTATTCATTTTTTATCACTACAACTATCACAAAACATAAAAACTCTATAATGACTTGTGATGGAATGTGTTTTTATTGAAAAATATTTTAATGTTAAAATAACCCAGATCATTGATGTTTATTGAGAGGCACCTGTGATGATATCTTGGTTTTGTTTTCCATTTCATTGTTTACATAACCTTTAACATTTACTATTAAAAGACTGGTGTCTCACAGAAGGGAGAAAAAAAGACATCTATTCCAGTATGTCTTTAATTCCATCTTGAAATCTGCCTTTTACTATTCATCCCCTTTGATATTGTTCTTTTTTATGTAAAATATGTTCTATTATTTTTCTAAATAATGTCTGTCACTCTTAATGTGACATTCCTTCTTGTTTTCTTTGCAATTTGCAGTAGACAGATGGGGTAATTTTGAGGTATTTAATGAGTTTCAATGGTGACTGCAACAAAAAAATGAGAAAATTAAAAATAAAATTTTGACTAAACCATAAAAAAGGAACATTTGCTCTAATTGTGCTGTTTGTTTAATGTATTTGAAAGAAATATAATATTATTTAAGAATACCTCTTTGTCTGTGATGCCTTATACATTATTAGGCATAAGACAAGCAGCCTGTTACATACAGTCTCTACATATCAAGGGTTTTGAATCTTTTAGTCATATCAAAAGAGTAGAAATTCCAGGCAGTGGAAATTATAATTTCTAGAAACCAAACTGCCCACATTACAACCACACTCAGAATTTCAGCTAGATTTGAAATAATAAAGTCTGTGGATAAAAAATCTGGCAAGAACTGGGAAGGCAAAATTCACTGCCATTTAGGTTTTAGATTCATCACGCTAAAAATTTACTGAAAATCTGAGGCCAAATCTTTTTATTTTTAATTTTATTTTTTCATTTTTCAATTACAGTTATCCCATTTTCCCCCCATTGATCCCCCCTACCCAGCCCACCCCTTCTCCCATAATCATATCCCTCCCCATTGTCCATGTCCATGAGTAATTTATACACGTTCCTTGACTAAACCCTTCCCTTACTTATCCCCCTTCTCTCCCTCCCCCCTCCTCCTTATTGACTGCTATTCTGCTCCTTGTCCTATTTAGTTCATTTATGTTGTTCTTTAGTTTCCTGTATTAGGTGATATCATATGGTATTTTTCTTTCTTTGCCTGGCTTATTTCACTGAAGATAATTCTCTCTAGTTCCATCCATGTTGTCGCAAATGGCAGGGGTTCCTTCTTTCTCTCTGCTGCATAGTATTCCATTGTGTAAATGTACCACAGTTTTTTGATCCACTCATCTACAGATGGGTACTTAGGCTGTTTCCAGCACTTAGCTATTGTAAACAGTGCTGCTATGAACATAGGGGTGCATAAGTTCTTTTGAATTAGGGTTATAGAATTTTTCTGGTATAATCCTAGCAGTGGAATTGCTGGTTCAAAAGGCAGTTCCATTTTTAGTGTTTTGAGGAAATTCTATACTGTTTTCCATAGTGGCTACAGCAGTCTTCTTTCCCACCAACAGTGCTGTAGGGTTCGCATTTCTCCACCTCTTCGCCAGCACTTGCTTGTTGATTTGTTGATGATGGCCATTCTGACTGGTATAAAATGGTATCTCATTGTGGTTTTTATTTGCATCTCTCTGATGGCTAGTGATGTTGAGCATTTTTTCATGTGTCTATGGACCTTCTGTATGTCTTTTTCAGAGAAGTGTTTGTTCAGTTCCTAGCCCATTTTTTAATTGGGTAGTCTGTTTTCTTGATGTTGAGTTGTATAAGCTCTTTATATATTTTGGAGATCAGTCCCCTGTCTGAGATATCATTGGCAAATATGTTTTCCCATATGGTTGGTTTCCTTTTCATCTTGCTGATGGTTTCTTTCGCTGAGCAGAAACTCCTTAGTTTGATGTAGTCCTATTTGTTTATTCTTTCTTTTATTTCTCTTGCCTTAGGAGATGTATCCGTGAAAATATTGTTACGTGGGATATCTGAAAATGTCCTTCCTATGTTTTGCTCTAGGACCTTTATGGTGTCACGGCTTACATTTAAGTCTTTGACTCATCTTGAATTTATTCTCATGTGTGCTGTAAGTTGGTGGTCTAGTTTCATTTTATTTTGCACGTCCCTGTCCAGTTCTCCCAGCACCATTTGTTGAAGAGGCTCTTCTAACTCCATTTTAAGTTCCTTCCTCTTTTATCAAATATTAGTTGACCCTACAGTCTTGGATTTGTTTCTGGACTCTCTATTCTGTCCCATTGATCTATATGTCTGTTCTTATGCCAGTACCAGACTGTTTTGATCACAGTGGCTTTGTAGTATTATTTGATGTCTGGTATTGTGATTCCTCCTGCTGTGTTCTTCTGCCTCAAGCTTTCTTTGGCTATTCTGAGTCTTTTTTGGTTCCATACGAATTTTTGGAGTATTTGTTCTAGGTCTGTGAAATGTATCATTGGTATTTTAATAGAAATTGCATTGAATCTGTAAATTACTTTAAGTAGTATGGCCATTTTGATGATGTTGATTCTTCCCATCCAAGAACATGGTATTTGCTTCCATTTATTTGTATCTTCCTAAATTTCTTTCTTCAATGTTATGTAATTTTCAGAGTACAGGTCTTTTATCTCTTTGGTTAAGTTTATTCCTAGATACTTTATTTTTCTTATTGCTATAGTAAATGGTATTTTTTTTGTTTCTGTCTCTGATATTTTATTGTTGGTATACAGAAACGCCTTCGATTTCTGTATATTTATTTTATATTCTGCTATTTTGCAAGATTCACTTATTATATTGAGTAGTCTTTTACTGGAGTTTATAGGATTTTCTAGGTACACTATCATGTCATCTGCATATAATGATAGTTTTACTTCTTCTTTCCCAATTTGGATGCCTTTTATTTCCTTTTCTTGTCTGATTGCTGTGGCTAGGACTTCCAAAACTATGTTGAATAGGAGTGGAGAGAGTGGAGAGCCTTGTCTAGTTTCTGATTTCAGGGGGAATGCTTTCAGTTTTTGTCCACTGAGTATGATGTTGGCTCCAGGCTTCTCATGTATAGCCTTAACTATGTTAAGGTATGCTCCTTCTATTCCCATTTTGCTGAGTGTTTTCGTCATAAATGGGTGTTGTACATTATCAGATGTTTTTTCTGCATCTATTGATATGATCATGTGATTTTTGTCTTTCATTCTGTTTAGGTGATGTATTATATTTATTGATTTGCATATATTAAACCATCCCTGCATCCCTGGGATGAATCCCACTTGATTGTGGTGTATGATCTTTTTAATGTATTGCTAGATCCTGTTTGCTTATATTTTGTTGAGGATTTTAGCACCTATGTTCATCAGTGATATTGGCCTGTTGTTTTCTTTCTTTGTTGTGTCTTGACCTGTTTTTGGAATTAGGGTGATACCTACTTCATAGAAAGAGTTTGGGATTTTTTCCTCTTCTTGCATTTTTTGGAATAGTTTGAGAAGAGTAGGAGTTAGTTCTTCCCTAAATGTTTTGTAAAATTAGCCTGTGAAGCCATGCAGTTCAGGGATTTTGTGTGCAGGGAGATTTTTGATTACTGTTTCAATTTCCTTCTTTGTTATTGGTCTGTTGAGACTTTATACTTCTTCTTGATTCAGTTTTGGAAGGTTATATGTTTCTAGAAAGGTGTCCATTTCCTCTAGGTTGTCAAAGTTCTTGCCATACAGTTGTTTATAGTAATTTCTTAAAATCCTTTGTATTTCTGTGATATCAGTCATGATTTCTCCTTTTTCGTTTCTGATTTTGTTTATTTGGGTGCTCTCTCTTTTTTTTTTTTTTTTCTTGATGAGCCTGCCTAAAGACTTGTCAATTTTGCTTATTTTTCAAAGAACCAGCTCCTAGTTTCGTTGATCTTTTGAATTTTTTGTTTGTTCTCTATGTCATTTAATTCTGCTCTGATCTTGATGATTTCCTTCGTTCTTCTTGCCCTAGGCTTTGTTTGTTGTTGTTGTTTTAGTTCTTGTAGCTTTAGGGTTAGATTTTTTATCTGAGATTCTTCTATTTTTTTCAGATATACCTGTATTGCTATGAACTTCCCTCTCAGGGCTGCTTTTGCTGTGTCCCATAGGTTTAGGGCTATTGTGTGTTCATTATCATTAGTTTCTAGAAATTTCTTGATTTCTTCTTTGATGTCATTGTTAACCCATTTATTATTTAATAGCATGTTATTCATTCTCCATGAGTTTGGATGTCTTTGATTTTTTTTCTCTGAGGTTGATTTTTAGTTTCAAGGGATTGTGGTCTGAAAAGATGCTTGATATGATTTCAATTTTCTTAAATTTGTTGAGGCTTGTTTTTTGTCCTATCATGTGGTCTCTTTTTGAAAATGTCCCATGTGCATTTGAAAAGAATGTGTATTTTGCTTCTTAGGGGTGAAAAGTTCTATGTATATCAGTTAAGTCCATGTGATTTAGTGTGTTGTTCAATGCCTATATATCCTTGGTGTTTCTTTGCTTCAAAGATCTGTCTATTGTTGATAATGAAGTGCTAAAGTCCCCTACTATGAGTGTGTTGCTGTTAATATCTTTCTTGTGGTCTTCTGGTATTTTCTTTATGTATTTGAGTGTTCCTATGTTGGATGCATATATGTTTATCAGTGTTATATGTTCTTGATGGATTGTTCCCTTAAGTATTATGAAATGTCCTTCTTTATCTCTTTTTATTGCCCTTGCTTTAAAATCCATTTTGTCTGATATGAGTACTGCTACCCAAGCTTTTTTTTTTTTTTTCATGTGTTTTGCTTGGAATACTTTTTTATATCCCTTTACTTTCAGTCTGTGTAAATCTTTTGTTTTGAGGTGTGTTTCTTGTAGAGAGCAAATATGTGGGTCCTGTTTTCTTATCCATTCCGTTATTCTATGTCTTTTAATTAGAGCATTTAATCCATTTACATTTAAGGTTATTATTGACATGTATTTATTCATTTTTCTTTGTCCTTGTGTTCCTCTCCTCTTTTTTTCTTCTTTTTCTTAAAACATCCCCTTTAGCATCTCTTGCAATACTGGTTTGGTGGAGATGTATTCTTTTAGTCTTCCTATGTCTGGGAAACTCCTTATTTCACCTTCCATTTTGAATGAGAGCCTTGCTGGATAGAATATTCTTGGTTGTTGGACTTTGTTTTTCATTGCTTGAAAGATTTTTGACCATTCTCTTCTGGCTTGTAGTGTTTATGTTGAGAAATTGGTCGATAGCCTTATCGGAGCTCCCTTTTATGATATTTGCTTTTTTTCTCTTGCTGCATTTGGGATTCTCTTTTTGTCTTTGAATGTTGCCATTTTAATTATGATGTGCCTTAGAGTGGGTCTTTTGGGGTTTCTCTTCATTGGGACTCTCTGCGCTTCTTGAACTTGCATAACTTTTTCTCTCATCAGATTAGGAAAATTTTCTGTCATTACTTCTCTTATCAGCTTCTCTATTCCTCATTCTTCTTCTTATCCCTGTTTTATTCCAATTATCATGATATTATTTTTTCTCATGCTTCCTGTAATTCCCTTACATTCTTTTCATATTTTTTCAATCTTTTTTCATTTTGCTGTATTGTCTGGGAATTTTTTTCTACATTGTCCTCTGACTCACTGATTTGATCCTCTGCTTCATATAGCTTGCTTTTGCTTGATTCTACTGTGTTTTTTAGTTCAGAGATTGTATTCTTCATTTCTTCCTGGTTCTTGTTAATAGTTTCTATGTCCTCTTTTTATGCTGCTGTAGTTCTCCATAAGTTCCCTGTAATTTTTTGGAGCTGTTGGTAACTTCCTTGGAGGTTGTCATGGTTGTTTTTGAGGTTGTTGAGTATATTCAGCTTCTTCACCACCATTTTTTGAATTTCATGTCTGACTTTTGGGCTTTGTCTATTCCATCTACATCTCTTTCTGGAGATTCCTCTTTTCTTTTCATTGAGGGGTTATTTCTGCATCTTACCATGTTGGATTCTTCTTGTTTTGTTGTTGTTGTTGTTGTTGTTTTGGTTTTTTATTTGTCCACTTTGACTTCCCATCTTTGTGATATGAGATTCTTTATAGGAGATCTTGGGGTTTCAATCATGCAGTTTATTTGATCTCCTGAGTCTGATGTTCTTGGGATACCCTTTATGTTGTTTGTTTATGTTGTCTGGTTATATTTCAGATGTTCTTTGATACGATCTTCCCTCTGGCTAGTTTATTGAGAGTCACTCTGTCCACTTTGTCTTGAGTTCTTTTGTGGAGATGCTGTTAAAAACACAAACACACAGCCCAGGCTGGAAACCAACACCCTCAAAAATATCCCCCACCCTTTATCTCGCTATCGTCAGCCAATGAGCCAGTATTAATATAAATGTAGAGAGATTAGGGATTTTATACTATAGGAAGAATAGATAAGAGTTGTTTTTAAAGAAGAAAAATGTGATTTTTGAAAGAGGGTATGATAGATTAATAAAAGAAGCAAGTAGTGTCGAGACTATGCAAGACAGTAGGTAATATTTACATTGTATGTTAATAATAATAAAAGAAAAAGAGGGAAAATGCAGAATATAGTAAGAAAGTGGAATTGTATAGTATTAGATTTATATAGTAGTTATATTCTATTTATTTAGTGTGAAAGGGAGGCTAAACAAAAGAGGCAAACAAATAAACAAAAATTAAAGAGGAAGGATTAGACTGAGTATGGTATGAAACAAATTAAAGAGATAGTTTAAAATTTTTTTAAATAAAAGTTCAAATTAAAATTAAAATTAAAATTTAGAAATTTTAAAAAATTAAAATAAAATAAAATTTAAAAAACTAAAATAGAAATAAAAATTTTAAAAATATACAAAAGGAAAGTTTTTATTCAGCTTTTGTGTGTCTTCTTCTTTTTCTGGATCCACAGCTGTTTTAATGAGGCGGGCCAGACGTTCCTGATCCTTACCGCAGTGGTGTGGGCCTGAGTGTTGCGTTAGTCACGTGCCTGGGTCATTCCTGCTCACCCGCGGTGGCCGGTGCGTTTTCGTTTGGTGCCTGTTGGAGCCAGCCGGGGTGCTTGTGGGTGCGCGCAAGGGTGCCCGCAAGGTGGCCTGAGCACTAGCCTTAGGCCTGCAGAGCCACGTCCCAGGAGTCAGTCTCTCGCCCATTGGGGCGGGGCCCGGGACACTTGTGCATGGGGAAGTGAGCATCTGTGAGTCGCCACCACCTGCTTTTCCCACTCCGCAGCTGCCCGCTGTTCCCGCACCGGCCTGGGCGGGCACGAGCAGAGCCCGCGCAACTGGTCTGCACTCTGGCCTGGCACTCACTGGGGCTGGCCAGGGGTGTCTATACACGGTCTTCTGCATGCCCAGCAGGCTCTCCTTGTGCCCATTGTGTCACTGATCTTTTGTCTGTGGGATGTGTCCAAGGGGCTCCTGGACGCATGGCCAGAGACCTGGCTGTGCACCTGGGCCAGAGAATGAGGGCACTTCCCTGTGCATGCCCGCATAACCCAAGGGGAGGGTGGGAGAGTGGGAAAGTGCACTTCTGTGCCTGTGATCCTCAAGAATGTCCTATCACCTCCAACTTTTCCTCCAATCTCTGCAGTTCACAAGAGAAAAATATAAAGGAAAATCATGTTCTCACATGCACAGCAGTACGCTGTTTCTTGTCTTTCAGTGCCAGATGTCACCTGGCCCACTCCTCGTTCTGCCAGCAGGCAGAGATCCGCTCTCCTTCCAATTCCTCTCTGGGGAAGCCTGTGGTCGCCAGAAAGTCTTTGTGTTCTTCCAGCTGCAGCTCGGGGAGCCAACTCAATCAGAAATCCCATCTTGTCCCTTTTTTTTCCGCTATCCTCACCAAACAGGTTGTTCCCAGATGGTTTTCTCTAATCCAGCAGTGCCAAGGCTCGATTCCTGCCAGTGTCCAGCTGCTCACTGAGATGTTCTGTCTGCAATTAGTCCAAACTACAGATGGGTCTCAGGAGCCAGAGAGCGCAGCCTCCCCTCACTCCTCCGCCATCTTCTCTCCAAAAGTTGAGGCAAAATCTCAATGACTGGAATGTCATAGCAAGAAAACATATAGGACTTCCGGCCAAGATGAAGGCTTAGACTGACACGTTCTGTCTCCCTCCACAATGATGAAGGACTACAACTACCACAAAACCAGAAATAACCAAAAGTTCCAGAAAATAAAGCTACATGGAAGTCCAACATATGAAATTATAAATAAGTGGTGCTCATCTGGAAGGGTAGGAGAGGTGAAACCAGGGTGGAGAGATCAAGCTGTGCTGCTGGTGGCAGCTGCAGCGACAGGCAGTGGGAATGCAAAAAGCACAGACACCTGTATTTAAGGGGAGGCGAGAAGCTCCAGGGGAGCACCTCTGGCTGCAGTCCAGACCTGTCAGCTCGCGATTCCAATGCTGGGAAAGGAAGACACCCATTGCCTCAGACTGTGAGGCCCAGAGGGCATGGCTATGGAGGAGGAGGCCCCGGTCTCTCGGCGGAGAGTAACAGCAGGAATCCTTCTTGGACCCCCACCACACACAAAGCACCACAGTGTGGTGAGAAGGGTTGCTTGGTAGTAATGGGTGCGCAGGGCTCTGCCTCTGATAGCATAGGAGGTGTGACAGCCCCACCCAAGAAGGAAAGATAAATCAAAACTCTTAGGATGACAATAATCGTGATTGAAATACCAATCACGCAGCTAACCAAAAAGCAAATATGTGAATTAATGGATGAACAAATAGATAATCTTTCTGAGGCTCAGTTCAGAGCTACATTCATAAGGCAGCTTACAAAATTAATAGAAGATATTGAACAAGATGGGGAAGAAATGAAGGCTAGTCATGCTGAAATGAACAAAAACACATACGAGACAAGTGGTGAGGAAGGGAAAGCCAGAGATCAAATCAAGAAATCGGAATATAAGGGAGGAACAAACAGTCAACCAGTGCAGAAAGAGGAAACAAAAAGTGAGGAAAATGAGGAGAGAATCAGAAACCTACGGGACAGCTATAAGCGGGCCAACATCTGAATCATAGGGTTGCCAGAAGGTGAAAAAGAAGAACTAGAAATTGAAAAATTATGTGGAAATATAATGAAGCAGAACTTCCTGAACTTGGGGAAGGAAATAGAACTACAGGTCCAGGAAGCACAGAGAGTTCCAGAAAAACTGGACCCAGGGAGAACCACACCAAGACACATTATAATCTAAATGTCAAAAATTAAGGATAAAGAGAAAACCTTAAAAGCAGCAAGAGATAAGAAGATAATTATGTACAAAGGGGTCCCAATTAGACTATCAGCTGATTTCTCAAAGGAGACTGCAAGCAGGAAGGCACTGGCAAGAGATATTCAAAGTAATGAAAAGCAAAAACCTACAACTGCGATTACTCTATCCAGTGAAGCTGTCATTCAGAACAGATGGGCAGAAGAAGTACTTCCAGGACAGAGTAAAACTGAAGGAGTTCATTAGATCCAAACTACTGTCATATGAGATGTTAAAGGGACTGTTTTAGAAGAAGGAGGATCAAAACTATGAACATTAAAATGAAAACTGTAACACAACAACCAACAAGGGAAGCTAGGGAATGGAAACAAAGGCAAACTAAGTAGGCAACGGGAGGGGAAAAAGAACTATAGGTATGGGGAGCACATTCGGGGGGTCTGCAGAGAGGGGGAAGGAGGAAAAGAGAGGGAGATGAAGCAGGAATTAAGAAGCATAGTAGGAGGGAATGGAGTAGACTGCAAGATGTTGAGAAGAACTATATGCACAACCAATGGGCATGGACTAAGGGGGGAGGGACAACTGGAAGGAGGGTCACTGGATGGAGGGTAGGAGAGGGAAAAAAATTGGGGCAGCTGTAACAACATAACCAATAAAACATATTTAATAAAAAAAAAAAAAAGAAGGAAAAGTATAGTTCTGTGGGGTTATCCTAGATAGCAAATCTATATTTACTATTTAGTAAAGCAGGTGTCTGGAAAAGACTCTCCTCTTATTAAGCTAATTAAGATCCATTAATGAGGAGAGATATAACACTTTTAATTATGTAGAAGTTTATAAGTTAACTTATCTGGACCTCCATTATTTTTTATCTGCAAATTGGGAATAAGAGTAACATCTGCTTTAAACGATAATTGTGAAATTAAATTGGAGTGATATCATATATATATATATATATATATATATATATATATGTTAGAATAAAGCCTGAAATATAGTAAATATAGTAAATCCCTTGCACTTGCTATTATTCTTACATTATTTTATGTGACTCTTGATAAGTGAAGCTGAAGATAGCAAGAGGAGTTTTTATTTAATAAGTTTCACAACGCAAAGGATAATGAAGGAATTCTTTTTCTGTTTGTAAAAAAATTTCTGAACTCAAATATTAGTAGATTCTTCACCAAATGGGGTCATCGATTATTTTCTTCATTCTCTCTTAAACTCTGGTTCCTATGCCAGCTTATTTTACAAACCAATTCAGAGCATTTTACTGGTAATCCTCTTCTTGACTCTAAGCTCTTCCACAATCATGGGTAATTTTAAATCTTGGAGCATGTCTTATTTTACTTTCTAAGCTATTTAGCTTCAGTTAACTACATCTCAACTCTAACATCCACTCCTGTAGCCACATCTTAGCTCTTGTCATCATGGACCCCTCTAAAACTGAAATCTTGAGTAAAAATACTTTAGCCTATGACTGCAACCTCATATTCTCACAATCATCCTCTTCTTTTTCCAATTCATCTTTTCTTTGGCTTTTTGAGACTTGTTTTTTCTTTTATTATGCCAGTCCACTTCTGACTCCTCTTCCATTTGTTCCATGATACTTCTGTCACATCTACCTGGAACACTCCAACATGAGGTAATCGTTACAACATACATGCTCTCCTTTGCACAGGATCTCCTGAACAAGACCAAAAAATATCTTTTGACCAGTCACTTCTTGTGCCCTTACAGATTCTTGTTGCTCAGTTCCACTGGGCACTTAATACTGTTTAGTAATTTTTTCATAATACCTATTTCAGACTGTTTCAGGTTGCCTCTTATTTTTTCTAGTCCTTATTCCATATTCCACTTCTACTTTTGCATCTCTTATACATATAAACAACATAGTTCTGAAGAGAGAATCTCATTTACCTCCTACAGAAAATAAGTATACATTTAAACATATATAACTATATAAATATACATATTTATTTATATTATATGCTCTGTCCAAAAAATGTCTAACCATTGTTAATATAACAAGCATGGTTTGTGTGATATCAATGTAACCTGGCAGCCTTAGAGAGTGGACTGGAATGCACATGTATGAACAATGATGACATTATCGTACTAGTCAGCGGAGGTGGTATACACCATTGAGAGAGCATGTGTACTATGTGGCCATCACATTCAAAATGACTGATACAGTGCACATGCTCACTCAAGGCGTCTTCCAACCCCACTGACTAATACGGGGAAGTCATCATTGTTCACATACGCACATTCCAGTCCACTATCTTTCGCTGCCAGGTTATATCTCATTCTCATTATATTAACAATGGTTGGATTTTTCCCGACAGACATCGTATACTATTTTATAAGGGATGTCTGAATGAATGTCTAGTTCCTAAAGCTTTTCTCTAGGCTTTACTAAAGAAAGTTTTTGTTGTTGTTGTTGTTTTTTATTTAAGAATGACTGTTTGAATCTGCCTGAGCTATTTCTTGCCTACTACTACCACATTTCTATTTATGATCATTCCTTATCATTAATCCATACTTGCAATTTAATACTTATTTGTTGATATTGCACTAAAAAGATTCTTTCAGAGAGACTGCAACATTTCAACATTATGTTCTAATAAATGCCTTTACACAAACATCACTGTTTATGGGGCATGAATGAGAAACCAATGTCTTGTTTAGCACTATTTTAGTTTATTTGCTATTGCCTTTTCCAGTGAGAAAATAAAGTGCATAATAACTTCATTTCAGGACTATTAAGAACCAATTCTGAATGCTTAATAACATTTTAAGGGAATTCAGGTTTCCTTAGTATAATTATAAAGACTAATTTACATAAACTTAATTAGTATAGTTAAATGTTCATAGCCCAGTATTTGTAATCCAGTACGTTATATAGAGAGTTCAAATTTATATATATATATATATTTTTTATTTTTAGTTTAAATAAATGTTTAAGTTTTATAATCAGTAGAAGGCCTACATTATGATTTTCAAACCTAAGCACTTTAGTAGTATGGACCCTTTCGTCTATAAAATTTTTAAGAATTGTATTTAATAATCACATTGGTATAAAGATAAATATAATCCAGATTCAAAATAATATATTTTCATTAGTATTATACTATTCACTTCTTTTTTGAAGAGGTGAAGGAGTTCCATTTTCAAAATAGTCTGATCTAAGGCTATAATAAAAATACTAAAGTGCTACTGTGTGATTTGATTATGATAACAATAATATCAATCATAATGTTATTGAAATTGTGATTGAAAGAAATTAAAATTAGCCTTATTATATTTTTTGGTCCAAAATAGGAACTTAAAGTCTTGTTAGTTCATTCTTAATTTATTTACTGACATTAGAAATCTTTAAATAACACAGAAAAATATAAACTATATTAAAAGTATGTAAAATATATTAATGTTTCCAGACTTCAGATGCTTCCTCTCAGATAACTTACAACTGAATATTAAAATGATTTTTAATTAATCCTTTATTCATTAATATAAAACAAAAAATTCTAATAGTGTAAGATAATTTGATTGCAGTTTTCAATGGAGATATCAAAGCATGCATGTATATGCATGTTTATGTAAATATTAAGAAACCACAAGACTAATTTGTACTTTCTTTAGGGAAAAATCATTTTTCAGAAAATTTTCATTGTTATAATTGCAAATTTACTATTGACCATTATAATAAGAAGTAACAACTGATTTCTTCTGCTATGCATTTGTAACCGCTTTGAGGTGAAAAGTAGATGAATTTTAATTGTGAATTGCAAAGCCTAAAGTGTTTATAGCAGTTATACAGCTATGTATCATATTTCAACTGATTTCATTTGTAATACTCACTGAACCTGAACAACATAAAAAAGTTCAGTTTTTTCAGAGGATATTGCTATTTATAATTGGTTTATCTCATCGTCCCACTGCTAAAAAATATTAAATATTTCTATTTAAGCATTTCTGTAATTCTACTGACTAAATTTTTATATTTGAAAGAAGAAGCCCTGTGGAAAGGGGATGGAACTTGAGTGTACACAACAGTGGACCTGCATATTAGCTTAGCCAGGATTCAACTGTAGGCAGGCTGCTTTCAAAATCTGTATTCTCATTCATTATTTTGTGCTGTATCTTTAAAATTGAGTTAATCTCTTTCCCATACCCCATCCCCACAAAAAATTCAAAAAGTAAGTAGGGAAAGAACTTCTGGGTTTTGAGTTATTGGTGGAATTTGATAATGTGTCAAGCTTTTCCTATTTGATTGAAGAAGTCATAGACCACACAATAAAAATGTATTACTCACTCACGTATACAAGCACACACACAAACACACAAACACCTGAGCAGTATAAGGAAAGAGCTATCCATTTTTGTCAAGAAGGCTTCCATACACAATACTTAAGACTGTAATAAGGTTCAAATCATTAGCTGCTGTAATAGACAATCCCCAAATCTCAGCTGCTTCGTACAAAAGATGTTTATTTCTCAATTAAGAAAAAAAATATTACAAGGCAGATGTGTTTGTTTTTTTTTTTCTGGTTTCATTGTAACCTTTAAAAAAATGTTAGTCATTCTTTGACCTCTCATAGTTCAGGGCATTGAAAACTGTATTCTTCCTCTATCCAAAGCAAATCATGTCAAAATAGGAAATATATAAAGAACTTCAGTCCTCCAATTCCAATGAGTTTTAAAATAAATCTTTCTGTCTATTGTTCTAGGATCTAGTGTTGATCAGAGATAAAGTCTAGGCACTCATGAACCAGGGAGCATACAAGGGTGGTGGGTCCAGAGAGAATTGGCAATAGGAGTTGTCAGCCCCCTTGGGTGTTATATAACTGATATTGCCAATGCATAGTGATAATAATATCAGACTGTTAGTTAATTTTGTTATTTTTTGATATGCTCTACAGACAATTATCTGTATTCAGAGGAGACATCTCCATGAGCCTGCTCTTGGTAAGACACTGGAAACTTTCTAAACCAAATATTTCTTATTCCTAACAATGAAACCTGCATTTGAACAGTTTGAAAGGTTTTAAATATATGCTCTGTATTGAGGGCTTAAGTTTGCCACTGTGCCTGAACTGCATTACTAACCTAACCCTAGCTTACTGGGCTGGGGCTGCAATGCACTAAGAAGCACAAGCCATTTTGCATTTCAATTTGATTTCCAGTAGGTATCCAACAAATGATTTTTTTAAAAACAAATCAAAACCAAAACTGAAACCAAAACCCTATAGGTTATACTGCCCTTTCTGTTTCTGACTTCTGCATTTACCCACATTCAAAACACTATCTAGAGTTTTGCTTTAGTTGACCAGATTATTTGCAACCTTGATAACTTTCCAGTGTAAATTAGAATATGCTTAATTATGGAACATCATGAACTGCTGTGTTTTGTCTACTCGATTTGTGTTTTCTCTTCCACCACCAGTAACTGCTGCTTAACTGACCACAGCACAAAGTTACTTTCTTTTAAGCTTGTGCTTGTATATCCCTGTTTTCCTTCCTGAGTTTTGATTTTTTGTAGTTGTTTCCCCAGACATTGCTTATAGCCAGCCTCATGTCTAACCCTTCTTGGTGTTGAGTGGAATGCAGTTATTTCTAATTCAGAGAGAAATATAAACATCCTCTTTTTACCAAACATAAAGCTAGGAAGACAAATAACTAAGTACAATATTTATTTGCAATCTACATCTATGAATCTTCTAAAAGCATTTACTTTTAGGTTTTTATATTTTTCAAGGAACAAATCAGGATAATAAAATATTTTAAGAATTTTAACATGATTATTTCTAATACCAGAAAGAGTAAGTTAATATTATGTGTTACCTTATATCTGCCTTTTGAAAGCTTATTTTTGAGTATAGGAAGGATATGATTATCTGTATTAACAAAAAACATAGCTTTCTTAGAAAAATGAAAATTTCAGGTAATTCAAAGATTGGATTTTTCTCCAGAACATTACAGTGTAACTCTACAAAACACTTAATTTAAGCGTTTAGATTTTTCTTTTAGCTTTTGAGGATACATAAAAAATAAAAAAATTTCAAAAGCCTCATAACCACAGAAAAACCATAGGATGAAGACAATGGCTTTAAATTACCCAAAGATAAAATAAATCTGATGTAACTCTGGTCAACTGTACATTATTCAGTAATGATTCAAACCTTTTAGAAAAGAGAATTGGAAAAATAGTTAATATGGTAGAGTTCAGATGGAAAGAAAATTGTTGATCAGTGGAGTAAAGAAATTTAGACAACAAATAAATACTCATTTTTAATTCTATATCAAGACAGTATAGTTAGAATAGTGAGGATTAGATAGAAGGTCCCTATACCTTTAGATTAAATAAATGTTATTAGAGAATTGTGCTCAAATTACTTAAATTATAAAGTTATATCAGTCTTTGCTCATATTGTTCTCATGATCCAAAATGTCATTCAATTATGTTGTTTAAAAAGAGGAGTTTCTTTGCTTATATAATAACATTGTGATTAGTTGGGAATAAGAGTGAGAATGAACAGTTCACACCTACAAGAAGTAAAAAATTACCCCTCCTTTTGCTTCTCAAGGCCCTTCATTTTTATCCAAACTTATTTTTAATGTCACAATAGAGAGACTAGATATGCATATGGTCAATGGGCAGATCATATATATCAGCAAAACTCAGAATCACATGAGAAGCCAGGAGCCAAACCACAAAGACTATAGAATTATCAGGACTTAGTCAATGACTGCCAAATTTCCTATTTTTACCCCTGCTGCCAATTCAGAGCCAACCAAAGAAAGCAGAGTATGCTCTCTAAATCAATCATATATGATATCCCACTTATTAATGGCTTACCACCAACTTCCTCCTGTCAATAATCTCAAATTAGAACATAACTGATGTCCTCTCATTTATACTATAAAGTTCCCCACTCCCCTGGCCTTGTTTGAATTTCTTCCCAACATGATAGACAAATCCTGATTCTTTTGAAAAAGCAAGCTATGAATAATTTTCCTCTGTTTGTTGTCACTTTGGTAGATTGTGTTTATTTCCACACATCACAAACTCTGTTTTGGCTAAGTTGACCACCCCACAGATTTACCATGCTTGTATAGCTGAGTTTTTACTCATCCTATTCTTACAATCTCTGGTGGTCTCCAGTCTTTTTAGCTGAGTCAATTTCTACCCTCCCAGCATGGTCTCCCTCAAGTTCAAACTTTGCCTTAGATAGTTTTCAAAATCCAGTAACTCCAAAACCTATTTTTCTCCTTCTTATCTCACCTTTTTATTTTCTTTGTTTATTTGTTTGTTTTGTCTGGATAGTCTATACCACACAAATCAAATATTGTGTGCTTAAATTTTATAATCAAACAGAGTCATAAATAATGTGCTCCCTAATAATGTAAATCAAAACTCAGAGAAGTGCCAGATAAGACCACACTGGGAGATAAGGGGTGCAGTTCAAATGCCATATAGGAAAACCATGCAGGTAATAGTGACTTCAGAACTTGTGACAGTTTTTATCTTCTTAGATCAGGTACTGCTCTCTAGCAGAAGCTCTACCTTCCACACCTCTCAAGAAATGCATATTCTATGATGATGAAAGTTAAACCTTTAGAAAGGGCACATTGTCATTTTATGGATACATAGAATATATTTGTAAGGTTTCATATCTAACAGAATGAAGAATAAAATGAGGTAATTAGTCTTTAATGTTTGTGCATACACACAATTCCTCAAAGTTGCCTATTTTTGTTAACAAAGAGACCATCAATGTTTTCACTCTCCTTGAGAAACATGTAGTCCTTTTACAGATTCCTCAATTTGTCATTAAGAAGTCTACAACTCCCATTGAGTTGAGGAATTATTTTTTTCCCACCCTGCTCCCCTTGTCACTGTTAGTCTGCTCTTTGTTGACATGCCTCTGGTTCAGTTTTGTTTGTTTGTGTTGTTCATTAGTTTTCTGTATTAGGTGATATCATATGGTATTTGTCTTTCATTGCCTGTCTTATTTTGCTAGGCATAATTCTCTGTGGATTGAGCGTCGGCCTGCGAGCTAAGTGTCGCTGGTTCGATCTTCCAGTCAGGGCACATCAGAGAAGGAAAACTCTGACTCCAAAAAACCTCCGCTGCCTTGCGGCATACCTCTTCAGGGGAAAGGCTAGGGGAGTAAACCCCGACAGAAAATCCGGAGCCGGAGTCCCTAAGGCGGTTTGACGTTGTAGTCAACACTGGCAACTCCTGCGGCGCACCTGAAGCCAAGCTGTATTGACTCCGTCTTTCCCTTGGATCCTTCAGCTGCGAAGAGAGGGGGGTCTGCTGCATGGGCAACAGCAGACCCTCCATATCACCCTGCCCAGGCTCTGTAGCTTCAACTTCACTGGAGAGGACACTCCAGCGTCATCGTAAGATGTCGATTCAACACGGGAGGAGACAGATACCGTGTCACTCCGGAGTCGGACTGCACAACCATTCTCTGCGGTGCAGATAGACACTTAAGAAGCTACACCATCGTCTCTCGAGACGGACGGCTGCCGACGACGACGAATTCTCTCTAGTTCCACCCATGTTGTTGCAATTGGTAGGAGTTCCTTCTTTATTTCTGCTGCATAGTACTCCACTGTGTAAATGTACCACAGTTTTTTGATCCACTCATCTACAGATGGGCACTTAGGTTGTTTCCAGCACTTGGCTATTGTAAACAGTGCTGCTATGAACATAGAGGTGCATAAGTTCTTTTTAATTGGTGTTTCAGGATTTTTTGGATATAATCCTAGCAATAGAATTGCTGGTTCAAAGGCAGTTCCATTTTTAGTGTTTTGAGGAATTTCCAAAATGTTTTTCATAGTGGCTGCACCAGTCTGCCTTCCCACCAGCAATGCACCAGGGTTCCCATTTCTCCAGATTGTCTCCAGCACTTGTTGTTTGTTGATTTCTTGATGATGGCCATTCTGAGTGGTGTGAGGTGGCATCTCATTGTGGCTTTTATTTGCAACTCTCTGATGGCTAGTGATGTTGAGCATTCTTTCATATGTCTATGGACCCTCTGTATGTCCTCTTTGGAGAAGTGTTTGTTCAGCTTTCTTGCCCATTTTTTAATTGGGCTGTCTGTCTTCTTGGTGTTGAGTCATATAAGTTCCTTATATATTCTGGAGATCAATCCCTTGTCTGAGGTATCATTGGCAAATATATTTTCCCATACAGTTGGTTCCCTTTTCATCTTGCTGATGTTTTCTTTTGCTGAGCAGAAACTCTTTAGTTTGATATAGTCTTATTTCCTTATTCTTTCCTTTATTTCCCTTGCCTTAAGAGAAATATCAGTGAAAATATTGCTACGTGGGATATCTGATATTTTTCTGCCTATGTTTTCCTCTAGGACTTTTATGGTATCACAGCTTACATTTAAGTTTTTCATCCATCTTGTGTTTATTCTGGTGTATGGCATAAGTTGGTGGTTTAGTTTCGTTTTTTTGCATGTCCCTGTCCAGTTCTCCCAACACCATTTGTTGAAGAGGCTCTTCTCACTCCATTTTATGTTCCTGCCTCTTTTGTCATATATTAGTTGACCATATAGACCTGAGTTTATTTATGGGCTCTCTATTCTGTTCCATTAATCTATATGTCTGTTCTTATGCCAATCCCAGACTGTTTTGATTACCGTGGCCCTGTAGTATAATTTGATATCAAGTGTTGTGATTCCTTCTACTGTGTTCTTCTTCCTCAAGATTGCTGTGGCTATTCGAGCTCTTTTTTGGTTCCATATAAGTTTTTGAAGTATTTTTTCTAGGTCTGTGAAATAAGTTATTGGCATTTTAATAGGGATTGCATTGAATCTATAAATTGCTATGGGTAATATGGACATTTTAATGATGTTGATTCTTTCTATCCATGAACATGGTATATGCTTTCATTTATTTTATCTTCCTTAATTTCTTTCTTCAGTGTTATGTAGTTTTCTTAGTACAGGTCTTTTACCTCCTTGGTTAAGTTTATTCCTAGGTACTTTATTTTTCTTGTTGCTATGGTAAATGCAATTTTTCTTTTAGTTTCTATTACTGAGATTTTATTATTGGTATGCAGAAATGTCTTTGATTTCTGAATATTGACTTTGTATCCTGCTATTTTGCTGAATTCACTTAATAGGTCAGGTAGTTTTTTTTTCTGTGTGTGGATTCTATAGGGTTTTCTATGTACACTATCACGTCATCTGCACACAATGACAGTTTTACTTCTTCTTTTTCAATTTGGATGCCTTTTATTTTTTTTCTTGTCTGATTGCTGTGGCTAGAACTGCGAAAACTATGTTGAATAGGAGTGGAGAGAGTGGACAGCCTTGTCTTGTTCCTGAACTCAGGGGGAATGCTCTCAGTTTTTGCCCATTGAATATGATGTTGGCTTCAGGTTTCTCATATATGACCTTTATTATGTTGAGGTATACTCTTTCTATTCCCAATTTGCTAAGAGTTTTCATCATAAATGGGTGTTGTACTTTATCAAATGCTTTTTCTGCATCTATTGATATGATCATGTGGTGTTTGTCCTTCATTTTGTTTATGTGGTGTATTACGCTTATTGATTTGCAAATATTAAACCATCATTGCATCCTTGGGGTGAATCCCACTTGATCGTGGTGTATATTCTTTCTAATGTATTGCTTGATCCTGTTTGCCAATATCTTGTTGACAACATTAACATCTATGTTCATCAGAGTTTTGGCCTGTAGTTTTCACTCTTTGTGCCTTATCCTGGTTTTGGAATTAGAGTAATACTGAATTAATAGAAATAGTTTAAGAGTCTTCTTCAATTTCTTGGAATATTTTGAGAAGGACAGAAGTTAGTTATTCCCTAAATGTTTTGTAAAATTTACCTGTGAAGCCATCGGTCCAGGGCTTTTGTGTGCTGGGAGATTTTTGATTACTGCTTCAATTTCACTAGTTGTTATTGGTCTGTTCAGGCTTTCTGCTTCTTCTTGACTCAGTTTTGGAAGATTATGTTTCCCGAAATTTGTCCATTTCCCCTATGTTTTCAAATTACTTGCCATACAGTTGTTCGCAATAATTTCTTACAATTCTTTGTATTTCTGTGGTATCGGTTATGATTTCTCCTCTTTTCTTTCTGATTTTATTTATTTGGGTCCTCTCTCTCTTTTTCTTGATAAGCCTAGTTAAAAGCTTGTCAATTTTGTTTATCTTTTCAAAGAACCAGCTCCTACTTTTGTTGATCTTTTGAATTGTTAGTTTAGTCTCTATGTCATTTAATTCTGCTCTGACCTTGATAATTTCCTTCCTTCTACTCGTTCTGGGCTTTGTTTGTTTTTCTTCCTCTAGTTCTTGTAGCTGTAGGGTTAAATTTTTTATTAGAAATTCTTCTATCGTTTTTAGGTAGGCCCCTGTTGCTAGGAACTTTCCTCTCAGGACTACTTTCGCTGTATCCCGTAGGTTTTGAGTTGGTGTACTTTCATTATCATTAGTTTCTAGAAAGTTTTTGATTTCTTCCTTGATATCATTGTTAACCCATTCATTATTTAATAGCATGTTATTCATTCTCCATGAGTTTGAATGTTTTTGAGTTTTTTCCTTGAGGTTGATTTCCAAATTTAAGCCATTGTGATCTCAGAAGATGCTTGACATAATTTTAATTTTCTTGAATTTGTTGAGGCCTGTTTTGTGTCCTACCGTGGGTCTATCCTTGAAAATGTTCCACGTGCAATTGAAAAGAGCATATATTTTGCTTCTTTGGGGTGAAAAGTTCTATATATATCAACTAAGTCCATTTGATCTAGAGTGTTGTTCAATGCCTCAATATCTTTGTTGTTTCTTTGCTTCGAAAATCTTTCCATTGTTGACAATGGGGTGTTAAAGTCCCCTACGATGAGTGTGTTGCCGTCTATATCCTTCCTGAAGTCTTTCAAGATTTTCCTTACATATTTGGGTGCTCCCAAGTTGGGTTCATATATGTTTACAGGGTTTATATTTTCTTGATAGATTTTTCCCTAGAGTATTATGAAATGTCCTTCTTTGTCTCTTTTTATGGGCTTTGCTGTGAAATCTGTTTTGTCTGATATAAGTATTGCCACCCCAGCTATTTTTTCACATCCTTTGGCTTGAAATACTTCTTTCCATCCCTTCACTTTCAGTCTGTGTAGATCTTTTGCTCTAAGGTAGGTCTTTTGTAGACAGCATATATGTGGGTCATGCTTTCTACTCATTTCAGCTACCCTATGACTTTTGATTGGTGCATTTAATCCATTTACATTTAGTGATGGGTATTTTTTCATTGTCATTTTCCCCCTTTGTACTTCTCAAAGCAGACCCTTTAGCATCTCTTGCAATGCAGGATTGTTGGAGATGTATTCTTTAGCCTTCTTTTTTCTTGGAAACTTTTTATTTTGCTTTTCATTTTGAAGGGGAGCCTTGCTGGGTAGAGTATTCTTGGTTGTAGGCTTTTGTTTTTCATTGCTTGGAATATTTTTGCCATTCCCTCTGGCTTGTGGTGTTTCTGCTGAGAAATCTGATGATAGCCTTATTGGAGCTCTCTTGTATGTTATTAGTTGTTTCTCTCTTGCTGCTTTTTGGATTCTCTTTTTGTCTTTGAATGTTGCCATTTTAATTATGATGTGTCTTGAAGTGGGCCTGTTGGGGTTCATCTTCATTGGGGCCCTCAGTTTTTCCTGGACTTGTGTGCCTCTTTCTCTCCTCATGTTAAGGAAGTTTTCTATCATTAGTCTTTCAAACAGGTTTTCTATCCCTTGTTCTTCTTCTCCTTCTGGAATTCCTATGATATGGATATTAATATGTTTCATGTTGTTCTGCAGCTGTCTTAAAACACATTTATTCTTTTTCTGTCTTTTTTCATTTTGTTGCACTGTCTGAGAGTTTTTGTCTACATTTTCCTCCAGCTCGCTCATCCGATCTTCTCCTTCCTCTAGCCTGCTTTTAATTCTTTCTACTGTGTTCTTCAATTCAGAAACTGTATTCTTCATTTACTCCTGAGTCTTCTTGATAGCTTCTATGTCCTCATTCATGCTGGCATAATTCTCAATAAGTTCCTTATAGTTTCCCTGAAGTTCCTTGTAGTTATCCTGGAGTTCTTTACAGTTTACTTGAGCTCGCTGAGGTCATTGGTCTTCCCCATAATCCATGTTTTGAATTCCATATCTGATAGTTTGCTTCCCTCTGTTTTATTTAGCACTCTTTCTGAGGATTCCTACATTTATTTTGATGGGGAGTTGTTTCTCTGTCTCCCCTTTTTTTGTGACTCTATTTATTTGCTGCTGCTTCTTAGACTGATCTGCACTTCTTGGATCTTCCCCTGGTCATGTCAGATCATCTACCCATATGGCCCTAGGCAGCCTGTTGGAGACTACCAGGGATCTACTTCCTTTATCTGTCTCCTTTATTTTTTAATCTATTCAATCTTGATTAGCTGTCAGGCTTAAGCACTGAGTGTGTGGCAGCTTAATTCCTGTAGGCAGGGGTTTTGCTTCCCCTCAGGCTGACGCCACTCTGAGCGGAACTGTCTGTATGCAGTATTGGGAATGGATCAGCACTGGGATCCAGTTGGCTGCTCCCTCAGTTCTCCCCTCAAAGCCACCGCACCATATTCTCCCCAAGCATCTCTAGTCCTCTCTGACTTCCTTCTGCTTGAGCCCAGGATAAGTGGGGGACAAAATATTTTTGTACATGATTTGCTTAAGATCTCTTTTCTCCAGTTTCTCTCAGGCTAGCACGAAACTTTGTAGCTTTTCACTTTTCACAGCTGGATATTATTTTACTTTCCACTCTGTTGCTGTAGGCTGGGAAGCCCAGCTGGGAGTTTAGACCCGGCCCTTCTCAGATGGAATCCCCAGCTGCTGATCTGTTTCTCAGTGCCTTCAGCAGCCACTCGTGGGAGCCCAGCCAGCCCTTTCCCATCTCCACACTCCCTACCGGTCATGTTGTGATGTAGCAGCCTTTTCTGTCTCTCCGTGGTTATAAGACTTCTCTCCAGTTAGTGTTCACTTGGTTATTCTAGATGATTTCTCAAAAATTAAGTTGTAAATCCAGACTGGTCCTGGGACGAGGTTACTGTAGCTTCCACTTCCTTCTCTGCCATCTTGGATCTCTTTCTCCTTTTTTTCTTGATGAGCCTGGTTAAAGACTTGTTGATTTTGTTTATCTTATCAAAGAAGAAGCTCCTGGATTTGTTTATGTTTTGAACTGTTTGTTTAGTCTCTATGTCATTTACGTCTTTTCTGATCTTGATGACTTCCTTCCTCTACTAGCTCTGGGATTTGTTTTTTATTGTTTCTCTAGTTCTTGTAGCTGTAGAGTTAGATTTTTTAATTTGAGACTTTTCTGGCCCTTTCATGTAGGCCTGTATTGCTATGAACTTTTTCCTCAAGACTGCTTTTGGTGTGTCCCACAGGTTTTGGTTTGTTATGTTTTCATTGTGTTTTGTTTCCAGAAGTTCTTGATTTCTTCCTTGATGTTATTGTTAACCCATTCATTATTTAATGGCATATTATTTATTCTCCGTGAGTTTGAATGTTTTTGAGTTTTTTTCCTTGAGGTTGATTTTCAGTTTCAAGCCATTGTGATCTGAGAAGATGCTTGATATAATTCCAATTTTCTTGAACTTGTTAAGGCTTTTTTTGTGCCCTACCATGTGGTCTATCTTTGAAAATGTTCCATGTGCACTGGAAAAAAATTTATATTTTGCTTCTTTGGGGTGAAAAGTTCTATATATATTGACTAAGTCCATTTGATCTAGAGTGTTGTTCAATGCCTCAATATCTTTGGTGTTTCTTTGCTTCGAAGATCTGTCCATTGTTGACAATGGGGTATTAAAATCCTCTACTATGAGTGCATTATTGTCTACATCCTTCCTGAAGTCTTTCAAGATTTTCCTTACATATTTGGGTGCTCCTATTTGGGTGCATATATGTTTACAAGGGTTATATCTTCTTGATGGATTTTTCCATTAAGTATTATAAAATGTCCTTCATTCTCTCATTTCATTGCCCTTGCTGTGAAATCTGTTTTGTCTGATATAAGTATTGCCACCCCAGCTTCCTTTTCCATGTCTATTTGCTTGAAATACTTTTTTCCATCCCTTCACTTTCAGTCTGTGTAGCTCTTTTGTGTTGAGGTGGGTCTCTTTTAGACAGCATATATGTGAGTCATTCTTTCTAATTCATTCAGCTACCCTATGACTTTTGATTGGTGCATTTAATCCATTTACATTTATGGTTATTATTGATAGGTACTTATTCATTGTAATTTTTCCCCTTTGTACATGTGTTCCTTTCTGTCTCTCTCTGTTTCTTCATCTTCTTAAAGGCGACCCTTTGGCATCTCTTGCAATGCTGGTTTGGTGGAGATGTATTCTTTTAGCCTTCTTTTGTCTGGGAAACTCCTTATTTCACCTTCCATTTTGAATGAGAACCTTGCTAGGTAGAGTATTCTTGGTAGTAGGCCTTTGGTTTTTGTTGCTTGGAATATTTTTTGTCATTCCCTTCTGACTTGTAGTGTTTCTGTTGAGAAATCTAATGATAGCCTTATCGGAGCTCCCTTGTATGTTATTAGCTGTTTCTGTCTTGCTACTCAGGATTCTCTCTTTGTCTTTGAATGTTGCCATTTTAATTATGATGTTTCTTGGAGTGGGGCTGTTGCGGTGCATCTTCATTGGGACCCTTGTCCTTCCTGGACTTGCGTGACTTTTTCTCACATTAAGTTATGAAAGTTTTCTGTCATGTTTTCAAACTGTTTTCTATCCCTTGCTCCTCTTCTTCTCTTTCTGGTATTCCTATGGTATAGATATTACTATGTTTCATGTTGTCCTGCAGCTCTCTTAAAACCTTTTCAATCTTTTTCAGTCTTGTCTTATTTTGTTGCGCAGTCTGGAAATTTTTTTCTATGTTGTTCTCTAGTTTGTTTATGAAATTTTCTGCTTTCTCTAGCCTGATTTTAATTCCTTCTACTGTGTTGTTCAACTTATAAATTGTATTTCTTGTTTCCTCCTGGCTCTAATTGATAGCTTCAATGTCATTTTTAATGCTGGTAAATTCTCAGTAAGGTCCTTGTAGTTTCCTTGGAGTTCTTTGTAGTTTTCTTTGGTCTCTCTGAGCTCATGAGCTTCCCTATAATCCATGTTTTGCATTTTGGGTCTGGTAGTTTCCTTCCCTCTATTTTGTTTAGTTCTCTTTCTGGAAATTCCTCCATTCATTTTGATGGGTGTTTGTTTCTCTGTCTCCCCTTTTTTGTGACTCTTCTTGTTTGTTGCTGCTTCTTAGATTTATCTGTACTTCCTGGATCTGCCCTTGGTTGTGTCAGATCATGTATCATTCTAGGCCTAGGCAGCTTGATGGAGACTACTAGAGATCTACTGCCTTTGTCTGTCTCCTTTAATTTTTAATCTATTCAATCTGTCCCAACCATCAGGCTTAAGCACTGAGGGTAGGCAGATTGATTCCTGTGGGTGGGGCTTTTGCTTCCCCTCAGGCTGAAGCCACTTGGAGGGGAGTCATCTGCCTACAGTATTGGGAATGAATCAGCACTGGAACCCTGTTAGCTGCTCCCTCAGTTCTCCCCTCACAACCACCCCCCCCAAATCTTCCCCAAGCATTTCTAGTACTCTCTGCTCTCCCTCTGCTTGAGCCCAGGGTAAGTGGGTGCCAAAATATTTTCATACATGATCTCCATGTGTTTCTTTCAGGCCAGTAAGAAACCCTGTGGCTTTTTGCTTTTCATAACTGGATGCTATTTTATTTTCTGCTCAGCTGCTCTAGGTTGGGAAACTCAGCTGAGAGGTTAGACTCTGCTCCTCTCTGGAGTAACCCTCTGCTGCTGAGTTATTTCCCAGTCACTTCAGCTGCCATCTATGGGAACCCATGCAGACCTTTTGGCTTTCTGCACTTCCTACCAGTCATGTGATGTAGTGGCCTTTTCTGTCTCTCTGTGGTTATAAGACTTCTCTACAGCTAGTGTTCAGTTGGTTATTCCAGATGATTTCTCCACAATTAAGTTGTAATTCCACATTGATCCTGGGAGGAGGTTAGTGTAGCTTTTACTTACTCCTCTGCCATCTTGTATCTTTCCTGAGTTGAGGAATTCTTAAAGTATATATATTTTTTTCTTTTAATCTAGGGTACAACAAATTTGGTGAATTCTAAGAAACACAACTTAAATACTTTAGACCTCATGGCATTTGTCACTACTTTACAATTTTAAGACCATATAGCTTTTAAAAGATGTCTTTAATAATAGATTTATGGATTTTCAGACATCATCGTCGTCGGCAGCCGTCCATCTCAAGAGACGATGGTGTAGCTTCTTAAGAGTCTATCTGCACCGCCGAGAATGGCTGTGCAGTCTGACTTGGGAGTGACACGGTATCTGTCTCCTCCCGTGTTGAATCGACATCTTACGATGACGCTGGAGTGTCCTCTCCAGTGAAGCTGAAGCTACGGAGCCTGGGCAGGGTGATATGGAGGGTCTGCTGTTGCCCATGCAGCAGACCCCCCTCTCTTCGCAGCTGAAGGGTCCAAGGGAAAGACAGAGTCAATACAGCTTGGCTTCAGGTGCGCCGCAGGAGTTGCCGGTGTTGACTACAATGTCAAACCGCCTTAGGGACTCCGGCTCCGGATTTTCTGTCGGGGTTTACTCCCTTAGCCTTTCCCCTGAAGAGGTATGCCACAAGGCAGCAGAGGTTTTTTGGAGTCAGAGTTTTCCTTCTCTGATGTGCCCTGACTGGAAGATCGAACCAGCGACACTTAGCTCGCAGGCCGACGCTCAATCCACTGAGCCAAACCAGCCAGGGCTTCAGACATCATATATGTTAGTTAACTATAACCATTACTGTATTCATATTCAAATTATAGCAACTTTGCTCAGTAGAGGGTCCTTTTGAACTGGCTTTTGTTTCTTCTCTCCATGACTAGAGTATTAATTGAAGGGCTTTCTTAGTTTACAGCACAACTGCCTCTATCAGGCTTTTGTTTGTGTCCTCCTGCCATATAAGAATTAAAAAAGTGAACATTTCTCTAAAGAATCCTGGATGTTTTTGTGGAAAATTTATAGAAAAATAGATATTAAAATCTGAGCACTGTGGACTTTGCGGAATGGCAGTACTTCTGAACATTTTCAGTGGACAAAACCAGAAACCATAGTTTGTTTGTTTGCTTAACTTTTATTCTGTAAATTATACTGATATTTGTAATTTAATATTGACAATATATATTTTTGTATTTAAATACTTTGCTATGTAGTTGTACCTTTTTAATTCTTATTTTGTTAACATTAATTGCTAGTAAAGTATATAACTGAAATGAAAATAAATAATTACATGTATTCTTTAACTAAAATACCAGACAGTTTCAAAACAATATATTTCTATAAATAAAACTATTGTATAGAATTCAACACTCTCTGTGTATTTTTTCATTTTTTTAATAATGCATGTTTATTGGATGTTTATTCAAATTGTTTTGTTCTAGATAAGTAATTATCTGATGAAGATTAAATTCACTTGATTTGGATTACTTACATCTCCACAGCATTGACATCCCTGCTACAGATAATTCTTTATTCTTAGAAAGTAAATTGTCTTAATCTTTAGTATTTTCATGGTAGAGACAGCTCCTGATAAGAGAGAAGGCTTTACTCTTCCTGTCACTTTGAAGTTTAGGGTAGCATCTAGATGAATTTACCAATTCTGCCTCTTATTATTTAATTTTTAATAATATTAAAATCCAAGTATTTGCTTATCAATTCAATTTAGCTTTAATAAATCTAATCTTAATATTAGGGTTTTAATGTGCACATTGTCCTCTTTATAGGCAAAAATTCTTTTTTATTTATTTTATTTTATTTTTACTTTTTTTTTTTAGATTTTATTTATTTATTTTTAGAGAGAAGGGAAGGGAGGGAGAAAGAAAAGGAGAGAAACGTCAATGTGTGGTTGCATCTTGCACACCCCAACTGGGGACCTGGACTGCAAACTAAACATGTGCCCTGACTGGGAATCAAACCGAAGACCCTTTGGTTCACAGACTGGCACTCAATCCACTGAGCCACACCACCCAGGGCTCTTCTTTATTTTATATATGCAACATTCCCATTCAATTTAATATATTCTGTTATTTTTTGTTATAAAAGGGCTATAATATATTAATTCAAATAATTATTTTAGTTAGCATTATCTTGACAAAGTATCAGGCAATCTTTACTTTCCTTGAGAGAATAACACTGATATACAGTATCTCTGAATTCCATATAAATAATAAAAAGCATATTAACTTGAGCATTTTAAATATTGCCTAAACTTTTTAATTTTCCTCGTAGGTCAAAATTCAGTCTTTCCATCCATATTAGTAGTATTCTCATGTAAATTATGGGCAAGTATGCTATAAAAACTGAGTTTCCCTGAGGCCACTATTTGAATATAAACATCTATTACCATATAATTTATGGATTTAAAAACCATTACAGTCAATTAAGAATGTTATAAAATATAACCTGAATACATCAAATAAGCTCAATTAATCTTGAACCACAGTAACTGAGAAATGTTAAGCCATACACAGAAAAGTTACAGGTAGAAACTCTTTGGTAGATTTATATGATTTCTGGAGTATCTTAGTCCTCTATAACCATTGCCTAGATCAGTTTTTACACTATAACACATTGCAAATTACAATTAACACTCTGTGTTTTTCATCATATTTACATATAGCTTTAGAAATTTACTATTATTGGAGAAAATAAAATTTGTATATGAAATCTAATATTAGCTTCTTAAAGATTTTTCTTATTTATTTTTAGATAGAAGAGCAGGGAGAGAGAGAAAGAGGGAGGAAAATATTGATGTGAGAAAGAAACATCAACTGGTTGTCCCTTGAACTCCCTCAACTAGACCTGGCCCCGCAATCCAGGCATGCAGCCTGACTGGGATTTTTAACTGGTGACCTTTTGGTTTGTGGGATGATGCCCAACACAGTGAACCACACCAGTCAAAGTAATTTTGTATTTTGTAATAAAAAAACTTATTACTACACACACATCAAACACATAAGCACATAGAATTAGCATAAGGTAACTTGGTAATATTTTTTGTCATCATCCAATTAATTAGTTATAACACTACTTAAATCTAAAAGATATTAATTAATATATCACCAAATTGGAGTTGAGATATTAGAATACAATTGTTAAAAACATGAATTAATAGATGGGGACAGAGATAATTAATTTAACTTTTCATCATTTTAAAACCAGGGCATAATCTCATCCTGCCACATTGCTTTTCTAAGACCCTAGACTTAGGCTTAAATTCTACTATTAACTCTTTAGCCTATAGCTTTTCTCTCTCAAACTCATTTAATATTATAAAGTTTAAAAAAATCCAAACCCAAGAACATGATCATTGACTTCAGAGAGATGAGAGGGGGAGAGAGAGATAAAGAGAGAAGCACCAATTTGAGAGGAAACAACTCGGGGTTGCTTCGCATACACACTCTGATTGAGGATGGACCCTGCAACTTTAGTGTGTGTGTGCCCTGACAAGGAATCAAATCACAACCCTTCAGTGCATGAGTGATCCTCCAACCAACTAAGCCCCGCCAGCCAGGGCATAATATTATTTTTCAATTGAACTTAAAATTGTTAGAAAAACATTTTTAAAATAATTTAATTTATATAAATTTTAATTTCATATGCAGACATTCAATATCATTCTTACTTTCTGACTAAAAGTCAACAACTTACATTCAATAAAAATCTTCAAATTCATTCTACTTTGAATGTTTGGTTATTTATATATTAATAATTTGTTTCAAGTTCACCATTCCAAAGGGACAATTCTTAAATAATTGAAATATACTCAAATTGTTTTCAATGCAATACACTTCAACAAGTTTGTAACATTTGTAATAATTTTAGCTTTTGGGAGTAGGAGGTGGCAATCCTTTATTTGCAAAACAGACTTAACTCACACATATTTAAATGTGAGTTTCTACTTCATATCTCCTGTTCAACTAACATTTCTTACTAAAATTTAAACAATGCAAATAATTTATGTACTCGTGGTCCTTTGTAATTCAGTCTTTTCTGATAAAGTAGTTGATATATTTCCATTTTTATAATTCAGTCTTTTCTGTGAAAGTAGTTTATACGTATTTCAATTTTCATATATTCCAATTACTAAAAGGTCAAGAACTAGATCAATAGCTATAATCAGAAATATATAATTCTGAGAGGGAAAATTTTGGTTTCTCTAATATTAGTAGGTCAGTCTCCCCTCAAGTACAGAACTTCCTGTAGTAAATACTGTGGGTAAGTGTTTAACTCATTATTTCTAGGCTATGTCTTCTCAAGAACTCAGAAAACTTAGTGGTACTCATTAGGGTTTAATGTTATACTGTGGTAATTTAATATAAGACCTCCAAACACACATAGCTTAAGATTGTTTTTCAGATATAATATATAAAAATAATAGATCCTTAGTTATATTGAAATTTCATATCAACAACAAACAAAAATTTTGTATAAATACTTCCCAAATATTGCACCTCATACTAAACAATATTTTTTAGGGTGAACATTCTTCTGAAATATTTTAGATTTTATCTAGCAAGAATTTGATACACATTAGGTTTTAAATCTATAAGAAAACAAATTTGTTTGTTTTTTGTCTTATTAAAGTCTTTAATATGACTTTGTAAGATATGTATATTTGTGAGAATAATAATTAATGAGTTCATTTTTTTCTTTTTAAAACTTCATCTCCCTCAGACATCGTAATTCATTCTTTCCAGTATTTTAATTTTCTGGGTTATTCTCTCAGCTATATCAGGTATCTTGTCCATTATAATTCAAGAAAAATCTTTATTCTGGATTAATTTTGTAATGCAAATTCCCAAATATTCTGAATGAAGAATTCAATTGCATAAAATGAATCAGCCAGGTAGGGCCCCCCCTAACTGGAGAGTACATAAAAAACTTAATCTATTGCTTAGAAAGCAAAAAGCATACCAAATATTTTTCTGAATCACAGGAAATTGCTAGAACCTTGAAGAGTAATAAGCATGCAGTCATCCTCAATTTATGATCACTATCTCAAACCCCATATCTCTCTGAACTGAAAGTAGGTCATATAAAAAATTTAAACTTACCATCCCTTGGAAGCAGAGCAGTGTGTGTATATGGTCTATGTTCTGTTGTTCAAATCATTGTTTTACAAGAGCTAATATTGCTGCATATCCTGCCATGAGTACATCCAAATGTCATGGACAGAGAATGACAAATTTGATGTTTAATAACACATTGGATTTTGGATTCAACTAGGTATTTATAGAACTGGCAAATGCATGGCTTTCAAACTTAAAATGAAAAAAAAAAGGAAAAATAGCAAGTTCAAGAATCTTTCTGAACCTATTCCAGTGATAATATCACGGGGCAACAATTGGGTATAAATCTAAATAGATATCAGAACCAACATGTGACTGACATGAGACCTGTTTTATCTGGGAAAAAATACGATGTGACACAATTTGAAACATTTTAGTTAGGGAGACTGGTGGTGAGAAAAGGAGGGTTCTGGGGTCAAAAATATATATAAAGAGCCTGCATACTTTTGCAAGATTTTGTCCCATGAAGCCCTCTGGGCAATCACAGAAAAAGTTGGGAAATTATGAGAAAATTTTCCTTTGGATACATAAATGGAGGAGAGAAAGAGCTGATATTGCAGGAAGGGCACAAGCTCCAGTGTGACTCATTTCCCATCTTTCTTACAGAATAAAGGCCATGAGTCTATAGAAAGAAGGTCATAAACATTATTGATTTGGACACTGGACAAAATCTATTGCAGTTGGAGAAAACACAGGAACACCTCCTCCACCATGATGAGGAGCAGGAACTATAGTTAGGGAAGAGACAGGTTTACTGTTAAGGCCATGTCCCTGAAACACTGAGAAATAGAACCTGCCTAAGTTTGAAGCCTAATCAGAACATCACATACCTACCTTTTCTTCTGTTCTACCTATATCCAGGCTAATAAACATCAGATAACAAGTAACTTACATAAACCAGAATCTCTCTGATGTGCATGCAGTTCCTACCCTAAATACAAGGTATTGCCAAAGGAATTGGCACATCGTATTGGTGTGTATCAATAAGAAAAAGCTCAAACCCAAACTAAAACTTCAGATTATCTCAAATTCCATGCTAAAGATCTTATAGAAGGAAAGATATGCCCATTTTCAGTCATAAAAACTCACCTCCATTTTGTTACTACACTAGATGTCTGTTTCTTAATAGTAACAAAAATATATAGTAAACGTATTAAAAAGTAAGAAAAAACAAGAGGCAAAATAATAGTAAAAAAACAGATTCAGATATGACATAGATGTTAGAACTATATGAAAGTGAATTAAAATTGTGATTCTATAATTAGTTTATTACATGATTTAATTAAAAAGTTGGACAATATTCAAGATCAGATCAAATTTCAGAGAGATCTGAATTAGTGAATCTGAAACTAAAAGAATATGGAAACTAATAGTACAAAAGACAAAAGAAATGAGTAGCATCACAGTTTTGTAGGCCAATGTTAAATAGATGTGCATGTGTATGATTGAAATCCCAGAAGGAAGAGATGGGGAGAGTGGGAGGAAAGAAATATTTGAAGAAATAATGGCTGAGAATTTTTCAAAATTAAGAACAGAAATCAAACATGGTTCCAAGAGTCTTAGACCACCAAGCAGGATAAAAAGCAAGGGGAAGAAAAACATACATGGTATGTATAGAGGAACTTTGATAATAATTATAGAATATTTCTCTTCATAAATCCTGATAACTATAAAAAATGAAAATAGAACAAATCAGTATCTGTGAATACAAGGAAAGAAATGCTTATAGGGATATTTATAGCAGTGCATGTTTATAAAAGGAAGGAAAAAATGCTCAGAAGGGTTTGCTAAATGTCCACCCTTAAGACACTAGTAAATGAAGAAGAAATAAAACTCCAAGCAAGCCAAAGGAAAAAATATAAATAAGAGCAGAAATTAATGAAATTGAATATAGAAAATAATAATAGAGAAAAATAATTAAGCTGAAAAGTTTTGGCTTGATTTTGGTTGTTTCAATAAAGGCTGTGGTGAGGGGTTTGGCAGACTTATGAGTTAAAGGGTCTTTTCTTCTGTTGGAATGCAGCTTCTTTAATTATTATCATTATTTTTGTGTGTGTGCTTTATTGGTAGAGAGGATTGATTTTGTAATTTTTTAAATATTTCTCTATATAAAAAACTTAATTGTGATTGCTTACGTCAAACTTTCCCTTCACCACCAAGGGTTCAAGGGAAATCTTTTTTTCCAAATCACCTCCTTCCTCCCCAAAGTTGTGCCCTTCTCCTCAATTTCCCTACAGACAGTCATCCGACCAACCTGACTTCTGCTTCGTGAGAAATCGCCATCAAATCCTGCTTCTACATTGCTACTGCAGCTGGATGTGGAAGGAAATGAGATGGTCATGTCTTCATTCACATAGAATTTGAAGCTGGAGTGTTTCTTCTAACTCATTTTGGACAAGGGTTATGGGTGGTTTTCTTTGTTCTCTTTGTTGATTTGTATTATTGTTGGAGGACATGTGGAAGTTATCAGATATAAGCCACTGACTTCTTTTTTTTTAGGAAATGGCATATCAACAACGGGTGTCAATTTACATGAAAGAAATGAAATTGTCTTTAAGCTGTAGTTAATTTGATAATTTTTATCGCATTTATTAAGAAAGAAATGGTGAGAAAAACCCTAGTTTATAGAATTAGTTAAGCATAAATCGCAATAAACTGTACATATAAAACATACACAATATGATGTTTCTATGTGTATATTCAGGCAGCATCTCTTTGCATAATATTGTGTTAATGAAATAGTGCACATTGGAATAAAATCCATGTTTAGAACACTTCTTGTAACACAAGTTACCATTGAACCATGAAGTGTTCAAGGACTCAGTTCTGAGATGCATAAATTTATTTAACTTCTTACTATTGGAAGTGAGGACTGCCTAACCTCATGAGAAGATCTCCACAATCAAGAAAAGGGACATCTCAACCAACCTCTTTGTAATCAGTCAGTCCCTCTCTCTTTATCTGTCCTTAGGCAGACCATCATCTGCTTTATCTTATACAGTTTAGTTTGCATTTTCTAGAATATTAAGTGAATGGTCTTAAAGAAGGAATATTCTTATTGGTATTATTTTCTCCTCTTGCTTGCTTATGATATGAATACTTTTGAGCCTTTCTTCTTTCACATGGACTAGAGATTTAACCACGTTGTTGCATGCCTCATAGTTCAATTGGATAAATTAACTATTTATCCAATTGAACATGTGTTCTTTAAATTTGTTCTTTTCCAAAGCACTATTTTTTTGGTCTTTTGAAATCTCATATGAATTTTAGAATCGGCTTTACAATTTCTATACAAAAGCCTGCTGAAATGTTAATGGAAATTGCATTGCATCTATAAATGCAGTTGGGAACAATTGGCATCTTAGTAATTATGATTATTAAATGTATGTGTGAAACTTACTAGGCTAACATGGCCCAGGTAGCTAGTAAAACATTATTTCTGAGTGTGTCAGGGAGAGCATTTCTGGAAGAGATTAGCATTTAAATCGGTAGACTGAGTAAAGAAGATGGCCTTCACCCATGCAGATGTTCACCAACCAAACTATTAAGAGTCTAAATGAAATAAAAAAGTGAAGAAAGAATGAATTCACTCTTGGTGCTTGAGTTGTGGCGTTTCTCTTCTTTTGCCCTTGGAAATAGGTGCTCCTTATTCTTCAGCCTTCAGAATTGAACTGGTACATCATCAACTCCACCAGTTCTCAGGCATTAGGGTCAGACTAAATTACATGACCTGGATGGCCAGTTTGCGGATGACAGATTGTGGGACTTCTCTTCCTTCATAATTATGTGAGTTAATCCCTATAATAAATTTCCTCTTATATATAGCCTACTAGTTCTTTTTCTCTGAAGAATCCTGACAAATACAATAACATCACATCTTTTACTGTATCAGCTTGGAATATTTCTCCTTTCATTTAGATATTAATCAATTTTGTCTTTATCAATTGTCAATGTAAAAAAACATTCAAACTTGAGAGAATTTTTGTGAGTTTATTTGAGCTAAACTGATGACAATTCCCAGGAAACAAAAGTTCAAGGAGTTGAGAAAAATGTTCAAAAAATGGCTGTATAATGTATTTTATACATTACAATCAAAGGAGCAACTATCAGGGGGTTACATTAAATGCACTGGTGATAGATTATGGAGGCAGGAGAAAACAAAGCACGGGAGCGGGGGAACCATCAGGGATTGGATAAAAACTGAAACGATAGATGAAAAGATTCTTCATTTACTTGGTGGGTACAGAACAGTTAACAGTCAACAATTAACATGATAATAATAACAATGAGGATATTTGTGGTATGTTCTAATGCGGTTCCTGTGCCTGCAGGGGTCTGGTAAAAGGGAATTTACATTGACATTCCAAAGGTAAGTTATCTTAGATGCAAAAAGACAATAGATAGGTTTAATTAAGATAAAGATTGCCTTTTGTAAGGGAAGGTTCCAGCCTAGGACATGACTACTAACTATAAACTGCTTTCAGTTAATAAGTTTTAATTTCAGACCATCCTTTGCAGTTACTTTTGGTCTCTGAGTTTGCAAGGCCACCACACAGGCTTCTCCATGTCAGACCAGCATGTAGCCCCTTTTCTTCCACATAGTGTACAGATATTGTACAATTTTGTTCAATTTATTCCTAAAGGTTGTATATTTTTAT
Organism: Furipterus horrens; assembly: GCF_987537825.1. Taxonomy (NCBI): domain Eukaryota; kingdom Metazoa; phylum Chordata; class Mammalia; order Chiroptera; family Furipteridae; genus Furipterus; species Furipterus horrens. Next base: position 126,152,666 of record NW_028327171.1, on the reverse strand, counting down.
GTTATTTGAATTTCCAATTATTTGTTGCTAGTATAAATAAATTCGATTTATGTTTTTACTTTGACTTTATATCTCCCAACCTTGCTAGACATGCCTACTAGTTGTAATAGAGTATTTTTGTAGATTATTAGAATTTTCTAGCTAGACAACCATGTCATCTGTGAAAAAAATCAAATTTAATTCTTATTTTCCAATATATGATTTTATTTATTTTTTTCTATCTTACATCACTGGTAAACATCCAATAACTGTTTAATAAAAAGAGAGTCAAACAGATATCTTTTTTTAAATTTCTGATCTTAAGGAAATGTAAGGGGCAAGAAAACTGGTGACTCCCAAACAAGTAGAAAATAATTATCAGGAAAGGTCAAAGGCAATCAAAGGGTCTCTGAGCCAGAGCTAACAGTATTAGCATATTTACAAATCAGGAAGGGGGCATTCTGAAGTTCAGCACAAATGCCTCTGAGAACAAAGGATATCTGAGATAAAAGGTGGGGAGATATTCATCACCAAACTCCAGGAAATGAGATAATGTAGCTAGACAGTCCAGCAACAAGATAGGGAAATTTCAAAGGAGAGTTGAAGACAGACCTATAACCAGATCACCCTCAGTTAATTTAGTTAATCGCGTTAGATTTTAACTCTGGAGTATCCAGCATGGAAAGATGGAGAAAGAGAAGGAGGTGGGGAAGGGGGATTTTACTTGCTTTAGGATAAAAACAGCCAGTTCCATTTTGTCAGGCACTCATGCCCCTGGCTGGCTGTGCACCCAACTCTGCAGACTCATGAATAAATGCCTCACTTTGCTGCTGAAGTCCTGTGTCCCGTTGTTTTATTCCGAGCGTTTCCCACAGAAAAACATTCTTTTTTTTTACCAAAAAACTCTTAAGTATAATATTGGCTGTAGTTTTCTCAAAAATGTATTTCACCAGGTTGAGAAAATTGCTTATATTACTTATCTGCTGAAAGTTTTCACCATTACAAAGAAGAGGTTAGCTTCTTGCTCGGCCTGGTAGACACGCCCCCTGAGTGAAGGCAGAAGACAGGTAACAAAGAACAGGAGAGCCGCTTGCTTGGCCTGACAGAGGGGCCGCCGGGGTTAAGGTAGAAGACAGGTAACAAAGAACAGGTGAGCAGCTAGCTAAAAAAAGAAAAAAGAAAGAAAGAAAGTTTTCACCATGAATGAAGATTGAATTTCATCAAAAACTTGAGATGATAATTTATATTTTCTTTATTAATAAGTCTTGGTGGGTGGCCATTGACAGAGACTATGAAAGAATTCACAAAGAGAGGAACATTCAGGAAGCAGTTTTATTCACTTTCTAAATGAATAAAGGGGCTAAAGTATGGAGTAAAATGTAGAGACTTTAAGTTTTTATTGGATTATAAAAGGGTTGGGGTTTTGCTATTGTGTGACTGTTGGACTGTTAGGGACATTGCAACACAGAAGGTTTTGGCTGGTTTTGCATAAGCTGCAGTTGGCTCCAATGTTATCTTTTACCTGTGGCTGTGAGGTATGGTTAGTCATTTTCTTTTCTTACTTTTCCAATAGTTTTCCAGTCCTGGGGACATAAGTAAAATGGCAGTCATGTTTAATAAGATTGTAGGTCTGTTACAGAGCGAAAGAGGGTTTTTTCACGTGGCACCATGGTGTAAAACCCAACAACTAGTGTTGAGGAAAACAGGTCTTTATTTACAATATTCCAACCTGGGGAGGACAGCGAGCACTTCAGCTCAGAGCCCTATTCTCTCATAGGATCCAGCACTTCCCTTGCTCCCCAAAAACCTAGAAGCCAAAAACATGACCAAAAGTTCCCCATCTCTTATCTGTCAGCTGTCTCCTTCAGGATCTGGCATACGATGCTATCAGCCTCCATGTAACAGTCCAGGAAAACATGTGCCATATTGCACTGCATCACACATGGGTCTCCCTTTAAAAGCAGCATGGAGTTCTTTCCTCTTCTAAAAACCGCATGGAGAACTCCTCTCCTCTTCTCAAAACTGCATGGAGAATTTTCTCAAAATTGCATGGAGAACCTAGCTAAAATGTCCACTGCCTATTTTTAAACCCCTGACTGAGTCCTATGACTCAGTGGGTGTGGTAACCAGTTCTGACCATTCACAGAACCTTATGCAGGCCCTGTGTGCTCTTTCCACACAATTCCATGATCCAAAACCCCTACCATCTTTTTTGAGCTTTGGAAGAACCAAAACCATTTGCATAACTCAGACACTAAGCTTCTAGCCATAGTCAGGCAAAGGCGTCTTAAAAGCTGTTCCCTTTTCTTCATCCCTGAACCCACAGGCTCGGGAATTTTTGGACACCCCACTCTGTAACAGGCCTGCTTGGTAAATGATGCCATGATAGCAAATGGCCCTGGCTTTGTCTTTTCAAGTCTGTTATAGGATAATCTTTATTTTTAAATATTAAATCAGGTTTGTGTTCCTGAGATAAATCTCACTTAGCCATGAAGTTATCAGTGGAAGAGCCACTACCCTCAACCTGCACCTTCCTAGCAAGCCAGGCGCTGAACTGCTCAGCAGACTGCGTGGAGCTGCAGGGAGGCGAGTGTGTGCCTCTGTGAGTGGGGTGAAGAGCCTGGAAGCTCAGCTGATGGTGACATTTCAACTGCATGACTGCTTGGCCCAACAGTGGTGGGAACTGTGGTAAACACCCCACAGTGGGAGCAGTGGCTATGCCAGGTTTAGTGGAGCATTTGTGTGGAGCTGGCCTAGCCACTGCAGCTGCTTTGATGAGGCCTGAGGCTCTGAGGGCAGGGAAGCTGGGCAGCCTTGGGACATTGGTTGTGGTGGAGTCAGGGTAGTTTCCAACACAACAGGGATGCGGAAAAGATGAATGGATGGGGCTAGAGAGCACGTTAAAGCTTGAAAGATAATTGGATAAGGTTAAAAGCCCTTGCCCCTGCCCTTCCAGTACTAGATTGGGGTGAGTCAAGGTGAAGGGAAGCACGTACACCATAGAAAGCAGAATGACATCAGGGATTGATCGATCAGGAGGTAGACCCGCCCAAGTGCAGAAAGTTTAGGAAGTTAATTGCTCTTTCTGAGAAAGCACTTGGCTTGTCCCCTAACCAAAAAACAGATGTAGCCCCATGGGAACAAAGAAACACTCTGTCTCTTTTTTGTCACTCCCTGCTCAGGACCTGCACTCAGATGATGTACTGGCCTGTCCTCTCCATGGGCCATGTGATAGCTAAAGTCACATGGCCCATGGCCTCCAAGACAGAGTCCCTCTCTTGTTGACCTGGTGAAGTATTCGCTGATATGTCTGTGCACTTTCCCATCTGGGAGCACATGACCTTGCGGCCCTAGCAGCTGCATGCCCACAGTCACACCAGTTCTGTACTCAACCTCCAGGAAGGAGCCTGAAGCCAGATAGCAGCTGGGAACACGCTAAGCTGCCTGAAGCCTTAGCAGCCGCTTTAGGCTCCAAAGGACAGTACTTTGAAATGCAGCAGGAACTATGGACACTGCCTTTTGTTCTGGTCTTGCTGAGGATGGCAGGGTTTTGTTTGGGTTTTGCAGAGGAGATGAGATTTGAGACAGCAAGTCCTCCATTCTCCAGCATGGCACAGCAGCTGAATAAAACCTTTCCTTTTGCATCAGCACCTGCTTCACAAGTTAGGCTTTTGTGGTGACAGGCAGCCAAACCCCTGTTTTTTGTTTTTGTTTTTATTTAGTAACAATGATATATTGTCTTTTTATAGATCATTGAATTTGGTGTACTAAAAATTTTGTTACAGACTTTTGTTTCTATGGTCATGAGAGCTGTTATTCTGGTTTGTGTATTAAGGTAATCCTGGTTTCATATAATGAGCTGGGAAGTGCTACTATCTTCTCTAAAAACGTTGTAGAATTTGAATTTTTTCCTTAAATATTAAGTGGATTCCTGAATGAAGTCATAAGAAACTGGATTTCTGTGTAAAGAACATTTTATCTACAATATCAATTTATTTCAAAAACAACTACTTTGATTATGAATTTCTTCTTGAATGAGGCTTGTGGTTTGTGTCATTTAAGGTACTTGTTCATTTCATCTAAGCTTTTAAATGTATTGACATATAGATTTCCATAGCATTCTCTTATTAACTTATTAAGACATATCTGCAATAATGTCACCTCCCTTTTTTGCAATATTGATAATTTTTATACTCATATTTTATATCGCCTTAGTTGAAGGTTTATCAATTTTATTGCTCTTTCCTAAGAAAAATATTTTTGTTGCATTGATATTCTTTCATATGTTTCTGCTTTCTGTTTCATTGTTTTCTGCCTTTATATTTATTATTTCTTCTCTTCTGTTTAATTTTAATTTAATCTACTTTTTATAATTTCTTAAGCCAGACACTTAGGTCATAAATATAAGCTCTTTGAACATTTGTTTTAATGAACATGTTCAGTTCTACTCTTATTTCCCCTAAGCACTAATTTCACTTATGCTTAATGATTAACATGTTAATTTTTCATTGATGTATAGCTTATTTAGAGGTATTTTGTTTCTTTTGCCCATATTAAAGTTTGTAGATAGCTTCCTTTTAGGAATCCCTAATTTAATTGTAATGCAGACAGATAATGTACATTAAATTCTTTAAATCCATTAAAAATATTGAAACTTGTTCTATAACCCAAAATATGGTTTATCTTATTACATGTTCAGTGTGTACCTAAAGAATGTTCCTGCTGTTTGGTGAGTGTGTGTCTTATAAATATTAATAAGCTTATTATATTTTATTAATGGTCTTATTTTTAATTCTAATTTTTCTCAGATAGAGCCTCTCACACAGTGAGATGTGACTGTACTTTATATATTTAATCCTTAGACTTACATGTAACTTAGAATTCACAGAAAATAAATGCTTGTTATACTTCTGCCTTTTTGTTTAATGTATTTTAAAGAAAAGGTTAAGACTAACAATGTGATAGCTTATTTCTGGAATCAGGACTTCTTTGAATAATACAACTGTGTGTAAGTGAAAAAAGTCTAAGAGAGGAAATTTTATCAAATTTTAGCCACTTATTTTTGTTGTAAATCAACTATAAAAATAAATAGAAAACCTAAGCCTAAGATGAGAAATAAGAATTAAAATTAAACGATATATTTTTTAAAGTATTGCAATGTACCATTATAACAGATAAATGTTAAATTTGGCAAATTTGGGTTGTATCAAAACTTTTATTTCATTTTGTTTGTTTATTTATTTATTACATTTTCCTTAAAATGCTAGCAAATGATTGTTTAAAATTTTTAAATAAAGTGATAAAGACAAAATAGTTAATAACTTCATCTCAGATTTCTCATTTGTCATTACCTACATAATTTGTTATAAATCAGTCTACTCTGATCTGCTTTATATGTCTTCTAAGTTTTCTATCTTGACGAAGGGTAAGAATACAGTAATATTAATTTATTACTTAAAATTTTGATATACCTCTCACTAATTACTAAATTGCTAAATTTATTCATGCTATATTAAGTATTATTCAAGGTTTTCCTGGAAAACAGAACCAAAATGGATGTAAATATAGAGAAGCAAAGATATTTTTTACATGGATATAGCTCTTGTGATCATGGAGGCTGGGCAGTTCCAAAATTCTGTAGGGTCAGCTGACAGGCTTAAGACTCAGCAGAGAGTTAATGGCATAGTTCCAGTGTAGAAAATGCATGTGTAAAGGCTAGAGACCCAGGAAAAGCTGAGCTGATGTTTTTGTTTGAGTTCAAAGTCAGGAAAAAGCCCATGTTACAGATCAAAGATCATCAGGCAGGAAAAATTATCTCTTTTTTGTGAAAGGCTCAGAATTTTTGTTTCATTTAAGCCTTAATCTGATAGATGGGGCTCACCCACATATGGAATCAAGCTTCTTTGCTCAACATACTAACTTAAGTGCTAATTTTGTCCAAAAACACTCTCATAAACATAACCAGAATAACGTTTAATCCATAGTCTGGGTAACGCGGGCCCAGTCAAGTTGATACATAGAATTAAGCATCATACACATGAAGGAGATGACTGATCAAAGAGTTATGTACTGTTCATTTAAGGTATGTTTTGCATTTAAATAACATTATTTTAATGCCTTCTTAAAATATAAACAACTCTAACAGAAAGTATACTAGATTAAGTTGTTCAAGCATATAGTTCTAGTTGGGTCCTCTTAAGTCTCTAACTTAAGGCAGTTATATGAAGTGGTCTTTAGAGTAGGCTTACTATCCTGATATTTCTATTAAAGTTGCAAAACAATATACATGATTGCACTATAGTACTTAGAAGAAGAGACAGTTATAAAAACTGGGATTTAGATGTTATGTATGTACTTGTATAAAATTGAATCCTAGAATCACAGGATAATGAAGTACAGGGCAACAGAGAGACATAAGTTTTATTAAAGAAGTTTATCTGAGATCTTTTTGTAGAAAAAATGCCTCAAATGCTGATCACTGCTAAGACAGCCATAATTTCATCCATCAGATTCACAATGAGAGTAGTGAATATCATTCTTGATGCACAAATATCTGCATCTTGTCAGGCAGTTTCCTCACATTTCATCCTTCGTTCCTGACAAGTTAAAATTAGAGTCTTCAGTTTCAAATTGATAGGTGTGAAATGTTATGGTGAAAGCTCTCATGATACCAAGAAAACCCAAATCAAAAACAAAACATAAGATAATCTGTAGAAACACATACAGAAATATTTTTTAAATACACGCACTCAGAAAAAAATATATTGTTATTTGCACTGCATAATGAAAATAGAATTTTCCTTTTAATAACTTCTGAATATTCTTCCAAATTATGTTTTCTTTGAATTTTTATTAGCAAGTTAAAATTTTCATCCTGTGTGTACAGACATGTACACATTGGGTCTGTACACATTGGAAGCCTAAATCTTCTTTCCACAAATAGGCTGTGCATAATAGAAATTGCACAATGAAGCCAGTGTCTCACTATGAATCAGAGTCAAGCTTTTCTTTCATTTTCATGGCTGCCTTCATTTTTTCACCGTTCACCAGAATATAATCTCTACTTGGCTCCATTTCATTCTGACTCAAATGAAATCCACAGATGGATGAGTTAAGAGAAGCTCCATTTTGGGAAGGGAACTTAATGGAATCAATCTGTATTGCTCAGGAGTTGGTGATGAGAAGAATGCGCTTTTGAAAATCAATTCCAGTGAATGGCTTCTTGCCAGAAATGGAAATTCAGATTTCACATTCAACATCTAATTAGGTCAAATGTGCTGTTCTGCAAGGGTTTCTACTGTTAAATGATGTAAATGAGTAGTTTCTGAAAGCCATAGAAAGATACTGATAGGTAATTTTTCCTTGAGAGGACAATTCTTTACTCTGTCATTTTTGGTGTAAGACATTTGGTTAGGACACAGCTCTATGAGACCAAAATTAAACTAATAATATGTTAATATCATATTTATAAATTAATACAATGAAAATGAATTCTATACAATGAATATATACATTCATGTATGTAATATATATTAAATGTAATTTTTAGATGTGTTAAATTATGCTTTTATATGTGATCTTTAAATGGAAAAATCTTAAAATTTGATGTTATTTCTTTATTTGATGAAATTTAATCTGTAAACCAGATAATAGTACACTTGTTACCTCTTATCTTTTTAAAAATGTGTTTATTTAAATAAATACCTAAAAAGACAAAATTTGTAATAAAATAATGAATTTTAATATACCTACCAACGAGTTAGAGCACATCAGAGGAAATTACTGCAAGAAATTTGTGTGTTACAACATATTTCCATTTTTTATTATATGTGCATACCATACACATTTTATCATATTTTATTTTTAATAAATAAGGGTTAATCTAGTGTTTGTATTTTTCTGTTGATTTTTTTTTTCATTATGTTTTGAAACTTAACCCATGTCAGCATATGAAATCTAGTTCATTCACTTTAAATACTGTATATCACTGAATGATTATTCTACAAATTATATATCCATTTTCTTTTGAGGGCAATTTACCTTGTTTCCAATTTCTTGAACTGTGCAACAATAAAGATTTCTGTAATCATGAACTTCTGCATATAGGTCAGTTTTTAGAATACACCAAGAGTTGATATACTGTATTACCAATTTTTTCAAATTAGATTTACTAATATATATCCTCATCAACAATTTGTGAATATTCTTATATTTTTCACCCTTGGCAACATTTTGTATCTGCTGACTTCTTTTGATTTTAGTGTAGATACCCTGAATACTCCTCCTTAGGTGGGACCATGTCTTGGATATGCTGAAAAAAGCAAGTGAAAAAACTCAACCTCACTGAAAAATACCTTCCATGTTTTTTTTTAATGTATTTTATTGATTATATTGTTACAATAGTTCCAATTTTCTCCCCTTTACTCCTCTCCATCCAGCATCTCCCTCCTCCAGCAATCCCCCCCAAGTCCATACCCATGGTTTGTACATACAAGCTTTCCCGCTTCACTCTCTCATATATTCTTCTTCTTCTTCTCTTTTTTTTTTTAGTAAATATGTGATTAATTAATTATTTTAACAATAAAAAATAACAATCCCTCAGATATTAAGACCCTTTGTAATCTTATAAAGGACAATGGGCGAAGGTCTCAAGCTCCTCTAGCTGCCTGAAGCTGGACATGGTCATCGTCCTACCTACCCTTGGGTCTAGAAATCCCTAATAAGAGTGGGGGTGTGAAGGGGATGCTGGCCTTCCCACATGGGGAAGGATCGTGCAGACTCCAGGTCAGTTGGCTGTCTCCAGACAACAGCGTGCTTGCTTTAACAGGCTGGCATCTTTGTTGTGTTCTGGGGGCAACAGATTTGGCAAAAAGGGTTAAAAGACATCATTCAACCCATAACTACTAGATGACAAAAGGCAGGGATCAATTTTTCAATGTTCCACATTAGGGGGAAAAAAGAAAAAGAAAAAAAGGGCTTCTTTGGAGGAAGGTGTGCTAGGCATATCTCACCTATCCAAAACCTTTTTGCCCATTATACTTAGTTTGGGCCAAGGGAAATAGTTTAGGTTTCCCCCATCTCAGACCTCTGGGTCCTTTCTGTCCAAGCCACTAGGATAGAAAAGAGAAACCAGTTTTAAAGTGAAGCCCACAGACCACCCCATTCTTCACCAACCCAGCCATTTAGTTCAGCCAAACCGTTGAGTCTCAGGAGGCAGTGCTGCAGAGAGGATTAAGTGAGGCTTATACATACAGACAATCACTCAGCTAACGTGGTCATAGGTTTATGCCTTTTGAAAACAGAAAACACATGTTTATTTATGTAACATAACCCACAAACATGTCTCTAAATCTGTAAGACTGTCTTATTGGGAAGACATCCAGTTGCAAGGCACTTGGCATTCTTTTTGCCTGCAAGTTAAATATCTTTGATGATACCACAGACATGGTTTAACTTTCAAGTGAAAACATATTTTAAATGAAAAGAAACTTTTAAGATGGTTAACTGCACTACTTTATAGTCTACCACTGATCATTGTGATTTTCCTTGAATAATGTTTTTTCTGACTAAGATTACCCTCCTTGTCATTAAAGGGACTACATTAAGTCCATTTTTAATTTATCCTGTTCATTTGCATAAACACAACAAGAGCAGCAAATGATCACTTATGATCTTTAGTTCTGCTTTGCTAGAACTTACCCAAGGAACATTTAGGGTGACCCTCAGTCTGCTCTTCAGGGCACAGAAGCTGGGCCACATACCTGGCATCCATCCTTGCCTGTACACACCTGTCCTTTCCAAGTCTTTCTGGTTTTTCATTGTGCCTTAAGGTCCCTTCTAGCCATCTTTCAGGAAAACAACCTTCGTTCCTTCCCTGGAAAGATTGCTGTGGACCGCACAACCAACCATGATACCAGGCCTTTTATCTCGCAGGCTTTTATTACCTTTGAAAGTAATTCCCAGTTCCTCAGGGCTTTTTGGTAACAACCTGAGCCCAAGCATGTCTCCTTTAGGCTTGACATTCCAGTCAAAGACTTGGTCAAAAAAAAAAAAAAAGAACCTTTATTAACAACTGGTCTTATTAGTTTTATGCAAAGAAGCTTATGTGGTTACTTACTTGTTTAGAATGCCAAACTCTGGAGGGATCAGATAGGGAGATTATACAATGTGAAGGAAAATCTTTGTCCTAATATTCACTGAACTGTCATTTCCATTCTTCATATTTTCATTTCTCCCCCACTAAAAAAAATTTTTTTTCCATTACACTGGTCTCACTTTTTTTCCCCCTCTTGCTTCCCTGCGCCCTGCCCCTCCCTTCCCCCACATTCAGTTCCTACTCAGTTGCCCATGTCCGTGGGTCAGTTATATATGCTCTTTGACCAGACCCTTCCCCTTTTTACCCACTTCTTTCCCTCCCACTTCCCCCTTGTTACTGTTAGTCTACTTCTTGTTTACATACCACTGGTTCAATTTTGCTCATTTGTTCATGTTGTTCATTAGTTTCCTGTAATAGGTGACAGCATAAGGTATTTTTCCTTCGTTGCCTGGCTTATTTCGCTAAGCATAATTCTCTCTAGTTCCATCCATGTTGTTGCAAATGGTAGAAGTTCCTTCTTCCTCTCTGCTACATAGAACTCCATTGTGTAAATGTATCACAGTTTTTTGATCCATTCATCTACAGATGGGCATTTAAGTTGTTTCCAGCACTTGGCTATTGTAAATAGTGCTGCTATGAACATTGGAGTGCATAGGTTCTTTTGAATTGGTGTTTCAGGATTTTTCGGATATAATCTTAGCAATGGAATTACTGGTTCAAAACGCAGTTCCATTTTTAGTTTTCTGAGGAAATTCCAAACTCTTTTCCATAGTGGCTGCACCAGTTTGCATTCCCACCAGCAATGCACCAGGGTTCCCATTTCTCCGCATCCTTTCCAGCACAAGTTGTTTGTTGATTTCTTGATGATGGCCATTCTGACTGGTGTGAGGTGGTATCTCATTGTGGTTTTTATTTGCATCTCTCTGATGGCTAGTGATGTTGAGCATTCTTTCATATGTTTATGGACCCTCTGTATGTTCTCTTTGGAGAGGTGTTTGTTCAGATCCTTGGCCCATTTTTTAATTGGGTTGTCTATCTTCTTGGTGTTGAGTCATATGAGTTCTTTATATATTTTGGAGATCAATCCCTTGTCTGAGATATCATTGGCAAATATATTTTCCCATATGGTTGGTTTCCTTTTCATCTTGCTGATGTTTTCTTTTGCTGAGCAGAAACTCTTTAGTTTGATGTAGTCCCATTTGTTTATTCTTTCCTTTATTTCCCTTGCCTTAGGAGATATATCAGGGAAAATGTCGCTACATGGGATATATGAAATTTTCCTGCCTATTTTTTCCTCTAGGACTTTTATGGTGTCACAGCTTACATTTAAGTCTTTGATCCATTTTGAGTTTATTCTGTTGTATGGTGTAAGTTGGTTGTCTAGTTTCATTTTTTTGCATGTCCCTGTCCAGTTCTCCCAACACCATTTTTTGAAGAGTCTCTTTTCACTCCATTTGATGTTCCTTCCCCCTTTGTCAAATATTAGTTGACCATATAAACCTGAGTTTATTTCTGGGCTCTCTATTCTGTTCCATTGATCTATATGTCTGTTTTTATGTCAGTACCAGATTGTTTTGATTACCGTGGCTTTGTAGTATAGTTTGATATCAGGTATTGTGATTCCTCCTACTGTGTTCTTCTTCCTCAAAATTGCTGTGACTATTCGGGCTTTTTTTTGGTTCCATATAAATTTTTTAATTATTTGTTCTAGGTCTGTTAAAAATGTCATTGGTATTTTAATAGGGATTGAATTGAATCTATAAATTGCTATGGGTAGTATGGACATTTTAATGATGTTGATTATTCCCATCCAAGAATATGGTATTTGCTTCCATTTATTTGTATCTTCCTTAATTTCTTTCTTCAGTGTTATGTAATTTTCTTAGTACAGGTCTTTTACCTCCTTGGTTAAGTTTATTCTTGGTATTTTATTTTTCTTGTTGCTATGGTAAATGAGATTTTTCTTTCAGTTTCTATCTCTGAGTTTTTATTGTTGGTGTATAAAAATGCCTTTGATTTCTTAATATTGACTTTGTATCCTGCTATTTTGTCGAATTCACTTATTAGGTTGAGTAGTTTTTTTGTGGAGTCTATAGGGTTTTCTATGTACACTATCATGTCATCTGCAAATAGTGAGTTTTACTTCTTCTTTTCCAATTTGAATGCCTTTTATTTCTCTTTCTTGTCTGATTGCTGTGGCTAGAACTTCCAACACTATGTTGAATAGAAGTGGAGAGAGTGGACATCCTTGTCTTGTTCCTGACCACAGGGGGAATGCTCTCAGTTTTTGCCCATTGAGTATGATGTTGGCTTCAAGTTTCTCATATATGGCCTTTATTATGTTGAGGTATGCTCAACATTTTGCTGAGAGTTTTCATCATAAATGGGTGTTGTACTTTATCAAATGCTTTTTCTGCATCTATTGATATGATCGTGTGGTTTTTGTCTTTCATTTTGTTTATGTGGTGTATTATGTTTATTGATTTGCGAATATTAAACCATCCTTGCATCCCTGGGATGAATCCCACTTGATCGTGGTGTATGATCTTTCTAATGTGTTGCTGGATCTGGTTTGCCAATATTTTTTGAAGATTTTAGCATCTATGTTCATCAGCGATATTGGCCTATAGTTTTCTTTCTTTGTTGTGTCTTGATCTGATTTTGGAATTAGGGTAATACTGACTTCATAGAACGAGTTTGGGAGTCTTCCTTCTTCTTGGATCTTTTGGAATAGTCTGAGGAGGATAGGAGTTAGTTCTTTCCTAAATGTTTTGTAGAATTTACTTGTGAAGCCATTCGGTCAAGGGCTTTTGTGTGCCGGGAGGTTTTTGATTACTTCTTAAATTTCACTAGCTGTTATTGGTCTATTCAGGCTTTCTGCTTCTTCTTGATTCAGTTTGGGAAGACTATAGGTTTCCAAGAATTTGTCTATTTCCTCTAGGTTGTCAAATTTCTTGCCATACAGTTGTTTGTAATAATTTCTTACAATCCTTTGTATTTCTGTAGTATCAGTTGTGATTTTATTTATTTGGGTCCACTGTCTTTTTTTCTTGATGAGCCTGGTTAAAGGCTTGTCAATTTTGTTTATTTTTTCAAAGAACCAGCTCTTACTTTTGTTGATCTTTTGAATTGTTATTTTAGTCTCTATGTCATTTAATTGTGCTCTGATCTTGATGATTTCCTTCCTTCTACTTGATCTGGGCTTTGCTTGTTGTTTTTCCTCTAGTTCTTGTAGCCGTAGGGTTACATTTTTTATTAGAGATTCTTCTAGCTTTTTTAGGTAGGCCTGTATTACTATGAACTTTCCTCTCAGGACTGCTTCTGCTGTATTCCATAGGTTTTGGGTTGCTGTGTGTTCATTATCATTAGTTTCCAGAAAGCTTTTGATTTATTCCTTGATGTCATTGTTAACCCATTTATTATTTAATAGCATGTTATTCATTTTCCATGAGTTTGAATGTTTTTGAGTTTTTTCCTTGAGGTTGATTTTCAGTTTCAAGCCATTGTGATCTGAGAAGATGCTTGATATAATTTCAATTTTCTTGAATTTGTTGGGGCTTGTTTTGTGTCCTACCATGTGGTCTATCTTTGAAAATGTTCCATGTGCACTTGAGAAGAATGTATATTTTGCTTCTTTGGGGTGAAAAGTTCTATATATATTGACTAAGTCCATTTGCTCTAGAGTGTTGTTCAGTGCCTCAATATCTTTGGTGTTTCTTTGCTTCGAACATCTGTCCATTGTTGACAATGGAATGTTAAAGTTCCCTACTATGAGTGTGTTGCTGTCTGTATCTTTCTTGAAGTCTTTCAAAATTTTCCTTATATATTTGGGTGCTCCTAAGTTGGGTGCATATATATTTATAAGGGTTATATCTTCTTGATGGATTTTTTCCTTAAGTATTATGAAATGCCCTTCTTTGTCTCTTTTTATGGACTTTGCTGTGAAGTCTGTTTTGTCTGGTAAATATTTCTACCCCAGGTTTTTTTTTTTCATGTCTATTTGCTTGAAATACTTCTTTCCATCCCTTCACTTTCAGTCTGTGTAGATCTTTTGTTCTAATGTTGGTCACTTGTAGACAGCATATATGTGGGTCATTCTTTCTAATCCATTCAGCTACTCTATCTCTTTTAATTGGAGCATTTATTCCATTTACGTTTAAGGTTATTACCAATAAGTACTTATTCATTGTCATTTTTCCCATTTGTAATCATGTTCTTCTCTCTCTCTCTCTCTCTCTCTCTCTCTCTCTCTCTCTATCTCTCCCTCTCTCTCTCTGTTTCTTTATCTTCTTAAAGCAGAACCTTTAGCATCTCTTGCATTGCTGGTTTGGTGGAGATGTATTATTTTATCTTGGAATCTCCTTATTCCACCCTCCATTTTGAATGAGAGCTTTACTGGGTAGAGTATTCTAGGTTGTAGGCTTTTGTTTTTCATTGCTGGGAATATTTTTTGCCATTCCCTTCTGGCTTGTAGTGTTTCTGTTGAGAAATCTGATGATAGCCTTATTGGAGCTCCCGTGTATGTTATTAGTTGTTTCTTTCTTGCTGCTTTAGGATTCTCTCTTTGTCTTTGAACGTTGCCATTTTAATTATGATATGTCTTGTAGTGGTCCTATTGAGGTTCATCTTCATTGGGACCATCTGTGCTTCCTGGCCTTGCGTGACTCTTTCTCTCCTCATGTTAGGGAAATTTTCTGTCATCAGTTTTTCAAAGAGGTTTTCTATCCCTTGCTCTTCTTCTTCTCCTTCTGGAATTCCTATGATACGGATATTATTACGGTTCATGTTATCCTTCAACTGTCTTAGAGCCTCTTCAGTCTTGTTCAGTCTTTTTTCATTTTGTTGCATTGTCTGGGAGTTTTTGTCTACATTGTCCTCCAGCTCGCTGATCCAATCTTCTGTTTCCTCTAGCCTGTTTTTAATTCCTTCTACTGTGTTCTTCAATTCAGAGATCGTATTCTTCATTTCCTCCTGGCTCTTATTGATAGCTTCTATGTCCT
Source organism: Furipterus horrens (assembly GCF_987537825.1). Taxonomy (NCBI): domain Eukaryota; kingdom Metazoa; phylum Chordata; class Mammalia; order Chiroptera; family Furipteridae; genus Furipterus; species Furipterus horrens. Next base: position 126,137,591 of record NW_028327171.1, on the reverse strand, counting down.
TTTTCATGCTGGTGTAATTCTCAGTAAGTTCCTTATAGTTTTTCTAGAGTTCCTTATAGTTTCCCTGAAGTTCTTTGTAGTTTCTGCTGAGCTCATTCAGCTTCTCCATAATCCATGTTTTGAATTCCATATCTGATAGTTTGTTCCCCTCTATTTCATTTAGCACTCTCTCTGGGGATTCTACCTTTCCTTTTGATGAGGGGTTGTTTCTCTGTCTCCTCATTTTTGTGACTCCTATTATTTGTTGGTGCTTCTTAGTATGATCTGCACTTCCTGGATCTTCCTCTGGTAGCATCAGATCATGTACCAGACTGGCCCTTCCATGATTTTCTTTGATGGCTTTGTTGCTAACCCTGGTTAAATCAAGTTGAGACCCCTCTAAATGGTAATATGCATTTTCTATGTGCTTATCTCATTTTTCTAATATGCTTTCAGTATTTTTAATTTATAATTTTGTTCAGGTCTCCTGATTACTAATCCTCTTTCAGTTATATATATTGAAAATATCTTGAATATTTGTTTTCTAATTTTACTTATATTGTTACAGCTACATAGGTGAGATTGAACACTCTGAAGCGGTGTATAAAGTTAAGCAAAGGATTTTTAATATTGGCCAGGAGTTGGGCAGACCCTGAGCAGGTCTCTAACATGCTCCAACCTACAATGGAGTCTAAACGCTGGGCTTTTATACTGGTGCAGTCTCTTTGTTTCTTCTTTGGCGGCAAACAGTCTTAGGAAGAGGGTGCTGGGCAGGACTGCAGGAATGTCTTGGCAGTAACAGGAACAGAAATTCGCAAGGCTAAAGGTTATCTTCGACGGCAGCATAGCTCTTCAGCCAGGGACGAACTCCCTGTGAGGCAATTTATTTTCAAAGGGCTAGACATTCTGCAAAGCACAACCTTCACAAATGTTATAAACCAGACACAAGCAAGCAAATGGGAGGTGATAGAGGCTGAAGTCCTTTTAGCTTGTAAATCACTAATTGCTATAACACTCCTTCTTACATTCCTTTTTCCAAGGCCTTTTAGCAAGTCCTTGCTACTTCTTACAAAGAACATTTAAAGCCCTTACATACTTATATATTGAAACTTTTTACAGGGAATATTTGGTGCCCCTACAATATGAATATATTAATTACACTGGGGAACACAATTTTCATTGAGTTAGATCTGACACTTTTTTTTGACTAACTTTTGGCATCTGAATCCAAAAGTGATTTCAGTTTTTCTCTATCACATCAAGTTTTTAGGTACAGGATTTCCTCTGTTTGTCCCAAAAATCATACAAAATGTACATACAAGGGAAATAAAGAAAAAAATTACCTGAATATATTGTTTATTTAGAGATATTTTACTCATATAAAGGTTATTTATTGTGACTGTAAGTCAAATTGTGTACAAGTAGTAAAGTTCTGCTACCAAATATATATATTAAGGTATTTCATCTTTTCAAATGACAGGCTAAGAAATGCCAAAATGAGATACTTGAAACAGACTCCTTTGTTTGGCAAAGCGTCAACAAATTGCTTCATGAGACTCAGTTTTATGTGCAGAGGTGGGAATATAATGTTCTTTCTGTCAACAAGTGGCTCATGTAGAAGGTTTGGATCACCAGGTTTGAGGTCAGATCTTGGAGGCCAATTCAAATCCACTATATGCTTCTAATGAGCTCTGCTATTCCACATCCACAGAAAACAGGGATACTTGGTATATCCATATTGCTGACCAAAAAGGAAGCATACCATTTGAAGGTCAACACAGATGATCCAATTGTGCTTGTGATATTACAACAGATCAATGACTCTCTTTATGTCTTCGTAGTCTTCACAAAAACAAACTGAATGGCCAGTTGGGACTGCACTAAATAAATTGCCATTGTAGAGGAGGACACACTTCAAGCTCTGGTTTGAGCTATCAATGAACAATCACCAGTCAGTTGCATTATAGGTTGGAATTCCTAATTCCTCCATTAAATCATGCATGTGATGGCAATGCACAAAGCCACCGTTACTTCAAAAGTACTGTAGAAATGCATTTTCTCTTGATTAAAAGTAGGATGCCTTCGCTCCTTTTTCAAGCAAGTTTTTCTCATGCAGTCTTGATGCTAGGAGTTCAGAAACCCTTTTGAAGAGTCCCAAATCTTGTGCGAAATCATTCAACTCATGCTGATCAAATCCCTTATGAACTGAGTGATCTTCAGTTTCAAAATTTTCATTGTTGCTCTCACTTAGTTCTTCACCATACTCCTTTTTTTCAAAAGAGGGTAGTTCAATGAAAACTGGCACTGGAATTTCAGCTGAATGAGGCACTGGGTATATAGCTGATGGTAGACTAGAAGCATACTCTATTTTATGTTTATTTTACTTGTTATATCCTGACATTCTCACTATACAAAAGTAACAGTCACTTGAATGATCTCTGGGCTCTCATCAAACCATAGGTATATCAAATGGCAATTTGTCACGTGTTCCCTTTGTCCACATTGATATACTCTTGACACACTGCTTGAAAATCTTGTGAGAGGCCCAAGACTGATATTTATCACCAAGTTTTGCTTTAAATATGCAGAATAGGCTTGCCTGACAAATGCACCGATGTTTGTCCTTTGACTGGGAATGTTGAAACTGCCACAGATGTAACAAAATGAATCAGGGTTGTTTAGGCACTTACAATAAAAAATAGCAGAGGCAGACATGATCTGAAGGAAAGGAAGTAAGTACATATGTAAATAAAAAAATAAATTCTGCTAACTCCTTATATACAGACAAGAAGTCGGACTACACTTTGGAATATGATTCACTATATGGAGTGGCACAGAATATCTCTCCACAATCTCATGTGTAACTGAATAGCCTAGACAAGTATGAACCTGTCACTGGTCTCCAAGGTCATCCCCAACCCCTCCCCCACTTGAGGGAGGTTTGCTCTCATCCAATAGGAGAGCACTAGTGCTTCTCTCGATCTAGGCTCGATCCAGCTTGGAGTGGTCACATTAAGATAAGCTGTCGAGAAAAAACTTGATGTTGTAGGAAAAAACTAACTGCAGTTTTGAAATCAGCATGGTTATTTAAGTCTAAAACAGCTGAAAAATTGAATAGGAATTATGTTAAAAATTGTTCCCCTGAGTTATAATATACACATTATCCTTAATATTTGACTTTATATTTTAAGCTTTTTGAGAGCTGTTCAAGAAACAATCCCTTACTCCAAATATTAATATAAAAGGCTTCAAATTGTGCTTTTCATTTCATGTCATTATTTTAATTGGGAATTGATTTATATGTATAGTGTATTGTGAAATATTATCTGCCTATTTTTACATGGTTAATGTGTCATACTAATTTCATTTATTTATAGCTTTAATACAATTTTAAAAGATAAGAAGCCATAGTATCTATTAGAGTCCTCCAACTTTCTCTTCTTCTTCTTTTTTAATAAATATTTTATTTATTTATTTTTAGAGAGAGGGGAAGGGAAGGATAAAGAGAGGAAGGGAAACATTGATGTGTGAGAGCAATATCAATCACTTGCTTCTCCTCTATGCCTCAACCAGAATTCAAATCTGCAACCCTTCACTTTGTGAAGTGTCACCCAACCAACTTAGCCACACCTGTCAGGCTGCTCTTCTTAGGAGTTGTATTAGTTCACCCTGGCTGCTGTAATAAAATACTATGAACTGCATGACTTAAACCACATATTTTTTTTTATTCTTATAGTTCTGGGGACTAGAATTTCCAGATCAAGATGCTGTCTGGGTTGGTTCCTGGTGAGGACAGTCTTCTTGACTTGTAGATGCCCACCTTCTTTTTGTGTCCTTATGTGGCATTTACTCTATGCACATACAGAGATAAAGAGAGATGATTTCTTTTCCTTTTTTGACAAGTCAGTCATATTGGATTAGGGCCCTACCTTTATTTAATCTTAACTACCTCCTTTATGGCCCCATCTTCAAATATAGTCACATTAGAGGTTAGAAGTTCAATATACAATTTTCAGGGGAACACCATCACATAACATTCCACCCTCTATTTTCTCAAAGTTCATGTCCTTCTCACATACAAAATATATTCACCTCATCCCAACAGACTACAAAGTCAACCCATTACAGCATCAATTTCAAGTACAAAGTCTCTTCTAAATCAAGTATGGGTGAGACTCCAAGTGTGACTTATCTTGAGGCAAAATTTCTCTTTAGCCCTGGCTGATGTAGCTCAGTGGATTGAGCACAGGCATGTGAACCGAAAGGTCACCAGTTCAATTCCCAGTCAGGGCACATGCACGGGTTGTGGGCCAGGTCCCCAGTTGAGGATGCAACAGAGGCAACAACACATTGATATTTCTCTCTCTCTCTCCCTCCCTTACCATCTCTATAAAAATAAATAAAATATTTTAAAATTTTCTCTTCAGCTGCAACCCTGTAAAATCAAGCAAGTTATATGCTTCAAATATGCAAGTTGAATAGGCATAGGATAGATAGCTTCACTCCAGGAGAAAGCAATAAGAAAGGAGAAATGGATGCTAGGCCCTAAGCTAGTTTGAAACCTAGCAAGAACATTTCCATAAAATCTTAAAGCCTGAAAATAATCTTTGGCTAAATGCCTTGTGTTCAGGGCCCACTAAGGCAGCAGCTTACCTCACAGCCCTAAATTACATTAATGCCCAAAGACTCTGAATGGAGGCTTGTCCTCTTGGTTATGCATGGAAGTGACCTTTCTGTGGCTCTTCGAGACATCTCTGCCCCTCCAAAGCAGGACAGAGGCAGACTAGCCCACAGAAAGTAAGTAGGTGGTTCTACCCAATGAAACAGGAATAAACAGCCTTGTTTCCTGGGCCCAAGATGGAAGAAGCAGCCCTGACAATCTCTGAATCACCTCGGTGGTCATTCTTCTCTTGTTTTGAAGGATAAAGCATGTTTGCTGCCAAATAGTTTTAAAATCCAGTTCTATAAAATACCAGAAGTTGTGACGCCTTCCTTTATTTCATCCTATCTCTGTTTCCTTTAGTTCCAAATGACAGTGCCCTACTAGTTTAAACCATCTCTATTCCTGGCTTCAGCTAAAATGAATGGTTAAACTGTTTATAGAGGGATTGTTTAGCTACATCCTTGATGTTCTCTCCAGATGATGGTTTCTCCTGTTTTGCAATACAAACTGGCTAAGAATTTTCCAAATCTTTAACTTCTGGTTGCTTTTAGCTTAACAGTTCCTTCAATATATCTCTCTCTTCTTGCAATTTACTGTACACAGTAAGAAGAGACCAGTACACAGCCTTTAACACTTTGCTTAGAAATTTCCTTTGCTAAATAACAAAGGTCACACTCACAAGTCCTACCTTCTACAGAACATTAGAATATAATTCATCCAAGTTCTTTGCCATTTTATAAGAAGAATCACCTTTTTTTAAAAATTTCTAATAGTGTTTCTCATTTCCATCTTAGATCTCACCTGAGCACCTCTAATGTTCCTATTTCTACCAGCATTGAGTTCATGATGACAGATGTTTTCTCTAACATGAGAGAAGTTTCTCTTTAGCTCCTCTATTTGCTTTCTGAACCAAAATTACCTGTTGTGTCCATATTTCTACCAACAGCCCCTTCAAAGCAATCTAGGACTCTTATAGCAGGCACATCAAACCTTTTCCAACTTCTACCCATTACCCAGTTCCAAAGCCATTTTCACATTTTAGATTTTTGTTATAGAAGCACCTCACTTTCCAGTAACACATTTTTTTGTTAGGCTTTTGGGGCTGACATAAAAATAAAACAGACTGGGTGACTTAGATCATAGAAATTTAATGCTTTACAGTTCTGCAAGCTACAAGTCCAAGATCAACTCACAATCAAACTCAACTTTGGGTGAGACCTCTCATTTTGGCATGTTAGACGGTTGCTATGCAAAGAGAGAGAGAGAGAAGGCAAGAGACATCTAGTGTCTCTTTCTTTCCATAAGAACATTATTTCTGTTGAATTAGGACCCCACATTTATGATGCCATTTAACTTTAATTACCTTTTTTAAGTGTAATTTTTGCATACAGTCATATTGGCTTGCCATGTGAATTTTGAAGGAAGCACAATTGAGTCTATAATGGGAGTTATTAGTTATAAATTTTAGAAGCAACTAATCAAGCGTCTCAAAAATATTGGAATATTGAATAGAAGTATAATGAATTTCTAAGTTAATTTTGGGGAAAGCAGATGTTTTATGATATTGAACGTTCAAAAATAATCATGGTATACAAATATATTTTTTTGTTTCTTTCAATAGCATTTTGTAATTTCCTCTTTAAAAGATAGGACCATATTTATCTAGTTTATTTCTGGCTATCTTAAATGTTTTGTTGCTACTGTGAGTGAAATAATTTTTTTCTGCTTTTTTTTAATGGCTAGTTTCTGTTGGAGAGAAATATTGATTTTGGCATGTTTATTTTTATCTAAAAAATAAAAACAAAAACAAACTTAGCAGACAACCAGAGTGAGAACAAAATCATTGGTATGGGAAGCATGTGGAGTGATGTCACCTAGGAGTGGGAGTGGGAAGAAAGAAGGAAATGGTGCAGGGATTAAGAAGCATAGTAAGAGGGTGCAGAATATACGGGGGAATGTTGAAAATAGTACAGGAAAAGGTAAAGCCAAAGAAATTATATGCATGATCCATGGACATGGACTTAGCGGGGTTGTAATGCTGGAGGGAGGGGGGTGTTGGGTGGAGGGGAGCAATGGAAAAAGAAATTGGGACAACTGTAACAGCATAATCAATAAAACATACACAAAAAAGAAGGTGTGGTACATATACATAATGGAATACTATTCAGACATAAAAAATGTGAAATACTGCCATTTGCAACAACATGGATGGATCTTGAGAGTATCACATTAAGCAAAATAAGTTTGACAAAAAAGTAAAAAACCATATGATTTCACTCGTAGGGGGATATAAAATTCAAAGCAACTATTGAACAAGCAAGAAAAACGTATAGAGGTGCAGACAGCACTATGGTGTTTACCAGAGGGAAGGAGGGTCAGTAAAGGGTAAAGGGGGTCAAGTATATATAGACAAAAATGTTTTGACTTTTAGTGGTGGACCCACAATGCACTATACAGATCATGTATCATGGAAATGTACACTCAATATTTATATAATTGTATTAACCAATGTCATCCTAATGAATTTAACTAAAAATAAAAAGTATACATTAACCTAAGCTAATAGAACTCTATACTCAGATTTATCAACTTATTATGTAAGAGCCCTATTCAACCCTTGTATTAATGTTAATTGTATATAATGGCAATTTTGTTTCTTTTTCTATTAACTTCTTAAACATTATCTTATTCTTCCCATACTACACAGGGTTGTATTGATGGTAAACTAAGTACAAATGGTATTATTGGATATTCTTGGCTTATTTTCAATTAAAAAAAGGTTTCTAACACATATATTTATATTTATTACATACATATATGTATATGTGCATATACCCAAACCTGTATTAATTCACATAAATGTCTTTATAATTTTATATTAAATCTTATTGTTAAAATGCTGACATACATACATAAACATATATCAAATATATGTGCTAAATGTATCTATAAGTATTTATATATGCATAGACATATTTAATCAAATTAAGAAAATATTCATTTATTTAAAGTTTTCTTTTTAAATATTTTATTGTATATGCTATTACAGTTGTCCACCACCCCATCCTATTTTTTTTTTTTTGTCTAGAAGAACCAGGCATTGTTTACAGTGGAGAGTTAAAACCCTCTACAATGACTGTATTGCTGTTGATCTCCTTTTTATTTTTATTTTATATTATTTTTAATATTTTTTAATTTTATTTTTTGGTTTTTCAATTACAGTTGTTCCATTTTTCCCCATTGCTTCCCCCCACCCAGTCCATCCCTTCTCCCACAATCATATCCCTCCCCGTTGTCCATGTCCATGAGTCATTTATACACGTTCCTTGACTAAAACCTTCCATTACTTATCACCCCTCTCCCCATTCCCCCTCCCTCCTATTGACTGTTATTCGGCTCCTTGTCCTATTTAGTGCATTTGCTTATGTTGTTCTTCAGTTTCCTATATTAGGTCATATCATATGCTTTTTTTTTTCTTTGCCTGGCTTATTTCACTAAGCATAATTCTATCTAGTTCCATCCATATTGTTGCAAATGGCAGGAGTTCCTTCATTCTCTCTGCTGCATAGTATTCCATTGTGTAAAGGTACCACACTTTTTTGATCCACTCATCTACAGATGGGCACTTAGGCTGTTTCCAGCACTTAGCTATTGTAAACAGTGCTGCTATGAACATAGGGGTGTATAAGTTCTCTTGAATTAGGGTTTTAGAATTTTTCTGGTATAATCCTAGCAGTGGAATTGCTGGTTCAAAAGGCAGTTCCATTTTTAGTGTTTTATGGTAATTCCATACTGTTTTCTATAGTGGCTGCACCAGTCTGCATTCCCACCAACAGTGCTGTAGGGTTTGCATTTCTCCACATTCTCGCCAGGATTTATTATTTGTTGATTTGTTAATGATGCTCATTCTGACAGGTGTAAAGTGGTTTATCATTGTGGTTTTAATTTGCATCTCTCTGATGGCTAGTGATGTTGAGAATTGTTTCATGTGTCTATAGAACTTCTGTATGTGTTCTTCAGAGAAGAGTTTGTTCAGTTCCTTTGCCCATTTTTTAATTGGGTAGTCTGTTTTCTTGATGTTGAGTCATATAAGCTCTTTATATATTTTGGATATCAGTCCCCTGTCTGAGATATCATTGGCAAATATGTTTTCCTATATGGTTGGTTTCCATTTCATCTTGCTGATGATTTTTTTTGCTGAGCAGAAACTCTTCAGTTTGATGTAGTTCCATTTGTTTATTTTTTTCATTTCTCATTCCTTAAGAGATGTATCTGTGAAAATATTGTTATGTGGGATATCTGAAATTTTCCTACCTATGTTTTTCTCTAGGACTTTTGTGATGTCATGGCTTACATTTAAGTCTTTGATTCATCTTGAGTTTATTCTCATTTGCGCTGTAAGTTGTTGGTCTACTTTCATTTTTTTTGCACTTCCCTGTCCAGTTCTCCCAGCACCATTTGTTGAAGAGGCTCTCCTCACTCTATTTTACATTCCTTGCTCCTTTATCAAATATTAGTTAACCGTATAGTCCTGGATTTATTTCTGGACTCTCTATTCTGTTCCATTGATCGATATGTTTGTTCTTGTGCCAGTACCAGACCGTTTTGATCACAGTGCCTCTGTAGTATTATTTGATGTCTGGTATTGTGATTCCTCCTGTTGTGTTCCTCTGTCTCAAAATTGCTTTGGCTATTTGGGGTATTTTTTGCTTCCATATGAATTTTTGAAGTATTTGTCCTAGGTCTGTCAAATATGTCATTGGTATTTTAATAGGGATTGAATTGAATTTGTAAGTTACTTTAAGTAGTATGGCCATTTTGATGATGTTGATTCTTCCCATCCAAGAATATGGTATTTGCTTCCATTTATTTGTATCTTCCTAAATTTCTTTCTTCAATGTTATGTAATTTTCAGAGTACAGGTCTTTTATCTCTTTGGTTAAGTTTACTCCTAGGTACTTTATTTTTCTTGTTGCTATAGTAAATGGTATTTTCTTTTTTGTTTCTGTCTCTGATATTTTGTTGTTGGTGTACAGAAATGCCTTAGATTTCTGTATATTTATTTTATACCGTGCTATTTTGCCAAATGCACTTATTATATCGAGTTGTCTTTTAGTGGAGTTTATAGGGTTTTCTATGTACACTATCATGTCATCTGCATATAATGATAGTTTTACTTCTTCTTTCCCAATTTGGATGCCTTTTATTTCTTTTTCTTGTCTGATTGCTGTGGCTAGAACTTTCAACACTATGTTGAATAGGAGTGGAGAGAGTGGACATCCTTGTCTTGTTTCTGATTTCAGGGGGAATGCTTTCAGGTTTTGTCCATTGAGTATGATGTTGGCTTCAGGCTTCTCATTTAGAGCCTTAATTATATTAAAGTATGCTCCCTCTATTCCCATTTTGTTGAGTTTTTTAATCATAAATGGGTATTGTAATTTATCAAATGCTTTTTCTTCATCTATTGATATGATCATGTGATTTTTGTCTTTCATTTTTTTAGGTGATATATTATATTTATTGATTTGCGAACATTAAACCATCCTTGCATCCCTAGGATGTATCCTACTTGATCATGGTGTATGATCTTTTTAATGTATTGCTGGATCCTGTTTTCCAATATTTTGTTGAGGATTTTAGCATATATGTTCATTGGTGATATTGGCCTGTAGTTTTCTTTCTTTTTCGTGCTTGACCTGGTTTTGGAATTAGGGTAATACTGGCTTCATAGAAAGAGTTTGGGTGTTTTCCCTCTTCTTGGATTTTTTTGGAATAGTTTGAGAAGTGTAGGAGTTAGTTCTTCCCTAAATGTTTTGTAAAATTTGCCTGTTAAGTCATGCGGTTCAGGGCTTTTTTTGTGCCAGGAGATTTTTTATTACTGTTTCAATTTCCTTGTTTGTTATTGGTCTGTTGAGACTTTCTACTTCTTCTCAATTCAGTTTTGGAAGGTTATATGTTTCTAGAAATTTGTCTATTTCCTCTAGGTTGTCAAATTTCTTGCCATACAGTTGTTTATAGTAATTTCTCACAATCCTTTGTATTTCTGTGGTATCAGTCGTGATTTCTTCTTTTTTGTTTCTGATTTTATTTATTTGGGTGTTCTCTCTTTTTTTCTTGATTAGCCTGGCTAAAGGCTTGTCTATTTTGTTTATTTTTTCAGAGAACCAGTTCCTAGTTTCATTGATCTTTTGAATTGCCTTTTTAGTCTGTATATAATTTAATTCTGCTCTGATCTTGATGATTTCCTTCCTTCTACTTGATCTGGGCTTTGCTTGTTGTTCTTCTTCTAGTTCTTGTAGCTGTAGGGTTAAATTTTTTATTAGAGATTCTTCTAGCTTTTTTAGGTAGGCCTATATTGCTATGAACTTTCCTCTCAGGACTACTTTTGCTGTATCCCATAGATTTTGGGTTGTTGTGTGTTCATTATCATTAGTTTCCAGAAAGTTTTTGATTTCTTCCTTGATGTCATAGTTAACCCATTCATTATTTAATAGCATGCTATTCATACTCCATGAGTTTGGATGTCTTTGATTTTTTTTTCTCTCAGGTTGATTTTTAGTTTCAAGGCATTGTTGTCTGAAAAGATGCTTGATATGATTTCAATTTTTTTGAATTTGTTGTGGCTTGTTTTTTGTTCTATCATGTGGTCTCTCTTTGAAAATGTCCCATGTGCATTTGAAAAGAATGTATATTTTTCTTCTTAGGGTTGGAAATTTCTATGTATATCAGTTAAGTCCATGTGGTTTAGTGTGTTGTTCAATGCCTGTATATCCTTGGTGTTTCTTTGCTCTAATGATCTGTCTATAGTTGATAATGGAGTGCTAAAATTCCCTGCTATGAGTGTGTTGCCGTTAATATCCTTCTTGTGGTCTTCTGGTATTTTCTTTATGTATTTGGGTGCTTCTATGTTGGGTGCATATATGTTTATTAGTGTTATATCTTCTTGATGGATTGTTCCCTTAAGTATTATGAAGTGCCCTTCTTTATCTCTTTTTATTGCCCTTGCTTTGAAATCCATTTTACTTGCTATGAGTACTGCTACCCCAGCTTATTATTTATGCGTGTTTGCTTGGAATATCTTTTATATCCTTTACTTTCAGTCTATGTAAATCTTTTGTTTTGAGGTATGTTTCTTTTATACAGCAAATATGTGGGTCCTGTTTTCTTATCCATTCCGTTATTCTATGTCTTTTAATTGGAGCATTTAATCCATTTACATTTATGGTTATTATTGACATGTATTTATTCATTTCCCTTTGTTCCTTTGTTCCTTTCCTCTTTTTTTCTTCTTTTTCTTAAAACATTCCCTTTAGCATCTCTTGCAATGCTGGTTTGGTGGCGATGTATTCTTTTAGTCTTCCTTTGTCAGGGAAACTCATAATTTCACCTTCCATTTTGAATGAAAGCCTTGTTGGGTAGAGTATTCTTGGTTGTAGGCTTTTGTTTTTCATTGCTTGAAATATTTTTGACCATTCCCTTCTGGCTTGTAGTGTTTCTGTTGAGAAATCGGTCGATAGCCTTATCGAAGCTCCTTTGCATGTTATTTGCTGTTTTTCTCTTGCTGCTTTTAGGATTCTCTCTTTGTCTTTTAATGTTGTCCTTTTAATTATGATGTGCCTTGGAGTGGGTCGTTTGGGGTTTCTCTTCATTGGGACTCTCTGTGCTTCTTGAACTTGCATAACTTTTTCTCTCATCAGGTTGGGAAAATGTTCTATCACTATTTCTCTTATCAGCTTTTCTATTCCTTCTTCCTCTTCTTCTCCCTCTTTTATTTTGATGATCCTGATATTGTTTTTTCTCATGCTATCCTGTAATTCCCTTACACCTTGTTCATACTTTTTTATTCTTTTTTCATTTTGTTGCATTATCTGGTAATTTTTTCTACATTGTCCTCTAACTCACTGATCCAATCCTCTGCTTCGTTTAGCCTGCTTTTGATTGCTTCTTCTGTGTTTTTCAGTTCAGAGTTTGTATTTTTTATTTCTTCTTGGTTCTTTTTAATAGCTTCTATGTCCTCTTTTTATGCTGGTGTCATTCTTTGTAAGTTCCCTGTAATTTTTTTGGATCTGTTGGTAACTTTCTTGGAGGTTGTCGTAGTTATTTTTGAGGTTGTCGAGTATATTGAGCTTCTTCATCAACATTGTTTTGAATTCCATGTCTGACATTTGGGCTATGTCTATTCCATCTGCCTCTCCTTTGGGGGATTGCTCTTTTATTTTCATTCAGAAGTTGTTTCTGCATCTTACCATGTTGGATTTTTCTTGTTTGTTTTTGTTTTTTGGATTTGTCTGCTTTGACTCCCCACCTTTGTGGTATGAGATTCTTTATAGGAGATCTGGGGGATTCAGTGGTGCAGTCTCTTTGATCTGCTGAGCCTGATGTTCTTGGGATAACTTTTATGTCATTTTTTATGCTGTCTGGTTATATTTCAGATGCTCTTTGGTGGGATCTTCCCTCTGGCCAGTTGGTTGAGAGTCACTCTGTCCACTTTGCCTTGAGTTCTTTTGTGGAGATGCTGTTAAAATCATAAACACACAGCCCAGGCAGGAAACCCACACCCTCAAAAATATTCCCCACTCTTTATTCCACTTTTTTCAGAAAATGAGTCAGTATTAATATAAATGTAGAGAGGTTAGGGATTTTATACTATAGGAAGAATAGATAAGAGTTGTTTTTAAAGAGGAAAGATATGATTTTTGAGAGAATGGATGATAGATTAATAAAAGTAGCGAGTTGTGTCCAGACTAAGCAAGACAATAGGTAATATTTACATTGTATGTTAGTAATAGAAGAAAAAGAGAGAAGAATGCAGAATATAGTAAGAAAGTGGAATTGTATAGTATTAAATTTATATAATAGTTGTATTCTATTTATTTAGTGTGAAAGGTAAGCTAAACAAAACAGACAAACAAATAAACAAAAATTAAAGAGCAAGGATGAGAAAGAGAGATGGCATGAAACAAATTAAAGAGATAGTTTAAAAACAAATTTTTTAAATAAAATTTAAAATTAAAATTAATAAGAAATTAAAATTATATTAAATTAAATTAAAAAAACTAAAATAGAAATAAAAATTTTTAAAAAATACAAAAGGAAAGTTTTTACTCAGTTCAGCCTTTGTCTGTCATCTCCTTTTTCTGGATCCACATCTGGTCTAATGAGGCGGGCCAGAGGTTCCTGATCCTTACTGAAGTGGTGTGCACCTGCCTGTGGCATTGGTTGCACTCCCAGGTTACTCCCACTCACTCGTGGTGGCTGGTGCGTTCGTTTGGTCCCTGTTGAAGCCAGCTGGGGTGCTCATGGATGCACACCCACGCGCGCCTGCACAGTGGCCTGAGTGCTAGTCTCAGTCCTGCAGAGCCATGCCCCAGGGGTCGGTCTCTCACCCATTGGGGCGGGCCCTGGACACTTGTGCACAGTGAAAGTGAGCATCTGTGAGTTGTCGCTGCCCACTGTTCTGGCGCTGCAGCCACCGACCTTATCTCTTTTTTAAAGTTCTCTAAGATTGTCTTTATATATTTAGGTGCTTCTATATTGTGTGCATATATGTTTACAAGAATTATATCTTTTTTCTGCTATTGTTGTGTTGGCTGTTGTTATTCTTTTTATAAAAGTATGGAACACTTCACGAATCTGCGTGTCATCCTTGCGCAGGGGCCATGCTAATCTTCTCTGTATCGTTCCAGTTTTAGTATATGTGCTGCCAAAGTGAGCACAAGGGTTATATCTTTTTGTGGGACTGATCCCTTAGATAGTATGTAGTGACCTTTTTATTCCCTTTTATGGTCTTTGAAGTCTATGATATCAGATAAAAGTATTGCTACCCCAGAATTTTTTGTCTCTATTTGCATGTAATATTATTTTTTACATACCTTAACTTTCAGTCTTTGTAAACTTTTGGTCTGAGTTGCATTTCTTCTAGACAGCATATATGTGTTTCATGTTTTCTTATCCATTTAGCTATTTTATTGCTTTTAATTGGAACAGTTAATTCATTTACATTTAAGGTTATTATTTATAGTACTTATTTATTGCCATTTTTTTCCTCTTTGTACCTGTGTTCCTCTTGCTCTCATTATTTCTTCTTTTTTATAAAACAGTTCCTTTCACATCTCTTGCAACCCTGGCTTGATGAAAATGTACTCCTTTAGCCTTTTTATCTTTTTCTTCAGAAGCTCTTTATTTCACTTTCCATTTTTAAATGAGAGTTTCAGCAGCTAACCTTATGTAGATAACTGTTTCTTTCTTGTTTCCTTTAAGATTCTCTCTTTGTCTTTAAACTTTGCCATTTTATTTGTGATGTGTACTGGTGTGGGTCTCTTTGGGTTCATCTTGATCGAGACTCTTTCTGCTTCCTGGACTTGAATGATTTTTTTCTTCACCAAGTTAGGAAAGTTTTTGTCATTATTTCTTCAAACAGGTTTTCTATTACTTGTTCCCTTTCTTCACCTTCTGGTATCCCTATGATGAGAATATTGTTATGTTTCATGTTGTTACAAAGCTCCCTTAAATCATCCTCATTCTTTTAAAGTATTTTATATTGTTGCTTTGGGTAATTTTTCTTACCTTGTCTTCCAAATTCCTGATTTGATCTTCTGCTCTACCTAGCCTGCTTTTAATTTACTCTAGTGTCTTCTTCACTTCAGATATTGCTTTATTTATTTCCAGTGATTCTTTTTTATAATTTCCATTCCTTTTTCATGCCCATGTAGCTCTTGCTAAGATCCCTGATCATCCTTTTAACCATTACTTTGAATTTTATATCTGATCATTTATTTGCCTCAATTTTATGTAGCACTTTTTCTGGGGATTCCTCTTTTTTTCCCCTGTAAATGTTGTTTCTTTGTCTCCCCATTTTAGCTGTGTTTTTACACGTGTTTCTACATATTAGAGAGATCTACTTTGACTCCCTATCTTGCAGTGTGTTCTTATGTGGTAGGAGTCCTGTGGCACTTGTTCTCCTGGTCTGGATGCTCTAGCAATGACTTTTTGTGGGTAATAGTAACTCGTCTGTTGTATTTGGATCCTGAGTGATTTTGGCCCATTTGTTGGTGGGTGATCCTCTATGGTAGACTTACTGAGAGGCTCATCTCCACCGTGTCTTGTAACTATTGTACAGGTGTTGACAGAACAAAGGCAAACAACACTAAAAAAAGAACATAACAAGAAAACATCCCCCCAACAAAAAGAGCAATATCAATAACAAAAGAGCAAAGGATAATAAAAGTGGAGAGAGAAATGGAATAATAGATAACGGGGGGGAAACAAAGAGGAACAAGAGAAGACCAAAGGAATAAAAATGAGAGGGAAGAATATGAGAGGAGAGAAGGAAACAGAACTAATACAAGTAATGAATTAAAAAACAAAAATGAGAAAAAAGGACAAAGAAAGAGAAAGAATAACAAAAATACAAAAATGGGAATGATGAGGTAATCAAAGAGTACAAGAAAGAAATGAAAAAATACAGTAACATAAATAGAAGAAAAAGAAAAAATAGAAAAGTAATTAAAAGGCCAAGGAAAAGAAAAAATAACAAAAGTAATAAAAATGAATGTAGTAGAATTCTTCTTAGCAGAGTTTAATACTTGTTTGCTGGGTTCTCTCTTTGTATATTTGTCTGATGTTGTCTGAGGTTGGTGTAAGCCAATGTCAGGTGCTGTCCATGTCTAGCCCTCTGCAGCCTGTTCAAAGCAACATGAAATTCACAGATTGTGACTGGTTTCTCTGGGCTTGACTGTACTCATGATGGGCCCAGCTGCTCTGCAAGGCTGGGTTTTATTAGCACTGGGCCCAGGGATGTGTCAGCAAACAACCCCAATCACTACAATATCTGCCTCTGCCTCTCTCTATCTAGTGGCCTGCTGTCAGTCTTAGACCAGTCACAGACACAACTGTTTCTGAGAGGGCTTCTGGTGAAATTAGGGGCATGAGACTCCTGAATCATCTCTGGCAGGTGCCTTTTGGATTTCAGGGAAGATAGAAGGTGTGATCTTTCATTTCTAAGCCACTAGTCACAGTTTGTCCAGGTTTGTTTCCCTGTAGATCACAGAACAAGGCTCCAGTAAGTTAATGGGTGGGGGCTCCAGAGCCCAGATTTTGGGTCTGCCAAAAACAGAGGGTGTTTCTATGGTTCTCACATGGGGAGAAAGCACCAGCCTGTTTCCAGGAAAAGGGTTTAGAATGTCTGTTCTCTACAGCCAGTCTCTGACACCTTCTGAGTCTGCATATGTTGCTGTTTCCTCAGCAGAGGTTAAGATCTGATTCATAGTTTTCTAACAGCTTATATAATGATGATAATTTTTAATCTATGAGATAATCATAGAGATAACTTTTTGAAATTATTAATATCATATATAACATTAATAACTTTAAAAACAACCTTACATTTCTGTTCATATATATTATCTTTTCATATAGCATTAAACACTATTGCTAACATTTTGCATCTATGTTTAGGAGTAAGATCAGTCTGTAATTAATATTTTTCATATTTTCCTTACTGTGTTTCAACCTTGAGGTTTTGTGAGCCTCATAAAATGATTTGGGGAATCTTTGTGTGTGTGTGTGTGTGTGTGTGTCTTACTGTCTGGGAAGGCTTTAAGTCTAGATGAATTTATGTGTTTCGTAAATGCTCGTAGAACTTATTAATGAAGTTATCTACACCTGGTGTTTACTTTGTTGAAAGACTTTTGTCTTTATTTCCCCCTATATTAGTTTGCAAGACTTATTTTTCTAACAATTAGCCATGTTGTCTAAATATTCGATACAGAGGTGTAATTTTGGACATAATATTGCCTTATCAGACACATCTGTAATGATGTGATATTGTCATTTCTGGTTCTAGCTATCTGTGTATTATTTATTTCTTCTTGACTACTATTACAAAGGTTGGTCAATTTTATTTATTGAAATAACAAGATATGAGCACATCTGTTATATGGAAATTTTAGCCAATTATAATATTAGTTTCAAATTCCTACAAGTTCAATATAAAAAATAGAAATTATGAGCAATATCATTAGTGGCACAGATGTAAACATTCAGGAAAAAAATGTTTACAAACTAAACTGAGCAAGGGGTAAAATGGTAACCTAATTTGAACAAGTTGAATTTATTCCAGAGACAAAGGTTTGTTTCAATATTGAAAAACTTTACTAATATGATATATTAATAGATACAAAAAGAAATATCCATATTAATCAAAATAATTCCATAAGTACTACTTAATAAAATCATACCGATATGATAAAACTAACATACAGTTAAAATAAACATTAAAATGGTATTACTTTCTAAAAAGGTATGTGTTTAAAATTAATATCAAATTAAGAATTGAATTGTTAAATTATTTACATTAAATAAAAAATGAAGATACCTGCTCTTCCACTTTGTATAGGAGTGCATACGCATTGTCATAAAGATTAGAATGTTATACAGGTTGCCATTATTCTCCCATAATATTACTTTGTAAAAAATTGAAAAAATACTATAGAATAAATTTTTGAGTTAATAAAATTTCTCATATTTTTTTGGACATAAGATGTAAAAGTCAAATGCATTTCTATACAAATGAGTATCAATCATAATATTATTTAATACACATTTATACCATATACAGAATAATCTCCAAATCACTCATCAATCTTGATACAAAAATTACACTAGTTTTAGAAATAAACGTGTAGATTTCTCTATAAGACAAAAATCTGTCTACATTACAGATATATTGTTGCAAGTAGATTTATATCTTTCATAATGTACTCTAAGAAACAAAGATTGTCAAAAAATACTAACATCATTCTAGTTGTTATTTCTAAACTTCTAATTTAAAAGTATATGTGAGTTTTATTAGTAAATTAAGCTTCAAGTAGAGGTAAACTTTTTTTCCTAAAATGCATAAGGCCTTTGGCTAAGTCAATATATGAGGTCTGTTCAGAAAAAGTCCAACCATTGTTAAAATAACAAAAATGGATTGTATGACATCAGTGTAACCTGACAGCCAAGGAAAGTGGACTGGAATGTGTATGCATGAATGATGATGACTTCACTGTACTAGTTAGTTGAGGCAGTAACTACCATTGAGTCAACATCTGTACTGTATGGCCATCACATTCAAAATGACTGAGCAAATGTAGCAATGAATCTGCATCAAATTTTGTATTAAATTTGAACATTCCTCCAGAAACTATTCAGATGATTCAGAAGGCCACAGCTATGAGCAACAGGTGATTGGGAGCTTCATCATGACAACTTGCCCTTACATGCATCAGATCTCATGCTGAATTTTTGGCAAGACATCAAAACACCCAGATGACTCAGCACCTCTGCATCCCAGATTTGGTGCCCTTCAACTTCTGGCTTTTCCCAAAACTAATATCACCTTTGAAAGGGAAGAGATTTCAGACCATTGATGAGATTCATGAAAACGTGACAGGACAACTGATGGAAACTGGTAAAACTGTGTGAGATCTCAAGGTGCCTACTTTGAAGGGGACTGAGGAGTCATTATCCTATGTACAATATTTCTTATAGCTTGTATATTTTTCAATAAATATCTATTTTTTATATTATGTGGCTGGATATTTTTTCTACAGGCCTCATATTTGTTATAGTTTATATCAGTGAAGAGAATTGTGGAACTATTCTTCAACTTTAATTCCATAAAGATAAAAATAACTCTACAAAGAGAGTTTTCAGATTTCTCCCTTTAAAACAAAAATTAATAAAAAATTGTGCACCACAAATCAAACTTGGTAAAACTCCTTCTCCCCTCAACATTGGGATATTTATAAGGACTTCAGAAATGACTATCTTCTTCCATATTGGCAGGTTATTTAAAAAACATTAACAATAGTGGTTTCAGGACCTTGTGTTGAAAAATATAACTCATTCACATTGCTAAAAATATCTGTCAGGTAAGCCAAAGGATAAAATTGTTCCATCATTTCAAGAGCAGGCTTTGTTTTTCTTAAGAAAAAAAGAAAAGAAAAAAACCACCTGTGATTATATTCCAAATAAGATTTGGACTTGAATGGTAGTTCAAATAAAACTTGTCTCCTTGAAAGCCATCACACTTTTGTGACTTTTTGTATTGACAAAACTTTCAGCGTGGTTTGAAGAATCTTTAATGTCATGTCGCTGTAAGAAACAACACATAGAAGTGGTGTGAATAACTTGGCTTTCTGCTAAAGTAGAAAAAAGATGCTTTTTCAAGCATTTAAGGAACTCCATCTGTGGCAAGAGGATGAAACTTTTATTTTCACTAAAAACTATGTTCTAAAAAAAAACCCAAAAATATGTTTTAGACATTTTCAAAGTTTTCAAAAAGTTGACTGCCTTAGTAGTTTTTCAAATGAACATATAGAAGTGAATTTCTCTCTCATAGTATCAGCAAGCACCTAAAGAATAATAACATAGATGTTTTTAAAAAGGGGATACATAACATGAAAATTTTATCCAGTTTCTTTTTGAAGGAGACTATTGAGGCTGCCAATATCTTCACGAGCAATTTCAAAAAGTTAAAAGAAAGATGGAGGCATAGGTAGACACACTTTGCCTCTTCACACAGCAATAGAAAGAATTACAACTGGATCTCAAAACATATAACACCCAGAACCATTAGAAAATCCAGCTGTATGGAAGTCCAAAAACCAAGAATTTAAAGAAGCCACATTCATACAGGTGGGGAGGAGGGGTGGAATCATGGAGATGGGTGGAGAGGCTGTGTGGTGCAGAGAGGCCAAGGTGGCAGCACAACAGATGGTTCCACATTCCTGGGTAGTGGATAAAGATCTGGAAAGTTACCGTGGGAGTGAGCAACCTGAGCACCACGCCAGACCACACAACCCAGGGTTCCAGCACTGGGAAGATAAATACCCATTACCTTTGGCTGTAAAAACCACTGAGGGCTGGGGTGGCAGAAGAAACTGCTGGATTTTTGGTACTGAAAGGTCTGCTTAAGGACTTAAACATATGCAACCTCACCCACTCTGAGTTTCACCACCAGAGCAAGAGCTGGAAGGGCACTAGTCCCATATAGGAAATAGGTGAAGTGACTGGATACAAGGCAAGTGCCAGGCAAACTTCCAGAAGCCAGGCAGTGGCACTGTCCCCTCTCTGAATCCTCTCCCACATACAGAGCCATGAAGTAGTGAAGCAAATTTTCCCACTATGACAATTACCTAAGGTTCTGTCCCACAAAATTTGCAGGTACATTTTCTACATAAGCCACATTACTAAGACAGGGAGTGAAAACAGCTCTATCTAATACACAGAAACAAACATAAGGAGGCTGCCAAATTGAGAAGACAAAGAAATATGGCCCACATGAAAGAACAGGACAAAACCCCAGAAGAACTAAGCAAAACAGAGACAGTCAACCTATCAGATGCAGAGTTCAGAACACTGGTGATCAGGATATTCAGAGAACTCATTCACTATGGCAACAATATAAAGAAAGAAACAAAGGTTACACTAAATGAAATAAAGAAAAATTCACAGGGAACCAACAATGAAGGGCAGGAAGCCAGGATTCAAAATGATTTGTAACATAAGGTAGAAATAAGCATTCAATCAGGACAGAAAGAAAAAATAATAATTTTAGAAAAATGAGGATAGGCTTAGGAACCTCTGGGACAACTTTAAATGTACCAACATCTGAATCATATGGGTGCTAGTTGGACCCAAAGAAGACCATACAAAATCACATCAAAATTAAAATGCCAGAGGTTAAAGATGAAGAGAGAAGCTTAAAAGCAACAAGAGAAAAGAGAGTTACCTACAAAGGAGTTCCCATAAGACGATCATCTGATTTCTCAAAGGAAAGTTTGCAGACAAGAAGGGGCTGGCAAGAAGTATTCAAAGTGATGGAAAGCAAGGACCTACAACCAGAATTACTCTATCTAACAGAGCTATCATTTGGAATTCAAGGACAGATGAAGTGCTTCCCAGACAAGGCAAAGTTAAAGGAGTTCATCATCACCAAGTCATTATGACATGAAACATTAAAGGAATTTAGTTAAGAAAAATAAGAAGATCAAAACCATAAACATTAAAAAGGCAACAGATTCACAACTATCAACAAGTGAATTTAAAAAATAGAAAAAAACAAAAACAAAAACTAAGCAAACAACCAGAACAGGGACAGAGTCATAGATGTGAAGATCATATGGAGGGTTATCAGCTGGGAGGGGGAGAATAGGGAAAATGGTGTAGGGATGAAGAAGCATAATTGATAGAAAAAATAGGGGAATGTTAAGAATAGTATAGGAAATGGAGAAACCAAAGAACTTATACTCACCACCTATGAATATGAACTAAGGGGCATTGCTGAAAGAAAGGGGTATTGGGTAAAGGGAGGCAAAGGGAGACAAATTGGGATAACTTAAATGGCATAATCAATAAAATGCACTTAAAAAGGAGTTAAGTTTTATCAAATGTTTTTTCTGCATCAATTGAGATGATAATGTGTGTCTTATCCTTCATTTTGTTAATGGTTTGTTTTGATATATTGAACAATCCTTATATCCCAGGTATAAATCCCATTATTTATTATGTGTAATTCTGTTAATGTGTTTTGCTAATATTTTGCTGACGGCTTTTGCATCAATCTGGAAAACATCACTAAAGGTGTCTTCTTGATGCATCATTACCTGATTTTTTAAAGTCAGTATAACCTGGCCTCGTGTAATATGTTTGGAAATGTTTTCTCCTTCTTCATTTTTTTTTTTTTTTGTACATGTTAAAAGCAGATTGGAGGTAATTTTTCCAAGAATGATAAGAAGAATTTCCCAGTGAAACTATCTGGACTTTGGCTTTTTTATTGTTGTTGAGAGGTATTAACTACTGTTTTAATTTCCTGCCTTGTTATAGGTTTATTCAGGCTTATTTGTTTTCTTTTTTTAACCTTTTTTATTGTTGTTCTTTTATAGTTGTCCCAATTTTTTCCTTGTTGCTCTTCCCATTCATTTCTTTATGATTCAGTCTTCATATAGGTTGTATGTTTATAGGTATTTATGCATTGTTTCTTAGTTACTTAATTTGTTGGCATATGAGGTCTGTCCAGAAGGTATCTAGCCATGTAATATTAAAAACAAAGACATTTATTGAAGAAGATACAAGATACCAGAAACATTGTATGTAGACAATGACCTTTCAGTCTCCATCAAAGTAGGCACCTTGAGACCTCACACAGTTTTCCCAGTCACAATCAGCTGTCCCATCATATTCCTGAATCTCATCAGCAGTCTGAAATCTCTTCCTTTTCAAAGGTTATTTTAGTTTTGGGGAAAGCCAGAAGTCACAGGAGGCCAAATCTGGGCTGTAGCAGGGCTGAGCCATCAGGGTGTTTTGATGTTTCACACACAAAAAAACAATAGCACGAGAGCGATACATAAGTGGGTGCATTGTCATGATGAAGCTGCCAGTCACCAGTTGCTCATAGCTGCAACTTTCTGAATCACCTGAATAGTTTCTGTGGAGGCATGTTCAAGCTCAACACAAAATTTGGTGCAGATTCATTGTTGTACTTGCTCAGTCATTTTGAATGTGATGGCCACAAAGTACACATGCTTAACTCAAAGGTGTCTACTACTCCCACTGACTAGTATAAGAAAGTCTTCATTGTTCATGCCTGCCAATTCCAGTCCACTCTCCTTGAATGCCATGTTACATCATTGTCATACAAACTGTTCTCATTATATTAGCTATCAATGGCTGGACTTTTTTCCATACAGACCTTCGAATATGACATAGAGAGACAGATAGATATGATATATATGTGATGTTATATCTTCCTGGTGAATTAACACTTTAATTATTATATAATTCTCTTAATTGACTCTTGTTACAATTCATGTCATTAGGTCTATTTTATCTATTTTATATCATATATATCCATCTTTGCTTTGTTTTGATTACTATTTGTATATATCATTTTCTATCCTTTTATTTTTAGCCTTCATGTTTCTTTGTATCTAAGATGAATTTCTTGTAAACAGCATGTTGTTTATCTTGTTGTTTTTTTAAAATCCATTCAGCTACTCTATCTCTATGTTTTATTGGGGTATTTAATCATTACATTTAATGTAATTACTAATATGGAAGGACTGACTTGGCTATTATTTTAATTGTTTTCTGCATGTTGTATATATTTTTATTCTTCCTTTCTCCTTTCATTTCTTTGCATTTCTTTGCATTTCTTTGACTTTTACTTTAATATGTTTTGGTTTCCTTTTCATTTTCCTTTGTGTCTTCTATACATATTTTATTTCAGGATACCAGTATATTTGCATAAAGTATTTTAAAGTTATAATAATGTGTTTTAAGCTGGTAACAACTTAATTTCAATCCCAAAAATTAGTTTTAAAATAGGCAATAATGAATGACTGAGAAAATTATTAGTTTGATAAATATTTACCTCCCATTAACTCCAAATTGTCATTCATATCTTTATTCTTTTTCTTCCACTTTAATTCACAGAAAACTTGAGGTGACTTACATTCAATACTCTAAATATAATAGTACAATATAAACAAAAACAGTAAATGATTTTTAAAGAAAAACCAGTTAAGCAACATAGAAAATAAAATTGTGAAGACTATAAAAAGAATCTTTGCACTATGCCTTTATTTACCAATTCACATAGTCACAGACATATTCAGGTACTAGTTCAATCATATGGTCGGGTTATAGCTATTTTCCCCTACCTGATCACTTTTATCTTCTTCATGTAAGATATACGTTTACTAATTTGTTTATTCAATTTATTAAAATAATTACTATATGGCAAGCACTATGCTTGGAAATAGAGATATAGTAGTAAAAGTAAGCTATTGTCCCTGCTCTTATAGTGATTGTATTCTATTGGAGCAGAAGAAAAGAAAAATAAAATAAATATATAATTGAAATAAATATTTCAGGTAGTTAAAATTGCCTTTAAAAAGGTGTGTGGACTTCTAGCCAAGATGGAGGCCTAGATTGACACACTCCATCTCCCTCTACAACTAAGAGGGAATGCAACTACCACAAAACCAGAAATAACCAGAAATTCCAGAAAATAAAGCTACATGGAAGTCCAACATATGAAGTTATAAGGAAGTGGCACTTGACCAGATAGGTAGGAGGGGTGAAGCCGGGGTGGAGAGGTCAACCTGTGCTGGTGGAAGCAGCTGCAGCAATGGCAACGGGACAGTGGTAAGCAAAGACAATGGCAGGGATCCCTCTTGAACCCCCACCCCCACAGAAAACGTCACAGCATGGTGAGAAGGGTTGCCCGGTTGTGATGAGTGCATGAGGCTCCACTCACCATTAATAGCTATAGCTATTAATAGGGATAATAGGATTGCATTGTTTTTTGTTAAATCTTGAATAATTTTTCATTTTGGTATAAATCCCCCCTATAGCATAGGAGGTGTGACAGCCGCATCCAGGAAGCAAGGATAAACACAAAACTGTCAGGATGGCACAGATCATGATAGAGATCCAAGTGATGCAGCTGACCAGCCAGGAAATATCTAATCTAATTAACAAAGCAACAGATAGAACATTTTTTTGAGGCACAGTTCAGAGCTTTGGTTATAAGAATGCTTACAGACCTAACAGCAGATCCTTAAACAAGACAGGGAAGGAATGAAGGCTAGTCCTGCTGAAATGAACAAAAACACATATGAAACTAGAGGTGAGGGAAAGAAAACCAAGGATCAAATCAACAAATCAGAACATAGGGAAGGAACAAACAGTCAACCAGTGCAGAAAGAGGAAAGAAAAAGTGAGGAAATGAGGAGAGGCTCAGAAACCTATGGGACAGCTATACGCAGGCCAACATCTGAATCATAGGGTTGCCAGAAGGTGAAGAAGAATTAGAAATTGAAAATTTTTGTGAAAAAATAATGAAGCAGAACTCCCCTATCTTGGGGAAAGAAATAGACTTACAGGTCCAGGAAGCACAGACAGGACCCAGGGAGAACCACACCAAGACACATTATAATGAAAATGTCAAAAATTAAGGATAAAGAGAGAATCTTAAAAGCAGCAAGAGAGAAGAAGAGAATTACGTACAAAGGGGCCCCAATAAGACTATCAGCTGATTTCTCAAAAGAAATTCTGCAGGTAAGAAGGGACTGGCAAGAAATATTCAAAGTAATGAAAAGCAAAAACCTACAACCACAATTACTCTATCCAGCAAAGCTGTCATTCAGAATAGAAAGGCAGAGGAAGTGCCCAGGACAAAGTAAAACTGAAGGAGTTCATCAGATCCAAACCACTCTTATATGAAATGTTAAAGGGACTTGTTTAGGAGAAAGAGGATCAAAACTATGAACATTAAAATGAAAACTAACACAACTACCAACAAAAGGAGCTAGGGAATTGAAACAAAGGCAAACTAAGTAGGCAATGAGAGTGGGAAAAGAATTATAGGTATGGGGAAAATTTGGGGGGGAGGTCAGTGGGGAGGGGGATGGAGGGTAAAGGAGGGAGATGGTACAGGAATTAAGAAGCATAGTAGGAGGGAGTGGACTAGATAGGAAGATGTTGAGAATAACTATATGCACATTCAATGGGCATGTACTAAGGGGGGGCAATTGGAGGGGTGGAGGGGAACAAAGGGAAAAGTAATTGGGACAACTGTAACATCATAATCAATGAAGCACATATATTTAAAAAAGAAAAAGTAGGTGTGTGTAATACAGTTTGACTGCAGGTACAGTTGTTTTGATAGGATGGTAAGGGAGGGCTTTTTGAGGAGGTATTTTTAATGATATCTAAGGGGATAGTCATGCAGATATATGGGGAATACAATGTAGGTTTAGTAAACGTGAAACTCAAAGAGCTAAAGACACAGAAAAGGGATCCCAGTGATTTTGGCTGCAGTAGGATAAGAGAAAACAAGAAGGGAAAAAATCAAATATAAGTAGGGCCAGATTATATTATGTAGGATTTTAAGCTAATAAAGTGCTTTGGACTTTATAATAATAGTGATGGAAAATCTCAGATGTCTTGTATATAGAGGAATAATGTGAACTCATTTATTTTCAAGAAATATTATTATGGAGGGGGCATACCTGAAAGTTGAACACCACTTCCATAGGTTTTGAATGGCCAAGATTTTATGGAGACTTGAACTGGAGGCTTAGTATTACAGATGGTGAGACATGGATACAAGTTCATCAGAGAGCCAAAGGAGTTGCCAGTGTATTATATTTGGGGATGATGCAAAGAATGGAATGACGGGTTCCCATCAAGAGAGATGAAAATCAAAGTGTCCTATTTTCACCAAGTTAAATTTTGGATGGTTTCATATGCTAAGGTTTTAGTCAGTTGGCTATATGAGTCTGCAATATAAAGCAGAGGTAAATGGAGATATTTTGAATATCTCAATTTGAATTAATATTTTATAAATTTTATTTTAAAATAATTAATATAAAAATGGTATCTACATTATGAGAATAGATAAGATCACCCAGAGAAAAGTAAAGATATACAAGAATAGATAGCCAAAATCCCTGAGATTGTTCAATAAAGGTGGATAAGACTGAATAAGTCAATGAAGAAAATTGGAGAGGTATTGTATACTTGCTAACAAATATCTTTGTTTCGCAGGCAAAAGTGAAATACTGAAGGTGCTTTAAGCATATACCTTATTAAGTTGCCTAACACTATGTGTTTTACTAATTATGTAAACTTATTCTTTTTTTATATAGATTCATTTAGTTTTAGGGATTCTAAATGATAAACATTACCTTCTTCTAAGTAGTGGATACTTCACCACTTTTAAGAGGTTAGATCCTGGCCAGGTTATGTTGACTATCATCCACTTTCCCAGTTCACTTGGTTCATACTTCCCATTACAGATTGTTTACCTAAAAAGTAACAATTTTGAACCAATATCTTAATATTAGAGGATATTTGTTGTTTTTAGCTAAAAGAATGCATAATATTATGTTGTTTGTTTATTTATTTATGTATTTATTTAGACTTACAGATCCTGCCTCAGGATTACTTGTATAAATAGTACAGGAGGATACCAACTTCATGAAGAAAGCAGCTCAGGGGTCACAGCAGGCCTTCTGTCCTCACATCGGTGGAGATCTCCACTGTGGAGCTTTTGTGGGAGCCAAGGTACCTCTGGGAGCCTGAGCCAGAGCTGGAGCTATAGCCTGGGGCTTGATTTGAGCCTTGGCCTTTGGCTAACAGATCCTGAGACCCTTGGGGATGCAGGTAGGAGCTCATTTGCAAAGATTGGGGTGAGCAATGTAGGCAAGTCAACTGAGCTTGCAGTGCCACCCTTTGGAATCTTGAGCTTAACCTCTTTGGGCTTTACAAGGTCTTTGACAGCTTCATTTCGTGTGCTCATGGCCTTGATATTGTTGACTAGCATCTTTTTTTTAAGCACTTCTTGTTGCGCTTTTTGACAAAGCACATGTTCCTCAGGTACTTGGGGTCTACCTTACTAACAGATTCATATCTTTCAGTAGGGTTTTATTGATGCCATTTCCTGTGTTATGTTTGGGATTAGCTGTGTGTGGTGTGAACTTGGCCATAACTGCATCAAAGCCCTCAGCTCCCAAAGTGCCTTGGACCAGAAGATAAAGCATAATCACATTATTTTTTAAAAGTCAGCAGTTTGAAGGTTCCTAGCTACTTGATTTTCTATTCAGGTATCTCCAAACACTCTCCTTTTATCACTGAACAATATTAGTGAGTTCAATCATGGAGTAGTGTTGCTTATAGAGGTAGCAGGAGGTTAATGTCAGTCTTAAAAGTGTGTTTATTGGAGTGAATCTGTGTAGGACCGTGACTAGTTGAATGGATTTTAGAGGGATGAAATGAAATGCTATTGATGTGCTAAACATGTTTAAAACACTGTTGGCCTTTACTATTTACCATAGTTCTTCAACTAAAGGCCATTTTCTGAGACTAGATAATGTTTTTATTATCATGTGTAATGATTTCCTGATTTTCCTACTTAAAAGTTTGCTTGCTCTGGAATGTATATTTTCATTCATATAAATTGTTGCTCTCTTCTTGAAATCATTCAGTGTTACCCATAGCTCTTGATATGAAATCTAAAATAAAGTCCTCGATAATATCTAAAATAGAATCTACAAACCATATGTGATCAGTGCACCCTAACTTTTCCAATAACTCTCTTGCACCTGATATTCTTTCCACTCCCAGGCTAGTTTCCTTCTCAGGCTGTTGTCTCTCAGTCAGGCAGGGTAGGCATTCCTTCTAACCTTTCTGTATCCTAAGAGAAAGGCAAATCATGGAGAGAGTTCATCCAGTGTAGTTTTCTTTAGAGTACATGACCTCACTGCTACGATGCTGTGAATGCCACATATTAGGGTTGGCTACACAGGATAGAAGGAATCTGCTCCAGGCTTTAGATCAGTTTTCAAAGCAACATATAGCCTTAGAAATGTCATTGCATTCACAGAGACTGAAACACCATTTTTTAAAAAATCATGTGAATTGCACTCAACATAGCCTTACATTTGTGACAAATGATCTGAAAATTATTAAAAAACTGTTATTCAAATACGATAAAAGTTCATTTAAAAAATATTTTTTCCCCTTCATTTGACAGTACTGAATGAAGGCATCATCTGTGGCCCCTATGCCATGAAAACTTTCTGGACCTTGGGCTGGCACATGTTCTCTTGGGGCTGTCTCCTCTCTGTCTAAACTGAAGGGGAAATAAAGGAGGCTTTCAAAGATCATATACTAGAGTGGTCCAAATCAGTTTTCCTGTCACTCCCTTGGGTAGATCTTAGTTACATCACCATGCCTAACTTTAAGGGATGCTAGGAAAAGTAGTAGAGATATTAATAGAGAAAAGAAAACATACGTTTTCCTGGAAAACACCAGTTTTAACATTTGAGGCTCCCCATTTTACCCCTCTCTTATGATAGGAAAGAATGAAAATCTTCTATTCAAAAGTTTGAGAATATTAGTGAAAATTCTCAGGATTTGGAACTTTAGGATTTCAATTTGGCTAATGAGGTGAAGAAACAATAGCAAGAATCTTGCCATTTTGCAATGAACTATTCTTGAATATTCTATTTTGTCCTTTTATTATGGCTCTTCTGCTCTATAATATTTATACTATTAAACTCTGTATCTCTCTCACTTATATTCTAGTGGTACCTTTTATTATGGGGTAACATTATTTATCTTCTTCAATAGGATAGAAGAAATGAGATTTTCTAAAGTGGTTTTATTTTTTCCAAGTACTAGGCTGTAAACTTTATATGCTACTCATTTGTTTCCACAACTGTTTCAAGTAAATACTATTATTATTTCCATTTTACACAGCAGAAAACTGGATAACTAAGATATGTAATAACTTTGTCGAAGTCAAATAACAAGTAAAAGGTGGAGTCCGGGCTTGAATCAAGGCTGTTTGGTCCTATAATCTACACATAACATACTGTTTCTTTCCTGGCCAAGAAAGAAACAAACTCAGATAAAGAGAAGAAAAAAATTCCCATAGTTTTTTTTTTTTTTTAAGATTTTATTTTTATTTATTTTTAGAGAAAGAGAAAGGGAAGGAGAAAGAGAGGAAGAGAAACAGTGATGAGCGAGAGAAACATTGATAGGTTGCCTCTTACACACCCCCAACTGAAGACCTGGACTGCAACCCAGACATGTGCCCTGACTGGAAATCAAACTGAGGACCTGTCAGTTCACAGGCTGGTGCTCAAGCCACTTAGTCACACCAGCCAGGGCTCCCATAGTTTTAAAAGTATAATTACAGTTTAATAAAACATTTTATAAGGGTAAGATTATTTTTAAATAACTGATAAGAAAAAAAATGAAAACAAAGCAACAAATTGAGAAATATCAGTAGGAACAATAACAGTAAGAACAATAATTAAAAACAGAATTAAAGAGTAAGATTAAATTAAAAGAACTGATGTGCTTGAAAAAAATCAAGTTACTGACAGTAAATATGTAGATTTTTCCAATGAACATAAGTGACAAAGAAAAGCCAAAGGGAGGTCAAAATTAAGCAAACAAAAAGATGAGTTATTTTATAATGTAGATAAATGAACAAATTGAACAGAAAAACATATTAAAAGATAATGAAATAAAATTTCCCTGAAAAAAATAGAATTTGTATGTTAAAAGAACAGAAGTTCTAGCAAACTTGAAAAATCGCCACTGCAACATAACCTAATTAAATCACTGATTGTTTAAATGATACAATAATTCAGGTAAAAAAAAATATATCTTACACAAGATTCGTAGAAAAAATCAAGTTGTCCTCTCACTTCTCTTAGAAAAAACATTCAATGTCAGAAAATAATATTAGAAGAGTTATGTATGCCATATTCTGAATGAAAAAATATGCTGCCTAATCAAATTTACCAATGTTTCAACTATAAATACCAGGCATATGTTTTCAACACAGACAATATAAGAACTAGAAAGCAAGTTTCTACAAATGATAAAATTATGCTGTTTTTCAGTAGAAAATTTGTATTGTAAATATTGGCAATATAAAAATAGGGACACAATTCAGAACAAAGTAGCATAAATGGAGCAGCTCATGCAGTGAAGTTGGAAAAAAAATTCAGCCTGCTAATATCCTCACTTTTTATAACAGAGTCAATAGTAACTGTATAAAATATAAATTATTATGAAAAAGTATTCCAAAGTCTTTATGTTTTTTCATAATACATTCACATTAGAGAAAGCTATAGAGAACTAACATTTATAAGATGTTTAAGTCCTGAAATTTACATAGATTCTTTTTATTTTACACTTTTTAACGGGTAGATTTCAAGTAAATTTCAATTTAATACTTTAATTAGATATGTGCATATAAAAAGATCAGAAATTTGTAATGTTTCTAGTTTGTTATGAGATGTAGGATGATGTAGTTCTCTCTTCTTTTTTGCCACTTTACATTATAAATGCTTTGTATGCTATATTTTAAGAAAAAAGTGATTTTTAACAAAAAAAGAAAATTTCAAGTGATTATTTGTATATATTCTTATGTAAAATAAGTGTATAAAACTTTGGACCTGAAAGTTGAGGTGTGTCTACAGCATTTATATAAAAAGACAAATAGAGCTTTTCCAGTAATATTTTGGAGCCCCAGTGTGCCCCAAGCACGGTATCAGGTGCATGGGACATAAAATAAATTTCATTTTTTTCTCTCATGCAATATATAAAGTGTTATAGAAGACAAATATACATTATGATACAGTGACTATTTTATTATTCACTTAGCAAATACCTACTTAATGTTTATTAGGTGACAAACCACATTTACACAGACCGCAGAGCATCAGGTTGGAGAGAGCACTAACAGACTTGGGCGAGGAGTTAGGAAAGTGTCAGGTAAATGTGCACACTGAGTAAAACATGAGTTCCCACCTGCCTCAAAGCAAGAGTGAGGTGGAAAGCAGAGCATAAGCAAGGGTTTCAGGCTGAAGGAGAGCTTGGTATTGGTTGGTTCAGTAACAGAGCAAGTGAAGGGAGGCAAATCACCAACCGGTTTTATTCTACTAGTAAATAATTCTTAAACAGAAAGTAAAAATGTGGTTTGTCAGATTTTATAATTCCAGAATAAATGTCGTGATGCTTCCATCACCTGGACTTCAAAAATATATACAGTCCAAGTTTCAAAGTCCAAAGCTGAACATAAAATAGGAAGAATTTTACAGGAATGAAAATTCTAATTTTAACATGAAGGATTTTTTAGCAAGCAGTTCATGTTCTAAGGAGCAAGAAATATTTTAATATAGTGGCAGGTGGGACCTTCTCTAGTGCCACACATGAAGTTTTTTATATCAACAAAGAAAGGGTTTAAATACTTTATAATTTCAAAAGCTACAAACTGTTTTCTAATATTGGCTGAATTACTGTAGTCGGAAACCTCCTTTTGAAATTTATGATAATATTAACATATCCATCTCTGTCCTCTATGATGTAGTAGATAAGAATATTGTGAATATCAAGGTCATTAATCATAATCATCAGGTTATTGGAAGGCAGGAAAAATGCACAATTCAGCTATGCTAAGCTAAAAAGTATAAAAAATAAAAGATTGATAGAAAATGATACCCTATCAGATATTATTGCTGTAAACAAAAAAATATTCAATTAGGTTTGAAAATATCAGGTGAATCAGATAAAAGTCATAAAATTATCACCTTCTATTATCTGTCATTGAAGGAAATGGTAGTACAAAGAACAAAAATAAAGAATTATATGATAGCTCTAAATGTGTGTATTCTGAATTTAGCCACCTAGGATTCATTGTGAATGTATATAAGAGGGAAATAATCAGCATGTTTCATAAAGTTACACAATGTCATTTTCTCACCCTTTATTTTTGAGTAGGTTAATAAGCAATAATCATACTAATATCATATTTAGAAAATAGCTTTTTATTTGAAATTCACTGATTATTATGAGGTGTTGGCAGTGACAGAAAAATATTTCAAGTGTATGTTGCATATTTGAATCAATTTATTTATCTTATGATTTACTTCATTCCATATTGGATTTGAGGCAACAAACAAAACAAACTAATGCATAATTGGTAAAAAGGAAATAAAAATAATTAAATTGATTACAATTAGAATATTAATAATGGCAATGATGATAATAACTATTATTTATAGCCCTCCTTGTACTAACCAACATTTTAGTAGTGTGAATATATACTATCTCATTTAAATTTTTACAACAGCCATGTCTGTTGTGTGTGTAATTTTTATTTTGCCGATGAGGTAAATGAGGCCTAGTTACGATGAGTTGTGCTCCAAACTGAAGAACTTAGGATAAGCTAATAGTAAAATCAAAGTGAGAATATTTTTCCATTAATCAATAACCAATGTGAGAAGAATAGAAGTATTTACCTATTAAAGTGAATATAATTTTGATAGGTAATTTTGAATTTAAACTCAATTTCTAGCTTTCTAAAAATATGTATTTATTATTTGATAGATAAACTATCTCAAAATATTAATACAAACTAAAAATTTCAGAAAAATACATTACAGAATAATGCAGAAAAAAATTTATATTACTGGCATAGGTAAATTTTAATAAAAATGTCATTTTCTATATTCTGTTTAAAAAATAACAACTCTCTAAAATTTTGTACCAATGTTATGTGCAGTTTTTTTTTCTAAGTATAAAGTAGTAATAACTTTAAAGGGAATAAAAGGTAGTTAAATTGTTAAATTAGATAATTAACACTTAAAATATGTTTGTAGTTTAGTGGGTGAGAAAGTTAAATAAAAAGTTTATCATAATTGAGTATATTATCCACTATGTTTATTTGATGAAAAATACCATAATCTGCAAGTATTTTATATATACACACAGAATTATTGGGTGAAAACAATTTCACTTATAATTAAGATCATCTTTATGGTCTCCAAAGAACCTCTAAAGTCAAATGCATACTAAATTCTAAGTTTATAAAGATGACTTTTTTTCCATTGGTTGTTGGCTCTGCTTCATAAGATAGTGTGGATAATTTTAACTTATCTGTTAATATAGGCCAATAACTTATAAACCTATGAACAAACAGATGTTCCTATATTGAGTGTAAATTGTAAAATTCTATACACACAAATATGTAATATACACACACACATAAACTTATGTGTATATATACAAATATGCATAGTATATATAGATATAATATATTTTAATTATTTTTGTTTCCATAGTTACAATACTTAGTGCTTAACATAAAACATTAATTTTGCTTTTAAACTTGTTTCTACCTTTAATTTGACTTTCTCTAGAACCCTGGTATTTTGAGCCTTATGTAAAGTGAGAAAAAGTATAATTAATTTTTGGCTCATTGCTTAATTGATGAGGTTTACCTATTGAGCTGATCTACAAATGTGGTAACTTGAGAATAGTATCGAAATCAGAATAGATGGACAACGACTCTTGGTTCTATCACTTACATATATGTCTTTAAGTAAGTGTTATTTAAGCTTAGTGACAGTTTTTTCTTCTTGTGTATAGAGATAAAAAACCTGTATTTCAGGGTTAATATGTAGACTAAATGAACTGTTATATATAAAGCATGGTGCTTGGTACAAAATGGTATTTTTAAGAGATCTAATAGAAGTAATAGTTGATCTAAATAATAGTTTGCAACAGAATCAGCTTAGGACAAATCCAGAAACCAGACCAACAGGCAGGTTCTGTGGGTTAGGGCTGAGCATTACATCAGTCTCTATTTCATTTGGTTTAACGGAAAAAATACTGAGTTCAACAATATTAGCTTAGAGCGGGAAGGAGTAAGCGGATATTAGAAGTGCAGACAGGTAGAAACTGGTGACAACATTAGTGACACTAATGGACAGAAAATACTGAGGCTGGACCAAAATATTGGGAAGAGAACATTTTACTCTGAGTTCTGTTTTATGCACTCTTCTTGTCATGAGATCTCTTTGACACAGAGGTATTCACTATAACCAAAAGAATGTCAGAGGACGAAAAGTCAAGTGTCACAATTCCAGGCAGACAAATGAAACACTAGCAGATTCCTGTAACTCTGCTGAGGAGATAAAATATTCTAGCAATGAATGGGAAGTACAAAAAAGAGTGAATTAAATATTTTGGGATCTGCTGAATTAAAATAAAAGTGCACAACAAACCATTTCTAAAACAATAAAGAGAACTAAAGAACTGGCACATTCGAAAATATTCTCATTTAGAAAAACAAAAACAAAACAAAGACAGGTTGCAAATGCATACCAAAATGCAGGCCCCTTTGAAATCTATTAAATGAGTAATTAAATTATACTTAAAGATTTTCTTTTTCAAAATTAGATCAGATTCTGTTTACTATTCAAAGCCATGAATGCTTAAAGAAAGCCATTTAATAAGGGTTTTGTAACAAAGATTTCCAAATACTTTCTCACATTGACTTTCGTATACAGACTTCATTGAGGAATTGATTCTGATGACTCATTTTGCATTAGAATTGCCAATACCACCAAGTCTTAAATCTACTAATTAATAAAATGTTTAGTTTTTTTTGCTCATACATGTCTCTTCATGTCTTTGCATATGCAATACGTTAAGACACTTGGCTTAGCACTCTCCATTGACATTGTAATTACTATACCTAATTCATAAATTAAATGTTAGCATAGTTATGTATGTATTAGAAATATAATATATATTAGGTTTGATGCTATCTGCAGTTTCAGGTATCTACTGGGCACATTATAACGTGTCCCCCTAGATAAGGGATAGTGTTATATTTATATTCTGGTGATCCCTTTGACTAGCCCTTGGTTAAATTATAAACTAAATGTTAATGAATTTTATTTAACAAATTGTTTCTTCAACTTGGATTTTTGAACTTTCTAAAGATTTATCTTTTTGGGTTATGGAGTACATAGAGACATACATTATTAGACTTTATTTCACTGAGCAGGAGCTTAGCTGAATATATTTACTTACTGCTATGCAGAGAGTTGGTAGCACAGTCAAGAGCAAGATATGATCCCTATACTTAGAATGCTCAATGAGTATTGTTGAAATCTAAAATTTCAAAAAATCATACATACTTTACTTAAATTCCATTTATGTAACAAATACTTTGTTTATTTGATATATTCTGGACACTAGTCAAGAGAAATAAGAGAACATCTTCCCATTCTGAATATATAATATAGTTAAAAAATTTGATATACAAAAAGAGTTAACTAATAATCCCGTAATAACTACATGGTGCTACTGCACAGGAGTTCAAAAGTACAGCTAGAATATTTTGTTATGAATTGATAAAAAAAGCTTCATGAAAGAAATCAAATTAAAATTATGCATAATTATCACATTAATAAAGAAAATTATGTGATTATCTCAGTAGATGTAGACAAAAGCACTTGACAAAAATGTATTACTTACAAATTTAAAATGGTCCATAACTTGTCATATCAGGAGGAAATTTTAGAACTCAAAGGAATTCTTTTAGTGGAAGTTCCATGGGATGGTATGAGAGTAGAAACCATTAATAAATTAGTAACCAGCAGAAAGACACTTAAATTCTCATTAATAATTTTAAGTACAAGATTCTCAAGAAATGTCTTCACTTTTGTGAAGTAAAAAGAATTAACTATAACTCTATATTCTACCAAACTCACATCCAACTCTGAGAGCTAAATAAAAACATTTGAAGCCTGCCCAAATATACATTTCTCACCCATCACTACTATTTGAAAAAATATTACTAAAATAAATTCTTAAAAAAATAAACAATGACTCAATGGGAAAGATTTTACAAGAAATAGTGGAGAACAATAAAACCAGTATAATTTATACTTCAGCTTAAATAAGAGTACTTTAAAAAAAAAAAGGTAAGAGAAATGTAGAAAAAAAAAAAAGCATGGAGAGTATTTAAAGTGATCTATAACCTGAACAAATTTCAGCAAAGTAGAAATAGAAAGAAATACCCATATTCTAAGTAATAATTGCGAAAAGGTCATAACTAACATAGTATGAATTGAAAAATATAATGTTTTTTCTTGTAATTAGAAATAAGTACATTTACTTCAATTACTTTTATTTAACACTTTACTAAAGGTAAGTCAGTCCACTAGGGAAAATTGGAAATGGAATTTAAAAATTTGCTTATTCACAGATAACATCATCGGATAAAGGTAAAATCAAAATGAATAAACAAAGGAATTACTGGCATAAGAAATAAATTTAGTAAGTTTATGACATACTTAATTAAAACTGCAGAATTTATTATATTACTGTGAGGTCACACAAAAATTGGAAAATAAAATTTAAAAACCAAACCATTTATAATAACGAGAAAAAAAAATCAAGTGTACATTTTCATGATACATTATCTGTATATTGTATTGTGTCATCCCAATAAACTTAATAAAAATTGATTAAAATAATCAAATACCAAGCCATAAATTAAATAAAAAGGATAATGAAAGAAATTGAAAAAGTCCTGCAAACATTTTCATTTTCTGGTGGAAAATAACAAGATGGATTCTAAGTTTCATGTAGAAATGCAAGGCAACTAGAATAGCCAA
Source organism: Furipterus horrens (assembly GCF_987537825.1). Classification (NCBI taxonomy): domain Eukaryota; kingdom Metazoa; phylum Chordata; class Mammalia; order Chiroptera; family Furipteridae; genus Furipterus; species Furipterus horrens. The sequence goes on along the minus strand of NW_028327171.1, from coordinate 126,099,902 downwards.
AAATCATTTTAAAGATAAGTAACAATTTGGAAGAATTACAGTACAATATTTTGGGACTTATTATAAAAATATTTTAAAATACAGATCATATCGGTATAAGGACAGGTGAATAGATGCATAGAATACACTAGAGAGTCCAGAAAAATGTGTGCATATATAAATCTACTTGATTTATACCAAATGATACCTGAAATTCTCTGTGGAAATAACCTATTTTTTAATAAATGGTGCTGAAATATCATATCACAGAATCATTACAAACTGGGAAAATAAACTTGAGATAGGCAACTATTTCTTAGGTAAGATATAGAAACAATAGCCTTAAAGAAAATAATGAAATAAATCTTATCAAAGTTAAAAACCTCTATTCATTGAAAGATCTTATTAAAAAGAATGAAAAAGTGAGCTTCAAATGAGAAGACAATGTAACTATTTGCAAAATACTTGCACCCAGAAAATAAAATGAATTTACAAGTCAAGAAAAATTATGACCAACATATTTTAAAAAATATAAAATTCTTAAATATTATTTCATAAATAAAAGTTTAATATGTATATAAATGGATGCTCAGCATTGTCTATTACCAGATGTAAATTCCAATCATAATGAGGAGTTCAAGTTCTGCATGATAGTGAGAGAAGCTCTGTAGGTTCTCTCCCCAATGAAGATTATTTTTAAAGGTATCTTAAAAGTTGCCAAGGTATCTCTCTACTCCCAAATGCATACAATCCTTTACATTCCCTTTAAATACATATAACTGAATTGGTGTGGTGGGTGTAAAACAGAGTTCAGGGATATAAATTGTAAATCTTTCTTAGCTCTTTGAAAGAAATGGAGAATTGGATGTAGTAATATGTGTATTCTTTAATTGTGCTAATTGCCATTTTATCGCTATTATTTCCTATTAGTCCTTTAACATTGGTGTCTTACATTCCCACGTATATTTTAAAATGCTTGTCATAAAATGAAATAGAAAAGTCTTCCTTTAAAAACTTGTTTTCCCTAAAAACACCACTCACTGCATTTATTTCCTACTTCTGTGTAAAAAATTACTCTCAAACTTTCCAGCTAAAAACAACATGCATTTATTATCACACTTTTTCTCTTGGTAAGAAGTCCAGTTATGACTGAGCTGGGTCCTCTGCTTAAGAGTTGCTCATAAGGTTGTACTCAAGATTTTGGAGTTGAGGACATCTCATTGTTCCACTAAGGAAGGATCTTTTTCTATGCTTGTTGGCAGAAGTTGTATTTCATGGGCTGCTGGACTGAGGGCCTCATTTCTTTACTGGCTGTTGGTTAGTAAATTTCCTCAGTTCATTGACATATGGTCCTTTACAATATGGCAGTTTCATCAAAATCAGCATGAGGAAAAAAGAGTCAATTAGCAAGATGGAAGTCAAAGCTTTTGTAACCAAATCTCAAAATTGGGGTAGTTCACTGGTTTGGGTTACCCAAGTGAAGGGAATATTGTATTGCCAACAAAAAAAATGGGAAAAGGTGGTAGCAAGTCTAGATATAAAATATGCCATAAGGAACCTTTTTGTTCTTGCTGAGGCTGGAGTTAATGAGAAATGGCACAAGTTTTAGTTACTACTTAGATTCCAATTTGTCTTCTACCTTCACTGTCCTCTTTTACTTCTGTATTTTCATCCTGACTGCTAGTCATATTAACATTGCTGAGTTTAGGTACATCATTAACTAACTTTTCATAAATGTATTCACTAAATTCCACAATTGTTTAGTATCTCTTCCCCATGATAAATCCTTATTCATAGCACTTATTAAACAAAGAAAAAAGAAAGAAAAAATGAGGTAGGGAGGATGGGAGAAAAGAAGGAAAAAAAGAGGGAGTAGTAGAAGGAAGGAAGGAAGAGAGAAAGGGAGGGAGGAAGAGAGAGAAGGGAAAGAGGGAGAGGGAAAAAGAGAGGAAAAAATTTTAATAACAAAGTATGAAAAATAATTAGTAGTAGTAAAATTTATAAAAATTTATTGAACATCTGCTGAATGTTAAATAATACATTTAAAGTTTTTCTGGAATATTTAATTTAATCATCATAATATTTCTTGTATATTCATTATAAAGTTCTATAATGTTTTACTGGCACTAGCTCATTTAAATTACAAAAGATGTCTATGAAGTGGGTATTACCATCAGGTCTCTTTTACAGATAAGGAAACTGTAGAATATTGTGGTTATGCAAATTACCCTGGGTCACATAACTAATAACTGAAAGATTCAAACTCTAATAATCTGATTCTAGACCTCACACCTTTATACTTGATCTTAGCCAAAAAACTGAAAAGGGGAGAGTTCATATGTGTTTCTTCATGTATACCAAGAAAATCAGAACATTGAAAATAATGTGATTAAAAATCAAAATGAATGTAATTTTATAAAGAGTAAATTGAAAGTAAGGGCTAAGCTAAAATTCAGTCCAGGTCTGTCTGACACCCAAACTGGTATTGTTCTTGACCAATACTAATTTAGATTACTGTCTTTCTAGATGTATAGGACATGGATAAAGCTACATGAAAAATGTTATTATAATTTAATATAATATATTATCATTCAATAATGTATAAAAATTAGTGGAGTAGATATTCAACAATATTTTGAAAAAAGCTCTAAATAGGACTAGAGTTAGAAGAAATTAACATGTAACATTTTAAGTAGTTAATTAAAATACAGAATTACATATTTAATAAAGGTAATTAAAATTTATTGTTTTGAAACTTCTGGTCAGGATGGTGTTGTAGTTTGCATAAGGTACTTGCATCCTTCCACAACCACATCAAAAATACAAGTAAAATACTGAAGAACCATTATTCAGAACCACCTGAAATCTACCTGAATGGAAGTCCTACAACTGGGAATATAAAGAAGTAGCCACAATGTAACTACTGATGAAAGGAGTGGAGATGCAGAAGTAGCCACAATGTAACTACTGATGAAAGGAGTGGAGATGCAGAAAGGGTCACTAGTTAATAAAACAGCTCACTCTTGAGCACACTAAAGGCATGCAGTAATCACAGAGAATAAAAATGTAAATGTATTTGCCGATGGGAAAACCTATTTCTGAAAGTTATGAAATGTGTTAATAAATTTCCAGTCTAAAGAATGCTAATTACTTTTAGTTGTCACTAAAAATTAAGAATTCTAATTAAGTTGGGAAAATAGTGGTTTTGGTAATAAAAGGAGTAAATCATGGCAATATATTTTGATGGAAATAGAATTGAAAATGGGTTGTTCTAAAGTTGGTTATTTCTGAATGAGTTAAAAAAGACACTAAAAGGGTTTGTAAATCACAAAGTGTCTGTAAGTTTAAGAGGGTCTGCACAAATTGAAGGAGTGTGTAGTTGAAGGAACAGATAAAAAAAAGAATTGAGGACATGAAGAAAGAAAAAGAAAGAAAGGGGCATACATATTACAGGGAAGAAGGACATTGGAGAAGGAATTCTCAAGAAGGAAAATAGAAACAAGAAAAAGAAGGAAGAAAAAAGGCCCATAAATAGATGGTAAAGTGATAATTTTGTGAAAACGCTGGGAAGTTCCCTTTGATTTTTCAAAACCAATTGTAATTTTCCCACAGGAATCTCAGGTACAATTGACAGTGGGAAACAAATTAGTTGATATCTTAGTCTGATGTACTTTTATTTAAAATTCTGAGTGTTATCTTAAAATGTTGTTATAAAATAGTCAATATATTTTTCAGTTGAAGTATAATCAAGTCTATAACCATGTCATTTTTTGCACTGATGTATTTATAAATATGTTACATCTTTATAAAGACCCATGTAAAGGACTCTGAGTTATTCTGAAATACAAGTTTATGAGAATAAATTTTCAGATAATATATTTAAACTGGATGAAAATTTATGGAACTTTAGAAATAACTGGATGCATTAAAATACTGGCAAATAATCAAGATAAACAAGAATTAATTAAATACCTGAATGAACTTAGGGTAACTATTACGATTTTGTTCAAAACCTTACTGATTTTTCTTTAATGTTTGTTTTCTTAGAACAATTTAGTAAATTGTAGAAATATTGAAACATTTATATTTTTTCTCCTTACTTGGTCCCTCTAGAATTAAAAAAAAGTCTCTTAATGAGTGAGTATTATTATAATTATTAATCCAATAGGAATCTAACTTCTTCATAATAGGACACATAAAGCCAGGTTCCAATTGTAATTTTATTAACCAAGACTTTGCCTGGAATGTCATCTTGGAGAAAAACATGCTTAGACTAGAATGTTAGCAAAAAGCTTTAAGGAATGGAGATAGACTCTGAAGTTGACAAAATCCCCTTGGAGGAATGACCCAGTATGTTGCTTATTCATATGGTTCATGCAGTATTTCCAGGTAAGAAGTGAAGGTTGCTTTCCTGGGAGATGGCAAAGAAAGAACCACAAGATATTTTGGAGAACCTAAAGAACTTGGAGTTTAACCAAAACCTATATGTATTGCAGGCAAAACCTGATAGCAACTATGTGACTTGACTTACTTACCTGAGAGGCTAATTAAAGCTAAATCTAGAAATTTTTAAAGAAATTCCAGCAAAGCTGATACAGAAAACCTATATGATCAATTGCTATTCTAGTTGTGCTTATGGAAATAATCAGGCCAAACTGAAACTGGATTTAATGCAGTAAGTGAATTGGTCTTGATTTGGTTATTTGGTAAAAATAAGGGTGCTTTTAAGAGAAAAATTGAGTTTCAATAGAGTCTCTGATACACACAATTATGGATATTAGATTCTAGTTCAGTTAACTGTCTGTAAATTTTTATTTTTCTGAATCCTGAATTTTTATAGCTTTCTTAAACATTTTGGTTAAAACTCTAACTTCCATGGAAATGAAAGATATATTGACAGTGTGAATTGAAACAGTGGGAGATTATCACCCATCCCACCATTCTTTTGACATTGTTTCTGTAAATGCTGACTCTGGCTAATATGTAGCCTGTAGATAAACAACATGTTTGTATAAGAATCCTAGGAACTAACTTCAAATGATATAGACTGATATTCAGGAATCCCACCCAGTTCCAGGAGATTTGCTAAACTTCAGCCATGGAGCCAGGATGATGTGGAGCCAATATGATCTGAAACCAGGATGACTAAACTAGGATGATGCCCACTAGACCATCATTTGACTTATCAGAATGGACTGAGCTCATCTGCATATAGAAAACTTTCAAGCTTCCTCCCCTGATCTTTTTATTGATTCCCCTCTCCTTTCTTATAAAAAAAATCTGCCTGTACTGAGACTGGAGATAGGCTTCGAGACAAGAACCCCTCATCTTTCAGATGGCCAGTATATAAATAAACTACTTTCCTTTATATCAGCAATTATCTCTCAAGTATTGGTTTTAAAATGGTAGGCAGCCATACTGGCATTTGTTTACAATAGCCCAGGGTTCCATTGCCAGAAAGAGAAGTACTGGTCATAAAAATCAGTGAATATCATGGTTGAGTGAGATGGAGAGATTTTGGAGTCCCATGCAGTTCCTCTTAAAGGGCTCATATAGACACTTACTCAGACTTACTCCCTCTGAGTTCCAGCTCTGTGGCATCAGTTAAAAATATACCAGAGATATATGGGGAGGAACTGAACTGTCTGGTATCATGGTGAGAGCTAGAAGGAAAGCTTTCTCAGATAGAAGTATTGGCAGAGGTCATGTTTTCTTTCCTAAGCCCTTCCCTCACAGAGCCAGCAGGCAGACACCATATCTGAATCTCCATCAATCTGGCTAATACAATTGGCTTAACCTTGGTAATTCCTTGATACCCCACCCCACCAACTTGTAGAATTACCCAATCTGTTCCAGTGGTTTTTCCATAAGAATGGTCTGTCTTGGCTCATGCTTCAGACTCTCAGTCAAGCAGCATCTGGACTCAATGTGACCCATACCACTCACTAAATGGCCCTAGGCCCAGCACTAGTGATAGCTGACATTTGTTAGCAATTTGGCCTCTCCTGAGCGCCTCCAAGCCCAGCACAAGCAGCAGCCATCTGCAGATAACTTTGTAGTTCATGCCAGGTGGCACTAGGCAGAATAAAGGTGATGGCTGACCTTGGTCTGCACCTCTTGGAGGTACCCTGTGGACAGCTTCAGACCATGTTGAAGCATCATTCAATGATCTCCATAAGTAACAAACTCAAGAGGTGAACTCAGTGGGCATGTGAGCCTGCTGAAGTAAGTTTTGCTCCATGGGATCAGCAACTGCACAGCTAATCCTCCATGGTGAACACAGCCAATCCTTTCATCCAGTCAACCTTGGTGTACATCCCTCTTATTAGGTGACACCAGCAATCAAGGTTCAACTAAAACAGGAAGGTAAACATAGCCCATATGAAAATGGTGGTACAACTGTAGTGTTTAGCTGAGGTGAACAAGGAGGCTGTGCCACTGAACCCTACAGGATGCCTACTATATTGGGCCACTCTACCAGGCCTGGGAGATATAACAGCTCTGCCGAGTACATAGAGACAAACATAGGGAGGCTGCCAAAATGAGGTAACAAAGTAATATGTCTCAAATGAAAGAACAAAACAAAACTCCAGAAAAAGAACTAAGCAAAATGCAGACAAGCAATCTACTGAATGCAGAGTTCAAAACACTGGGTATAAAAATGCTCAATAAGAGGTAAGATGGTGGAGGAGTGAGGAGAGGTTGCGGTTTTAGGCTCCGGAGACCCGTCTGCAGTTTGGGCTAATTGCAGACAGAACATCTCAGTGAGCAGCTGGACATTGGTGGGAGTTGAGCCAAGGCACTGCTGGATTAGAGAAAATCCATCTGGGAACAACCTGTTTAGTGAGGATAGCGGAGAAAAAGGGGACAAAACGGGATTCCTGACTGGGGCGGCTGCCCGAGCTGCAGCGGGAAGCACACAAAGGATTTTTGGTGACCACAAGCTGCCCGGAGAGGAGTCAGGCGGAGAGCAGATCTCTGCCCGCTGGCAGAGACGGGACTCGACCAAGTGGCATTGGCGCTGAAGGACAGGAGACAGTGTGCTGCTGGGCGAGTGAGAACATAATTCTCCTTTATATTTTTCTCTAGTGGACGGTGGAGAGGGGAGGAAAGTTTGGGAGTGTTAGGCCGTTCTGGAGGAGCCCAGGCGCAGAGGCGCGCTCATCCACTCCCCAACCCTACCCTTGGGTCGCGGGGGCACACATAGGGAAGTGCTCTCACTCACTGGCCCAGGTGCACGGCCGTGAGTCCAGGCGTCCCTCGGACACTCCCCAACAGACATAAGATCAGTGCCCCTACGGGCACAGGGAGGGCCCACTGAACAGGCAGAGGACCGTTCGCAGATACCCCTAGACAGCTCCCGTGGGCGCAGGGCCCCAGGCCGGAAAGCAGACCACTAGCGCAGGCTCTGTTTGTGCCCGCCCAGACGGGTGAGGGAAGGCGGGCGGCTGCAGCACGGGAACAGCGGGAGGCGGCGACTCATGGATGCTCACTTCCACTGAGCACAAGTGTCCCCTGCCCTGCCCTAAGAGGCGAGAGACCAACTCCCAGAGCTCGGCTCAGCGGGACTGAGGGCACGGGGCGAACGCGGGAGCGAGAAAACACCTCAGCCCGGGGACAATAGGCGCCAATCCCAGGGAAAGCTCTTGGGCCGCCCACGAGCGCAGGGACGCGCGCAGGGACACCTCGGCGCAAACGCAGAACCACCGCGGCCCAGCAACAACAGGAGCCAATCCCGGGGAAAGCGCTCGGGCCGCCTGCACGGGCAGGGACGCTCGCAGGGACACCTTGGCGCGAACTGGGAACCACGGCGGCCCGGCAACAATAGGCTCCAACCGCGGGGCAAACTCTCAGGCTGCCTGAGCGCGCAGGGGCTCGAGCACAAGGGCACCTCAACGGGCTCCAGCGGGCAGCAAGGGAGAGTGTCGTGCTGGCAAACGCGGGCACGCACCATAGCAGCAACCAGGGGCGCACACCAGTCCTGCAAAAAACAAGAACCTCTGACCTGCCACACTAGACCAGCTGCGGACCCAGAAAAAGAAGGCAACACACCAAGACTAAAACAGAGTAAAAACATCGCGCTTTTTTTCCAATTTTTTTTTCCAATTTTTTTCTCCCTTGTTCTTTCTTTCTTCTTAATTATTTCTTTTCTTTCCTTCTTTCTTTATTCTTTTCCTGGGGTTTTTTTGGGGGGTTTTGGGGGGTATATATTTTTTTTTCATTTTTTTTTCTCTCTTTTTTCTTTCTTTCTTTCTTCTTTATTCTTTCTTTTCTATCTTTCTTTGTTCCTTTCTTCCCTTTTGGGGTTTTTTTTGGGGGGGTTGTGGTAAATTTTTTATTTTCTCTTTCTTCTTTTCTTTCTTCTATTTTCTTGGGGATTTTTTGGGGGGGTGTTTTTCCTTCTCCTCTTCCAATAATAACAAACTTTATCTCTAACGTGTTGCATATAACCTCTCCTTCTCATCCTTTCTCTTTAATCATTGTTTATTCATTTGTGTGTCTAACTTAGCCCCCCTATCACTCTAAATAATATAATATAATTACTATATAAACCCAAATACAATACAATCCCACTTTCTTACTATATTATGTACTTTTCTATCCTTTTCTTCTATTTTTAATAACATACAATGTAAATATTACTTACTGGCTTGCACAGTTTCAACTATTATTAATCTATCACCCCCTCTACCAAACATTATATTTTTCCTCCCCAGAAACAACTCTTATCTATTCTTCTTATAGTATAAAAGCTTAAATCTCTTTACATTTATATTAATACGGGCTAGTTGGCTAACGATAGCAGGATAGAGTAGGGGATACTTTTTGAGGGTGTGGGTCTCCTGCCTGGGCTGTGTGTTTATGTCTTTAACAGCATATCCACAAAAGAACTCAAGACAAAGCGGATAGAGTGACTCTCAACCAACTAGCCAGAAGGAATATCCTATCAAAGAACATCTGAAATATAACCGAACAGCATAAACAAATGACATAAAGGGTAACTCAAGAACATCAGGCTCAGGATATCAAAGAGACTGCACCACTGAAACTCCCAGACCTTCGACAAAGAATATTACACCACAAAGGAGGGAAGTCAAAGCAGACTACCCCCCCAAAAAAAAACAAATAAATAAATAAATAAAAACAAACAAAAAGAATCCAACATGGTAAGATGCAAAAATAACCCCTCAATGAAAAGAAAAGAGGAATCCTCAGAAAGAGAGATAGATGAAATAGACATAGCCCAAATGTCAGACATGGAATTCAAAACAATGGTGGTAAAGAAGCTCAATATACTCGACATCCTTAAAATCAACTATGACAACCTTCAAGGAAGTTACCAGCAGCTCCAAGAAAATTACAGGGAACTTGCAGAGAACTACACCAGCATAAAAAAAGACATAGAAATTGTTAACAAGAATCAGGAAGAACTTAAGAATACAATCTCTGAACTGAAAAACACAGTAGAATCAGTCAAAAGCAGACTAAACGAAGTAGAGGATTGGATTAGTGAGTTAGAAGATAATGTAGAGAAAAACTCCCAGACAATACAGCAAAATGAAAAACGATTGAAAAAATATGAACAAGATGTAAGGGAATTACAGGATAGCATTAGGAAAAATAATTTAAGGATCATCGGAATACGAGAGGGAGAAGAAAAGGAACATGGAATTGAAAATCTGATAGGAGAAATAGTGACAGAAAATTTTCCGAACCTGATGAGAGAAAGAGCTATGCAAGTCCAAGAAGCAATGAGAGTTCCAATCAAGAGGAACCCCCCAAAACCCACTCCAAGGCACATCATAGTTAAAATGGCAGCATTCCAAGACAAAGAGAGAATCCTAAAAGCAGCAAGAGAAAAGCAGCAAATAACACACAAGGGAGCTCTGATAAGGCTATCGACCGATTTCTCAACAGAAACATTACAAGCCAGAAGGGAATGGTCAAAAATATTTCAAGCAATGAAAAACAAAGGCCTACAACCAAGAATACTCTACCCAGCAAGGCTCTCATTCAACATAGAAGGTGAAATAAGGAGTTTCTCAGACAAAGGAAGACTAAAAGAATACATCTCCACCAAACCAGCATTGCAAGAGATGCTAAAGGGAGTGTTCTAAGAAAAAAGAAGAAAAAAACAAGAGAGGAGAGGAACAGAGGTACAAAGGGAAATGAATAAATACACGTCAATAATAACCTTAAATGTAAATGGATTAAATGCTCCAATTAAAAGACATAGGGTAACAGAATGGATAAGAAAAGAGGACCCACATATTTTCTGTCTACAAGAAACACACCTCAAAACAAAAGATTTACACAGACAGAAAGTAAAGGGATATAAAAAAAATATTCCAAGCAAATGGACCGGAAAAAAAAGCCGGGGTAGCAGTTCTCATATCAGACAAAATGGATTTCAAAGCAAGGACAATAAAAAGAGACAAAGAAGGACATTTCATAATACTTAAAGGAACAATCCATCAAGAAGATATGACTTTGATAAACATATATGCACCCAACATAGGAGCACCCAAATACAGAAAGCAAATACTAGAAGACCACAAAAAGGGTATCAACAACAACACACTCATAGTAGGGGACTTCAACACTCCGTTATCAACAATAGACAGATCATCAAAGCAAAGAAACACCAAGGATATACAGGCATTGAACAACACACTAAACCACATGGATCTAACTGATATATATAGAACTTTTCACCCCAAAGAAGCAAAGTATACATTCTTTTCAAGTGCACATGGGACATTTTCAAAGATAGACCACATGATAGGACACAAAACAAGCCTCAACAAATTCAAGAAAATTGAAATCATATCAAGCATCTTTTCAGATCACAATGCCTTGAAACTAGAAATCAACTTCAGAGAAAAAAATCAAAGACACCCAAACTCATGGAGATTGAATAACATGTTATTAAATAATGAATGGGTTAGCAGTGACATCAAAGAAGAAATCAAGAAATTTCTAGAAACTAATGATAATGAGCACACAACAACCCAAAACCTGTGGGACACAGCAAAAGCAGTCCTGAGAGGGAAGTTTATAGCAATACAGGCATATCTGAAAAGGCTAGAAGAATCTCAAATAAAAAACCTACCCACAATGCTACAAGAACTAGAACAACAACAACAAACAAAGCCTAGGGCAAGAAGAAGGAATGAAATCATCAAGATCAGAGCAGAACTAAATGACATAGAGACTAAACAAACAATCCAAAAGATCAACAAAACTAGGAGCTAGTTCTTCGAAAAAATCAACAAAATCGACAAGCCTCTAGCCAGTCTAATCAAGAAAAAAAGAGAGAAGACACAAATAAACAAAATCAGAAATGAAAGAGGAGAAATCACGACTGATACCTCAGAAATACAAATGATAGTTAGAAATTAATTCAGACAACTGTATGGCAAGAAATTTGACAATCTAGAAGAAATGGACAAATTTCTAGAAACATACAACCTTCCAAAACTGAATCAAGAAGAAGTGGAAAGTCTCAACAAACCAATAACAAAAAAGGAAATTTAAACAGTAATCCAAAATCTCCCGGCACACAAAAGCCCTGGACTGGATGGCTTCACAGGCGAATTCTACAAAACATTCAGGGAAGAACTAACTCCTATCCTCCACAAACCATTCCAAAAAATCCAAGAAGAGGGAAAAATCCCAAACTCTTTCTATGAAGCCAGTATTATCCTAATCCCCAAACCAGGTCAAGACACAACAAAGAAAGAAAACTACAGGCCAATATCACTGATGAACATCAATGCTAAAATCCTCAATAAAATATTGGCAAACAGGATCCAGCAGTACATCAAAAAGATCATACATCATGATCAAGTGGGCTTCATTCCAAGGATGCAAGGATGGTTTAATATTCGCAAATCAATAAATATAATACATCACCTAAACAGAATGAAAGACAAAAATCACATGATCATATCAATAGATGCAGAAAAAGCATTTGATAAAGTACAACACCCATTTATGATGAAAACACTCAGCAAAATGGGAATAAAGGGAGCATATCTTAACATAACTAAGGCTATATATGAGAAGCCTGAGGCCAACATCATACTCAATGGACAAAAATTGAAAGCATTCCCCCTGAACTCAGGAACTAGACAAGGTTGTCCACTCTCTCCACTCCTTTTCAACATAGTGTTGGAAGTCCTAGCCACAGCAATCAGACAAGAAAAAGAAATAAAAGGCATCCAAATTGGGAAAGAGGAAGTAAAACTTTCATTATATGCAGATGACATGATAGTATACCTAGAAAATCCTATAAACTCCACTAAAAAACTACTCGATATAATAAGTGAATTTGGCAAAATCGCAGGGTATGAAATAAATATACAGAAATCTAAGGCATTTCTGTACACCAACAATAAAATAGCAGAGACAGAGACAAAAAAGAAAATACCATTTACTATAGCAACAAGAAAAATAAAGTACCTAGGAGTAAACTTAACCAAAGAGATAAAAGACCTGTACTCTGAAAATTACATAACATTGAAGAAAGAAATTAAGGAAGAAACAAATAAATGGAAGCAAATACCATGTTCTTGGATGGGAAGAATCAACATCATGAAAATGGCCATACTCCATCGTCGGCAGCCGTCCATCTCGAGAGACGATGGCGTAGCTTCTTGAGAGTCTATTTGCATCGCCGAGAATGGCTGTGCAGTCCGACTTGGGAGTTACAATCCCTGCCGCACTTATTACAGGTGAAGGCAGCTGGCTGTTGTTGCTGCTGTTGACGCTGCTTCCGCCTTGATCTTTTCTGGACCGTCTCCTCGTTGCGCGCAGCCTCTGCGCGTGACATACCTTGCCTGACTGCGAGCCTCCAGGCTAGGCGGTCGTCTGCTTGAACTTCCCATGTGTTGAGATTGATGGAGCATTGTGTCATGTCCTTTTTGCAGATGTCTTTGAACCGCAGTTTTGGGCGCCCTGTCATCCTCTGGCCTTCTGCTAGCTCGCCGTAGAGAAGGTCTTTCGGAATACGGCCTGCATCCATTCTTTTGACATGGCCGAGCCACCTGAGGCGTCTCTCACTAAGAACTGCATGCAAACTGCTCATGTTGGCTCGCTTCAGCACCTCGGTGTTGGGGACCTTATCCTGCCAGGCGACATGCAGGACGCGTCGCAGGCACCTCATGTGGAAGCTGTTGAGTTTCCTTTCGTGCCTTGCATAGGTGGTCCACGTCTCGCTGCCATAGAGGAGAGTGCTGAGTACGCAGGCTTGGTAGATGCGCAGTCTGGTTTTCTCAGTGAGGCTGGAATTGTTCCACGCTCGCCGGTTCAGTTTGGCTGTAACTGTGGCTGCCCTGGCGATTCTCCAATTGACCTCCAAGTCGACTGACAGAGAGCTCGAGATGGTGGACCCGAGGTAGGTGAAATCGTTGACTACCTCCAGGGGGTATCCGTAGATGGTGATGCATGGGGGAGTCCCCGTGCCTTGAGCCATAATGTTCGTCTTCGTCAGGCTGATGGCTAGTCCGAACTCCTTGCATGCGTGGGAAAGGCAAGTGACTAACTGCTGGAGTCCCTCTTCGGAGTGTGATGTCAAGGCTGCGTCGTCAGCGAAGAGCGTCTCACGGATGAGCACCTCTTTGACTTTGGTCTTGGCTCGTAGACGGGCCAGGTTGTAGAGCTTAAATGGCCATACTACCCAAAGCAATTTACAGATTCAATGCAATCCCTATTAAAATACCAATGATATATTTCACAGACCTAGAACAAATACTCCATAAATTCATGTGGAACCAAAAAAGACCCCGAATAGCAAAAGCAATCTTGAGACAGAAGAACACAGCAGGAGGAATCACAACACCAGATATCAAACAATACTACAAAGCCACTCTAATCAAAACAGTATGGTACTGGCATAAGAACAGACATATAGAACAGTGGAACAGAATAGAGAGTCCGGAAATAAACCCAGGCCTCTATGGTCATAAAATGGAGTGAGAAGAGCCTCTTTAACAAATGGTGCTGGGAGAACTGGATAGGGACCTGCAAAAAAATGAAACTAGACCACCAACTTACACCACACACAAGAATAAACTCAAGATGAATCAAAGACTTAAATGTAAGCCGTGACACCATAAAAGTCCTAGAGGAAAACATAGGCAAGATAATATCAGATATCTCACGTAACAATCTCTTCACGGGTACATCTCCTAAAGCAAGAGAAATAAAGGAAAAAATAAATAAATGGGATTACGTCAAACTGAAGAGTTTCTGCTCATCAAAAGAAAACATCAGCAAGATGAAAAGGAAACCAACCATATGGGAAAACATATTTGCCAATGACATCACAGACAGGGGACTGATTTCCAAAATATATAAAGAGCTGATACGACTCAACATCAAGAAAACAAACAACCCAATTAAAAAATGGGCAAAGGACCTGAACAAACACTTCTCCGAAGAGGACATACAGAAGGTCCATAGACACATGAAAAAATGCTCAACATCATTAGCCATCAGGGAGATGCAAATAAAAACCACAATGAGATACCATTTTACACCGGTCAGAATGGCCATCATCAACAAATCAACAAGCAACAAGTGCTGTCGAGGATGTGGAGAAATGGGAACTCTACTGCACTGTTGGTGGGAATGCAGACTGGTGCAGCCACTATGGAGAACACTATGGAATTACCTCAAAAGATTAAAAATGGAACTGCCTTTTGAACCAGCGACTCCACTACTAGGATTATACCCGAAGAATCTTGAAACACCAATTCAAAAGAACTTATGCACTCCTATGTTCATTGCAGCACTGTTTACAATAGCTAAGTGCTGGAAACAACCTAAGTGCCCATCTTTAGATGAGTGGATCAAAAAACTGTGGTACATTTACACAATGGAATACTATGTAGCAGAAAGAAAGAAGGAACTCCTGCCATTTGCAACAACATGGATGGAACTAGCGAGAATTATGCTTAGTGAAATTAGCCAGGCAAAAAAGAAAAATACCATATGATATCACCTAATACAGGAAACTAAAGAACAACACAAACAAAGGAACTAAATAGAACAAAGAGCAGAATAGCAGTCAATAGGGGGGAGGGGAGAGGGAGAGAAGGGTGATAAGTAAGGGAAGGGTTTAATTAAAGAGCCTGTATAAATGTCTCATGGACATGGACAACGGGGAGGGATATGATTGCGGGAGAGGGGGTGCATTGGGTGGGGGAGAGAGATTAGGGGAAAAGGGGACAACTGTAATTGAAAAACCAAAATAAATAAATAAATAAATAAATAAATAAATAAATAAAAATGCTCAATAAACTTAGGAGAAGAGTACGTAAACTTAGAAAAAGCTTCAACAGCATAAAAAAACATGTAAACCATAAAAAAAACACTTAGAAATAAAAGATATACTAAGTAAAATGGAGAATAATTTACAAGGAATCAACAGCAGAGTAGATGAAGCCAAGAATCAAAACAGGGATCCGAGATGGTGGAGATGTTAAGTGGAAGCCACACTAACGTCTTCCTGGGACCAATTTGGAATTTCAATTAAGTTGTAGAGAAATCATTCAGAATAATCAACTGAACACTGGCTGGAGAAATGCCTTATAACCATGGACAGAGAGAAGAAACTACTTCACCACAATGTGACTGGAAGGGAGTGTGGAGGGGATGTGCAAAGGCTGGCTGGGCTCCCATGGGTGGCAGCTGAAGTGCCAGAGGGATATTTCAGCAGCCAGGGTTCCCCCTGAAGAGTGCCAGGTCTAAACTCCAAGCTGGGCTCCTCAGCCTACAGCACCAGAGCTGGAAGATAACCCAGATAACATCCAGCTGTGAAAAGTAGCAGGGTTTCTGTCTTCCAGGGAAAGATGGGTAGAGATTTAGAGAGACTCTTAAAGGATCAAAGCACAACATTTATTTTGCAGCCACTTATGCTGGGTACTGGCAAAGAGAGGGCAGAGTGGACTATAGACAGTTGAGGAGAGTCTGTGGTTGGTGTCTCTGGGGAGAAAACAACTGGAAAAGCTGCCAGAATCCCTGTGCTGAGTCATTTCCTATACTGCAGGAGCCATCTTTCTCAGGCAGAGCATTTAGTCCACTTGAAGTGGCATCACCCTTAGGGGAAGCAATACCCTTGCCTGTAGTGCTTAAGCCAGGCTGCTGATTACAGCTTGATTAGATTAATAACTGATTGGCTTGATGACTAATTAGTTTAACAAAAGTGGAAAATACAAAGCAGCCAAAAAAAGAAGATGAAGAAACAAACCCTAAGTGAAAGAACAAGCGAATTTTCCAGACCTAGATGAAATGGAGACAGGCAGTTTTATCAGATAGAGGATTTAGAGTAATGATTATAAGGATATTTAACATCATGAAAAAAAAAAAAAGACATAGAAACTGTAAAAAAAGGACCAGTCAGAAATAAAGAATGCAACATCTGAAATAAATAATACACTGGAAAGAATAAACATAAGGTTAAATGAAGCAGAGGACAGAATCAGTGTTTTTTAAAGTGTAGTTTATTGATTATAGTTGTCCCAACTTTTCCACTTTGCCCCCCTATTCCCAGTACTTTCTTTCCCTCCAACATTCCCCTTGCACCATATTTCAAGTCCATGGTTCATGCATATAAGTTCTTTGGCTTCTCCATTTATTTTACTGTTCTTAACACCTCCCTTTTCTATTTCATACCTACCAGTTATACCACTTGATCACTGCATCTTTTCCCCCATTCTCCCTCTGCCCCCTCCCAGCTGATAACCCTCCATATGATTTCCATATCTATGGTTCTGTTCCTGTTCTAGTTGTTTGCTTAGTTTGATTTTTTTTTTGGGGGGGGGGATTCATTTGTTGATCGTTATGAGTTTGTTGTCATTTTACTGTTCATAGTTTTGATCTTCTTTTTCTTAAATAAATCCCTTTAACATTTTATATAATAAAGACTTGGTGATGATGAAATCTTTTAGATTTATCTTGTTTGGGAGGCATTTTATCTGCCCTTCTATTCTAAATAATAGCTTTTCTGGGTAGAGTAATCTCAGTTGTAGGGCTTTGCTTTCATCACTTTTGATACTTCTTGCCAGCCCCTTCTTGCCTGAAAAGTTTCTTTTGAAAAATTAGCTAATAGTCTAATGGGAAGTTATTTGCAGGTAACTCTCTGCTCTTCTCTTACTGCTTTTAAGATTATCTCTTAATCTTTAGCCTTTAGCATCTTAATCATGATGTGTCTTGGTGTGGTCCTCCTTTGGGTCTAACTTGTTTGGGACTCTCTGTGCTTCCTGGACTTATATGTCTATTTCCTTTGTCAAATTAAGGAAGATTTCTTTCATTGTTTTTTTCAGCTAAGTCTTCAATTTTTTGCTCTTCCTCTCCTCCTTCTGGAACCCCTATAATTCAATTATTGGTACATTAAAAATTTGTCCCAGAGGTTACTAAGTCTCTCTTGTTTTTTTGTTGTTTTTTAAATTTTTTCCCAATTCTTGTTTCTTTATTCTGTATTGGTTGACTGTTTATTTTTTCGTTATGTTCCAAATAGTTGATTTGAACTCCAGCTTTCTTCTTTTCACTATTGGTTTCATGTGGATTTTTCTTCATTTTACCTGATGTAGCCTTTACTTCTTTCCTTATGTGTTTGCCACAATCAATCAAGTCTGTGAGCATATTTATCATTAGTGTTTTGAACTCTGTGTCTGTTAGGTTGTCTATATTTTTGTCACTTAGTTCTCCCTTTGGAGCCTTGATATGATCTCTCTTTTGGGCCATATATTTCTGTCTCCTCAACTTGACAGCTTTCTGTGTTTGCTCCTGTGTATTATATAAAGCTGTTGCACCTGTTTTTCTGTGAGAAAAGCCTTAGGTATTCTTCAATGCTGGGCAAATGATTTCATAGCCTTGTGGTGGTGTATGTGAGAAAGGGGTCAGAAAGGGAAAAATGCCTCTTGCTTCACACTCACCCCTTTTCAAGTCACTTCACTCACTTCCTGTATGTGATTGGTGTCCATTCCTCTAGCTATTGCCCTGGTGATGTTTCCCAGAGTGAGTGGGTTTATGTATGTTCTAGGACCATTGAGGGCATTCTAAACAGACTCTCCTGAGAGACTGGAAGTTTCTTCTGCCACCACAACCCTCACTAATTTTCATAGCAAGAAGCAATGAGACTTTATTTTCCCGGTGCTGAAATCATGAGCTGCATGGTCTGGTCTGCAACTGCGATTTCTCTCAAGGTGTCCCTCCACAATGGCTGGCCATAACCACCACCTTGCCACTGCAGTTGCCACAACATTGTGTCCTTCCTGCCCAGTTCTCTGGCTCTACTCCTCCTACTTGTCTGAATGATTTTTACTTCTTTATATTTTTGTTTGTTGGACTTCCATACAATTATATTTTCTGGTAGTTCTGGTTGTTTTTTTGTTTTGTTTTGTTTTCAGGTAGATGTAATCCTTCTTATGGTTGTGCAAGGAGGTGAAGCATATCTACTTATGCCTCCATTTGAGCCAGAAGATCAGAATCAGTGTTTTGGAAGACAAAGTAGAAAAAATATCTAGGCAGAGCAGCAAAAATAAAAGAAAAAAATTTAAATGAGGTGAGCTTAAGAAACATTTTAGACAACATGAAGCATAACAAGATCCATGTTATGGGAATACCAGAAGGATAAGAGAGCAAGCTAGGAACCAAGAACCTATTTGAAGAAATAATGACCAAAAACTTCCATAATATGGTGAAGAAAAAAGACACACGACTCCAGAAATCTCAGAGAATCGCAAACAAGTTGAACCCAAAGAGGCCTGCACTGAGACACATTATATTTAAAATAACAAAGCTTAGAGACAAGGAGGGGATCTTAAAAGCCACAAGAAAAAAGCAGGGAGCATCAATTAGACTGGCATCTGACTACTCAACAAAAACCTTTCAGGACAGAAGAGAGTGGCATGAAATATTCAAGGTGATGAGAAGCAAAGGCCTACAACAAGGGTTACTTTACCCAGAAAACTACCATTTAAAATTAAAGGAGAAATAATGAGATTTCAAGACAAGAAAAAGCTAAAGGAGTTTGTAAACACCAAACCAGTACTACAACAAATGTTAAAAATATTGCTTTAAGAAGAAGAAAAAGAAAAAGAAAAAGAAAAAAGAAAAAGAGATGAAAACAGTCTAACAATAAAATGGCAGTACATAGGTATCAATCAATAATCATCATAAATGTAAATCACTTAAATGCTCTGACTAACAGACAAGGTAGCTGAATGGATAAGAAAACAAGATGCATATATATGCTATCTCCAAGAAACCCAACTCAGATGAAAAGTTACACACAATGTAAAACTAAAGGGTTGGAAAAAGATATTTCATTCAAATCGAAAAGAAAAATAAAGTTGAGTTTGCAGTACTCATATCTGAAAAGCAATAGACTTTAAAAACAAGGCTATAGTAAAAGACAAAAACATACACTATATAATGATAAAGAAAACAATTACACAAGAAGATCGAACTCTAATGTAGGGCAGGAGTTCAATTCTAGCGAGGTTTACTTTGGATTTGGTAAGACCGAAAAATGACGGTGGAGTGTTGGAGAAGGAATTCATACCAGTTTAATCTTACTGCAGTGGGTGAGAACAGAAACAATATGATATATCTTGTTTCATGGCAGTAGGTGAAGACACATGGAAGTCATGGGAGCCAAAATCATCTGTGCCACTTGAACAGCAGGGATCCATATATATCCATGAAGTTAACAAAGGTGGGACATGGCCAATCTGAACTGTGTAATGCTTACACAGAAATGATTCTTTTGGATAAAGGTGACCTAGGAAAATGAAAATACATGCATATGGAGGTAAGAATCCTGGCTAAGGTCACCTTGACATGACGACCCACCCCTTCAGGATTCTCACCTCACAATCTTTGCGACAGGATTCTTCCACTTGGGTCCCTGTGCAAAAAAATACAGTGCTCTGCATCTAAATCCCACAGTAGCAATACAAGCTGCAATAACAGAAGAAAATATTAACTACAATGCATGATTAACAATCTATACTATCAGAGTCTAAGAAAGCCCACCAGGCCCCCACTAAGTCAGCATCATACCCATGGCACAGCCACTGACATGCAGAGTTGTTGGCAGGTTGTACTCTCCACAATAAGCCAGAGGCAGTGCTACTTCCCATCTCTGTGCAAGACCAGCATGCCAAGAGTTTTGCCACATCAACAAAGGAGCTTCCAAGTCCATGTATACATTGCTATAGACCAACCTTATGGGTGATAAAAAACATGTTTTAGTGGTATTAACAAGGGTAAGTCCTGCCTGCCCAGTAGGATGCATGTTAAAGAAGAATATTGAGATAACACAGTAGCAGGTATAGGGTCCCTCCCAAGTTTTGTATACTACACCTTTACTCCCCTCCACAGGGGTGTCACTGTTGGGTCAATACATAAGGCTATTGGAAGGGCATGCATTGACCATAATGGAATAACAAAACTGCCTGAAGAATGCTCATGGTCACTGTACCATTCAGAAATATCACCATGACCTGAGGAGGCCATCTGGCTATTACCCAAGGTGTACACATAAAATTGGCTTGAATACTTTGGCCCCCTGGGCCACTAATGCTAACTATTGTTGATCTATGTGGCAAAATTCCCAAAGCCATGTCCATTACATTGTGTCACCCATATTCAAGGCTCTTGGCATGGGCAAGAGAATATTATTCTGTCTTCCACAACCAGGTTTCAACATATAATCTTTGTTATGTACCTGCAGCTACATGGGGGTTGTGGTTACTTGGAGAAAAGAGTCGATAGGGGAGAGTGCTCCTTTCCTTGGTTGCTCATTGAGAATGCATAAAAAAGTTCATAACCATGAGGCCTGCCTCTTCATATAGCCTGTCTCCACCATAAGTCCCCTTTTTAATAAACCATTATACTTTTCAATGATGCCAACCCACTGTGGATTATACAGGATGTGAAACTTCCATTGGCTCACCAGATTCTTCATTCAGGTCTGTAACCATTTTCTAGTAAAATGAGTTTCTTGACTGCTCTCTATGATTAGAGGCAGCCATAGGTAGCAAACAATTTTTCTAAGTGTTTCTTGGTGGTCTGATAATCAGCGTTCTTGGAGGGGAATGCTACCAACAAACCTGTTGCAGTACCCACACAGGTCAAAGCATATTGGAAACCTTCCAAAATTGGTAAGGGACCAAATGTAATCCACTTGCCATCTTACCAGGGGCAATGCACCTCAGGCTATGTGACCTCCTTCTAGGGGAACCTGCCATAGTTGGCACTTGGGGCAGACAACACACTTTTGGCATGCTTATACCACTGCATCAAAGGTTAGAGGCAATCTCCATTGTTTCACCACTGTAGTGTGCTAATCTGAGTGAATGAGTCACTTATGGAGCCAGGCAGCCACATCTGAGTCCAGAGCTTCTTTGAGACACAGTACCCAAGCAAGGGTATTTGCCTTATCATTGGCAGGTGAGGCCAATGGGGCATGTCCAATAACATCGTACTGGGTTACCTATTTCTGCTTCCTTAATGTCCATAGGTCTTGACACATGACTTGGCTTCACAAGGACCAATGAGCTGCCATCCATCTATACTTTGGCCATGTGGGTAATCAGAGAGTCAAACTTTGCCATAGACCCCAACTATTCTCTTCATGGGTGACATGGACATCTAACTCTCAGGGTTATGTTGAATCTAAAACACTCAAGGCCTGTACTATTTTTATGGCCCATTTAGCTACAGCAGGAGCCATATCATGCTCATGTTTCCAGTCCCATGTGACTCCTTTATGTACTAAGTAGTAGAAATGTTTCAGAATTTGTGCCAAAAACACCCTCCGATAGCCTGAAACACCCCAAAATTTCTATAACTGCTTGACCATTGTGGGGGAAGGAACTAATAAATATTAGAGCAGAAATAAATGAAATAAGAGTCTTAAAAATGATATAAAAGATTAATGAATCCAAAAGCTGATTCTTTGAAAAGATAAACAGGATTGACAAACCTTTAACCAGACCCATTAAGGAAGAAAAAAAAAGAAAGCAACCAAGTGAATAAATTCTGAAATGAAAGAGTAGAAATAATAACTGACACCAAATACAAAGCATTGGAAGAAAATATTATGAACAATTATATGACAACAAACTATATGAAATACATAAATTCCTAGAAACATACAGTCTTCCAAAAATAGATGAAGAGGTATTGTAACAGAACCCCTGGGCTGTTCCACTTGAAAACAAACCCACGGGCTCTTTAGTTAGGGGTCTGATTGCCCGCCGCCAGAATTACAACTCTGAATATTATAGTTGAGTGAAAAGAAAATTGTTTATTTAACAGTTACACATATCCTTACCTCCCCTCTACCAAACCTAGCCAGTTTTAGGGAGGTCAGAAACACCGTTTCCCTACTTCCTAGGCACAGTTCAGCTTTACCAGCAGCTGCCAATCACTCAATCTGATTGGTGAGGTCCTTTCTGTGCTGTGGTGTCCTCAAGCTCTCAATGCAGGACCACCTGGATTCTCAGCCTCCTTACGAACTGTCTTCTTTCTGTAAACCGCGTGGATCTCCTCTCCTTCTCCAGAGCACCTCTGCAAACACTCACCAGCGAGGGAGACAGCCCCAGAGTGTGCCCCCCCTAAAGTGTTCACAGCTGCCTATATATCCCTGACTGCATCCTCTGATGCAGTGGGTGTTGCCAATAGTTCTGACCATTCACAGAACCCCACGTAGGCTCTGTGTGCTTTCCATACCATCCCCTGGTTCAAGACTCCTCCCATCCACCTGAGGCTTTGGATGCATTAAAGCAATTTACATAATGAAAGACACCGACCATCACCCTCAGGCATGTGGAGGCATTCTGAAAGCTGCTTCCTTCTCCCCATCCCCCAGCCACAAACTCTGGGGATTCTTGGACTCTCCTGTTTCTGTAACAGTATCAGAGAATCTGAAGAGAGATATTACAACCAATAATATTGAGTAGACTCCCAAACTCATTTTATGAGGCCAGCCTTATCCTATTTCCAAAACCAAATAAAGACACTACAAAGAAAATTATAGACCAATATCCCTGAGGAACATAGATGCTAAAATCCTCGATAAAATACTAGTAAACTGAATACAGCAATGCATCAAAAAGATCATACACCATGACCAAGTAGGATTTTTTCTGGGAATGCAAGGTTGGAACTACATTTGCAAGTCAAGAGATTGCTTTACCACATAAACAAAATGAAGGATAAAAACCACATGACTATATCAATACATGCAGAAAAAGCTTTTGATAAAATCCAACACTGATTTAGGATCAAAACTCTCAGCAAAGTGAGAATAGAGGAAACATATATAAATATAATAAAGACCATATGTAACAAACCTACTGTCATCATCATACTCAATGAATAAAAACGAACTGTTCCCCATAAGACTGGGAACAAAACAAGGATACCCACTCTCACTTCTCATTCAACATAATACAGGAAGTCCTAATCACAGCAATTAGAGAGTAAGAAAAAATAAAAGACATCTAAATTGGAAAGAAACAAGTAAAACAGATTTTATTTGCAGATGATATTACACTGTACATAAAGAACCCCAAAGATTCCATTAAGAAACTATAATATTTGATAAATAAATTCAGCAAAGTAGCAGGACACAAAATAAATAACCATAAATCGGTTTCATTTTTATATGTCAATTATAAACTAATAGATGGGGAAATTAAGAAAACAATCCAATTAAAAATTGCTTAAAATGATAAAATATTTAGAAATGAACCTAATCAAGGACATAAAAGACCTGTACTTAGGAAATTATAAGACACTGAAGAATGATATTGAAGAAGATACAGAGACACACTGCATCTCTCTCCACAAGTAAGAAGGAATACAACTACCTCAAAACTAGAAACAACCAGAAGTTTCAGAAACTCAAACTGCATGGAAGTCCAGCAAACAAAGATATAAAGAAGAAATACACATCCAGACAGGTAGGAAGGGTGGAGCCAGGGCAGAGAGGACACAGTGTGGTGGCAGCAGCAGCAGCAGGCTGACAGAAAGTGCAGCCACACATTTTAAAGTCAGAAAGGACACCAGGGGAGCATTCCCAGCTCCTCACCAGACCACACAGCTCACCATCCCAGTGCCGGCGAAAATCAAGCCTCATTGCTTCTGACTGTGCAGACCAGTGGGGGTTGGGGTGGAAGCATAAACTGCCAGTCTCTCAGCAGAGTCTGCTTGTTTAAAGGACCATCATGGTCCTAGAACATCTGCAGACCCAGCCACTCTGGGAACAACAGCCAGGGCAGCAGCTAGAGGGGTGCCAGTCCAATGCGGAAGTAAGAGAGGTTCCTGAAAAAGGGGTGAGTGCTGGGCAGGAAGCCTTGTTCCCTCTCGGACACCTCCCCCACATACAGTGCCACAACATGGTGAAACAGGTCATGCTCTACTGACGAATCCCTAAGGCTCTGCTCCTTACAACGTAACAGGAGCAACAGCTCTACCTGGGACATGGAGACAAACAAACACAGGAGCCTGTCAAGATGCGGAGACAGAGAAGTATGGCCCAAAAGGGGGAACAGATCAAGGTTCCAGTGGGAGAACTAAGCGACGAGGAGACAGCCAACCTAACAGATGAGGAGATAGACAACCTAACAGATGAAGAATTCCAAACACTAGTGATAAAGATGCTCACAGGCTTGACAGATATGCTTGAGTATGACAAATGCATAAGAGAAGAAGTGAAGGCTATGCTAAGTGAAACGAAGGAAAATCCACACAAAACCAATGGTGAAGGGAAGAAAACCAGAGTTCAAATCAATGATTTGGAACATAAGGAAGAAGAAAACAGTCAACCAGTGCAGAATGAGGAAGCAGGAATTGAAAAAAATGAGGAAAACTTCCCAAATTTTTTGAAAGAATTGGACATACAGGTCTGGGAAGCACGGAGCGTCCTGGGTGAGCTGGAACCAGAGGGGACCACATCAGGACGCATCATGATTGAGATGTCAAAGGTGAAAGATAAAGACAGATAAAGAAAGATAAAGTCCTGAGGGCAGCAAGAGAGAGGCAGAGAGTTGCCTACAGGGGGGTGCCTATGGGACAATCAACTGATCTCTCAGAGGATACTTTGCAGGTAGGAAGGGACTGGCAAACAGTATTCAATGTGATGAAAGGCAACCTGCAACCAAGACTACTCTATCCAGCAAGAATATTATTTGGAATGGTATGACAGATGAAGTTCTTTCCAGACAAGGTAAAGCTAAAGAAATTCATCATTGCCAAGTCATTATAATATGAAATGTCAAAGGGATTTACCTAAGGAAAGGATCAAATCTATGAACATTAAAATGACAACAAACTCACAACTATCAACAACTGAGTCTAAAAAATTAAAACAAAATCTAACTAAGCAAACCAGAATAGGAACAGAATCATAGGTACGGGGATCATTTGGAGAGTTATCAGCTGGAAGGGTGGAGGGGGAGAATTGGGTGTATCATGCGAGATTAAGAAGCATAATCAATTGGTTCAAAATAGACAGAGGGAAGTTAAGAATAAAATAAGAAAGAGTGAAGCCAAAGAACTTATATGCATGACCCATGGACATGAACTAAGAGGGGGTGGGAGAAAAGGGGAAAAAATTAAAATTACTATAACAAAATAATCAATAAAATATACTTAAAAAAAAGAAGATACAAATAAATTAAAGCCCATACCATTTTCATGGATAGAAAGAATTAACATCACTAAAATGTCCATGCTACCCAAAGCAGTCTATAAATTCATTGCATTTCTATCGAAGTTCCAATGTTATATTTCACAGAGCTAGAACAAATATTTCAAAAATTTATAGGGAATCACAAAAACACCCACATAGCAACATAAATCCTGAGAAAGAAGAACAATACTGAAGGAACCAGGCTACCTAACATCAAACTATACTACAAGGCCATAGTAATCAAAACAGCCTGGTATTGGAATAAAAATAGACACACAGATCAAGAAAACAGAATAGAGAGCCCAGAATTAAGCCCACAACTTTATAGTCAGTTAATATTCAACAGAGGAAGCAAGCACATACAATAAGCTAAAAACAGTTTATTCAATAAATGGCATTGTGAAATTGGACAGATACATGCAGAAAAATGAAAGTAGACCACTTTACTACACTGCACACAAGAATAAGTTCAAAATGGATAAAATACTTAAATGTTAACCTGAAACCATAAAAATTCTAGAAAAAAACATAGAAGCAAAATATTGGACATTGCTTGTAGAAATTTTTATTAGGTATATCTCCCCAGGCAAGAGAGGAAACAAAATAATAAAATAAACTATTGGGACCACATAAAAATAAAAATATTTTTGCACAAAGAAGAAAGTTGTCAACAAAATAAAAAGACAACCCACAAAATAGAAGAACATATTTGCTGGTACACCAGATAAGGAGTTATTTTCCAAAACTTATAAAGAACTTATACAACTCAACATATAAAGACACACACATACACACACACACAAACAATCCAGTTATAAATGGGCAAAAGACCTGAGTAGACACTTCTCCAAGGGGGACATAGAGATGACCAATAGACATATGGAAAGGTGGTCAATGTTACTAACCATCAGATAAATGCAAATCAATACCACACTGAGATATCATCTCACACCTCTCAGAGTGACTATCATTAATAGTTAACAAACAACAGGTGCTGATGAGGATGTGAAGAAAAGGGAAACTTTTTGCATTGTTGGTGGGAATGCTGACTGATGCGGCCACTGTGGAAAGCAGTATGGAGATACTTCAACAAACTAAAAATGTGTCTGCCTTTTGACCCAGTGATCAGATTTCTAGGAATATATCCAAAGGAATGCAAAACACTAACTGAATAGAACACAAGTACCCTTATGTTCATTGCAACATTACTTATAATCACCAAGATATGGAAGCAGCCCAAGTGTCCATCAACAGATGAGTGGATAAAACAACTATGGGGTACTTACACAATGAAATCCTACTTGGCTACATAAAAAAAGAAAATTTTACCCTTTGCAATAGTATAGATGTAACTGGAGAATGTTATGCTAAATGAAATAAGCCAGTCAGAGAAAGACAAATACAATTTGATTTTACTCATATGTGGAATCTAATGAACAACTGACTAACAAGCTAAACAGAGACAGACTTATAGATGGAGATTAGATGACAGCTAGTGAGGGGAAAGGGTTAGCAGATTGAGGGATTGAACAAAAAGGAACAAGAAGTCAATGACATGGACAAAGATTAAGCTTTAAAAAAATTTAAAGCATCAAAACAGTAATTTGGAATATAAAGAATCAAAAAACACTCAATCAGAACATAAAAAACATAATAAGAAATAATAATAATAATTTTATTTTTATTTGAGACTACATAACAACTACCAGTGGCAGAGCCAGGACCAAAGCCCAGTTTCTTCTGGTCCAGAGTCCATGCACTTAGCCATCGTGCCATATAGGCTATCTCTCTCTTTTTTTAAAGTATATTTTATTGATTATATTATTACAATAGTTCCAATTATTTCCCCTTTGCTCCCCTCTGCCCCTTAACCCCTCCCCCAAAGTCCCCCCCCAGTACATGTCCATGGGTCATGTGTACAAGTTCTCTGGATTCACCCTTTCCTATATTATTATTTTTTAAATAAATAAATAAATAAATAATTTTTTATAACAATAAAAGATAACATTTCCCCCCTCTCAGACTTCAGATCCTTTATAATTTTATAAAGGAAAATGGTTGAAAGTCTCAAGCTCCTCTAGCTGCTTCAAGCTGGGCATGGTTGTCGTCCTACCTACACTTGAGTCCAGAAATACCTAACAAGAGTGTGGAGTAGAGGGGAGGGTGACCATTCCACATGGGGAAGGATCTTGCAGACTCAAGGTCAGTTGACTCTCCCTAAATAACAGTGTTCTTGGTTTAACAGGCTGGCATCCTTGTCATATTCTGGGGGCAACAGATTTGGCAACAGGGTTAAAAACATCATTCAATCCATAAAAACTAGATGACAAAAGGCAGAGATTAATTTTTGAATGTCCCACATTAGGGAATAAAAGGACTTCTTTGGAGGAAGGTGTGCCAGGCATGTCACACCTGTCCAAAACCCTTTTGCCCATTACACTTAGTTTGGGATGAGGGAAATATTTTAGGTTCCCCCCTCCTCAGGCCTCTGGGACATTTCTGTCCAACCCTTTAGGATAGAAAAGAGAAACCAGTTTTAAAGTGAAGTCCATAAATGACCCCATTCTTCACCAAGCCAGCCACTTATTTCAGCCAAACCATTGAGTCTCAGGAGGCAGCGCTACCAACAGGATTAAGTGAGGCCTGTATGTACATACAGTCCCTAAGGTAATGAGATCATAGGCTTATGCCCTTTGAAAACAGGAAACACATTTTAATTTATGTAACATAACTCACAAACAAGTCTCTAAATCTGTAAGACTGTCTTATTGGAAAAACATCCAGTTGCAAGGCATTTGACATTCTTCTTGTCTGTAAATTAAGCATCTTTGATGATGCCACAGACATGTTTTAACTTTCAAATAAAAACAAACTTTGAATGAAAAGAAACTTTAAAGACGGTTAGCTGCACTACTTTATAGTCTACCGCTGAGCATTGTGATTTTCCTTGAATCACAATTTTTCTCCTTAAGTTTACCCTCCTTAACATTAAAGGGACTGGATTAAGTCCATTTTTAATTTATCCTGTTCATTTGCATAAACACAAGAGCAGCAAATGATCACTTACAATCTTTAAGTCTGCTTTGCTAGAACTTACGCAAGGAACATTTAGGGTGACCTTCAGTCTACCCTTCAGGGCACAGAAGCTGAGCCACACACCTGCACTTCAGCCTTTCCTGTACATACTTGTCTTTTCCAAGTACTTCAGATTTTCCATTGTGCCTTAAGGTCCCTTCTAGCCATCTTTCAGGAAAACAACCTTCATTCCTTCCTTGGAAAGATTGCTGTGGATCGCACAACCAACTACAGTACCAGGCCTTTTTTCTCATGGGCTTTTATTACCTTCAAAAGTCAATCCTAGTCCTCAGGGCTTTTTGGTAACAACCAGAGCCCAAGCATGTCACCTTCAGACATGACATTCCAGTTAAAGTCTTGGTCAACAAAACCTCTATTAACAACAAGTCTTATTAGTTTTATGCAAAGAACCTTATGTCATTTTTTGTATCTTCAGAATGCCAGATTCTGGAGGGATTGGATAGGGATAAAAATATACAGTGTGAAGAAAAATCCTTGTCCTTCTAACATTCACTACAATTGCATTTCCATTTTTTATATTTTCTTCCACTAAAAATGTTTTTGTTTGTTTGTTTTACTATTACAGTTGTCCTATTTTTTCCCCTATAGCTCCCTGCACCGTGCCTACCCCTTCTCCCACATTTAGTCCCCACCCAGTTGTCCATGTCCGTGGGTCATTTATACATGTTCTTTAACTAGACCTTTCCCCTTCTTACCTTCTTCTCTCCCTCGCCCTTCCCCACTTGTCACTGTTAGTCTATTCCTTATTTACATACCTCTAGTTCAATTTTGCTCATTTGTTTGTGTTGTTCATTAGTCTCCTGTAATAGGTGATAGC
This sequence comes from Furipterus horrens, assembly GCF_987537825.1. Taxonomy (NCBI): domain Eukaryota; kingdom Metazoa; phylum Chordata; class Mammalia; order Chiroptera; family Furipteridae; genus Furipterus; species Furipterus horrens. The sequence goes on along the minus strand of NW_028327171.1, from coordinate 126,070,296 downwards.
ATAAGGTATTTCTCTTTCATTGCTTGGCTTATTTTGCTAAGCATAATTCTCTCTAGTTCCATTCATGTTGTTGCAAATGGTAGAAGTTCCTTCTTTCTTTCTGCTACATAGTACTCCATTGTGTAAATGAACCACAGTTTTCTTATCCACTCATCTACAGATGAGCACTTAGGCTGTTTCCAGCACTAAGCTATTGTAAACAGTGCTGCTATCAACATAGGGGTGCATAGGTTATTTTGAATTGGGGTTTCAGGATTTTTCAGATATGATCCTAGGAATGGAATTGCTGGTTCAAATGGCATTTCTATTTTTAGTTTTTTGAGGAACTTACAAACTGTTTTCCATAGTGGCTGCACCAGTCTGTATTCCCACCAGCAGTTCAACAAAATTTCCTTTTCTCCACATCCTCACCAGCATGAGTTGTTTGCTGATTTGTTGATGATGGCCATCCTGACTGGTGTGAGGCATTATCTCATTGTGGTTTTTATTTGCATCTCTCTGATGGCTAGTGATGTTGAGCATCCTTTATATGTCTGTGGACCCTCTGTATGTTTTCGTTGGAGAAGTGTTTGATCAGGTCCTTTGCCCATTTTTTAATTGGGTTGTCTGTCTTTTTGGTGTTGATTCGTATAAGTTCTTTATATATTTTTGAGATCAATCCCTTGTTTGAGGCATCACTGACAAATATATTTTTTCATATGGTTAGTTCCCTTTTCATCTTGGTGATGTTTTCTTTTGCTGAGCAGAAGCTCTTTAGTTTGATGTAGTCCTGTTTGTTTATTCTTTCCTTTATTTTCCTTGCCTTAGGAGATATATCAGTGAAAATGCTGCTACATGAGATATCTGAAATTTTCTTGCCTATTTTTTCCTCTAGGACTTTTATGGTGCCACGGCTTACATTTAAGTCTTTGGTCCATTTTGAGTTTATTCTGGTGTATGGTGTAACTTGGTGGTCTAGTTTCATTTTTTTGCTTGTCCCTGTCCATTTCTCCCAACACCATTTGTTGGAGAGGCTTTTTTCACTTCATTTTATCTTCCTTCCCTTTGTCAAATATTAGTTGATCATATAGACCTGGGTTTCTTTCTGGGCTCTCTATTCTGTCCATTGATCTATATGTCTGTTCTTATGCCAGTACCAGACTGTTTTGATTACCGTGGCCTTGTAGTATAGTTTGATATCAGGTATTGTGATTCCTCCTCCTGAGTTGTTCTTCCTCAAGACTGCTGTGACTATTAGGGCTCTTTTTTGGTTCCATATAAGTTTTTGAAGTATATGTTCTAGGTCTGTGAAATATGTCATTGGTATTTTAATAGGGATTTCATTGAATCTATAAATTGCTATGGGTAGTATGGACATGTTAATGATGTTGATTATTCTCATCCATGAACATGGTATATGCTTCCATTTGTTTGTACCTTCCTTAATTTCCTTTTTCAGTGTTATGTAGTTTTCTGAGTACAGATCTTTTTTCTCCTTGGTTAAATTTATTCCTAGGTATTTTATTTTTCTTGTTGGTATGATAAGTGGAAATTTTCTTTTGGTTTCTATCTCTGACATTTATTGTTGGTGTACAGAAATGCCTTCAATTTTTGAATGTTGACTTTGTACCCTGCCATTTTGCCGAACTCACTTATTAGGTCAAGTAGTTTTTTTGTGGAGTCTATAGGGTTTTCTATGTACTGTATCATATCATCTGCAAGTAATGACAGTTTTACTTCCTCTTTTCCAATTTGGATGCCTTTTATTTCTTTTTCTTGTCTCATTTGTTGTGGACCAAGTGCGAGAGCCAAATAGTCAGAGACAACCAAATTAGAATTTAAAGAACCTTTATTAGATGGCCAGCAACTACCCACTCTCACTGCAAGCAGGGATTCAAGTGAGTGGCCCCGAGCCTCAGTACAAAGCTGCTTATATGGTATAAAACTATATTCTGGGTTGCTAGCTGGGGTAGTAGCACAACACAACCATTGCTAGCTTGGCTTTGGGCAGTAGCACAATATATCCATTATAATTATGAGCATCATAAATCAAAAAACTGTAAAATATAATACCATTATGAAGCAGGGGTGAAGTAATTGCTATCTGACTGGGCTAATATATGACTTGTTTATGGGCAACTGTTACTATGAGGTTTGCAACTGATATTCTGTACCTGCTTGGGGCAACTGCCACTGGAGAGTTTTGCAAATGTTTTACACTCTGGTTCAAGCTCCATCACAATTTCTGTGGCTAGAACTTCCAAGACTATGTTGAATAGGAGTGGAGAGAGTGGACATCCTTGATTTTTTCTGACCTCAGGGGGAATTCTCTCAGTTTTTCCCAGTGAGTATGATGTTGGCTTCAGGTTTCTCATATATGGCCTTTATTATGTTTAGGTATGTTCTCTCCATTCTCATTTTGCTGAGAATTTTCATCATAAATGAATGTTGTACTTTATCAAGTGCTTTTTCTCCATATATTTATATGATCATGTGGTTTTTGTCTTTCATTTTATTTATGTGGTGTATTACGCTTACTGATTTGCGAATATTAAACCATCCTTGCATCCCTGGAATGAATCCTATTTCATCGTGGTGTATGATCTTTCTAATGTGTTGCTGGATCTGGTTTGCCAATATTTTGTTGAGGATTTTAGCATCTATGTTCATCAGCGATATTGGCCTGTAGTTTTCTTTCTTTGTTGTGTCTTGACCTGGTTTTGGAATTAGGGTAATACTGGCTTCATAGAACGAGTTTGGGAGTCTTCCCTCTTCTTGGATCTTTTGGAATAGTCTGAGGAGGATATGAGCTAGTTCTTTCCTAAATGTTTAGTAAAATTCACCTGTGAAGCTATCCAGTCCAGGGCTTTTGTGTGCCAGTAGTGTTTTTATTACCTCTTCAATTTCACTAATTGTTATTGGTCTGGTCAGGCTTTCTGCTTCTTCTTGATTCAGTTTTGGAAGATTGTACGTTCCCAGGAATTTTTCCATTTTTATCTAGGTTTTCAAATTTCTTGTGATACAGTTGTTCATAATAATTTCGTATAATCCTTTGTATGTCTGTGGTATCGGTTGTGATTTCTCCTCTTTCGTTTCTGATTTTATTTATTTGGGTCCTCTCTCTTTTTTTCTTGATGAGCCTGGTTAAAGGCTTTTTGATTTTGTTCATCTTTTCAATGAAGCAGCTTCTAATTTATTGATCTTTGAATTATTTTTTAAGTCTCTATGTCATTTAATTCTGCTCTGATCTTGATTATTTCCTTCCTTCTACTTGCTCTGGGCTTTTCTTGTTGTTCTTCCTCTAGTTATTGTAGCTGTAGGGTTAAATTTTTTATTAGAGATTCTTCTAGCTTTTTTAGGTAGGCCTGTATTGCTATAAACTGTCCTCTCAGGACTGCTTTCACTGTATCCCATAGGTTTTGGGTTGTTGTGTGTTCATTATCATTAGTTTCCAGAAAATTTTTGATTTCTTTTTTGATGTCATTGTTAACCCACTCATTATTTAATAGCATATTATTCATTCTCCATGAGTTTGAATGTTTTTGATTTTTTCCTTGAGGTTGCTTTCCAATTTTAAGCCATTGTGATCTGAGAAGATGCTTTACTTAATTTCAATTTTCTTGAATTTTTTGAGGCTTGTTTTGTGTCCCAACATGTTGTCTATCTTTGAAAGTGTTCCACGTGCACTTGAAAATAATGTGTATTTTGTTTCTTTAGGGTGAAAAGTTTTATATATACCAACTAATCCCATTTGACTTAGAGTGTTGTTCAATGCTTCAATATCTTTGGTGTTTCTTTGATTCGAAGATCTGTCCATTGTTGACAATGGTGTGTTAAAGTCCCCTACTATGAGTGTCTTACTGTGTATATCCTTCCTGAAGTCTATCAAAAATTTTCCTTACCTATTTGGGTGCTCCTATGTTGGATGCATATATGTTTACATGGGTTATATCTTCTTGATGAATTTTCCCTTAAGTATTATGAAATGTCCTTCTTTGTTTCTTTTTATGGACTTTGCTGTGAAATCTTTTTTGTCTGATATAAGTATTGCTACCACAGCTTTTTTTTTATGTCCATTTGCTTGAAATACTTTTTTTCATCCTTTTACTTTCAGTTTGTGTAGATCGTTTGTTCTAAGGTGGGTCTCTTGTAGACAGCATATATGTGGGTCATGCTTTTCACTCCATCAGCTACCTTGTCTTTTGATTGGATCATTTAATCCATTTACATTTAAGGTTATTATCTATAGATACTTATTCATTGTCATTTTCCCCCTTTGTACTTGTGTTCCTCTCTGTCTCTCTCTCTGTTTGTTCACCTACTTAAAGCATACCCTTTTGCATCTCTTGAAATGCTGGGTTGGTGGAGATGTATTCTTTTAAGAGCCTTCTTTTGTCTTGGAAACTCCTTATTTTACCTTCCATCTTGAATGAGAGCCTTAATGGTTAGAGTATTCTTTGTTATAGCCTTTGTTTTTTATTGCTTGAAATACTTTTTGCCATTCCCTTCTGGCTTGTAGTGTTTCTGCTGAGAAATCTGATGATAGTCTTATTGGAGTACCCTTGTATGTTATTTGCTGTTTTTCTCTTGCTGCTTTTAGGTTTCTCTCTTTGTCTTTGAATGTGGCCATATTAATTATGGTGTGTCTTGAAGTGGGTCTGTTAGGGTTCATCTCATTGGGACCCTCTGTGCTTCTGGGACTTGCATGACTCTTTCTCTCATCATTTAGGGAAGTTTTCTGTCATTAGTTTTTCAAACAGGTTTTCTATCCCTTGCTCCTCTTTTTCTCCTTCTGGAATTCCTATGATACAGATAATATTATGCTTCCTGTTGTCCTGCAGCTGTCTTAAAACCTCTTCATTCTTGTTCAGTCTTTTTTCATTTTGTGTCACTGTCTGGGAATTTTTTTCAACATTGTCCTCCAGTTCATTGATCTGATCTTCTGCTTCCTCTAGCCTGCTGTTAATTCCTTCAACTGTGTTCTTCAATTCAGAAATTGTATTCTTCATTTCCTCCTGACTCTTATTGATAGCTTCTGTGTCCTTTTTTTATTCTGGTATAATTCTCAGTAGGTTTCTTGTAGTTTCCCTGGAGTTCATTGTAATTTCTCTGGAGTTGTTTGTATTTTTCCTTGAGCTCGCTGAGCCTATTGATCTTCCCCATAATCCATGTTTTGAATTCCTTATATGATAGCTTGCTTCCTTCTATTTCAGTTAGCACTCTTTCTGGGGATTCTTCCTTTCCATTTGGTGGGGATTGTTTCTTTGTCTCTGAATTTTTGTGACTCTTATTTTTTGTTGTTGTTTCTTAGATTGATATGCACTTTCTGGATCTGTCCCTGGTGATGTCAGATCATGTACCAGTCTGGGCCTAGGCAGCCTGTTGGAGACTACCAGAGATCTACTGCCTTTGTCTCTTTTAGTTGTTAATCTATTCAATCTGTGATTAGCCTTCATGCTTAAGGACCAATGGCGTGGCAGCTTAATTTCTCTATCAGAGCTTTTGCTTCCCCTCAGACTGAGGCGAATGTCTGCCTGAAGTATGGGGAATGAGTCAGCACTGCAACCTGGTTGGCAGCTTTTCCAGTTCTCCCTTTAAAGCCACCACCTTAAATTCTCCCCAGTGTTTCTAGTCCTCTCTGCCTTCCCTCTGCTTGAGCCCAAGGTAAGTGGGGGCCAAAATATTTTTGTACGTTATCCACTTAAGAGCTCTATTTCTCTAGTTATTTCTCTCAGGCTAGCAAGAAACCCTGTGGATTTTTGCTTTTTCACAGATGGATACTATTTTATTTTCCACTCTGTTGCTGTAGGCTGAAAAGCCTAGCTGGGGGTTTAGATCCGGCCCTTCTGAGGGGGAACTCCCAGCTGCTGAGCTGTTTCTCAGTCCTTTCATCTGCCACCTGTGGGAGCCTAGCCAGCTTTTTCACATCTCTGCACTTCCTATCGGTCACATTGTGATGTAGCGGCCTTTTCTGTCTTTCCTTGGTTATAAAACTTCTTTTCAGCTAGTGTTCAATTGGTCATGCCAGGTTATTTCTCCAAAATTAAGTTTTCAATCTATACTGGTCTTGGATGGAGGTTAGTGTAGCATCCACTTACTCGTTTGCCATCTTTGACCTCCAAAAAGAAGAAATTTTAAAAATGAGGATTGTTTGAGGAGCTTCTGCAACAACTTTAAGCATACCAATATTCCCATTATGGAGGTTTTGAAAGGAGAAGAAGTGCAAGAAATGGAAACCCTGTTTGAAAAAATGCCGACAAAAGGCTTCCTTAACCTAGAGAAGAAAATATGCATATACATACAAGAAATGCAGAGTTCCCAAAAAGATGAACCCAAAGAGGTCCACAGCAAGCTACACCATAATTAAAATGCAAATAGTTAAAAAAAAATTTTACAAGTAGCAAAAGGAAAGAGATTAGTTGCCTAAAAAGGAGTTTTTGTGACTCTCAGTTGATTCCTTAACAGAAACTTTGCAGACCACAAGGGACTGATACTAAATATTCAAAATAATGAAAAGCAAGGACCTATATCAAGATTATTCTAGCCAGCAAAGCTATCGTTTTGAATTGAAGGACATATAAAGAGCTTCCTGAACAAAAAAAAAATTTTTAAAGTTTATTACCACCAAATTAGAATTGCATAAAAGAAGAAGAGGAGGAGGATGAGGAAGAGGAAGAAGATGGAGAAGAAGAAGATGAAGAAACGTTAATAAAATGGCAATGCATAGCTATCAAAAATTACATCTGAAAAACAAAATAAATGAACAAGCAGAACAGAAATAGTTTCATAGATAGAACATTTTGATGTTGCCAGATGGCTGGGATTGGGAAGATGGATAAAAAAGGCGAAGGAATTAAGAAGTACAAATTGGTAGTTCTATAGAATAGCCACAAAGATGTAATGTACAGCAAAAATGTAGTTTATAATATCTATTAAATATTCATGGTGTCAGATGGGTATAATATATGTTGAGATGACCACTTTGTAAGTAATATAATGTGTAGTCATACTAACCAGGGATGTATACCTGAAAATAATATTGTATGTTAACTATAATTGAAAAATTAAAAATTATTTTAAAAGTTATTGTTTTTAAAAATATCAATGAAATGAATTTTTCTATGTAGGTTAATCAAGAAAAACAAGAAATAAAAATTAATATACATTATTAAAAATAACTAAGAAGATATAAAAAATTACAAATAATCCTGAGAAAATACACAGTATCTTTAAATAAATTAACTAGTCTCAGTAAAATGAAAATTTAGTATTAAAATTGTAAAAGAGAAGTAGAAATAACTAGAATGAATTTTCAAAAGATGTAACTCTAGTATTGAAAATGCAGGGAAAAAAAGTGTCATCATTGTGGAGGGAAATTTGGGAATATTTGGACTTTACTACGTTTTATATCATGCTAGTCAAGAAGCCTTAATATACTATCTAAAATATTGTCTCTGGAACCTTGTAATGATTAAGCTTTACTTTTAAAAATAACTATGAGCATTAGAACTAGCAAGGGCTAGACAACAAAGTATCTGCATTCCCGTCTTCATGACCTTCAGCAATTCATCTCAACTGACCTCATTTTATTATCTGTGAAACAGAGATTAGGTTCTATGATGTCTAAGATGCCTTCTAGGTCTATAATTATGTAAAACATCAGATCTCTCTTTTGTAGGAAAATCATTTAAACCTTATTTCTAACAAAGCATGTTCCATTGAGGTGTGATATTACTTTATTTTTATTCTTTATTTAGAGAGGAATTATATTTTTCACTATAAACACTCCTTTTATGCAAAATTTAATCTTTTAAAAGCATGAAGGAACTAGGGAAAATCATTGTAACACCTTAAAGCAAATATTTAAATGTTCAGATTGCTCCTGTCTGTCCAAATTACTGTTTTGGCTCTTGTACAAAAGGTGTAATTTGATGGGTTGTTAGAAAATTTATACCATGCCTTAGTTACACAGAATCATGCTTCTTTGTGCACCTTGCCTTGTAGAAGTCATAGACACTGAAGCATCATAAGGAGGCAAATAGTCTCCATATTTCTCCATCCAAAGCTCTTAAATTTGAGCTGCATTTTATAGTGCAACAATTCTTGGAAATAAATAAATTCCAATAGAACTCTTAGAATCATAATTTTAAATAGTGACTTAGTAGTAATTTACCTTATATTGACAGGAATTGAAGCAAGAGACAAAAATATTAAGAGATGTACCAGAGGTCACCCTGTTAGAGCCAAGGCTTGATTCAAAGATTAGATTTGTCAACTACTGACCTAAGTCTAGTTAATACTGAAGAACATCTAATATATATTATGACATTTGTTGCTGCTATTTTCTTTATTAAACATTGTTATATTTAAAAAAATATACCATGATATCAGTCAATAAATGTAGAAGAAATGATGGAATTGGAAGGTCAACAATTGCAACTATTATGGTAGAAGATTCACCAATTGATATTGAAACTAGTGGCTGAGCATTTAAAGAAGAGTATGCTTACACAACATCAAAATATCTCCCCACCCCATAAATTAGCTATTAATAATAAAGAAAAAAATAGTAACTTTATAATGAGAAATCTGGCAGATGTTTCTTAACCAAGAGATAAAATTAACTCTTTGAATAATGTCAATTTTATGATGTTCTTGACAAAAAACATGTATAATCTGTGTCTTGTCATGAGAAAATATTAACAAACCCAAATTTGAAAACATTATACAAACAAGACCTGCCCACTTAAAAATAACAATGTCTTGAAAGACAAAGAGAGACCAGAATTCTTTGTAGAACAGACTAATGTTCTACATTACCAGAAAACATAGAGATGTAACACTTAATGTAGTTTTTAGATCATGGATAGGTTCTTATGGAGGGAAACATATGAAAGATGCTGCTGGGAAAATTGGTAAATTTTGAATATGGACTGTATGTTGAGCATAGTATTGCATTCCTGTTCAGTTTCATGATTTTGATACCTATAGTTATGTAAGAGAGCAGACTGAGGTGAATTATGATCAATGGGAGTTGTGTGGGGTTTTTTTTGCAAGTTTCGTCGTCGGCAGCCGTCCGTCTCGAGAGACGATGGTGTAGCTTCTTAAGAGTCTATCTGCACCGCCGAGAATGGCTGTGCAGTCCGACTCGGGAGTGACACGGTATCTGTCTCCTCCCGTGTTGAATCGACATCTTGCGATGATGCTGGAGTGTCCTCTCCAGTGAAGCTGAAGCTACAGAGCCTGGGCAGGGTGATATGGAGGGTCTGCTGTTGCCCATGCATCAGACCCCCCCTCTCTTCGCAGCTGAAGGGTCCAAGGGAAAGACGGAGTCAATACAGCTTGGTTTCAGGTGCGCCGCAGGAGTTGCCGGTGTTGACTACAATGTCGAACCGCCTTAGGGACTCTGGCTCCGGATTTTCTGTCGGGGTTTACTCCCTTAGCTTTTCCCCTGAAGAGGTATGCCGCAAGGCAGCGGAGGTTTTTTGGAGTCAGAGTTTTCCTTCTCTGATGTGCCCTGACTGGAAGATCGAACCAGCGACACTTAGCTTGCAGGCCGACGCTCAATCCACTGAGCCAAACCAGCCAGGGCAATTTGCAAGTTTATTGTGTTTAATATTAAACAGAAATTAATGAAAAAATCAAATTAATATAGAAAGATGCTCTTTTGTAACAACTCTTCCAAATGTACAAAAAGTTATTAAATTTTTCTTTAATGTCTTCCTCCATTCTTTTTCTCCTGAGTTAAAAATGTAAGCAGAAAATTACATCACTCCACATACATACTAGGTATGTCCAGAAAGTATCCAGCCACATGCTATTAAAACCAGAGACATTTATGGAAGAGAAAACAAGATACAAGAAACATTATACATAGGACAATGATGCCTTAGTCCCCATCAAAGTAGGCAGCTTGGGACCTCACACAGCTCCCAATCACCATCAGTTGTCCCATCATATTTTCCTGAAATGCATTGATGGTCTGAAATATCTTTTTTTTCAAGAGTGATTATATTTTGGGGAAAAGCCAGAAATCACAGGGCACCAAATCTGGGTTATAGGGAGGTGGGGCTGACTCACCTGGGTGATTTAATGTTTTGCCAAGAAACTCCGCATGAGATGTGATAGATGAATGGGCACATGTCATAATGAAGCTACCAATCACCAGTTGCCCATAGCTATGGCCTTCTGAATCATCTGAGTAGTTTCCATGCAGGCGAAATGTTCAGGCTTAAAGAAAATTTGATGCAGATTGTTGCTCCCCTCAGTCATTTTGAATGTGATGGCCATATAATATACATGCTTACTCAACAGTGTCTACCAATCCCACTGACTAGTGCAGTTAAGTCATTATTGTTCGTGCATGTGCATTCCAGTCCACTCTCCTTGGCTGCCAGGTTATATCAATGTCACAAAATCATTCTCATTATATTAGCAATGGTTGGAATTTTTCTGGGCAGACCTCACATAATTAGATGTTTGCATGAATACACATTTGTAAAATTTTTGCTTTTTGTTTTTACAAATTATTTGCACATTACTTTGTAATATACCAATAAATCAAGAATGTCACATTTAATACATATAGAAATAACTTATGTGTTTCACTGGTTGCTCAATAGCCTGTAGTATGTAGTGATCCACTGTTGTTGTTGTTGTTTTTAATATAACCATTTGTCTTGCTTAAAATTCAGGTGGTTAATTATTTTACATTACAAATAATGCTGCAATGAATATTATTATATGCAATAATATTACATATAATACATTATAAAAGTTTAATATATATACATATCTATATATATGATAATTTAATTCACACAACAGTGTTTCCAAATGTGATATGACTTAGTGAGATTGCACAATTCTAAAAATATTGCCATATTACTTTTAACAAGAGTTCACAATTTCCATATAAAGTGTATAAGAGTGAATGTGTGTTCAGGCAAACATCTCGAATTCTTGTATCCTTTAAAATTTTATTTTTTTTAGTTTATACTTATCCTATATATTATGTTATATAATGATGATTTTATATCTGCTTTTTTTGCATGTGTGTTATCCTGATTTCATATATTATTTAAAAAGTCATTTAAATTATAAAATAAGACATAACTAAAAAGCATAAAATTATATACAAAGTAACAAATAGTTAATAGTTGTACTGAAGTTTTAGATTATGCATTTTCAAGGCATTTTAATATGACAATGTATTTTATTTAATGTGTGTTTGTGTGTGTGTGTATATATATGTATGTATATATATATATATATATATAATTGCAAGATCTACAAGCTGCCATAAAAACATTAATTTAAGATGAGGCAGTTCTCATATCTTTGCTTGTTCTTTTATTCTCTATAATTGACCTTTCCTTTCTCACTAACCAACCCATCTTAGTGACACTTCTATAAAGATAAAGTGAACATAAAAACAGAGATATAAAACATATACAGAAGAACCACTCAGAAATGAAGAATACACTAACTGAAATGAAGAATATGTTATAGGAAATCACTAGTAGAGTTGATGAAGCAGATAATCAAATTAGTGATTTAGAAGTGAGGGAAGCAGAAAACACCCAATCAGAACAACATAAAGAAAAAATAATTCAAAAAATGAACATAGTTTAAAGAGCCTCTGAAACATCAAGCATATCAATACTTGCACAATGGGGGTGCTCAAGAGAAGAGAGCAAACAAAGAATTGAAAACCTATTTGAAAAATTAATCACTGAACACTTTCTTAACCTGGTGAAGGAAATAGATTATAAGTCCAGGAAGCACAGACAATCACAAACAAAATAAACCCAAAAAGGCCCACCACACCAAGATACATCATAATTAAATGCCAAAGGTTAAAGATAAAAAAAGAATCTTAAAAGCAGCAAGAGAAAATTATTTAGTTACCCACAAGAGAGCTCCTATGAGACTCTCGGCTGATTTCTTAACAGAAATTTTGCATACCAGAAGGGACTGGCATGAAATATTCCAAGTGATGAAAAGCAAGGACCCACAACCAAGATTACTCTACCCAGCAAAGCTATTATTTAGAATTAAAGGTCAGACACAAAGCTTCCTAAGTAAGAAAAAGCTAAAAAATTTCATCACCACCAAACAAGTATTACAAGAAATGTTAAAGGGTTTGCTTCAAGCACAGGAAAAAGTTAAAATATAAATAATAAAATGGTGATAAATACATATTTTTCAATACTTACTTTAAGTGCAAATGGTTAAATGCTCCAATTAAAAGACATATGGAGGTTGAAGATAACAAAACAAGACCTTTCATATGCTGTCTACAAAAGAATCGCTGTATCAAAAGACACACAGAGATTGAAAATAGAGGAATGAAAAAATATTGCATGAAAATGGAAACATAAAAGCTTTTCTAGCATTACTTATACCAGGCAAAATAGACTTTAAAACGAAGGCTGCAACAAGAGACAAAGAAGGACTCGGCAATTTTACTTTTGGATATTTATCTGAAAAAACACCAAAACGCTAAATTGAAAAGACATATGCACCCATATAGTCATTGCAGTATTATTCAAACTAGCCAAGATATGGAAGCAGCTTAAGTATTTACCAGGAAATGAATGGATAAAGAAGAAGTTGTGTATATATACAATAGAATATGACTCAGCTATAAAACAATAAAATCTTACCATCTGCAAGAAGTTGGGTGGACTGCTAGTGGGTATCATGCCGAGTGAAATAAGTCAGACAAAGACAAATGCCAGATATTTTACCTATATGTGGAATTTAAAAACAGAACACTACTAAATGGTACTGGAAAAAATACAATAAAGGTTAAATTTTAAAGAATAAATAAGAGGAATGTTAAAAATGAAATAAAAACAGAATAAGTACACAGCAGAACAGAAACAGACTCTTAGACACAGAGAACATTTTGCCAGTTGCTAGATGGGTGGGATGTTACAAGATTGGTGAACATGAGGGGATTAAGATATATAAATTGGTAGTTACAAGAAATCATAGAAATGTAAAGTACAGCATAGGAAATATAGTCAATAATATTGTAATCACTATGTATGATGTCAAATGGGTACGAGATTTATTATGGTGACCAATTAATAAGTTATACTAATGTCAAATCAATAGATTGCACACCTGAAACCAATATAATATTGTACATCAACTGTAACTAAAAATTTAAAAAAATAAAAACTGAAAAAAATAAGTGACACCTGGGAGCAGCAGATTATTTTCCTTTTTGATACCTGCAAGTGACTTTCAAAAAATAAAATAACATTTATAACCATGAAGAAATCTAATATACTAAGCTGGCAGAACAGTAAGGTGGGGAAAAAGCTGAATTCTTGATGATTTCATTTTACCAATGAACTAACCAACTCTACACCTTTATTCCTGGACTTTGGATAAGTGCATTAATTTTTCATATTGTTTTGGTCATTTGTAGTTAGGTTGAAACTAAAATAATTTACATTCTTCACTATATTAAGCACCAATGATAAACATTTGAACTACATATAATCTGGCTCATTTACAACTTTCATTTTGGTGCTCTTTCTTAGTACCTTCAGAGATACACAGGATCCATAGTTCTTAATGTTAATACCAAAGACAGATTATCATATAGTAGTGATTAATAGTAAAGTATATTATATCAAAAAATTTTACATTTTCAAGCTCAAGTCTGTAGTTTGGTCAGAATATTTGTGGACTGTTGGTGATATCCTTTTTTTAAAGTATATTTTATTGATTATGTTGTTACAGTAGTTCAAATTTTTTACCCCTTTTCTCCCCTCTGCCCAGTACCCCGTTCTTTCCAGCAATCCCACCCTCCTTAGTTCATGTCTGTGGGTTGTGCATATAAGTTCTTTGGCTTCACCCTTTCATATATTATTCTTAACATCTCCCTGTCTACTTTGTATCAACTGATTATGCTTCTTAGTCCCTGCACCATTTCCCCACTTCTCCCCCTTCTCCCTCCCAGCTGATAACCCTCCAAATGATCCCCATACCTCTGATTCTGTTCCTATTCTGGTTTGCTTAGTTGGATTTTGCTTTTATTTTTTATATTCAGTTGTTGATAGTTGTGCGTTTGTTGTCATTTTAGTGTTCACAGTTTTGATCTTTTTCTTAAGTAAGTCTCTTTGACATTTCATGTAATAATGGCTTGGTGGTGATGAACTCCTTTAGCTTTACCTTGTCTGGGAAGCACTTCATCTGCCCTTCCATTCCAAGTGATAGCTTTGCTGGATAGAGTAATCTTGGTTGCAGGTTGCTTTTCATCACATTGAATACTGTTTGCCAGTCCCTTCCTGCCTGCAAAGTGTCCTCTGAGGAATCAGTTGATAGTCCTATAGGCACCCCCTGTATGCAACTCTCTGCCTCATTCTTGCTGCCCCAGGACTCTGTCTTTATCTTTCACCTTTGGCATCTCAATCATGATGTGTACTGGTGTGGTCCCCTCTGAGTCCAGCTTACCTGGGACCCTCCGTGCTTCTCGGACCTGTATGTCCATCTCCTTTGCAAAATTTGGGAAGTTTTCCTCATTTTTTTCAATTCCTGCTTCCTCATTCTGCACTGGTGGACTGTTTTTTTCTTCCTTATGTTCCAAATCATTGATCTGAACCTTGGTTTCCTTCTCTTCACCATTGGTTTTGCGTAGATTTTCCTTCATTTCACTTAGCATAGCCTTCACTTCTTCTCTTATGCGTTTGCCATACTCAAGCATATCTGTCAAGCCTGTGAGCATCTTTATCACCAGTGTTTGGAATTCTGTGTCTGTTAGGTTGTCTGTCTCTTTATCTGTTAGGTTGGCTATCACCTCATCGCTTAGTTCTCCCACTGGAACCCCCTATTGGGCCATACTTCTTTTTCTCCTCATTCTGACAGGCTCCTGTGTTTGTTTGTCTCTGCATCCCAGGTAGAGCTGTTGTTCCTGTTACATTGTAAGGCATGGAGCCTTAGGGATTTGTCAGTACAGGGCAACCTATTTCACCACGTTGTGGCACTGTATGTGGGGGAGGTGTCCGAGAGGGAACAATGCCGTCTGCCCAGCACTCGCCCCCTTTCCAGGCACCTCTCCCACTTCCACACCATACTGGTGTCCCTCTAACTGCTGCCCTGGCCATTGTTCCCAGATTGGGTGGGTCTGCCGTGATATCTTTCTTTACAGTTTTATAAATGAGTTTGTTCCCCAAAGAGAGGAATCTAGAAACAAGTTTTAGCTCTTGTTTCTGATTAATGATGGCTATGTGAAGTAATAATAGTTTGTATCTGTACACAACTATTTTGGGACCTTATTTAATTTGGAAATAGTCACATGTAACCGCATTCTAGGTTATAGTTAAAAGTACTTTGTAAATATCCAGTGCTATTTGAGTTAAACTGCACTTTGAAAGAGATTGACTTATAATAGCTTATCATATGGGCAACTAAAATAAATATGTATACAAATACTGTATACCTGAAACTAATATAATGTCATGTATCAATTAAGTATCAATCAATCAATCAATCAATCAATAAATAGTGTGCCCTAACATTAATTAAATGTAACAGATTATAAAAGGCATAATCCACTCCCTGCTTTGGGGACTACTCTGAGGATTCTAGCTTCAAAAACATGCTTGGAAAGATTTTTTTTTTAAGTTTAGTGGTTTTAATACTCACCTTTTTTAAAACATATGTGAATTTGTTTAATCCTGAGTGATATTTAAAATTAAATTTTTTCAGGAATTAAGAAGTGTAATTGGAGGAACAAAATAGACAGAGGTATGTTGAGAATAGTATAGGAGAGAGTGAAGCCAAAGAAATTATATGTGTGACCCATGGACATGAACTAAATGGAGAGGGATTGCTGGAGGGAAAGGGTGTACCAGGAAGGGGGGGTATGGAAAAATTGAGATAACTGTAATGGCATAATCTATAAAATATACTTAAAAATATAAAAAAATAAATGTAATTTTTTCATGTTGTGAGTACATAGTTACAAATATTTCCAATCACTGATTAAGAAAGTTATAAGTAATTACAAAGTGTAAAATGTCAGGGTAGATAAAAAGATTGACAAGAAAATATAAAACAGTAAAACCATTAAACAGATATGGTGGAAGTAAAAATTTTAATGAGATTCTTTCCAGGTAATTAGAATCTTGGAATATTGTCAGGTTACATAACTTCCTTGGTCTCAAAACTCTTAGAAAAATTTGATATTTTAGATAAGCTTCCTAAGCAAAATTATATTTTAGTGTTTAATAAAAATATGTTTTAATACACATAGAATTTCAAACTAAAAGAGACAACTTGGAATGCACAATTAATCAAATTTCTCACCATTAAGTATATTATATGTGAACATTTTGTATATATTCTTTATCACCTTGAAAAACTTTGTAGTTTACTAACAGTTTTTCTTATAAATGAGTGTTGGATTTTGTCTAGTGCATTTATGCATTTAGCAACATAATCACATAATTTTTAGCCTGTTTGTTTGTTTATTTGTTTTGTTTTAGAAGCAGATTTTCTATGAATTGTTTAGCTTATCACCAGGTTCTCCATGAGCAAGCATTTAGCCTGTTGATGGAATAGATTCAATTCATTGATTATTGGTATTGAAATGTTAAACCAACTTGCATAGCTGGGTTAAATCTTACTTCATTGTGGTGTATAATTTTTCATACATTTCTGGATTCAATTTTTAATTTAATTTATTTATTATTTATTTTATTTTTGTATTGTATTTTTATTACCATTTAGTTCCCTTATACCCTCTTCCCCCAGCAATCACCACACTATTCTTGATGTCCATGAGTCCTTTTTCCTTTTTGCTCATTTCTTTTACTTTCTACTCTCCACCCACCCTTAGCTGTCATTCTGCTCTCCATCTATGAGTCTGTCTCTATTTTGCTTGTTAGTTCAGATTTTTCACTAGATTCTACATATGAGTGAAATCATATGGTATTTGTCTTTCACTGACTGGCTTATTTCATTTAGCATAATGTTCCCCAGGTACATCCATACTGTTACAAAGGGTTAAATTTTTTTTTTTTTACGGCCAAGTAGCATTCCGTTGTGTAAGTGTCCTGTAGTTGTTTTATCTACTCACCTACTGATGAACATTTGGGCTGCTTCCATATCTTGGTGATTCTAAATAATGCTGCATTGAACATAGAAAGGCTTATGTTCTTTTGAATTAGTGTTTTGGGTTCTTTCAGATGCATTCTCAGAAGTGTGATCACTGGGTCAAAAGACAGATCTGTTTTTATTTTATTTTTTGAGGTACCTCCATGCTGCTTTCCACAGTTGGGGCACCAGTCTGCATTCCTACCACAGTGCAATAGGGTTCCCTTTCCTCCACATCCTCACCAGCACTTTTTGTTTGTTGATATATTAATGATAGCCATTCTGACAGGTGTAAGATGATATCTCACTGTGGTTTTAATTTGCATTTCTCTAATGATTAGTGATGTTGAACAGCTTTTCATATGCCTATTGGCCATCTGTATATACTGTTTGGAGAACTGTCTATTCAGGTCATTTGCCCATTTAATAATTAGGTTGTTTGTTTTTCTGGTGTTGAGTTTTGTAAATCCTTTATATATTTTGGATATTAATCCTTTATCAGATGTATCAGTCAACACATACAAGAATAAATTCAAAATGGATTAAAGACTTAAATATTAGATCTAAAACCATAAAAATCATAGAAGAAAACATAGACAGCAAAATTTCAGACATAGCTCATAACAATATTTTGTCAGATATATCTCTCCAGGCAAAGGGAGCAAAAGAAAAAATAAACAACTAGGACTACATTAAACTAGAAGGGTTTTGCACAACAAAGGAAAACATCAACATAATAAAAAACAATTTGTTAATTTTTACAAAGATCTTTGGTGCCTATGATTATGAAAAATATTTGTTTGTAGTTTTCTTTCTTTTTTTTCTTGTAATGTCTTTTTCTGGTTTTGGTATATGAATAATGTTGGCCTCATATAATGAGAAAGAACATATTCCCTCTGCTTGTATCTTCTGAAAAGAGAGTTTAGATAATAAGTATAATATCTCCCTTAATTGATTAGTGAAATTCACCAGTGAACACATTTGGTCCCAGTACTTTCTGTTTTGGAAAGTTATTAATTATACATTTAATTCATTTAATTGATAAAGGCATCTTCAAATTCTCTAGTTCCTCTTGTATGAGTTCTGAAAATTGTGTCTTTCAAGGAATTGCTCAATTTTATCTAAGTTATTAAGTGTGTGGGCGTAGAGCTGTTCATAGTATTTCTTTATTATCATTTGCATAGGCTATACTGTAGTGTTGTCCCCTGTTATTTCTGATAATTGTAATTTCAGTGCTCTCTCTCTTTTTCTTAGCCTGCTTAGATATTTATCAAATTTATTGATCTTTTCAAAAACAATTTGATTTTAGTTTTATTAATTTTCTCTGTTGATTTCATGTGTTAAATTTCACTGATTTCTGCTCTTATTCTTACTATTCATTTTATTCCACTTTCTTTTGATTTAATTTTCTCTACTTTTTCTAGTGTCTTATGGTAGATACTTAGGTCACTTATTTTAAATTGTTCTTTTTTTGATATATGCATCATATTATAAATTTCTCTCTACATAATTATTTTTCTTCCTCTCACAAACTTTATAATTTGTGTTATCTTCACTTATTTCAAAATATTTTAAATTTTAAATTTTTTCTTAAAATTTAAACATTTTAAATTTTAATAAATAAAACTGTGTTATTTAGAAGTGTTTTATGTACACTTTTTTTCCAGTTATATTCTTGTTACTAACTTCACATTTAATTTAATTGTGGTATAAGAGCAGACATTGTTTGATCTTCTTTCTTTTAAACTTGTTAAGGTGTGTATTATGGCCCAAAATGTGGTCCATCTTAGTAAATGCTCCATGTGGCTTGGAAAACATGTGTAATCTGCTATTGTTGGATGACATACTTTTTAAAATTATTTATATTTTTGTTTGTTTGTTTATTTTATTTTTAGAGGAAGGGGAAAGGAGCAAGAGAGGGAGAGAAACATCGGTGTGTGGTTTCATCTCACTGGCACCCCCAACTAGGGACCTGATGTGCAACCTAGTAATGTGCCCTGACTGGGAATCAAACCAGCGACACTGGGCTCACAGGCCGACACTCAATCCACTGAGCCACAGCAGCCAGGGCGGATGACATATTTTATAGTGTCAAATCTTCAAGAAGGCATTTCTTGTGTGTATATGCCAAAAAACAGAGCATCAAACTACATAAAGAATGAACAGATCCAGCAACCAGAAAATCAGTAAGAATGTAGTTGAACTCTACAACACTATCAATCAATTGGACATAAATGACATCTATAGAGTATGCCATTGAACACTTTCTCAGGAAAATAAAAATTGAGAGAAATATTTTCCAGTAGGCCTGCCTTGCAAAATATATTAAAATAAATTATTTAGAGAAAAGTAGAATAATATAGGTCAGAAACTTTAATCTATATAACGAATAGCAGGGTTGAAAAAGGAACAAATAAAGATGAAATAAAAACTTTTATTTTCTTATTCTTAATTGTTCTAATAGATAAGAATTTGTGCATAATATTAATAATAAAAATGTATTTGATTATGTATTTTATATATGTATACATGTACACACACACACACACACACACACATATATATATATATATATATATATATATATATAATCTGTCCAAAAATATCCAGTCATGTGTCATGTAATATGAAAAATAGAGACATTTACTGAAGAAGATGCAAGATACAAGGAACATTGTACACAGGACAATAGTGCCTCAGTCCCCTTCAAAGTAGGCACCTTGGGACTTCATACAGTTCTCCCAATCACCATCAGCTGCCCTCTCATATTTTCCTTAATTTTGCTGACTGTCTGAAATCTCTTTCTTTCAAAGATGATTTTAATTTTGGGAAAAGCCAGAAGTTGCAGGGCACCAGATCTGGGCTGTAGGGGGTCTGTGTCACCTGGGTGATTTGATATTTCATCAGAAAACTCTGCTCTAGATGTGATGCATGAACCAGTGCATTGTTGTGATGAAGATGTCAATCACCAGTTGATAGCTTCACTGAAATTTTAAATATCATTATTACTTTGTGAAAATCTCTACACTTCTTACAACCATTTGTGAATTTATACATCTTTACATGTATATTCTTTGCTTATGATATAGTGTGAATTAGGTAAAAATACAGAAATATAAATATTTGTTTAGTTTTTAAATATAAGTAGATAATTTCCACATACTTTCTGATATCTATTTATGCATATATATGCTTATTATGCTTATGTATATAAAAGTAAAATAAATAACACTCTGGTTGTTTCCATGTCTTGACCACTGTGAATCATGGTACAATGAATATAGAGGTGCATGTATCTTTGTGTGAAGAACAGACACGTAGAACAATGGTACAGAATTGAAAGCCCAGAAACAAAACCACCGGTATATGGGCAAGTAATTTTTGACAAAAAAGCCAAAACACACAATGGAAAAAATAAAGCCTCTTCAATAAATAGTGTTAGAAAAATTGAAAAGCCACATTAAAAAAAATAATAATGACTTTGAAGTGGATTAAAGACCTAAATATAAGATCTGAAACAATAAGTTATATATTATCTTTTTTAAAATAAATAAAAACAACTCTTAATTATCCATCAAAGAGAAGGTGATATTTTTGAGACCAGACTTGAAATATGCTGGAGTGGGGTGAAAAAAACTCTTAGATTGCTAGTGTTCAATCCACAAAGTATTGCAGATTGCAATAGCTATTATGCAATTTATATCTGATTTTTTTTAAATTTAGTATTTATTTAGCTGACAATTACAATATATATTGTCAGATTGTGGCAGACTGCAATAACAGTTCTAGAGCAGAAACTTTAGATATTTTTTTGTTTGTTTTTTCCTCAATAAATAATTTATTTTTGGCCCAGTTTGTATACAGCATTTCTAGGGCATGTGTATTTAGCTTGCTTCCTCCTAGCCTTTCTTTCTATCACACCCATTCCTTTTCATAGCTCTCTGTGGAGACCCATTTATATACCCCTCGATTCACCTCAACTTGGTCTTGCCTCACAAAAACCATGATGGCATTGGATTTAACAACAGCAGGTGAAAACAGCAGAAAAGTAAGCCAATTCTAACAAAATTCCTTACCTACCCTTGAACCAAAGCTTTTTAAAATTTTTTAAATTTACTATGGAACTTTCTACACATACACAAAAATAAGGAGGATAGGATAATAAACTTCTATGTATCCATTCACCAGCTTTAAAAATCATCAATTATTAAAAGTCTATTTCTCCTTCCATTTTTCATAGGATTATAAAGTTCTTCAGACTGTAAAAGAGAATTAAGAATAATAATCATGAAGTGCAATGTGTGGACTTTGTCCTGTTTTGAACAAACTGCCTGGGAAAAGCATCCCTGAGACAATCATGAATATCAGATGTAGACTGAGTATTAGATAGTATAAATGAATGATTGTAAATTTTATTAGATGTGATAATGGCATGACAGTTTTATATTAATTAAAATAAGCTCTTCATGGAGGATTTTTAATTTGAATTCCAACTACTACCCACAAATACCATATTCCAGAAGCTTGTTGGTATGTCTTAATGTCTTCAATTTATTTCACACTTTACACATTGTGTAAAATTAATATATAAACCTCCATAATGTTTGGCACCAAAACATGTTTTTAATTTTGCAATATAATTGTTAATTTTCACAATTATACCTTGAGCACTCCCAGTTAATACCATAGCATAATAAAGTTTCTTGATTCAAATAATTTGAAAGTTTCCCAAACTTTTAGAGTAAAACACAAAATTCTTGTTTTGTCACAAGACCATGCAGGATATGACCCCAGATTACCCCACTAGCCTGCTGTTGTTCATGTCTCTAATTTAGCCACACACATTTTCATTTAATTACATGAACTATCTAAGCACTTTCTTGCCTCAAGGTCTTTGTTCACATAATTTCTCTAATTAAAATCCTTTACTATATAAGTGACTATCTCACTCTTCCTTAGCCTACAATTCTCAATGTTAACATAATTTAGTCTCACACTTAATTTTTAGATAATTCCTCATTCACATGATGATTCTATACATATCCAATGCCTGATATGAGCCAGACACTGTTAATAGGGTGGAGATACAGCAGTGAACACAATGGTCCTAAATCCCTCATCTATAAGCTCGGTCATACTTACTGTATTTTATTTAGAGTGGCAAGCTCTGGCAATGGTAAAGTAGTTGGCTGATTTATTTTCATGGATGTTTTGATGGACTGCCCCAGTTTTGTTTATTAAAAATATCATGCATAATATAAGAATTTTACTCAGCATAAATTGTTTAGAGAAATCAAATAGTTATCTTTATTATTGGTTTTATAATTAATTCTTGAAAACTTTTTATGATTGAACTTACACACTACTGTTAACAATTATTGTTATAATATTGTTCATAATGCTACATGAGTTGTTACTTTTTACAATCTTTTATTAAAACTACTTGCATGTCATCCCTGTGAAACTCCTGTGGTATTAGTTCTGTAAACTCATTGACAATTCTATGTGTCCTAAAAATGTCTCCTTCAAGTTTCTGAATTGTGTATGTATAAGTTTTGATGGAGATTGGTGGAAGCAGAGATTACATTGTTAATCAATGTCCTGAGATTTGATAAACAGGTTTAGGTTTATATTTACTTCATCTATCTATTTTGAGAAGCTGTAGATTTCACACTGGTCCTATTTTAAATTGTATAATTATTAATCTAAAGGAGATCTCATATTTAGTCTACATCCATGTAAATGCTGCTCCATCACTTTACATATGTGTACCTTTATTCAAGTATGTTAAGTGTATACTAATTTAGCCTTAAATGCAGGTTAATTGACCATTCATTTATTCAACAAACCTTAATTGGATATTAAGTATGTAGTTGACATCCAAATTCATAGATGATATCTTTGAAGAGTTTGTTTCTAATAAATTAATAAAAAATAAATAAATTAATTAATTAAACCTAAAAAATGTCACAGTAGTGCAAATCTGTGTTTTAAGAAAGCATAGAGATAAGACAAAATAAAACTTTGTACAGGAGTAGTAGAAAAAGGTTTTTTAACAGGGTACAATTGAGTTGAGCCTTGAAAGGAAACAAAAGTCAACATATGTAGACATAAGGAACAGTTTCAGGCAGAAGGAAAAGCATGTTCAAAGATGTGCCCATATGGTCTACCAAACATAAAATGTGAATTGTAGCTGGAGCTGAGAAATGTGTGTAGTTGATTAGTTAACAGGAGGCTAAATAGGAGGGGTAGGCAAAATTTATAGACTTGTCAAAGCTACTGGGAGGAATTTGGACTTAATGCATTCTGTGATAAAATTCCACAGATGTGTTCTTTAATTCCAGGATTCAATTCTTATTTTCTAAATAAGAATTACTCAGGAACACTGATGATTTCATGGGGAAAAAAAACAAACAAAAAACTACTACCAATGTCATTGTGTGCTATTTCATTTCTTTTACAGTGAGAAAAGTCCTAGCTCTTACGCAAGTTATTACTCTTATTGGACTCTGATTTACATTCCAACATAACTCTTTAGGAATTTTGTTTTCCTAATTATTCTTTACTCCTGTATCTCTGTTCTTTTTCAATTACTGAATCCTTCACATCTCATCTAATTTATTAAGATAAACAAACAAATAATGTTAGAGAATAGTCACTTTGGGGCCGAAATGTGTATGAACTTATTGGAACATGTACAAGTAAAAATAATTTTGTGATTCTCTTCTTTGTCTGTTGGCATGATGAAGATCTAAATTCTTACCAAATCTCAAAAAGTATAAATTATGCAATTCAAATTTAAAAAACTATCAAAAAATTTAGTGTCAAACCAAGATAATTGATAAAAACTTATTTAAGCTAATTTGGGCCAAAAATAAGATTTATATTTTTTAGAACACATAAAAATTTTCAGCAATGTGTACCAAGCCATGATGTGGTGAACAGAACTGCCCTTGAAGTAAAATTCTGAGCTATAATTGTATATATTAAAAAAGTACAGTATTCAACGCAGTGTTTGAAATTAAGAGAATGGGATAGGTAAATTAACTAACGATTAATTAGGATGCTAATGACTAAGGAAGCAACAATAAATAAAAGGTAAAAAGACTTTAAAGTGAAAATGCTTTAAGGAAATAAAGGGGAGCAAAAAGTTTTCTTCAACCCTCATAGAGTCCCTGGCTGGTCTGAGAATTAAACCAACAAACACAGATTAACAGGTGAAAAGCATTCAAACTTTATTGAATTTTTATGTAAAATTTAATGAGAACCTTCACCAGAGAAAGAAGACCCAAAGGAGAGACCAGAGCAGGAAGCATTTATACCTTTTATACAAAGAAACAATACATTTGTGATAAGAAAAAAAAAGGAGGCAGGGTTAGAGGGTTAGTTTAACAAGGTTTGTTTGTATAGGTTTGTCATTTCAAATTCCACATCTCTGGTGAAAACAATTATTTCTCTTTTGACTTGCTTCAAGGCAGAAGGGTGAAGTGGTAGAAGGCCAGAGTCACCTTCTTGCTTCCACTGTTTTCTCAAACTCCTTCAGCTTAAGATATTCAGTATATCAAGGGGCCATATTTTGGAGTAGCATGTCCTGAAACCCATCAACAACTAGTCAAAATAAATAAGAACATATAATATGTGTGATACAAATAAAGAAGCCAACAAAAACCAAATGCATAAATAAAGTATTAGCTGGAATATGAAAGGACATAAGGTCAAAATATAGAACAATATTATATATAACAGAAGTCATTGTTAGGTGTAAATCTGTATAAGTATATATGAAGTAAAATTATGTTGCATGCTTCTGGGGTAATATAAATTACTAAACCCAATGAAGAAGCAGTATAAGTAAGTAAACTAATACCCATTAAAATAATTTTCACATTAAAATATATATATATATTCAAAATCAGCAATGGGCCAATATGGTTTCTAAGGAGGCTATTTAAAAAAAAAGAAAAAAGCCCTGTTCACGATTTTTCTGAACTTTGAGCTCTGATAAAAATTTAAAGCTAGTTTGAGTTCATGTGTGAAGAAACTTTTCAGAGCAGATGGTTTTCCTTCCTAATTAGGAAGTGGAACCAAAGTCCAGGATTGAAATTGGATAATATTCAATATCTTTCACAGACTAGGAGATTTCATAATAACCAAAAGGCCAGATCAGAGAACATTTTTGTATGAAACTCATCTTCATTATTAATATTAACAATTTGAGTAATAGTGGTTAAATACCTTCATTTCTGTCTTGATCTTCTAAGAAAACAAGTAAAAGCTAAAGAAATTACATTGCTTAAACCTTTTTTAAACTTACAAATTACAAATCTTAAAATCAGTTTGATTATTGATAGTCTTATGGAATTTTTAGCTCTGAGTAAGAAAAGGGGTTCAATCTAAATGGAGCTAGCAAAGTAAAACATCCTTGGAAGTAAAATAAAGGTTAAAAGTAAACCTTATAATGAAATTTGCTATTGTAATTTGGAATATATATTATGTATATATTGTATTGTCCTAAAAGTATAACATAAATTCACCCTCAACCAATTTTAAGTGTACTGTACAGTATTATTATACTTATGCATAATGTTGTATAATAGATATCTAAAACAGTTTCATTTATCATGACTGAAACTAACACTCTTTGAACAATAATTACTCTTAATTGTCCACCCAACCCTTGGAACCACCATTCTATTTTCTATTTTTATAAGCTTGATTACTTTAGATGCCTCATATAATTGGAATTCTGTAGTATTGATCTTTTGTGAATGACTTATTTCATTTAGCATAATATCCCTTAGTTTTACCTATGTTGTAGCATTTGACATGATTTCTTCTTTTTTTTACAGCCAAATAATATTTCATTGTATATATACAATATATTTACTCATCTCTCAATGGACATCGGGTTGCTTCCTCTTCTTGACTATTGTGAATAATTCTGCAATAAACTAGGTGTGCAAATATTTCTTTGAAAAGCATCTTGTTTCCAATTATATTTTATATATACCCAGAAGTGGAAATGCTAGATCATATGCTAGTCCTGTTTTTCATTTTTTGAAGAATCTCTCTATTCTTTTCCATAATGGCTGCACCATTTTATAATCTCACCAACAGTGTGTGAGAATTCCAATGTTTTCTTATTCTTACTTCATTTTTTACTATTATTATTTCTTTATAGTGGTATCCTAATGAATGTGATGTGCTTTCTCATGGTAAAATTAATTTACATATCTGTGATGATTAATAATGCTGAACATCTTTTCAAATGCTTGTTGGATATTTGTATAATTTTTTTGAGAAATATCAAGTCATTTTTAATTGGTTTATTTGTTATTCAGCACTGAGTTTTTAGAATTTTTAAAAATAAATTCTAGATGTTATCTCCTTACCAATATATGGTTTGCAAATATCTTTTCCAACTTCTTGGGTTGCTTTTCACTCTATTGACTTCTTTGTTGTACAGAAGTATTTTAAATTTCATGTAGATTATTTTGTTTATTTTTGCTCATCTTGCATGTGTCTTTTCTCATATCCAAGAAATTATTGCACATTTCAGAATTATGAAGATTTTCCTATTAATTTTTCTGAAACTTTTATAGTTTCATGTCTTATAATTAGGTTATTTCATTTTGAGTTAATTTTTACAAATGGGTAATGTAAGGGTCCATCTTTATTCTTTTGCATGAGAATATCCTTTTTTCCCTACAGTATTTATTGATGGGTCCATCCATTCCCCCTTGTGTGGACTTGGGATCCTTATAGATCGCTGAACCATATACATGAAGGTTTATTCTGGGCTCTTTATTCCGTTCCATTGGTCTCCATATCTGTCTTCATGCCACTATGATATTGTTTTGCTTACTGTAGTTTTATAATGTGCTTTGAAATCAGGAAGTTTGAGGCCCCCAGCTTTGTTCTTCTTTCATAAGATTGTTTAGGCTGTTTGAGGTGCTCTCTGTGTTTACTTTAGTAGGAGTCTTTTGAGCTTCCTGAATTTAGATGTCATTTTGTCTCTCAGATTTGGATTGTTTTGGCCATATTTCTTTAAATAAACTCTCTGACCCTTTTCTTCTGTCATTTCCTTCTGGGACTTGCAAAATGAATATATTGGTCCACTTTATTGCATCAAAGTCCCTTAGGTTTTTCTTCACTTTCTTCTTTTCTTCTTCTTCTTCTCCTTCTCCTCTTCCTCCTCTTCTTCCTCCTCCTCCTCTTCCTCTTCCTCCTCCTCCTTCTCCTCTTCCTCCTCTTCTTCCTCCCCCTCCTCCTCCTCTTTCTCCCCCTCCTCCTCCTCCTCCTCCTTCTCCTCCTCCTTCTTCTCCTCCTCCTTCTCGTCCTCCTCCTTCTCCTCCTCCTTCTCTTTCTTCTTCTTCTTTCTTCTTCTTCTTCTTCTTCTTCTTCTTCTTCTTCTTCTTCTCCTTCTCCTTCTCCTTCTCCTTCTTCTCCTTCTTCTTCTTTTTCCTTTGCACTCCTCTGATTCAAAAAATTCAAATGACCTATCTCTGAGTTGTAATTCTTTCTTCTGCTTGATTTGGTCTCTGGTTGAGCCCCTCCCTAGTGAAGTTTTCAATTAAATTATTGTTTGTATTTAGCTCTGGATCTTCTGTTTGTCTTTTCTTTTTAATAGTTTCTACTTTGTGAATATTCTCATTGTGTTTGTATGTTTTCTTGATTTTTTTTAGTTGTCTGTGTCCTTTTGTGGGTCATTTAGCTCCTTCAAGAAAATTATTTTAATTTTTGTCAGGTAATTAATAAATTTATGTTTTGGATGGGTTTCTTTCTAAAGATTTACTTTATTTCCTTGATTCAGCCTTGTGTCCTTGTTTTGTAAATATGCTTTTCAATTTTTTGCTGAGTTATAAGCATTTGAAAGAGTAGTCACCATTCCCAGTCTTTATGGGCTGCCTTTGTACATAGTAATACTTTCATCAGCACAGCTAGAGATTTTGGGAACTCTGAAACATGCTTTAGGGTATAATGAATACTTTGCATTTGTGTGTGTATAATAGCCCACCTTAGAGAGGTTTGACACTTTCTTTTTCAGGAGTTCATAATCTATTGCTCCCTCTGGTGTCTAGCTGAGGAATACCAGGTTCTGTGGTGCCACAGTAGCAAAACTTCTGCTCTTTTTTTCTCAGTGTCCCAGGCATCCAAGGTGCTCCAGCTCCTTTATTACTACTCTGAGTCAGGTGACAAAACTCCGTTCCTTGCACAGCCTTGTGAAAAGCCAGAATCCAGATGCATGCTCTACTCTTTTCTCTCTCTCTCAAAGAAGAAACCATAAGCTGGGTACAATCCACACTCATGCTCTCTCTGCCTGTGGCACTTCAGGCCCTTTGGTGCCACAGATGGCTGTTCCCACTCTCCCTTATTTTCAGAGGGCTCCAGGCATCCAGACTATGTTGGTTTCATCAGTGCTCCAAATCGGGCCCACGAAAATCAGCCCCTCAAGCAGGCCTTCAAAAATTAGAACATTATCCACTGCTCCACTCTTCTCTTCCCTCCCAAGAGAGAAGCCATGAGCAGTGCTTCTCTCTGCGGACACCGAATTGATCTGTGTCAGATTGGGGGTGGCGTGAGCAAGGCTAGAGTGAAAGGACTCTTCTTCCATGTTTCAGTGTGTCTGTTCTTGGCTTTTCACATATATGGGACACCACTGCATCTTCTTACATGTTTTATGCAATTCTCATAATGATACGTTGTAAGTTGGTGTCTCTGTGGGGAAACAAAGCCTGAGACTTCTTTTTTTTAAAATCATATTTCTGACTCATATATACTTCCTTAGCAACATTTATACCTATACACATAAATGATTTAATGTTTTCATGTTTGACTTGAGAAAAATAAGTACTTATGCATATGAGAAAGAACATTAGAAAATTAATCCTAAACTTGAATATTTCTAGTCCATAAACTTGGTCCTGCCAAGATGCCACAGGTATACTTCAGCTAAGTAAAGCAAAGATAATTATCAGTGGAGTTTATTTCTCTCAAGAGATTCTGCACAACTGTTTCTATGTCTAGAAAATATCAGTGTAAAAATAACCAAAAGATACAAATTTTGGTTTTGCCTTAAAAAATGATGATAAAGTTTTATGAGATTACTTGGCATTCTTTTAGAAGCCCAACAGATTTGGCAATTCATGTTAAGTACTAAAAATTGTCTTTTAGATTTGTTAGCATGGACATTTAGCTAAATTTTTAGATTTTTATTTCTCATTTTAATTAAAATATTCACTACTACTATATCTGACTTCAAAGACACTTTTAGATGATGATTGTTCAATCAAATCTATCAGTTATGATATTCTTTTACAAAATACAATTTTGGGGGGTAACACAGAAAATCTGACTATAAACTGATTTTTCATAATTAATAAATCAGACCTCATCTATTGGAGAAAAACTGTGCTATTAAACATAGTCATGTAAAACTGGACAGCTATTGCTCCAGTGGGATTTAGAAGTTATATTAACCTGTGTTTGAATAGTGAATATGATATATATTTTTCTTTACTGTGGAAATTTAGTGAGCTACTTCAACTCATTTTAACTTCAAGAATAATAATGCGTACATCAGATTATTATAAGAATTTAAATCAGATAAAATGAACTTTGTAAAATTTCAAGTGGAATGCTCTATATTCAATGCATTTTAAACATTATAATGACAAAAATATTTCCTTTAAATTATTCAAAACATTGTCTTCATGGAATGTTATTCAGAACCTGTGGTATGTGGCATAAAATAGTGATAATGAGTCACTAAAATACATAAAACGGAACCAAGACATGTTAGGAAAAGAAATCCAAACATTTTCTGATGGTTGTTTAAAAGGTAATTTCAGAATTTTCTCACATTTTTAAGTTTATTGAAGATGATCTTAAGAGAATAAAAGTATCTGAAATGATTAGTGCTTTTAAAAAATCTTATGCTATTAAGCATTATTTTATCTTAGTTAAAGAATTTTTCTCATATTGGATGTCCCTAGAATCTTTATGGTTAACAGAAGTATTTTCTAGTATCCATGAGTCCTCCATCTTTTAATTGCATGCTGTTATGCTATAATAAAATGGAATATTAATAAAATCACAGTGTAATCATTAGTCCATCAACTATGTTGATAATTACTGTCATGAAATTTCAGTAGTATTTATAATTATATTTAAGATTTTACTGATGCAGAAAAGCACTACTTCATTACAAACTAATAAAAATACACAAAGGCAGATTTACATAGAACAATCTATTTAAGTTAACTGAAGGACAAATAATATCTGAGAACACTAAATAAAGACTTAATGATAGAGCAAACAGAATAAATAGGTGGGAGAACTAAACCATCACCTGGTGGCTTATAATTTTTTTGGAATGCCAAGCACAGTACAACCTGAATACCACAGTCAGGACTCTGTTGATGTTCATGTACACATTCATAACATGTTACTGAGATTCTATTAGGCCGTAGTTACATTTCAGCAAAATAATAGCATGAGTTAAATTGAATTTTTGTAGTAATTCAAACTTAAGAGTTTATAATGCAATTTTTTGTTTGTGTAAATGTTATATAGTGGTTTACATTTATATGTTTAGAATAACATGAATCAAAGCAATATCTTTTCCATAAAAATGTCTGAACACATACAAGCCCAAGAAGAAACTGATGGAGTATTCCTGAAGTTACGAAGTTTTGGTTCAGTTTGTGATGAACCCTTAGGTTCTCACCTCAGAAAAACAGACTATACTCAACTCTTTCTAGGTAAGGACTAAGTAAGAAGATGAGGGTGATGACTCATAAAATACATCTCCTGGATCATTTAGCAATATAGAAATGTAAAACTAACCCTGGCTGCTGTGGCTCAGTAGATTGTCAGCCTGTGAAACAAGTGTTGCTGGTTTGATTCCTAATCAGGGCACATGACTAGGTTGCACTCCAGGTCCCCAGTTGGAGGTACATGAGAGGCAACCACACATTAATGTTTCTCTCCCTCTCTTTCTCCTTTCCCCATTCTCTAAAAATGGATAAATAAAATAAAAATAAAATAAAATAAAGTAACTTTGTTAAAAAATAAATTTAAAAAAATGTAAAAACTATTATCATTTTACCTGTGGAAATACAGGCTGAGAGAGATTCTTTATGATGGACATAGCAGAGAGAATAATAAGCAGGTAAGGAATTAAAAACATTGTTTTCTGATTCTAAAGTCTAATAATAAATGCTCAAAATTGAAAATCAACAGTCAAATCTTACCTCGTCATAACTGGTTACTTATTAGAGTTTTTATGTGAGGTGGGAAATAGTTTAATATGTATTAACATTAAGATACAATATTATTATCAAAAGGGAAATTTTAAAATTTTACAAAAAATAATGTAGAAGATGTCGATTTATACTATCAATACCATCAAAGCGTTTTACCAGTGAATTTTTACTTGTATTGTACAATGAAATCATTGACTCCTTCAGAGAGGGAATAGTGGACCAGAAGGTGTGTATGCACTTTATAACCTTATGATCCCATTATGTTCTTGAGGAAACAAATGTAAAAAAACACACAGTTTCAATATTTGGAATGCATTCTGCTTTTTTCATAGTTTAATAAAACATCCTATGCACCAAACGAAGCAGTTTCTTGGCAAAGCATAGGGATTTGCTCTACTACCTCACTTTGAACACCCTCACTAGTTGTCATCTCCCAACACTTCCCCTGGGTGTCACATGAACTGGCCATGCCTTTGTTGTTATTATGTGTTCTCTGAAGCTAGCGTGCTTTAGAGAATAATAACATGTCTCCACTTTACTGCATGTGTTGTTTCCTTTGCCAGAAAACTATTCTCCTTTCACTTTATTTTGATGCATCATTACTCTTTCTCCAAGACTGCTTCATTTTAAACTCTCTGGAAGCTGATTAGAGTAATCCCACACTTTATGTACTCACTAGAATAGCTCACAATTTTTCCCTCAGGATTCAAACCCCCTTGGGTCTTATGCTCTCTTAGCAGTTATTCCAATGTGATTTTTAAAACCATAACTTCTGTTTTAAGCACTTACCTACAGTAAGAAACATGTCTTTCTCTTCTTTATGTCTCTAGCACCTGGTTAGATCCTACTTTAGAGGTCTTAAATAATAATTATGTACAGATTGATGTGGTTTACATGAAATGGTTACAATCAATACAGAAGGTAAATTACAACTTTCCTATTTTCAAGAGAAGAAATAAAGTTTTCTTTGAAAATATCAGTTTATAGATGGAGTACTTGACAAAGGAATGAAATTGTAACTTAAAAGTGAGAAAAGCAGAAGGTGACATGCAAAAAAAAGAGCTTGAATTTTGTCTATGTGGTCCTAAGCAATTGATATGGATGTTTATATATCATTCAGGTGCTTTTAAAATGTAATGTTTATTATAAAATTGAAATAATTTTTTTAGAAAACATGTAAAATACAAACATCAAATAATATACAATCACACTACATAAAATGTCTAATTTTCTAAGGTGAATTTTATTTCACATTAACAGACATTTCAGGATGCTATTAAAAGGTATATATTATAAATATGTATATTATATAAGGATTTATTAAGTACCTAATACATGCCATGCTAGACCCTGAGAGATGCAATGGTAAGCAATATCAGAATAAACTCTTGTCTTTTTTAAACTGAATTACCAAGATATTAATCAAATCTAAAAAAGTACATGTACAAGGTAGGACAAAAGTAGGTTTATCGTTGAAACACAGAGTTTATTCTTGTATTATTTATTAATGATTGTATTATTTTCCATACAAACAATTGTAAACCCATTTTTGTCTCACCTTATATAATTAATTACAAATTACATAAAGTGTCATTATAAAAGAAAGATATATAGCGCCACAACAGCACATGGCATAGACTTATGACTCAGAATGAGGTTAAGGGGCATTTTTACTGAGGCAACAATATATAACCTGATTTATAAATAATGAAATCTGGTTATTTTAATAATTGGTAAAAATGCCAGAGATGCAATATCAAGTTAAATAAATATGCTTATATCACTCTGCCTAGATAAACAAGATTTTGACTTGATTACAACATAAATGGGAAACCACGTCTACTGAGCACAAGTGTCTGCTGCCCTGCCCTAAGAGGCGAAAAACCAACTCCCGGAACACGGCGCTGCAGGCCTGAGGCTAGCTCCCCAGCCGCTTGGGGACACACCGGCACTCGAGCCAAAAAACACCTCAAGGGCTTTCTCAGAGCTCGGCGGCGTGGTCTGCTTTCTCAGAGAATGGTGTGGCCAGCTTTCTAGGAGCGCAGCGCAGGAGGCCGGAGCTTAGTTCCCCGGACACTTTGGGTGCGCAACAGTGCTCGAGCCAAAAAAAAAAAAAAAAACACCTGGAGGGCTCTCCCGGAGCTTGGCATGGCCTGCTTTCCTGGAGCGCGGCGTGGCAGGCCTGAGGTGGGCTCTTGGCTGCCTTGCATTGCACCTTGCCGGCCACCTTGAGCACACCACTGCTGCAAGGAATAGGAATCTCTGACCCATCACATTAGACCAGTTGTGGACGCAGAAAAAGAATACGACACAAGAAGGCTGAACTGAGTAAAAACATTCCTTTTTTTTTTTTCCCTTTTTCCTTTTTCTTTTCTTCCTGAAAGAGGAGAGGAGGAAGGAGGAGGGGAAGGAAGGAGGGAAAAACAAACTATATCTCTAATCTGGTTTATATAACCTTTCCTTCTTACCCCTGTTTTTCAATTGTTGTCTATTTGTTTGTGCGCCTAGTTTAGCCTTCCTTTCACTCTAAATAAATAGACTATAACTACTATATAAATCCAATACTATATAATTCCACTTTCCTACTATATTCTGCACTCTTCCCCCCCTTTTTTCTATAGTTTTTAACATACAACGTAAATATTACCTACTGTCTTGCACAGTCTCAACTATTATTAACCTATTATCCCCTCTCTCAAAAACCATATTTTTCCTTCACAAAAACAACTCTTATCTATGCTTCCTATAGTGCAAAAGCTCTAATCTCTCTACATCTATATTAATACTGGCTCGTTGGCTGATGATAGCAGGATAGAGGGTGGGGGATATTTTTGAGGGTGCGGGTCTCCTGCTGGGGCTGTGTGTTTATGTTTTTAACAGCATCTCCACAAAAGAATTCGAGATAAAGTGCATAGAGGGACTCTCAATCAACAAGCCAGAAGGAATATCCTAACAAAAAATAAAATCTGAAATATAACCAGACAGCATAAACAAACGATATAAAAGGTACCCCAAGAACATCAGGCTCAGAAGATCAAAGAGACTGCACCACTGAAACCCCCAGATCTACCATAGAAAATCTCATACCACAAAGGTGGGAAGGCAAAGCAGACAAATCCAAATAACAAAAACAAACAAGAAGAATACAACATGGTAAGACACAGAAACAACCTCTCAATGAAAAGAAAAGAGGAATCCACAGAAAGAGAGGTAGATGAAATAGACATAGCCCAAATGTCAGACATGGAATTCAAAACTATGGTGGTGAAGAAGCTCAATATGCTCGAAAACCTCAAAAACAACTATGCCAACCTCCAAGGAAGTTACCAACAGCTCCAAGAAAATTATAGGGAACTTGCAGAGAACTACACCAGCATAAAAAAAGACATAGAAACTATCAACAAGAACCAAGAAGAAATGAAGAATGCAATCTCTGAACTGAAAAACACAGTAGAATCAGTCAAAAGCAGACTAAACGAAGCACAGGATCGGATTAGTGAGTTAGAGGATAATATAGGTAATAATTCTCAAATGATACAGCAAAATGAAAAAAGATTGAAAAAATATGAACAAGATGTAAGGGAATTACAGGATAGCATTAGAAAAAATAATTTAAGGATCATCGGAATACGAGAGGGAGAAGAAAAGGAGCATGGAATTGAAAATCTCATAGGAGAAATAGTGACTGAAAATTTTCCGAACCTGATGAGAGAAAAAGTTATGCAAGTCCAAGAAACACTGAGAGTTCCAATAAAAAGGAACCCCCAAAAACCCACTCCAAGGCACATCATAGTTAAAATGGCAACATTCCAAGACAAAGAGAGAATCCTAAAAGCAGCAAGAGAAAAACAGCAAATAACTTACAAGGGAGCTCCAATAAGGCTATCGACCTATTTCTCAACAGAAACATTACAAGCCAGAAGGGAATGGTCAAAAATATTTCAAGCAATGAAAAACAAAGGCCTACAACCAAGAATACTCTACCCAGCAAGTCTCTCATTCAAAATAGAAGGTGAAATAAAGAGTTTCTCAGACAAAGGAAGACTAAAAGAATACATCTCCACAAAACCAGCATTGCAAGAGATGCTAAAGGGAATATTCTAAGAAAAAGGAAGAGAAAAAAACAAAAAAAGAGTAGAGGAACAGAGATACAAAGGGAAATTAATAAATACATGTCAATAATAACGTTAAATGTAAATGGATTAAATGCTCCCATTAAAAGCCATAGGGTAACGGAATGGATAAGAAAACAGGACCCACATATTTGCTTTCTACAAGAAACACACCTCAAAACAAAAGATTTACATAGACTGAAAGTAAAGGGATATAAAAAAATACTCCAAGAAAATGGCCCTGAAAAAAAAGCTGGGGTAGCAGTCCTCATATCAGACAAAACGGATTTCAAAGCAAGGGCAATAAAATGAGACAAAGAAGGACATTTCATAATACTTAAAGGAACGATTCATCAAGAAGATATAACACTGATAAACATATATGCACCCAACATAGGAGCACCCAAATACATAAAGCAAATACTAGAAGACCACAAGAAGGATATCAACAACAACACACTCATAGTAGGGGACTTCAAGACTCCATTATCAACAATAGACAGATCATCCAAGAAAAGAAACACCAAGGATATACAGGCATTGAACAACACACTAAACCACATGGACTTAACTGATATATATAGAACTTTTCACCCCAAAGAAGCAAAATATACATTCTTTTCAAAGGCACATGAGACATTTTCAAAGAAAGACCACATAATAGGACACAAAACAAGCCTCAACAAATTCAAGAAAATTGAAATCATATCAAGCATCTTTTCAGACCACAATGCCTTGAAACTAAAAATCAACCTCAGGGAAAAAAAATCAAAGACACCCAAACTCATGGAGAATGAATAACATGCTCTTAAATAACGAATGGGTTAACAATGACATCAAAGAGGAAATCAAGAAATTTCTAGAAACTAATGACAATGAACACACAACAGCCCAAAACCCATGAGACACAGCAAAAGCAGTCCTAAGAGGGAAGTTCATAGCAATACAGGCATATCTGAAAAGGCTAGAAGAATCTCAAATAAAAAACCTAACCATAAAGCTACAAGAACTAGAACAGCAACAACAAACAAAGCCTAGGGCAAAAAGAAGAAAATCATCAAGATCAAAGCAGAATTAAACGACATAGAAACGAAACAAACAATCCAAAAAATTAACAAAACTAGGAGCTGGTTCTTTGAAAAAATAAACAAAATTGACAAACCTTTAGTCAGGCTCATTAAGAAAAAAAAGAGAGAAGACACAAATAAACAAAATCAGAAATGAAAGAGGAGAAATCACGACTGATATCTCAGAAATACAAACAATTATAAGAAATTACTACAAACAACTATATGGCAAGAAATTTGACAACCGAGTAGAAATGGACAGATTTCTAGAAACATATAACCTTCCAAAACTGAATCAAGAAGAAGTAGAAAGTCTCAACAGACCAATAACAAAGAAGGAAATTGAAACAGTAATCCAAAATCTCCCGGCACACAAAAGTCCTGGACCGGATGGCTTCACAGACGAATTTTACAAAACATTTAGGGAAGAACTAACTCCTACCCTCCTCAAACTATTCCAAAAAATCCAAGAAGAGGGAAAAATCCCAAACTCTTTCTATGAAGCCAGTATTACCCTCATCCCAAAACCAGATCAGGACACAGCAAAGAAAGAAAACTACAGGCCAATATCACTGATGAACATAGATGCTAAAATCCTTAATAAAATTTTGGCAAACAGGATCCAACAATACATCAAAAAGATCATACACCATGATCAAGTGGGATTCATCGAGGGATGCAAGGGTGGTTTAATATTCGCAAATCAATAAATATAATACATCACCTAAACAAAATGAAAGACAAAAATCACATGATCATATCTATAGATGCAGAAAAAGCATTTGATAAAGTACAACACCCATTTATGTTGAAAACACTCAGCAAAATGGGAATAGAGGGAGGATACCTTAACATCATTAAGGCTATATATGAGAAGCCTGAAGCCAACATCATACTCAATGGACAAAAACTGAAAGCATTCCCCCTGAAATCAGGAACTAGACAAGGCTGTCCACTCTCCCCACTTCTATTCAACATAGTCTTGGAAGTCCTAGCCACAGCAATCAGACAAGACAAAGGAATAAAAGCCATCCAAATTGGGAAAGAAGAAGTAAAACTATCACTATTTGCAGACGACATGATAGTATACCTAGAAAACCCTATAAACTCCACTAAAAGACTACTTGATATAATAAGTGAATTTGGCAAAATAGCAGGGTACAAAATAAATATACAGAACTCTAAGGCATTTCTGTACACCAACAATAAAATCTCAGAGACAGAAGCAAAAAAGAAAATACCATTTACTATAGCAACAAGAAAAATAAAGTACCTAGGAATAAACTTAACCAAAGAGATAACAGACCTGTACACTGAAAATAATGCAACATTGAAGAAAGAAATTAAGGAAGATACAAATGAATGGAGGCAAATACCATGTTCTTGGATGGGAAGAATCAACATCATCAAAATGGCCATACTACCCAAAGCAATTTACAAATTCAATGCAATCCCAATTAAAATACCAATGACATATTTCACTGACCTAGAACAAATCCTCCAAAAATTCATACGGAACCAAAAAAGACCCCGAATAGCAAAAGCAATCTTGAAACAGAAGAACACAGCAGGGGGAATCACGATACCAGACATCAAACAATACTACAAAGCCACTGTGATCAAAACAGTCTGGTACTGGCATAAGAACTGACATATAGATCAGTGGAACAGAATAGAGAGTCCAGAAACAAACCCAGGCCTCTATGGTCAACTAATCTTTGATAAAGGAGGAAGGAACATCAAATGGAGTGAGAAGAGCCTCTTTAACAAATGGTGCTGGGAGAACTGGAGAGGGACGTGCAAAAAAATGAAACTAGACCACCAACTTACACCACACATGAGAATAAACTCAAGATGGATTAAAGACTTAAATGTAAGCCATGATACCATAAAAATCCTAGAGGAAAACATAGGCAAGAAAATTTCAGATATCACACGTAACAATATCTTCACGGATATATATATCCCAAGGCAAGAGAAATAAAGGAAAAAATAAACAAATGGCAGTACATCAAACTAAAGAGTTTCTGCTCAGCAAAAGAAAACACCAGCAAGATGAAAAGGAAACCAACCATATGGGAAAACGTATTTGCCAATGACATCGCAGACAGGGGACTGATCTCCAAAATATATAAAGAGCTTATACAACTCAACATCAAGAAAACAAACAACCCAATTAAAAAATGGGCAAAGGGCCTGAACAAACACTTCTCCGAAGAGGACATACAGAAGGTCCATAGGCACATGAAAAAATGCTCAACATCATTGGCCATCAGAGAGATACAAGTAAAAACCACAATGAGATACCACCATACGCCTGTCAGAATGGCCATCGTCAACAAATCAACAAACAACAAATGCTGGCGAGGATGTGGAGAAACAGGAACCCTACTGCACTGTTGGTGGGAATGCAGACTGGTGCAGCCACTATGGAAAACAGTATGGAATTACCTCAAAAAACTAAAAATGGAACTGCCATTTGAACCAGTGATTCCACTGCTAGGATTATACCCGAAAAATCCTAAAACCCTAATTCAAAAAAACTTATGCACCCCTATGTTCATAGCAGCCCTGTTTACAATAGCTAAGTTCTGGAAACAGCCTTAGTGCCCGTCTGTAGATGAGTGGATCAAAAAACTGTGGTACATCCACACAATGGAATACTATGTAGCAGAAAGAAAGAAGGAACTCCTGCCATTTGCAACAACATGGATGGAACTAGAGAGAATTATGCTTAGTGAAATAAGCCAGGAAAAGAAAGCAAAATACCATATGATATCACCCAATACAGGAAACTAAAGAGCAACACAAACAAACGAACTAAATAGGCAAAGACTAGAATAGTAGTCAGTAGGGGGGAGGGGGGAGGGAGAGAAGGGGAATAAGTAAGGGAAGGGTCTAGTCAAGGAACGTATATGAATGACTCATGGACATGGACAACAGGGAGGGATATAATTGTGGGAGAAGGGATGGGCTGGGAGGGGGGAGCAATGGGGGAAAAATGGGACAACTGTAATTGAATAACCAAAAAATAAAAATAAAATAAAATAAAATAAAGAGGCCTAGCCTATAAATTCTCTTTCATAAAGAATCATTCTTTGAAACAGGAGAGAACATGAACATTTCTAACAATTATAACTCAAGATAGAGCTTTCTCCTCTCTGTGCGTGTAGTGATGGTGTTCATTGTGTGAGATAGTCATCGCTGGCATTGCCATAGAAGGCAGAAGCAGCGATAGAGGATTCTGGACATATCTTGTTTTCCGAGGAGAGTAACGCATATACTACTGAAAGTCCAGATGTAGCTCTTTGAACTGAAGATATTAGATGCTATCTTGTTCTCATGTATGTCTTTCTAAATGTTCCTGTTTCCCTCACTTGTTAACTCAGAAAAACTGTGTTCTGAAGGAGGCCAGCAACAGTTTTCAACCATATAGAAGAAATGTACATTAAACATTCTAACCAACATATATATATTATTGAACGATTTCAACAGATGGAATTCTACCCTTGCTGTGCCGTTGTTGTTCTGTTCCATTGTTTGCTTCAGTGGACTTTCGAGTTTATACAATAGACTAAAGAGCAAACACTGCTTTCAGGAACGCTAGAGTCTTCTGGGTAGTCTGTTACACGTGACACAATAAAGGAAATACATGAGATTTCACCGTTCAAAAAATAAATAAATAAATGTGAAACCATTGGAGAGTTTCATATATACAAGTAATTCAACAAATATGGTGTAACTTGTTTGAATTTTGTTAAAACTAACCACAAAACCTTATTTTCAAAGCACTTACACTTCAGTTATATGAATAAGAAAAAGGAAAAAAACATATTTCAGAAGTCAAATATATAATATTGTGAAGTGGGATAAAATCTCAAGTTCTCATGTGGTGTTGCAGTCCCTAGCTCCCCAAATGTATTGCTCTTTCTAAAGAATGTTTATGTTACAACCATCAAACACATGCATGCACTAATTTTATGAAAGTCTCTACAGAAATAAATCCAAGCATAAAAATAATTGGTAAATCTATATGTGGAAAAATTTACCAGAGGCTTTATATGAAGAGTTCCTGTCATGTATTTCATATGAGGTTTACAGATTTGTATTTATATTCAATGTTTTTTTTTCAGAAATACATTTTTGGAAAGAAGCAATTTTTTTTCACCTTGGATCTAGCAAGTTTGAAAGTCAGATTAGCATTCTCTTATTCTGATAGAATAAATAGAAAGAAAAAATGTAAACATTTGTAATTTCTATCCTGCATTCCAATGTTGCAGCAATATTATCTTATAGTATTCAATGTGGGTATGGAAACAAGGAAAGAGAATGAACCATGAGAACAAATAATGATTCTGTAAAATAAAAAATTATATATGTATTTAGCCTGGTCTCAAGCACTTTCTGCAGTGATTGCCATATGTCTTCAGCCAGTGCAGAGAGAGATCATGTTGCAGTGCCTGTCATTACTCACACGATGAAAATGACACAGCCAAATTTAGGACCTGCGGGCTTCAAACTATAACAACAATAAATGGTATAGAGTCTGAAGTTCTCGTTAGATGCATTTCTGTGTGTTAAACCCAACATTTTAAGAACAGACAGACATCATTCTGCATCCTGTTTCTGGCATTTATATACTGTGTGAATTCAGACAATTACTTAACCTCTTTGTTCTGCAAAATGAGGATGACAACATATACCTGACTGGGGCCTGGCTGGAAGAGATAAAGTGTTTCAGATAAAATTCTTGACATAGAGAGACTTGGAAGGACTGTCTTAATCAAGAAAGATGTTATAAATCAAAGGATAAGACAAACATTTATCAAAACATATATGTTAGCCATGTGTATATTTATAAAGCTACTATATAGGGACACATATATGTCTATATACATACATGTATGTGTGTATATGTGTTTGTATATTGCTAGATCGCTTAATAATGGCACTCTGAAATCACAGATTTACTCTGAAGTGCTATTGTATCAAAAACACATTTAGGCATTAGTTCCACAAATGTTTCAACAGACTGACGATACTATCTGAAAGGCATGTGTTACACAAAAATTGTGAAATGATGTAGGGAAATAAATATCAATGGTTTGACAGAAAAGTTGAGATTACAACATAAGATGTTCATGTTTTAAGTTTAGAAAATTTATAGCTCTCCTCACTGAATGTTTCTTTTCATTCTTCACCTTTTTTTTATACATTCAGATTCTTACTATCTTCTGGTTTCATCTAAATCATTCATCACAGTTAAAATTATTATTTTTTCTCCCATTGGATGATCCAACATCTTTTTGTCTCATTTAAATGAACCAACCAGAGTATATAAGCCTACCTTTATATTCCTCAATCACTGTCTGTAGCATTTGTCACTTTATGTCTACCAATACAATTTAGAGGCAAGCACAGCTAGACACTGGTTTCAGGTAGTATCCACTGTATCTTCACACACTCACAGATATATACAGACCCTTGAAAGAAAAAAAATAGTTACTTTTTAGATGTGAGATTAATGATGTTCTTTTTTGCTTTCTGAATTTCTGACAATGAACATGACTAAGATATTTCAAATAATCTATTTTTATTGACATGATATATGTCCATATTTTAGTGTGGACACTCAAATGGGTATGGATATAATAAATCAAGTTAGAAAGTGTAGTGAATAAAAACAAATTTGAAGGTGAGGAAGATATTTATGGATGAAACATCATGCATGCAGGCTTGTAAGAACATATTCATGCATAATGAGTATTTGCATCTTTCCATTCTCTCTTATTACTGTGAAAAACATTCATTTAAAGTTTACAAC
Organism: Furipterus horrens; assembly: GCF_987537825.1. Lineage (NCBI taxonomy): Eukaryota > Metazoa > Chordata > Mammalia > Chiroptera > Furipteridae > Furipterus > Furipterus horrens. The sequence goes on along the minus strand of NW_028327171.1, from coordinate 126,027,929 downwards.
TAAAACACAGCAGATGGTGAAGACAAAGATAAAAGGAACAGGTTACACTCAAATGGCTGAGTATTCTCTCACAATTCTAGAAAAAACATTCTTGCATTATTTCACAATGCACAGATTAGAATAAAATACAAACAACAATTAAGTAAGTTTTTACTGACTCAAAAGATTTATGTTCTTTTTGTTGATTTGAATTATTTCTGTTTTCTATCAATAATCACTACTAGCTTTGTGAAAATATTATTTAGAATGTTATTTTTATTAATCCTATTATTCTAACAAATTTTCACTGTTAAGTATGATATATTTTATATTTGTTAAATGGTTTCTATGCTTATATTAATCACACTTAAAAATATTAGTATTAATATGCTAAACTAAAACACATGAATATCAACACAAAAGCTTTATCACATGAAGAAAAAAAAAATTCGCTAGCATTTCCTGAAAATATTTCAGGAAAGAATTCTTATATTGATTTTACCAAGAGAAATAAACTAAAATATGTTTCTGATTACAGCAATGGCTTAACGTCAAAATAATTAAAAAAACAGCGGATATCTTGCCTTACCTCTTAGTTTTTAGTATATTTATATCTACTGCAATAGATAATTATATAGAACAAAAACAATCAATTTGAATCTCAGTAGAATCTAGAAACAGAGAATGTTTTCTCTCACAACTGAATTACCAGCAAAGCTAAATCTTTTTTGAATGATGACAAACCTTTATGATAGATAGATAGTTCTTCCTCTCTTTCCCTTTTCTTTTGCAGATTGCTCCTAGAACCTAGAATATCAAGTATACCTCCTGAAGTGGCTGTAATTTAATGGACAACAAGAGATTCTATGATTTAAGCTTTCATTTTAAAACATTTTTATTGTTGACACTATTACAGATGCCCCCATCCCTCACCTTTGCCCATCTCCACCAGGGCCCCATAGCCCTTCCCTCTGGCCATCACCACACTGTTGTCTGTCTATAGGTTATGCACATATGTTCTTTGGCTAAGTTAACACTTTTAATATAAAAAAATATTGAACACCTGAACAACTTTTATTTGATCCCATTGATAACTTTGTTAATGAGAAATTATATAATCAATAATGTTCTTAACATTTCACTTGAATATGCATTTTATAGTCAGATAAACTCTTGCAAAAGCAGAATAAAAACAAAACCTGGCAAAAACAAATTTCAGTGAAATTTGTTTATAAAATATTTCTATATAATATATAAAGGCTAGATTTATGCCATTCAGAATAATTATTTTAGACTGTCCCGATAGGTAAATCATATTGGGTTCAAAGTTTCCTGATCTTTGGATAAATACATAGATTTAAGGAAAATAAAAATAAGACAGAGGAAAACCCCACCTGGGCAGAAAATAATAAATCTTGAATATTGCTTGAAAGTTCAAAGATACACACTTTGCCATCAGAAAAAAAAAAAAAAAAGGCAAATCTTGGGAGTTTAATAAAACCCCATCGTTTTAAGTGAAATTCAATCAGTCACTGGCTTGTGTAAATAAAATAGAGTCAGAAATGATTCTGTATTCAATACTGGTGATAAGAAAGATGATGTATTTGGCAACCACAATTAAAAGCTGGTGAAGGAAAGTATCCTTACAAACGTCTTGCCACACACAGGAGACTTCCGGCCAAGATGGAGGCCTAAACTAACACACTTCATTTCTCTCCACAACTAAGAAGGAATACAACTACCGCAAAACCAGAAATAACCAGAAGTTCCAGAAAATAAAAGGAAGTCCAACGTATAAAGTTGTGAAGAAGTGGTGCTCATCCGGATGGGTGGAGGGACAAAACCAGGGTGGACAGATCAAGCTGTGCTGGCACCAGCAACAGCGGAGATGGCAACAGGATGGCAGTAAGCACAGACACTCATATTTAGGGGAAGGTGAGAAGCATCTGGGGAGCACCCCTGGCTGCAGACAAGACCCATCAGTTCACGATTTCAATGCCAGGGAAGGCATACCCCCATTTCCTTGGACTGTGAGGTTCAGAAAGGGGGGGCAGAAGAGGAGGCTCCCAGTCTCTCAGCAGAGAGTTAATGGCAGAAACCAATCTTGGACCCCCACCCCCACAGAAAATTTCACATTGCAGTGAGAAGGGTCACCCAGTAGTGATAAGTGCATGGGTCTCTGCCCCCTAAAGCATAGGAAGTGTGACAGTCCCGCCCCGGAAGCAAAGGTAAACACAAAACTGTCAGGATGGCACAGATCATGATAGAGATCCCAGTGACGCAGCTGACCAGACAGCAAATATCTAATCTAACTAAGCAGCAGATAGGAAATCCTGCTAAAGCACAGTTCAGAGCTTTGGTTATGAGAATGCTTACAGACCTAACAAGAGATCTTAAACAAGATGGGGAAGGAATGAAGGTTAGTCCTGCTGAAATGAACAAAAATACATATGAAACTAGAGTTGAGGGCAAGAAAACCAGGTATCGAATCAACAAATCGGAACATAGGGAAGGAACAAAGAGTCAACCAGCGCAGAAAGAAGAAACAAAAAGTAAGGAAAATGAGGAGAGGCTCAGAAGCTTATCAAACAGCTATAATCGGGCCAACATCCGAATCATAGGGCTGCCAGAAGGTGAAGAAGAAGAAATTAAAAAATTATATGAAAAATAATGAAGCAGAACTTCCCTAACTTGGGGAAGGAAATAAACTTACAAGTCCAGGAAGCACAGAGAGTTCCAAAAAAAATGGACCCAGAGAGAACCATACCAGAACACATTAAAATAAAAAATTAAGAATAAAGAGAGAGTCTTAAAAGCAGCAAGAGGGAAGAAGAGAATTACGTACGAAGGGGTCCCAATAAGATTATCAGCTGATTTCTCAAAAGAAACTCTGCTGGCAGGAAGAAACTGGCAAGAAATGTTCAAAGTAATGGAAAGCAAAATGTACAACCACAATGATTCTATTCAGTGAAGCTTTCATTCAGAATAGAAGAGCAGAGAAGTGCCCTGGAAAAAGTAAAACTGAAGCAGTTCATCAGATCCAAACCACTATTATATGAAATGTTAAAGGGACTTGTTTAGGAGAAAGAGGATCAAAAGTATGAACATTAAAATGAAAACTGCATCATAACAACCAAAAACAGAAGCTAGGGAATTGAAACAAAGGCAAACTAAGTAGACAACAAGACTGAGAAAAGAACTATAGGTATGGGGAACATACTGGGGGGAGGTCAGTGGGGAAGAGGAAGAGGGGAAAGGGAGGGAGATGGTACAGGAATTAAGAAGCATAGTAGGAGGGAGTGGAGTAAATAGGAAGGTGTTGAGAAGGACTATATACACAACCAAAGGGCATGGACTAAGGCGGGGGGGAGACAACTGGAGGGAGGGGAGATACTGGGTGGAGGGGAACAAAGGGAAAAGAAATTGGGACAACTACAATAGCAAAATCAATAAAGCATATTAATAATAAAATAAATAAATAAAATAAAATAAAAAAGAATTTGCTGAAGAGGCAGGAAACTGGAAAGGCAGGAAAGTATTGGGATGAACACTTGGGATACGGAGAATCGGCCAGCACCAGTGTGGCAATCTCATTCTACCTTGCTAGTACCATCCCTGGCAGATGTCATTTTGGAACTCTACTTCTAACCTGCTAGAGAAGGTGGGAGCACCCCACTGAGGGCCCCAGCAATTGCTACATGACAGTGGTGGGCCTCCCATCACACAATTGGGCTGGGCGACAGCTCTGTTCACCACAATGCCTCAGCTACAGCTCTGCCTCAGTAGGCAGGAGCTTGAAGCTTACACTGGTGTTCCCTTTTGAGCACCTGTTTCTGGTGGCCAGGCAAGATTGTGCTTCTGTGCCCCATAAAATATTTCTTACACATGGCTTCTGCTTCAGCCTGGGAGAGGTAATCAATATGCCTAATACGTGAAAACAAACACAGAGTCAGAAAAAGAAAAAAGGACAAAGAAGCATATTACAAATAAAAGAAGGAGTAAAACCTTAGTAAAAGTAAAGTGTTCAAAGTAATGGTCTTAAAAATGGCCACGAAACTCTGGAGAACATTGGATGAACACGGTGAGATCTTCAACAAAGAGAAAATGTAGAAATGCTCTCATTCCCTGCCTTCAATTATTTAAATATAAAATGAAAAAAGAAAGTAAGAGATCATGTAAATTAGCAAGTAGTTAGAAAATGTGAATTAAATAGAAAGTAAAATCTTCCCCTGTGAGTTTCTTCAATTTTACTCTTTTCATACCAATTTGGTTAATTTTATTGATGGTTTTCATTTTCATATCTGTATTTATAAAAAATGTAGAGGAGAAAATTTATTATTAATAAAATAGGTAGTGTGAAACTTTAGATTTATTGAATACTTAACAAAAAAGAGAAAACACAAAGCATGAACTGAATTTGAAGTGTAGTGCATAAAACTAAATACATTGATTTTATTTTTAAAGCTCAGTGTACTTACTCTAATGGTAAAGTCATGTTAAATAATTCTTCTCTGACTTCTTGTGCAAGACTGACTTGAAATCTCTGATTGCCTCCTTTTGCTTCTCTTTATTCAGTCTCTTCTACTTTCAGTCCTCCTGAACACTTCTTCCATATCTATCCCTTGCCCTTGTATTTCAGCTGTTAATCTCCCTGCCCCCCTTGAATGTCCTTATTATTCATGTCAATAGCACCTGATTATCAAATACAGTTCAGCTAAAAGCATACCTCATCCTGTCAGCAGGTCCTAAAAGACCCCACTTCTATAGCACTTATTAGGCATCTTGTTTTGTGGATTGTCCTCTGTATTCTTATGACAACTTGGTGGTTATTATCGTCAAATTTCTGAATCACTACAATCTAGTGAGTGTAAAATAATATGCTGTTGTAGTCTTAGTTGTTTATTTTACTTTATTTTTTAAAAAGTGTATATATTTTCAAACTTGACTATAATTATGATAGCACTAATTATATACACACTAATTTGACATTTATATTCTTATTTATTTAAAAGAAATGACTGTGAGTTTAAATTTATTGATTCTTTTCTCTTTATCATTAATTTCTGGCACAGACCCATTCCTTTTCAAGGCATTACATTAACTCTGAAAAGATAATCACTAGCTGTCACATTGCAGCCTTGTGCATTTATATTGATAGGCCATTAATAAAATCTAAGTATTTTAAATATTTCAGGAAATGTGTTTCTTATATTTATATGCAATTAATTTTAGTCTATAAATTATATTATTATTTTGTTTTCATATTGGCATGCTGTACTCTACCAAAATATAAATTGAACTTAGCAAGTTCCTTTATCACAGGTATACATTCACACTACCAGTCTGTAAAGAAAAAGGATTTTAATTTTTTGAAAGGGGTATCTATTTGTGAGGTTTTTGTTTGCTTGTTTATATCCTTGTTTTCCTTTCAGTGAAACTGTCCATATAATCCAGAACCACTGTGGTCTAACTCAGAGATTTTCAACTGGTGTTCTGCAATAAATTTTAAAACATGTTATATCTAACTATTTAATCAGGGGCACTGACCTCTTTTCTCTTAAATTGGCAAATAAAAAATGACAGACAACAAATGCAACAACAGCCTTCTGGTGTGAATGGATCAAAACTATACCTATTTTTGGTCAGATTGGACAAATTATATATATGGCACATATATATTTGTGCCACAGAATTTTAGTAATTAACTTATGTGTTCCATTAAATGGTAAATGTTGAAAATCACTGGTCTAACCAACTGAAATTACAGAGATCATATTTCAATTATTGCCAGCCCATTCATATGATTTTTAAAAAATAAATCTCAAACAATAAGTAATAGAAATAAAAGTTTAAAAATTCTATTTTAATTAAATATAAATAAACTAGTCAGTATTCTTCCACTTTTCAATCTCTGTTTCCAAAAGAGAATATTTTCATAATCTGGGTTTCTTCACTCACATGACTATCTAGAGATATAATCTACATTACTGTTTTTCTCCTTCCCCTCTTGTTCCTTTATTCAAAATTGGCTTCCAATGAGCTACAGTTTTGAATTGCTTCATTTATTTACACTGGGGAAGATAATAAGGTTTAAAGCCAAAGTGCTAAAACAAATAATAGATATTTAGAGGCTCCACTCACTAGTGAGTGTCAGCCCCAGCTTTACGGCCACTCTACACAGCTCCACCGGTTTGAGATGGTAATATGTTTGATATTTTCTGACCCTTGTGCTTTAAGAGTTTTATGTTAGCAGTGAGATTTTTCTTCACTAATTTGTTACCATGATAAACATTTAGAGGAAGAAATTCTAATTGTTGAAATTATTTTATATTAACTATGGAGACAAGATTTGTTAAAACAAGAATAAAAACATTTATAGGCCAGATTATGCTAGCCATCACAAAGTTATTTCTGATATGATTGTATTATTTTAATAAAAAAATGTACCAAGTATGAAACCCAAAGATACATCTGCCTTTCTATTTTTCAAGAAATAAAAGGCACACTAATAGAAGAATATTCTCAATGTTCAAGCAGACTTTTTAAAAAAATTTTAATCACAAATAATTTTAGAAATTCTAAACTAAAATTTTTAAAATTCACTCTATTCTTTGGTGGATAGAGAGTTGCTTTAAACAGTTTATAAAGTGGAAACACAGCCCTCCATTTCTATGGAATTTATATTTATAAAATAATTGGTAAATGTAATCACATAGTCAGTTAAAGGTAAAAGAGAATAAAAGGATAATAAACAATTTGATGTTATGATTGAGAGTGACAGAAACTATTAGAACAGTAGTGTCTTCCAGAACAATATTGGTCGTAGATAGTTATGTCCAAGAATTTGCATTTTAGAAATAAGATTTGTTTTAAGGAAGTCCTTAGGAAAATGTCACTGAAATGTATCCATTAGTATCCTAACAATTAATTGATACAACTGCCTACATTCTTTACCTCTTCATTATAAATGTTGAAGATTTGTACTTAGAAAGCTGTGTCTCATAAAGGCAAAAATCATGTCTGTCATATCCTTCATTCTATTAGCCATTATAATTTCTGCCAAAGTGGATAATTCAATCAATATACATTGAATCTCAAATGTTTAATTATTACTAAATCATATCTACTTATTTCTATATTTGCATACTTCATCAATAATTATCTTTAGCCTCTCTCTATATGAATACATCCAGAGTAGGATGAGTTGCCTCTCTTCATTCAACTTATTTTTACTGAGTGTTTCTTAGTATATGTCAATGATACTGAGAACAAGATAAGCAAAAACACAGATAATTTATTTTTGCCTCAAGAAATATATGATTTTCTAATAATATATAGCAAATACATTTTTACACAAATGAATATATCATTATAAATAGATGAAATTGCTATGAATTGTACTGTATTTTTTACACTATAAGATGCAACTGACCATAAGATGCACCTAGGTTTTGAGGAGGAAAACAAGAAAAAAAATATTCTGAACCAAATGGTGTACTAAAATATTTAATAAAATGTAACAGAATAATATTTCAGCCATGCAAAGTGAATATTAGTAAACAGAGGTATTAAGAACCTTCATCCTTGTCATTAACAAATGAGGAGAGGCTTTAAGGTTCAACTACTCTTCTAGTTTTCTGGGAACCCTAAGAACTCACCATTGATAATGTCATAATTTATGAAGCTCAGTTGCTCACAATCACCGATAGCACTTTCTTCGCTATCTTCATACTGACCAGACACCCTGAGATTCAGCAGTAAAATTGGACATTTAAGTACCCTCAGGGGTTTTGCATGGGTCCCCTGCTTCCTCTTCTAACAGTTATTGCCACCACTGACAGGTCAGGTAATACACATCACAGTCTGTGACAAAATATTCACTCCATAAGATGCACAGATATTTCCCCTTGCTTTTGGGAAAAGAAAAGGCATCTTATGGAACAAAAATTACTGTATATTATGCATGAGACTTCTGGCAAAGATGGAGGTGTAGGTAGACATGCTGCATCTTCCTTGACACCTAAGAAGGAATGTAACTACAGTACCTCACAACTGCAAACAATGAGGAGTTCCAGAAAATCAAGTGGCATGGAAGTCCAACAAGCAAAGATATAGAGAAGATATACTCATCCACACAGGTAGAAGGGGGTGGTACCAGGGTGGAGAGGATGCAGTGTGGAGACAGTAGCAGCAGCTGTGGCCAGCAGGCAGAAAGTGCAATCACACATTTTAAAAATTAGGGGAGGACACCTGGGGAGTGCTCCCAGCACCAGACCAGCCAGTGCAGCTCATGGTTCCAGTGCTGGGGAAAAATAAAGCCTCATTGCTTCTGACTGGGAAAACCAGTGGGGGTTAGAGTGGAGAAAAAACTGCCAAGATCTCAGCAGACTTAATTTGTTTAGAGGGCCCTCATGGTCCTAGACTGTCTGCAGACCCACCATGCTGGGACTCATAGCCAGGGAAATAGCTAGAGAGGTGCCAGTCCCACATGGGAAGTGGGAGAAGTGCCTGGAAAAGGGGCAAGTGCTGAGCAGGTGGTATTGTGCCCTCCCAGACAAAGAGTGCCACAATGTGGTGAAACAGGTTGCCCCACACTGAAAAATACCTAAGGCTCCACCACTTACTATGTAACAGGTGTGACAGCTCTACCTAAGACACAGAGGCAAACACAAGAGGCAGTCTAGTTGAGGACACAGAAAAGTATGGCCCTAAAGAGAACATATCAAGGTTCCAGTGGGAGACCTAAGCAATGAGGAGATAACCAACCTAAGAGATGAAGAGTTCAAGGCACTGGTGATAAAGGTATTCACAGACTTGACAGATATGCTTGTGTATGGCAAATGCAGAAAGGAAGAGGGGAAAGCTATGCTAAGTAAAGTGAAGGAAAATCCACATGGAACCAATGGTGAAGGGAAGGAAACCAGAGTTAAAGTTAATGATTTGGAACATAAGGAGGAAATAAAAAGTCAACCAGTATAGAATTAAGAAAGAAGAATTGAACAAAAATGAGGAGAGGCTTAGAAACCCCTGGGACAACTTTAAATGTGCCAACATCCAAATCATAGGGATGCCAGAAGGAGTAGAGGAAGAGCTAGAAATTGAAAACTTATGTGAAAAAATTAAGAAGGGAAACTTTCCTAATTTGGTGAAGAAAATAGACATACAAGTCCAGGAAGTGCATTGAGTCCTAAACAAGCTAAAGCCAAAGAGAAATACACCAAGACACATCCACATCAAAATTAAAATGCCAAAGGTAAAAGGTAAAGATAGAATCTTAAAAGCATCAAGAGAAAAGAAGAGAGTTACCTACAAGGAGTTTCTATAAGACTATCAGCTGATTTCTCAAAAGAAATTTTCAGACCAGAAGGGACAGGCAAGAAGTATTCAAAGTGATAAAAAAGCAAGGACTTACAACCAAGATTACTTTATCCAGAAAAGCTATCATTTAGAATGGAAGGACAGATAAAGGGCTTCCAAGAAAAGGTAAAGCTAAAGGAATTCATCACCACCAAGCCCTTATTATCGGAAAGGTTAAAGGGACTTAGTTAAGAAGAAGAGGATCAAAACTACGAACCTTAAAATGACAACAAACTCACAACTATCAACAACAGAATCTAAAAAAATAAAAACAAAAACAAACTAAGCAAACAACCAGAATAGGAACAGAATCATAGGTATGGGAATCATTTGGACGGTTATCAGTGGGAGAAGGAAGGGTGAAAAATGGGGGAAATGGTTCAGGGATTTAGAAGCATGATTCATAGTTACAAAATAGGGAGAAGTTAAGAATAATACAAGAAAGGGTGAAGCCAAAGAACTTATATGCACAACCCATGGACATGAACTAAGTGGGGAAGGATTGCTGAAGGGGAGGAGGTACTGTGCAGAGTGGATCAAAGAGAAGAGAAATTGGGGCAACTGTAACAGCATAATAATTAAAATATACTTTAATATAAAAATAAATATGTAACATGTGAACCTGACCTAGAGCAAGAAAATCTCCATCTAAGGGGGAAAAAAGTGTAGAATATATTTCTTTTAGAATGGAAGATCTATGAGGGCAAGTAAAGATTTATGTTTGTTTTACGAGTTCCTACCATCCAGTACGGTGAATTGCATATATGGCACAAAATAAATATGGATTATTTAGACCATAAATGAGAAAATGAAGCAAAAATTGGAATCCAATGGATAAATAGGAAAGGGGAGAACAGAATTTCATTGGAAAGCCTTGTATAGCCCTGGTCAGTGTGGCTCAGTTGGTTGGGCATTATCCAGCAAAGCAAAAGCTCACTGGTTTCATTCTAGTCTGGGCATGTGCCTAGGTTGGGGTTTTGGTCTGAAAGGCAACTGATCAGTATTTCTCTTTCACATAGATGTTTCTCAACCTGTCTTTATCCTCCCTTCTCTTCTCTCTAAAAATAAGTACAAATTTTTTAAAATGTGCAAAAACTATGCATAATAATAGATAGCATTACAAACTTGATCCTTTAAAAAATAAAGATAATTTAGTGTGATTGAAGTGTCAATATTGGGAACTTGTTGTCATAATGCATTGGAAAGAGTATGACTACACAAGACCTGTCCATATTAAGAAGTGTAACCAACATATTCAGATGAATAAAGAATCAATATTTGATTAAAATATAACTAAAATTGTCTTCACAGGAGTATTACACAGGTTAAAATGTGGTGAATGGTTGTAAGGGAGATAATATAGATGTTGGAGATGAATAAAAAAAAGTATAAATTAAGAGATTGACTTCAAGTACCTAGGCTTAATATAATATTGGTCTATACTAATTTGGCTGTGGCAGGGTGAATAATGACCCCCAAAAATACTTATGTCCTTAATCCCAGGAACTTGTAAATATTACCTTACACGCAAAATTAATTTTATAAATGTGATTAAATTAATAATCTTTAGGAAAATTATCCTAGATTGTTAGAGTGGGCCTAACGTAATTACATGATTTTTATAACATACAAGAAAGATAGAAGGGTCATAATCATAGAGAAGGAGATGAGAAGGTGCTATGCTGTGGTCTTGAAGATGGAGGATGGGGTTATGAGTGGAAGAATTAAATTGACCTCTAAGATCTAGAAAAGTGGCATAGGTTTAGATGGTAGTGATGAAGAATGCAAATATTCATAGAAAATTTAATGAAATTAATAAAGATAACTTACAATTAATTAGATATGGTAGATAAGGGAAATTATCAATGGCTTCTAGGCAAGTTTGGGGAAAGGATCCTTTATTCAAGGTTAGGAATAGCATAAGAGAACCAGATTAGAAAGATGAATATTATAAGTTCCTTTTTTGGACATACTGAGAATGAGTTGACTTTAAGATATTCAAAAAGAAATGTCAAATAGACCACAGAGATTATGCTTTTGAACCTCAAAGATGAGATTCAGGATATAGGGCCTATGAGAGATGAAAGATAATCACTGACTTCAATTGTAATAAAGTTTATTCATTAGAATGGGATATGGGGCAGAAGTGAGGCAGAGCTGGGCTGGATTGGAACAAGGAGAGGATTAGATACAAGAAAGTGTTGATAGTGTAAATACTTTACTCAAGTAGTTTGACTGTGAAGTGGAGGAGAGAGAATTCTAGAGGGATATGAGGTCAAGGAAAGTTTAGAAGGATTTCAAAATGTTTTTGTTTCTTTGCTTAATATCAGACAGCTTAAATATGTTTCAGTGGTAAGGATTTTTAAAGAAGAAATTGATAAATTAAGAAAGAAAGAAAGAAAGAAAGAAAGAAAGAAAGAAAGAAAGAAAGAAAGAAAGGAAAGAAAGAAAGAAAGAAAGAAAGAAAGAAAGGAAGGAAGGAAGGAAGGAAGGAAGGAAGGAAGGAAGGAAGGAAGGAAGGAAGGAAGGAAGAAAGAGAGAGAGAGAGAAAGGAAGAAAGAAAGAAAGAATAATTGACAGTGCAAACTTTCAGTTTCTAAAAAAATGAGAGGATCTAGGAAGCATGTCACATGAAGACATTGTCCATAGATGAGAACATTACCATATATTATATTTATATATTTATATTATAACAAGGGTGTATGTGTGACAAAATGATTATTATGAATAGAAGTGAATTAGAGATTTGGAAGCAGGAGTCTAAGATAATTTGTGATAAATGAAACAGGTGGTTTGTGTGTGTGTGTGTGTGTGTGTACACACACAAATATATATATATACACACACACATACCTTAATTCAGCAATTTTCAGCATTTCACATAATGGCACACATAAACTAATTACTGAAATTCTGCAGCAGGCAAATATATATTACAGTTTTTGCACATCAGACCTAAAAAATTGGTATGATTTTTATTCATTCACACTGAATGGCTGTGGTTTTGTTGGCTGTTGTCACTCTTTTATTTGACAATCTAAGGGAAAAGATGTCAGCACCCCTTACTAAACAGTCAGATATTGCATGTTTGAAAATCCTTGCAGCACACCAGTTGAAAACTGCTGCCTTAATCAGTTGTGTTATATAGAAAGAGAGCTAGAAATGTAGTGATATAGAGATAGAGGTAGAGGCAGTGGAGAGAGAGAGAGAGAGAGAGAGAGAGAGAGAGAGAGAGAGAGAGAGAGAGTAGACCTGAAACTGTTTATCCACTAAGAGTGAGGCTGGGTGAATAAAATTGGTAAGAGAATGAAAGTGGGCTTTGATATTTAGTGATAGAATTTTATGTTTTACATTTCTGTAATCTTAGTACCTCACAAATAGACAAATGAAGAGCATACAACAAATTTGACTATTTTCACCTTTATTTATCAAATAATTTTCTTACTATAATCACCTTTCACATACTGTTTAATATCACTATAGTTTGAATAAACTCTCTTCTAGATACACGAGGTCTGTCCAGAAGGCATCCAGCCATGTAATATAAATAATAGAGACATTTGTTGAAGAAGATACAAGATACAAGAAACATTGTACATAGGACAATGACACTTCAGTGCCTTTGAATTAGGCACCTTGGGACTGCACACAGTTCTCCCAATCACCATCAGCTGCCATGTCATATTTTCCCAAATCTCATCAATGGTCTGAAATCTCTTCCTTTTCAAAGGTGATTTAAGTTTTGGGAAAATCCAGAAGTTGTCAGGCACCAAATCTAGGATATAGGGGTCTGAGTCACCTGGCTGATTTAATATTTCACCAGAAAACTCTACACAATTTATGATGCATGAGTGGCTGCATTGTCCTGGTAAAGATGCCAATCATCAGTTGCCATAGCTGTGGCCTTCTGTATCATTTGAATATTTTCCACATAGGAATGTTTAAACTTAAGGCAAAATTTGATGAGGATTCATTGCTCCACTTACTTAGTAATTTTGAATGTGATGGGCCACATAGTACACATGTTCATTCAAAAGTGTCTACCACCCCCACTGACCAGTGAAAGCATTAATGTATTTTTTCCATTAAAAAAATTATTTATTGTTTTTCTATTATGGTTGTCCCACATTTCCCCCACAGCTCCCCACCACCACACCCACCCCTTTCCCCATAGACAATACCCATTCAATTTTCCATGTCCATAGGTAATTTATACTAGTTCCTTGACTAGACCCTTCCCCTTCTTACCCCCCTTCTTTCCCTCACACCTTCCCCTTGGTCACTGTTAGTTTGCTCCTTGTTTACATATCTCTGGTTCTATTTTGCTCATTTGTTTGTGTTGTTCATTAGTTTCCTGTATTTTAGGTGATATCATATGGTTTTTGTCTTTCATTGCCTGGTTTATTTCACTAAGCATATTTCTCTCTAGTTCCATCCAGGTTGTCACAAATGATGGAAGATCCTTTTTTCTTTCTGCTGCATAGTACTCCATTGTGTAAATGTACCACAGTTTTTTGATCCACTCATATACTGATGGGAACTTTGGCTATTTTCAGCAGTTAGCTATTGTAAATAGCACTGCTATGAACATAGGGGTGCATAGGTTCTTTTGAATTGGGGTTTCAGGATTCTTCGGGTATAATCCTAGCAATAAAATTACTGGTTCAAAGGCAGTTCCATTTTTAGTTTTCTGAGGAAGTTCCAAACTGTTTTTCATAGTGGCAACACCAGTCTAAATTCCCACCAGCAGGTGCACCAGGGTTTCCTTTTCACTGCATCCTCGCCACGACGAGTTGTTTGTTGATTTGTTGATGATAGCCATTGCTGACTGGTGTGAGGTGGCATATCATTGTAGTTTTTATTTGCACATCTCTGATGGCTAGTGATGTTGAGCATCCTTTCATATGCTTATGGGCCCTCTGTATGTCCTCTTTGGAGAAGTGCTTGTTCAGGTCATTTGCCCATTTTTTAATTGGGTTGTCTGTCTTCTTAGTGTTGAGTGATATAAGTTCTTTATATATTTTGGAGATCAATCCTAGTCTGAAGTATCATTGGCAAATATGTTTTTCCATACTGTTAGTCCCTTTTTCATCTTGCTGATGTTTTCTTTTGCTGAGCAGAAACTCTTTAGTTTGATGTAGTCCCACTTGTTTATTCTTTCCTTTATTTCCCTTGACTTGGGGATATCTGAAATTGTCCTGCCTAAGTTTTCCTCTAGGACTTTTATGGTGCCATAGCTTACATTTAAGTCTTTTATCGATCTTGAGTTTATTCTGGTGTATAATATAACTTGGTGGTCTAATACACTGGGAAACACAATTATTGTTGAGTTATATCTGACACTTGTTTCTGACTAACTTTTGACATCTAAATCGAAAAATGACCCTGGTTTTTCTCTACCACATCACTTTTTTAAGGTATAGGTATAGTCCTTGAAAAAGTTTTTAAATGACAATCAATAATTTTTTTGGAGTTCTGACATTGACCCAATGAAATGTTTGTCTTTAATGAGATGTCAAAAAATGTGGACTGTCAAACACACTGGCCTTTATCTTTTCAAATTACAGGCTAGGAAATGCCAAAATGAGATACTTGAAACAGTCTACTTCAGTTGGCAAAGCTTTAATAAGTTGCTTCATAAGACCCAGTTTTATGTGCAGAGGTGGGAATATAATGTTCTTTCTGTCAACAAGTGGCTCATGTAGGATGTTTGGATCACCAGGTTTGAGGCCAGATTTTGAAGAACAATTCAACTCCACCCAATGCTTCTCATGAGCTCTGCTGTCCCACATACACAGAAAACAGGAATACTTGATGTATTCATGTTGCTGACCAAGAAGGAAGCAGACCATTATAAGGTCAACACAGATGATCCAATTGTGCTTGTGATATTGCAACAGATCAGTGACTCTTTATGTCTTCATATTTTTCATAAAAACAAACTGAATGGCCAATTGGGACTGCACCAAATCAATTGATAGTGTGGAGGAGGACACACTTCAAGTTCTGCTTTGAGCTGTCAATGAACAGTCACCATTCATTTGAGTTCTAGATTGGAATCCCAATCCTTCCATTAAACCATGTATATTATAACAATAGACAATGCCACTGTCACTTGGAAAGTACTGCAGAAATGTACTTTCTCTTGATCAAAAGTAGGATACCTTCTCTCCTTTTTCAAGCAAGTTTTTCTCATGCAGTCTTGATGCTAGGAATTCCAGTGGGCATATAGACTAGGATACTCTATTTTACATTTATTTTTCTTGTTATATCCTGATGTTTTTACTATACAAAAGTAACAGTCACTTAAATGATCTCTGGGCTCTCGCCAAACCATAGGTATGCCAAATGGCAATTCATCACGTGTCCACATTTGTATACGCTTGACACACTGCTTGCACATCTTGTGAGGCACCCAAGACTTACATTTATCACCGTTTTACTTTAAAATATGCAAAGTAGGCTTGCCTGACAAATGTGCTGATGTTTGTACTTTGACTGGGAGTGGCAAAACTGCCACAGATATAACAAAACAAGTCAGGGTTATTTAGGCACTTATGACAAGAAATAGCAGAGGCAGACATGAGCTGAAGGAAAGGAAATAAGTACGTTTGTAAGTAAAAAGATAAATTCTACTAACTCCTTGTTTCCAGACAAGAACTTGGACTACACTTTGGAATACGATTCACTATATAGAGCAGTGCACAACCTCTCACCACACTATCTTATGTGTAACTGAATAGCCTAGACAAGAATAAACTTGTCGCTGGTCTCCAAGGTCATCTCCCACCCCTCCCCACTCAAGGGGGGTTTACTCTCAGCCAGTAGGAGAGCACTAGTGCTTCCCTCCATCCAGGCTAAATCCAGCCTAGAGTGGTTACATTAAGATAAGCTGTACAGAAAAAACTTGACCTGATAGAAGAAAACAAACTGCAGTTTGAAATCAGCATGCCTATTTAAGTCTAAAACAGCTGAAAAATCGAACTCAATAGGAATTATGTTAAAAATTGTCCCTTAGTGCTATCATTTT